>NW_024429266.1:155560897-156160897 GCF_017639785.1 Mesocricetus auratus
TGGTTGTTGTTGGTGGAATTATGGGTGGAATTTCACCCCTTTGTTCTTTTGGCTGTTGGTAGAGAGGGATTCTCTAATGCTTATGTTTTTCTGGTTGTAGTTAGCTTCCTTGGGTTGGAGTTTTCCTTCCAAAATTTTCTGTAGGGCTGGGTTAGTGGACACATATTGGTTGAATCTAGTTTTGTCATGGAATATCTTGTTTTCTCCGTCTATAGTGATTGAGAGCTTTGCCGGGTATAGTAGTCTGGGCTGGCATCCATGGTCTCTTAGTGTAGGTAGAATATCTATCCAGGACCTTCTGGCTTTCAGAGTTTCCATGGAGAAATCAGGTGTAATTCTGATAGGTCTGCCTTTATATGTTACTTGACCTTTTTCCTTAGCTGCTCTTAATATTCTTTCTTTATTCTGTATGTTTGGGGTCTTGATTATTATGTGGTGAGGGATTTTTTTTTGTGGTCCACTCTATTTGGTGTTCTGTAGGCTTCTTGTACCTTCATTGGCATGTCTTTCTTAAGGTTGGGAAAGTTTTCTTCTATGATTTTGTTGAATATGCCTTCTGCCCCTTTGAGGTGGATTTCTTCTCCTTCTTCTATACCTATTATTCTTAGGTTTGGTCTTTTCATGGTGTCCCATAATTCCTGGATGTTTTGTGTTAAGGATTTGTTGGATTTAAGGTTTTCTTTGGTTGATAAATCCATTTCTCCTAATGTATCTTCAACACTTGAGATTCTCTCTTCCATCTCTTCTATTCTGTTGGTAATGCTTGTATTGGTAGTGCCTGACTGTTTGTCCAGCTTTTCTATTTTCTGCCTTTCTTCAGATTGTGTTTTTTTTAGTGACTCTATTTCAGTTTTCAACCCTTGCAGCGTTTGCATTGCTTCTTGCAATTTTCTGTTTATCTGTTCGTCCGTTTGTTGCCTTTTATGAATTTTTTGCTTTGTTCTTTCTTCCATTTCTTGCATTTTTTGGTTTGCTTTTTGTTCCATTTCTTGGATTTTGTGCTTTGTTTCTTCTTCCATTTCCTGCCTTTTTTGGTTTGTTTCTTCCTCCATTTTTTTCATTTTTTGCTTTGTTTTTTCTACCATTTCTTGCATTTTTTGCTTTGTTTCTTCTTCCATTTCCTGCCTTATTTGGTATGTTTCTTCTTCTAATTCTTGCATTTTTTGCTTTGCTTTTTCTTCCATTTCTTGCATTTTTTGCTTCATTTCTTCTTCCATTTTGTGCCTTTTTTGGTTTGTTTTTTCTTCCAATTCTTGCATTTTTTGGTTTGTTTTTTCTTCCATTTCTTGCATTTTTTGGTTTGTTTTTTCTTCCATTTCTTTGAGGGATTTTCCAATATCCTCTTTTAGGGCCTCTATCATTTTCATGAAAGTGCTTTTAAGGTCGTTCTCTTCTGCTTCCTTCGCGTTGGAATATTGGGGTCTTGCTGGTGTGGAGTCTCTAGAATCTGGCGGTGTCATATTTGTTTTTCTGTTGCTGACTGTGTTTTTGTATTGTCTCTTTCCCATCTCTTCTTCTAGTGGGTGCAGAAAGAGCCCCTTCCTGGTCTGGGGACCAGAGTTCCCTTTGGTGGGTGCTAGTAAGTCCAGTAATCTGGTGGTTCTTCTATGCCTTGTCCAAATGCTGGTCCGTGGGTAGAGAAGAAGAACAGGAATCTGGGGCGCTTAGCCTCCTACCTGGTCCCCTGGACCCTATGCTGGGTCCTGTTGTACCTGATCTGGAACTGCTACTCCCCTGGTCTCCCTGGCTCCTGTAGTTTCCTGGTCTCTTTGGTGGGAGAGAAGATCTGGAGTCTGGGGTGCTTGGCTCCCACCGGGATTGGGAGCTCTGTGCAGTTCCCAGGCGATCTGCAGGCTCTGGAACACAGGCCAGGAAGCTGGCCTGTTTACCTGATGCTCCCGCCGGGATTGGGAGCTCTGTGCAGTTCCCAGGTGATCTGCAGGCTCTGGAACACAGGCCGGGAAGCTGGCCTGTTTACCTGATGCTCCTGCCGGGATTGGGAGCTCTGTGCAGTTCCCAGGCGATCTGCAGGCTCTGGAACACAGGCTGGGAAGCTGGCCTGTTTACCTGATGATGCCAGAGGGACAGCTACTTCCCTGTGTGCCCAGCCTTCTCTAGTTTCCTGGACTCGTTGGTGGGAGAGAAGATCTGGAGTCTGGGGTGCTTGGCTCCCGCCAGGATTGGCAGCTCTGTGCAGTTCCCAGGTGATCTGCAGGCTCTGGAACACAGGCCGGGAAGCTGGCCTGTTTACCTGATGATGCCAGAGGGACAGCTACTTCCCTGTGCTCCCAGCCTTCTCTAGTTTCCTGGACTCGTTGGTGGGAGAGAAGATCTGGAATCTGGGCTGCTTGGCTCCCGCCGGGATTGGGAGCTCTGTGCAGTTCCCAGGTGATCTGCAGGCTCTGGAACACAGGCCGGGAAGCTGGCCTGTTTACCTGATGCTCCCGCCGGGATTGGGAGCTCTGTGCAGTTCCCAGGTACAGTTTTTAATGTTCCACTTTTTAAAGAAAGTAAATTCCTTAGAAATAAGTACCAGATCCTATAAAAAAATTTAGCTATTTAATTAGAAGTTGTCATGGGATTAGCAGATATAGTAAACATAGAAATTAATATGTGAATCCTTAGATGTGTGCTTCTTAATACAGATCTAAGTGGATAAGAATTATTAGCTGTCTGGAAATTTAAGTTTCCCAAAAAGTTGTTATGCAGATTTAGTACTCAGTAGTTCAAAAGATAACATAGAACATTAGGCCCGATTCTGCCACAGAATAAATTGTTGAGAGGCATAAAAGCAGTATAGAACAGTTTATATATTGTATGCCATCTATTTAATATTTACCTAATTAATTTTAAGATAGTCTCCCTCTGTAATCCAGACTGGTCTTGAATTCTAGGTCCTTCGGACTCAGCCTCCTCAGTGCTGCGATTACAGGTACTCTTCTTTTGCTTTTACTTATTTCCACTTTTTACTAAGACGTTAAAAAGCTAAAATATGTCACTTCCTTCCTTCTTATTCCTCTTTCCCTCCTGCCCCGTGTTGCTTCTGCCAGCCCTTCCCATGGCCCCCAAATCCCTCCCAAATTGATGGCCTCTTTTGATTATTATTGTTACTTAGAAAAGTGGATACATATGTAAATACAACTTGCTGAGTCCCTAGGTGTAGTTTGTGTGTGTATGATTTCAGGACTGACAACTTTGTATTGGATAACTGAGTAGGGGAGGGCTAATTCTCCCCCTCTCAACACTTCGTTGCCTAAAGGTTTTTGTCTGTGGGTGGGGCCCCTTGAGAGTTCTCTCTTCTGTATTATCTTGTCTATTGACATATTGTTCAGGTCTTGTGTAGGCAGCCATATTGTTGAGCTTTCATAACTATAGGTTCCCCGTCATTTCTAGGAGACAGTCTTATAGCAGACTTTTTAGTCCTCTGTTTCTTACACTCTTTCTGTCTCCTCCTCCACAATGTTCCCCGACCACTCCTGCACCTTCGGATAGCTTGCTATGGTGGTCATTAGATAGGACTGTTGGTTGCTTCCCTCCCTTGGTAGCATGCAGGGTACTTTCTGACCCGTGGAAGAGGCTTGCAGGGTATTTTTGGTTCAGGTCTTCAGAATTCTGTGTGCAAAGTGTGTGATGTCTTCAGCAATAGGGACTGCCTTCAACTTGACTCTGAGAGGCAACCAAGGTCAGTGGCAATGGCCTATGGGAGTCACTTGACTACCCTAACAACTCAAATGGAAGTTTCTCATCCCTGGTACTGCATGTGTGGGGCGTATTGTAAGCTCAAGTGGCTTACACACACACACACACACACACACACACACACACACACACACACACACACACACGGTGACACGTCTTGTGTATAATTTTAGGTAAATATAAAATAATATGATTCTTTGATGCCTCATCAAATATCCTTGGTGTAATTCATCCCTCCTCTCCCTCTCATTCTGTATTGACTTCCCTCCCCCTCCTATACAAACAGAGCTCCCTCCTTTTTTCCTGTTCCCTCATATCACTTGGATCCTGCTATTCCTTTCTCTAGCCCCTGCCATGGTACCTTTTTCCTTTCCTGGTCTCTAAAGTTACTCCAGGTTATACACTTATCAAAGATTCAGAGTTAGGAACTGTAGTTGAGAGTGAACATACGGCATTTGTCTTTCCGAGTTTGGGTCACTCTACTCACAATGTTTTTCTAGTTCCATTTTCCTGCATACTAAATTTAATTATTTTTTAAACAGCTGAATGGTATTCCATTGTCTATATTTGTACCATCACACTTGAAAGGTAGAGGCAGGCTTAGGAGTTCAAGGTCATCCTTGGTTGTATAACAAGTTCAAGGCTAATTTGGTCTACATGAAACCTTGTCCCCAAAGCAGGGTGGGGCTCACTGGCCAGTTACCATTGCTCGGTTCATAAGCTTCAGGTTTAGTGAGAGACTATGTCAAAAATTAAGGTGAAGAACAATCAGGGAAAGATGTCTGATGTCTACATCTGCTCTCTATACACCCACAGAAACAGTACATATAACACAAACAAAATTAAAAAAGAAATAAAAATAAATAAAAAAGTGTCCATGCTTGCTTGCATATGCCTATGGTAACTTTGGAAAGACACAAGAAACTACCAAGAGTAGCTTCTTGAGTAACTAGGGTACTTTGTACTCTTTACCTGTCTTTTTCTTTTTAAATTGGCTTTAAGCAGTTATTGAATTAAAGGAGTAAATTAAGAATGAGCTTTAATTTTGTTTTAAGAAAAATTTGATTCATTAAAATTTATCTAAAAAGTAAAAACATGTACAAGTTGCAAGTGTAGCACAATTGATAAGTGTATTATTTTCTTACTAAAATATTCATGTCCTTTGAGTATTGCAAAGACATTTGTGGACTGAAAGGTGTGAGAAATCGTTTACAGACTTCCTTGGGGCTGGGGATGTAGCTCAGGAGTGGAGCACTTGCCTGGCATGGGCAGATCTTCACAGCCCTGATCCTGCATGGGAAAGGAGCAAAGGCTACTTGCTTGTTCCTCCATGCTGAGAGCTCACTGTTCTCTTTTCTCTCCCCCCTCCTTTTGCACAGGCCGGAGGAGTAGCAGGTGCCTCTGTTGACTTGATCTTGTTTCCTTTGGATACTATTAAGACAAGGCTGCAGAGTCCCCAAGGATTCAGCAAGGCTGGTGGTTTTCGTGGAATATATGCAGGCGTTCCTTCCACAGCTGTTGGATCCTTTCCTAATGGTAAGGGTGTGGATACTCACACTGCTCAGAAGTCAAGATAATGGGTTTAGTTTCAGAATAGTTTAAGATATTACCAACAGAAAATTCCTTCTGTGTTACAGCTGTTCTTCTGAATTTATGTTTTGTTCTTTGATTGCATTTAAGCAGAATGCAGAAAGTGTTGGAGATTCCATTCCAGAATGTTTATACAAAAAAAAAGACGGTCTTTAAAAAATGGTATCGCTGTTTTAAATCTTCTGTTCAGAATCTTTAAAGCATTTCCTTTTCATTATGATCCCTTAGAGCAGTAGTTTTTAACCTTGCCTTGCACACCGGAATTTTCAGGCAGCTTTAGAAAGATGTGTTGAAAGTGTCCTAGGTGAACCTAGGGTGGAGCTGGTTGGATGATCCCTACTTGGGTATGTGAGCCTGTGAGACAGAGAGACATTGTTTATCTTAAATTGCTCTTAGATGAGGACGGTGCTTGGCTGCATTGTCCTGGATACTCTCCTGCCAATGCCTGCTGTTCGGGTTTTAAGTCATGTTGTGACTTGGTATTTTCCTTTGATAATTCTGATGATGTGTTTTTATTTAATCTACTTCTGAGATATCTATTTTCATTCTCCTACCTGATTGTAATTGTTTGCCAAAGGGTGCTGTATTTTTCTTTAGGATCGCACCCAGGACCTTGCACATGCTGAGCAGATGGTGTTCTTCTGAGCTGTGTCCACTTTCTATCTCCCAGGCCCTGGTGGATGATTTTAATGCTCACAAGTAAAGCGAGCCAACTAGCTCAAGTGATGCACAGCCTGCACCCACAAAATTAGGGCTCTAGGGGCTTCTTAAATCTTGGGGTCTATTTACTCTTTTCCCAGGATAATTTGTGAATATGTTAGCCTGATGCTTATGTGTCCCGTCTTTAAACAAAGTTTTCACATAAAGATTTGTAGTGTAGAGAAAACATAGTCTTTCCATCCTTTTGTTGTCAACTTCACTCTTCCCCATTCCTCCATCCCCCCATCTCTCAGGGTTAGCCTTGACTCCTAATCTGTCTTAATTCTTTGAATATTAGCCAATGAGCTATTGTTGAACCCCCACTGTATACTGCACATATAATGCGTGTTTCTCAGTATGGACAAAGATACAGGGTTGTCCCAAGTAGACCTGCTCAACAAGGAGTGAAAACCGCACAGATGCCAGTGGCCCACCTGCAGGGATTGGGGTGTAACCACTCTCAGGCGTGTCCAGGACACTGGTGGTTTAAAACCCAAGGCTCCTCTTCTGTAGATGGGCCTGAGGACTTTTGAGGAGGTGATCTGCAGAGGAACATGCTCTGCTCATGGCTTTTGGTCACCAGTTCTTGTGACTTTCATGCTTCACTCTCTTTTCTATTGCAGTAAGGGTTCAGGCAGGTGTGACATCACCGGTGGCATATGTGGTACATTGCTGTGGTTAAGCACACAGCACTGTTTTATATTCTTCTCCAAGGCATGTGATTTTGAGTGTGTGTGTGTGTGTGCATGAGCATGTACACGTGTGTTTGTGTATCTGTCTGTCTCTGGGTAGGCCATGGTCAAAAATTTTCTCTTTTATACAATAAAGTGCAGAGACAAAGTCAAAGCAAAGTCTTCGAGAAATGGGGCTTTCTGTAGATTTGGCTGAGTCAGACTTTCCTTTGTGGAAACGTTTCCTTTTTATGGTTGGTTAAGGCTCTGTCTAGCCTGAGTGCAGAAGCCACTGTTACCGTTGATGGCTGTGAACATTTTTGAGAACAGAGCCAGCACAGGTGAGGGATAGAGAGGGAGAGGGAGGCCTTTTAAAGAGCCCCAATCCCTTTTAGACAGGAACATAACAGAGGAAGCACCAGTCCAGGTTTTGCTCTTGTGGGGAGGGGTGTGGCAGTGGGGATGTGGCTAGCCCAGCTCCTCTTCCCTTCTGTACTCAGAGCTTCTTTTAGAGCTGTGCTGTGTCATCACTTACAACCCCAGAGCCTTTTTGGATGCTACCTGTTTGACAGGGGCTGGAACTTACATTTCTACTTGACAAAAGTAGCTCTAAATGACAGTCTTGAGGTACTTGATGATGGAATTTAGGAACCTTTAGCTTCCTCCTTTCTTCTGGGGTTGGGGCAGGCCTTAGGGGTGTATTCACCTGCAGAACATACAGCTAAATGCAGCAGAACCCTTACACCTGCACATGTAGTGGATGGGCCACAGTGGGGGAAACAGTGTGAGGAGCCAGTGTGGGAATGGAGCAGGTACAGCTATATACGGCTGTAATTACTCATGGGAACAGCCCGTGGGCATGTATACACTGGTTGGCTTTTGGAAATGGTTTTCCTACTCGGGTTGTTTTCCCGAGTGTTTAGTGCTCTCATGTCCTTCAGAAGATGAATTTATTGTCTATTTATCCTCTGTGCCTTATCCCTTGTGGAAGAGGTAAAAATAAATCTCTTAATTGATCATAGACAGAAAGTTTTAAAGCCTTGTGTGCAACTCTAATGCCAGCAGTAGAGGTAGCTTTCCCCTGATTTCCTTTTCTTTTTTTTCCTTAGTCTTACTATGTAACATGGTTATCCTGCAACTTGACATGTAGATAGATTGTCCTCAAACTCAGAGATCAGTGTGCCCCTGTCTCCAGTATGCTGGGATTAAAGGTGTCCATGGCCAAGCCTGTCACTGACTTCTATTTTTAATGAGGTAGTTGATTGTTTCTGTGTTTTATAAAGATGATTTGAAGTAGTGGAAAGTAGCGTAGGTATTTTGCATAATCCACAGTAAACATTGTCAAATCTACTTTTCAGTTAAGGTATGTGTTTATGGTCTTAACCTACATATAATTCAGCAGCTGCCTGTTTTTATGACTAACTGTGTTTCTCTTTTGGGTTGTGAAGACCACAGCCTTTCTAAGAAGTTTGCTAGGACATGAAGCATGGCAGTGCCAGGCTGCCTGTTGAGTGCACTGTAGACAGGGATCATGTCTTTACATGTCTGCAAGTCCAAGGTCAATAATGCAGTTTAGATTTGATGTGTTCTGTAAGAGGGTGGGGACAGGCGTGTGCTTGTCAGTCCTTATATCATAATTGAATTATTATTGTCACAGCTTTTGAGAGACATTCCTTAGTAGGTGAGATATTTATTTACACTTAAAAGAGACTTTTTCATTTCAGCTGCTATGTTTTTTCTCACCTATGAATATGTGAAATGTTTGCTGCACACCGACTCAGCGTCACACTTCAGGCCCGTGAAGCACATGCTGGCCGCCTCTGCGGGAGAAGTGGTAAGCAAAAGGCTACATGATAAAATATTTCAGAAATGTAAATTATGCCTGTGTGTGTTTGTGCAGGTAATTGTTTCATTTTTAAAATGTAGTTTTTAAAATGTAGTTTGCTTTTAACTGATGGTTAAAAATCTAAAAACAGTATGTATCTTTTAATACAATGCTTTAAAACATATATACTATATAGTGTTATTTATTTTGGTGCTGAGGATCAAATTTTGAGGCTTTTAAAATGTCAGACAAACTATGTCTCACTGTATCAGATTCTACTGTATAATGCCTATACTAGAGTACACATACTTATTTCCTCAAATGTATTTATGGTGAATCTATCTTAAAGTTCCTCCCCTTTGAGTTTTGAACTTGTAATCCTTCTGCCTCAGCTTCCTGAGCACAGAAATTAAGGTATGTGCCATCACACCAGGCTTTAGCAGTTCTTTTTGTGTGTATGTGTGCATTTAGGTGTGTGTGCTGCGTGTACACAAGGGTGCATGTGGACCTGTGTCTTTGTATGCAGCACCAGGAGGGGGCGATGTTGGGCCCTGCTCTATCCCTTGAGATGGGGCCTCTCGCTGAAGCCAGAGCTAGGCTTGTAGCCTGCAAGCCCCAGCCATCCTCCTGCTTTCATCCCCAGCAGTGCTGAGCTTACAGTGCATGCATCATATCCAGCTTTTTCTGTTGATGCTAGACCCTCATACTTGAGTTGTATCCCTAGCCTCCTTTGTGTTTGGTTTTTAAATTATGAAGGTGGTAAAAGTCCCAATAAATATGAATGGATTAAATGTGACAGTTAAAAGATATTCTTAGGATGTAAGAAAAGTCCATTGTATATCATTGTAAGAGGCAGTCCTAAAATGTCATTGTACAGTTAGAATTAAAGAGATGGAAGAAGATACCGATATAAGTTTGGTTGGTGTTGTTTACATTAGTGTAGCTGAGTTGGAACTCCTTTTCCCAGAATGGCTTCTACAGCACAGTTTCAGATAGTCACAGAGAAATTAAGGGAAAGTGAAGTAGCAGCTGTGGTTATGAAAAGAAGTGGGGTGCAGGGGCAGGCATCATGGCAGATATTCTGCCCGCTGTGTCACTGCCTGTTGGCTTATTGTGTTGACCTCTGACCCATGGCTTCTCCAACTCCCATCTCTTTTCAGCTTTTCTAGCTACCGAGTCAAGTTGTTTGTATCTGTAGTGAGGGCTTGTCTTAGTTAGGATTTCTATTGCTGTGAAGAGACACCATGACCACAGCAACTCTTATAAAGAAAACATTGAATTGAGGCGGTGGCTTACAGTTCAGAGGGTCAGTCCGTTATCATCATGGTTGGACGTGGTGTGGAGGCAGACATGGTGCTGAAAAAGGAGTTGAGAGTCCCACTTCTTGCAGGAAACAGAAGGTGGATTGTATCAACTGAGTGAAGCTGGAGCATACGTGAGATCTCAAAGCTCACTTCCACAGTGACACACTTCCTCCAACAAGGCCATACCTCTTTATAGTGCCGCTCTCTTTGGAAGCCATTTTCTTTCAAACCACCACAGGGCTCTACGGGCAAGTGTATTGTGGCTCTGTGGTGAGGGCTGTGCGACCAATTGTGTGTGGCTCCAGAGTGAGGGTGCTAGGGTCAAGTGTGTGTTCTGTGATTTGACATCATTGTTAAGAAACCATTGCCTAAAAGGATATGGTCAATAAAACAAAACACAGCCTACAGAATGGGAAAAGATCTTCACCCACCCCACATCAGACAGAGGGCTGATCTCTAAAATATATAAAGAACTCAAGAAACTAGACACTAAAATACTGAATAATCCAATTAAAAATGAAGTACAGATCTAAACAGAATTTTCAACTAAAGAAACTCAAATAGCCAAAAGACATTTAAGGACTTGCTCAACATCCTTAGTCATCAGGGAGATGCAACTGAGATACCATTTACACCTATCAGAATGACTAAGATAAAAAATGCTGATAATAGTTTATGCTGGAGACGATGCGGAGAAAGGGGAACATTCCTCCACTGCTGGTGGGAGTGCAAACTTGTAGAGCCACTTTGGAAATCAGTATGGTGGTTTCTCAGAAAATTGGGAATCAGTCTACCCCAAGACCCAGCAATGCTACTCTTGGTCATAGACCCAAAGGATCATATCACAAGGACATTTGCTCAGCTATGTTCATAGCAGCATTCTTTGTAGTAGCCAGAACCTGGAAACAACCTAGATGTCCCTCAACTGATAATGGATAAAGAAAATGTGGTACAGTTACACAATGGAGTATTACTCAGCGGTTAAAAAAAAGGCATCTTGAAATTTGCAAGCAAGTGGATGGAACTAGAAAAAAACAACCTGAGTGAGGTAACTCAGACCCAGTAAGACAAACACAGTATGTATTCACTTATAAGTGGATAGTAGATGTAAAGCAAAGGATAGCCAGGCTATAATCCACAACTCCAGAGAAGCTAAGTAAAAAGGGGGACCCTAAGAGGGACACACGTGGAGGGCCCAAGAAAGGGAAAATAGTTAACATCTCCAGGGAAAGCTGGGGCAGGGGGAACATGAGGGATCAAGAAGACCGGAGTTGGGGGCAGGATTAGAGGGGAGAGCAATGAAAGAGGGAGTCTTTATATGGGGTTAAAGAGAAACCTGATGCTAGAGAAATTATCAAGAATCCACAAGGATGGCCCCAGCTAAGAGTCCTAGCAATAGTGGAGGAGGTGTCTGAACAGGCCTTCTCCTTTACTCAGATTTGTGACTGCCCTAATTGTCATCCTAGAACCTATATCCAGTAACTGATGAAAGCAGATATAGTGACATGAAATAACCCTTTGTTTCCCAAGTTGGTTTTGTTCATTGTTTTAGCACAACAGAAACCAAGCTAGAACACACAGCAAGCATAACTACCTGCTGAGCTATCTCACTGGCCCCTAACTTTATTCTTTGGGATGCACATATCGAGTTTTCTGATACCTTTATTGGGAAGACTCTTGTTCTACAACTGAGTGGCCCTGGAGTTCTTGTCAGCAGCTAATCGTCCATCAAGGTGAGATTTATTTCTGGATTCTGAGCTCTGTCCATCTCTGTGTGTTTCCTTGCACTAGTGCTACATGGTTTGAGTACTGTAGCCTGTAGTAAGTCTGGGACTCATTGAGACTTCTCCACCTGTTTCTTTTCTGGTACTGCTCTGGCCCCCTTTTTCTCATCTTTCTTCCGTCATTTTTCTCTTTTTATTTATTTTTGAGACAGGGTTTCACTATATAGCTCTGATTAGCCAGGAACTCGATATATACTATGTAGACCAGGCTGGTTCAAATTCCTTCCGAGTGCTGAGATTAAAGGCATTTACCACCACACCTGGCACATCCCTTTTGTGTGTGTGTGTGTGTGTGTGTGTGTCCATGCGCACCCACGTGTGTATGTGTGCACATTTGTGTGTGCATGTAAGTGCATCTGTGCATGCTCAGGTATGTGCAGGCACTTGTGGATATGGAAGCCAAAAGAGGGCATTGGGTCTCTCAGAGCTGTCTTGTTTTGTGGGTGCTAGAATTTTAACTCTTGCCTCGGACCACAGAATTATGCCGTGAGAGCTCAGCTGACAAACTCATGAAACAAACCCACCGGGATCTTTCTGATGGAGAAGGCCCACTTGCTTTATAGTCACTGTTCTTATTGAACATTCCTTGTGAAGCCGTAACGCCCCCTTTCTATGGTGGGATTCATCAATTACTGGGCACATTTTCCCCTATGCATTTGACTCCCCCCAACTATTCATGATTCTGGCAAGAAAGTAATCACAGTAAATACCCTTACTCTCTCAACCAGGTCTTTATATAAACTTAGAAGTCTGCCTTTTATCTTCCTTGGCAGACAGTAGGTCAGTGTTAGTGTCCAGGCAAAGAGACTTCAATTGAGACATTCACAGATGCCCAAGGATAAAAATCACGACATGTCTAAAGTTGCTGAGCCATAAGTCTCAGAGAGATAGAAGACAGCAGTGTCCTGGTTTCACTCTGCCAGTAGATAGGAAAGTACTGTTGCACACTAACAACCTCATATTAACGTTAAAGCATGCCAGTCTACTAACAATAGATCTGTGTCCTAAAGTTGTCATTGAGCACTGTGCTCTCCCTGTCTGGTCGTGGCTTTGCTCCTATGGCCTTGAACCCTTGTATTGCCATGTTAAATAGCTCAACTCCTTATCACTTGCTCTAGGAATGTGCTTTTGACCTATGAGAGAAATTTCCATATCACTTCAAGGCTCCTGAAGGTGAAGAGTTTTTAGAATAGAAGAAGCTAGAAATAGAAGCGTAGAGAAGTTAGAAGTGAACGGGATTATTAGAGTAGAAACAGAACAATAAAGAGCACATGAAATAAAGAGCATGACCCTCAGATTGTGTGTAAAGTTACTATAAAAATCTTTTACCCCCTCCATTGTTCTTGAGAAGCATTTAGGATCCTGGGTAGGGACTGGAGCAGGTCTCTTAGCCCTTACAAACTCTGGTCCTCATGATTGTACATCAAACACTCAAGTACTGAGCCATGTCTCCAGTGCTGGATCCTTTGTATTTCTGTGTGAATTTCAGAGTCAACTCATACATTCTTGTAAGAAAACAGAGGTATTACATTTGATTCTATAAATTAATTTAGGAAGTTTTGTCATTTTAACAATTTATTAATTTAAAATCAATCCATACTTAATTTAAAAAACCCTTTTAACCTTTTGTTGTAGGCTTAAATCAATTCTGATTGTTTTGACAGTAGACCTCATTATATGCAGTTAATTTTGAATATTTTTAAGAATGAAAATTTGTGTGTGAAGGTTTAAGTGCATTTTGGATTGTTTTTATGGTAGCTATTGCCTCTTCTATTTATTTATTATTTTTATTTTGTGTGTATATGTGGATGGTGGTGTATGTGCTGGCAAGTATGGACATATGTGTGGAGACTTCAGGTGTAACTTGGGTCATGATCCTTGAGAGTCCTGTTTTTGGAGACAGAGTCTCTCACTGAGACCTGGACTTTGTCAGACTAGGCTGTCTGGTCAGTGATATCCAGAGATCTGGGTGTCTCCCTCTGAAGCACTGGGCTTGGCATTGATTGTACATGGGTTTGGGGTTCAAACTCAGGTCCTCATGCTTGTGGGGCAAGTAAGTTGCTAAATGATCCCCCCAATTCCTCCTCTGTTGTTTTACTCTCCACCTCAGCATGAATCCAGAGTCTTGTATTAAGTAGTGCCCTACCACTAAGCTATACCCTAGCTTTGCTGATATTCTGTAATTTTGTGTTGTATTGTTCAGCTTCAAATATAGTTTCATAAGTTGTGCATTTGACCTATATTTCCTGATATGTTATTGAAGCAAGAAGATTTCAAGCCTTGTTGCCTGGAGACCTTGTTACTAGACTTTCTTCAGTTGCCACACTTGTTTGAGCTTATAGGAAGAGTTTATAGAGATGTGTATTAGTTACTGCTGTGTTGCTCTGGCAACCATATTAATCTAGTTAGGATCATGGTTTTAGAAAGTTTCAGTCTGTCATGGTGATGAAGAAGTGGCAAGACAGTTCAGTTGACAGTGGCAGGA
Source organism: Mesocricetus auratus (assembly GCF_017639785.1). Taxonomy (NCBI): domain Eukaryota; kingdom Metazoa; phylum Chordata; class Mammalia; order Rodentia; family Cricetidae; genus Mesocricetus; species Mesocricetus auratus. Next base: position 155,574,955 of record NW_024429266.1, read on the forward strand.
GCCTCTGGCAACCAGATGGCAGAGAGCAAGGCAAGACGAGCCAAGAACAGAGACAAGCTTCAGAGTCCACATCTGTAGAAACTCTTGTATAGTCTGGCGCTTCTGAGATCTGTAACTATTATTTCTATGAATTGGAACTTTTAAATATAATTTGCTTGTGCAGAGTGTTGGACATGGAGAGACATAAGAACCAAGCAGCCATAAGAGTGAGGACACAGCGCTAGGATATGCAGAGTCACTACTTCTCTTAGGGTTCCTTCAATGACTCCCAGAGGAGCGTGGCAGGAAAACTGACAGCAGGGGTGCATGTATTGAGGGTTTGGGGCATGAAACGTTTCTCTATGTGGATTTTTAGTTGATTTAAAGCTCCTTATTGGGAATGTGGCTAGAGACATAGCTCATTGGTTAAGTGCATGTCTTGTCTTCGAGGACCTGAGTTTGATTCCCAGCATCTGTATCAGGCTCTTCACAACCAGCTGTAACTTCAGTAAGAGGGATAGCATACCTTTGCCCTCTGTGGCATCTTCTCTCTCCTGCAAAAACTTACACAAGACACATAAATAAAAATAATAAAAAGTGTGACAGTAAAACTCATTTATTTCATTAGAAAGTTTGCTAAATTTTAGATGGCATAGGTAAGTTCAGGCCCTGCCCTTTCTGAAGGGCTAGTTACTAGTTGCTAGGGAGTGAGAAGCACCCTCTTTGGGGGTGTGGCACTAGTGGGTGGTCTCACATTTGTAACTTAGTGGGTTATTAAAAAGATCTGAGTTAGGAGGGGGACTTGTTGGGAAGGATGCCGGAGTTGAAGGGAACAATTTATTTCCTACATGTTTGAATTTCTCATGCAAATAGGAATTTTAAAAAGTTTGCCAGGTTTCTGGATTTTACGGAAGTACTATCCTGAAGTGCTAGTAGTCTTGGAACTTAGTTGGAAAACCTCCCTGAAGTTCAGAATCAGTTTTGTCAAATTATTTAACAAGTACACATATTGCTTCCTTCCTGTTTTAGCATCTTGTTTCCATTTCATAGAACACAAACTTTGGGTTTCAGTTTCATGTAAATGTGCTAGAAATAAGAGAAATAAACAAGTGGACGTAGGGGCAATGCAATTTCGTATGTAAAATAAGAGGAATGGACAGTCACTCTCAGCAGTCATTGCTCAGAGCTGCAGCAGCCTCGATAATAAGGACTAGCTCAGGGTGGCAGTACCAGGCAGTGCCTTTGCTTTCCCCCAGCCTTCTTGTGTATGCTGCAGACAGATTCCTTAGAAACAGTGCCGTATTTTGTTGCTATTGAATATATCAACAGTTTCTTTGTTGTGGCTACAATAAAGGCAACTTGGAAAGAAAAGAACACTGCCACAGTAATAAGCATTCCCTGCGGCTATAGCAGTGGCTTGATTAAATGTTAATGATGAATCAATATGACTTTAATCACAAGCGTCTACCTACTGCTTACAATTTGGGATACAGAGAAATCGATCAAATAAGGTTTAATATATAACCACAGCAAGAACAGTCCCGTTTGTGCCATTTTTATTAGGAAGCTTGCTGTACCAAATCTCTAAATCCCTACCTCAATTATTTCCCAACCCAGTTTTCATCACACACAGAACAAGCCCTGTGAGAAGCAGAATCCATAATGAGGTCCAAGGCATGGCAGCTTTCCCTTAATGGTGTGGGCACTGTATTCTAGCAGTGATGATGCTCTTTAATGGTTTTCAGATTTTGCTTTTCTTGAATTTTATGCTTCTTAGAGCTGGGTACCTGTTACTTTTGGAAATGGAAGAACATTGAAAGTTCTTTACATCCAAAAGGATCCCACTGTGAATTAAATGTATGCACAATGACATAGAGGTCCCCCCATGGTTGCTGGTTGATTGTCCTTTTCAAACCCATTCCTGATTAAGACTGAAACAACCAGGAGATAAATTAGATCTTGTTTTGTACATGCCATTCTGTCAACTTCTAATGCGTTTCTCCAAATGTGACCCTGGACCAGCTGCAATGCAAGCAGCTGCCCATGTGGCAGGTTACAAATGCAGGTCTTTGGAGACAGTAGTGGGGACTCTGCAAGGTAAACAGAAACCTCAGATGGCACTGTTACTCACTGACACATACACAGACTGATTATTTTTGAGGGTGGAACAATACTCATATATATATATATAGAGTTAGCTTTTCTTTAAAAGGATGTTGTGTGAGTGTTGCAGCCTGCTCCTGAGTTTTCTTAAGGCCCATGCTGTTGTGGAGTCCTGTAACTAAAGATACTTTATATTAGGGCTTCTCTTCCCTGGCAGCTAAAGACTGCTGGAACTGCTGTGTCCCAGTCTACTTAGGCTCTTACTGCATATAGTGGAGCTAATCTTCCACTAGCTGATCTGCTTGTTTCTGAAACACAAAGCTTAGAGCACGCTCTGGCATTTGTTGTGTTTTCCATAATGGGATGGATGGAAGCTGTTTTGTTTATCCTGTTAGTATCATAAATGAGTAGGAGATGGCTTAGCAGTCATGAATACGTGCTATTTTTGCAGAGAACTTGTATTTCATTCCCAACATCTAAATTAGGCTGCTCACAACCATCTGTAACTCCAGCTCCAGGAAATCTAATCCCCTTCTCTGGCCTTTGAGGGAACCAGAGTGCATGCATTTGTGTGAGCGCATATAATTAGAAATAAAATGAATATTTGATGCTCATTATGACCTTTAAGAACCACTCAGTGTGGTGGCTCACACCTTTAATCCCAGCACTTGGGAGGCAAAGGGAGATGGATCTCTATGAGCTGAAGGCCAGCCAGTGTTATTTAGGGAGACCCTGCCTCAAAAAAATAAATAGTAAACAAACAAATAAGAAAATAGAAAAGTAAAACAAAAGAAACATTGAGCAAGGCAATAGGAGAAAAGTTAAAAACTTAAATCTTCTAAAGATTTATTTTACTTTATGTGTAAGAGTGTTTTACCTGCATGTATGAATGTGCATATCTACATACAGGTCTCGGAAGAAGGTGTTGAATAGTCTGGAACTGTACTTAGAGATGGTATGAGCAACCAAGGGGATCCTGAGAGCAGAACACGGGTCCTCTGCAAAAGCAGCAAGTGCTCTTAACCACTGATCCATCTTTCCAGTTCCAAGTTAAAAACTTTTGAAAAGAAATTTATGTTTTGAATTATTCATGATAGATGTTGGAATAGTCATAATCGTATGTGAACCATTCTTCTGCATTTAAACATTTTAGTTTTTTGAGTTAGAGTCTCACTATATAGCCCAGGCTGGCCTTAAACTAGTTTTCTGTCCCAGTCTCCTGAGTGCTGGTTTCCAGGCATGCATCACCAAACCAGCTTCCTGCAGTTGTATTTTTCTAACTCCTTGCTCAGCTATATAACTGAGTCATGGGCCTAGGTGACTGGACAGTGGGGTTTCTCCTGGGCCCCAGACGGTGTAGCGATTGGTTCAGAAGGAACTCACCATGATGCTGCAGGGGGGAGCTGCTTATAGTTGCACATGAATAGGTAGAAATGTGAGCTGGACCTGCAGATTTATACAACTAGAAGCTAAAACAGAACTGCTACCTGCCTGACTGCTCTGAAAGCAAGCAAGTGCTTTTTCTCTTTTATGAATGTGAACACATGCCTTATGCTCAAGGATACCTTCACCCTGCTTCTGTGTGCCTGGGGACCCATTTTTCTTTGTTTTTCTCTTCTATTTTTTTAAAAAATTTAAGTTAGAAACAAGCTTGTTTCACATGCCAATCCCAGCTCCCTCTCCTCTTCCCCCTCCCTCCCCACCAGGCCCCCCAGTCCCCACCCAATCTCCACTCCGATCCCCAAGGAGGGTGAGGCCCTCCATGGTGGATCGTCAGAGTCTGTCATTTCCCGTTTTTTTCAAATAGTGCATTATGTATATGAAGTAGGCAGCCTTTTATTTCTTCTTAGCAATTTTATTTTTTAAATTTTAATTTAATTTTATTATTTTGTGTGTGTGTGTGTGTGTGTGTGTTTTATGTGCATGTATGACTGTGTACTACATTCATACAATGCCCTGGGGGCCAGAGATGTTGGATTCTCTGGAACTGGAGTTGGAATTAAAGGTGTGTGCCACCTGACTTTTAGCAGCTCTAAACCATAGGATTATATAAAAAGTTGTGGAATAAAAGTGGCCCGTCTCTATTGCCTTTTACAGCTTATAAAAGGGCTGTCTGTCCTTTCTTGGGACCATGTGTTCATTTATTGACTGCTGCTGCACTCAACTTCCTCCATCTCTGTTGTCCTTACTAACATGGATATAGATTATGGATACAGATCTGAGTGTCCCATGTCTAGGGTGAAGTAGAGGGACAGCAAATGGGCAGGAGACGCACAATACCCTCAAGTGGTCCAGGAGTTTTAAGAAAAGACAGTCTATGGTAAAGTGAGAGCCTATGGGAAGGAAGGTGTAGATGGTTTTGTCTGGATTGGAATGAATGATGGATGTTGATTTAGAAAGGGTCTCATAGAATCTTTAAATTTTTGTTCTGATGGATTTAACTAATTTACTTTGTGTGTGTATTTATGCATGTTTGAGGGCATACATGTGAACCCTAGTGTATGCATGCGTGTGGAGAACTGGAATTGTCATTGGGCGCCTTTTCTTTATCCCTCCACATTATCCTTGAGGGAGGGCTTCTTGCTGAGCACAGAGCTCACTGATTCATCTAGTTCAGCTAGCCAGCTTGCCCCAGGGATCCCTGTCTCTGATTTCTGAATGTTGAGATGATAGGCAGCCACCATGCCTACTCAGATTTTATGTGGGCTCTGGGGATCTGAACTCTAGTCCTTGGACAGCAAGTGCTTTACCCACTGAGCTATCTCCCTGCTCCTAACTTCTTTGTGAAGTAGATTTTAATGTATATATTTAAGATATGTTATGAAATAGTCATTGTAAAATGGCCATTGTAGTGAAACAAGTTAAAATAGTTCTCACTGTACATAGTTACTGTTTTTGTGTCAAGAGCAGCTAAAGTCTCATTTAGCAGGAATGCCAACTACTACTCAGTTTTATTACCTTGCATTATACAATGTGATAGTTTGTTGAGTAGAAACAAGAAAGTCTTAGAGGGCTCTTGCCATGCACTTTCAAGTTCCCGATGGTTGGAGTGTGATGGGGCCATCTAGGTGAGGAGGACTGCAGGTTAGAGAATCTGCCAGGTCTGGTGAGGAGCTTGGCTTTCATTCTTTGACATTCTGCACAGAGGAGTGACAGTGGTCCTAGTTGTACCCTCTGGATCATTGTCTGGCAGCTGTGTGGGCGAGGAGGGCATGGTAACCTAGAGGTCACCAGATCTGGCAGGGGTGGGGGGCACTACAGGGAAGACAATGAGCTTCAGAGAAGCTAAAGAGGAATCAGCAGAGAAAGGAATGTTTTCTAGAAAAGCTTCTAAACAATACCTCTTCAGTTGACTGATGCGTGCTGAGTGCCTGCTGCAGAATTCTCCAGCATGTTCACTGACTCAGTGCAGTCCACACCACCCCAATCTTTTCAGCTGTCTCAGGCACCTCAGGCACAGCACACAGGCAAGAAGAGGGAGGGGACAGTCAGGACCTGGCGCCACATACACATAGTGACACAACCTGTGGTTATTCAGTGTGAGACATGAGTGTACTGAGGACCCCAAGGGATCTGATGAAGGGTTCTTGCTCATGTCCCTCTGACCCTTGCAGGCTTTACATCCTGCAGACTCTCACTTGTCTAATACAGCATGCATCTTTAGTTCAGACGGCATTGATCTGCGAGCCACTTGACATCTTTCGTTTTTTATGCTAGATATTTAGAATGTAAGAGGGAAGGGAAGCTGTGTTAACTTTGAGCTTTGGAACAGTATCGGATTATGGAAGACAATTAAGTTGAGCTTTATAGTAACAACATGATGTTCATACATGATGATGAAATTGAAGGAACTATTTGGGGCTGTGAGAGTATAATGTGGCCAGTCATTACCATTATGTTGTGCGTAGGAAAATCAAGGCCTTCTCTCTAAGGGCAGCAGCATCGAAGGAAGTTAGTTTTAGCTACTCTTGTGTGAACTGAGGTTTGTCAGAGGCAAACTAATTTTTAAGACAATACTGGCTTGTGAAGGTGGCTTTCCCTCCTAATGCCTACCAAGACTGGGTATCTGCTAGCCTTCTGGTTGGTTAGAATACAGTTCTTGGAAAGGTAATGAATTAAATGCCTTGGTTACTAATTTGCCTTGGTCTGTGGCTGTATGATTTCCAATTTTTGTGTATTCTCCACATATCTGGTACCATGACAGGTACTAGGAAGCAGAATAAGAACTGTTAATCCTATTTCTGAGGAACATGTAAAATAAATGGTTGGACTCATTTCCTGAATGGCCAGGGACGATTTTGAGGACTTGTGATATGGATCATCTGTTTTCAAGTTATAGATGGGAATCAGAACCATAACTTTTCCACATATTCTCACCTTCTTTGTGTGTGCGTGTGCACATGCATGTGTGTGTCAGTGTGTGTGTGTGTGTGTGTACATGCATGTGCACACACCCATGCATGTGCTCCCATTCCTGCACTGTTTGTTTCATGGAGCTGCTGCTCTTTCCACTGGACAAGCAGGCTTGCATGCTGCCTCACTCCCAGTTCTTACGGGGATGAAATATTGCAGCACTGACACAGTGCTCAGCCTTGCATCTCACACAGAGTACAATAAATGTTATTTCTGGTTCCATGCCACATAAATTGCTGTGTGACACATTTTTACAGTTTTGATACAAGAATACAGAAAAATTAAACTCAAGAAAGTTGGGTGACTTGCTGAAGATTTCTTAGCTATGTGTGGACAATGAAACACCATGGAGAATGATTAATGGGGCCAGCGTTTCTGTGCATTGCCAGGAGCATCTCTGTAGAGATGGCTGCTTTTTTATGTTATGTATAAAAATGACAGAAGTGGAGATGAGAAGTACAGGACTTGGGCAATCAGGTGTCCATCTGACCTTATCCTGCTTGTGCCATGTTCAACCTCCGGGGCCAGCACAGCCTGCACAGCCTGCACAGGCTCAGACTGGTGAGTCTGCCTGCCTCTAGCCCACTTGCACCCTCTCTAGCCTCTAGGCTTAACCTTATTCCTGTTTATATATCCCATGTACCAGTCCAATCTGGTGAACCCTGCCTGCGCCATCTGCAAACTCCAGGCTTATCCCAAGATGTTTAGAGTATGTGCTAGCCCAGTACTGTGTCCACCTGACCTTGTCTTACCCGCACCACATCCAGGTCTCTTGCCCAGCCCTGGTCACATATCCTGCACTCTGGTCTAGCCTGGTAAGTCTGCCTGACCCTAGCCCAGCTGCACCTTACCCAGTTCCCATACCTAGTCCGGGACCCACAGCTAGAGCTGGGGTCCAGTCTGCTCTGTCCACATCAGACGTACAGTTGAAGACATCCATATGCCCAGGTTCCATTAAAAATGATCAGTGTAAGAGGTGAAGACAGAACCCCCACCCTCAACCCACCAGTCTTGCAGAAATGTTCTCCAGTGAGAATACCTAGATGATCCCTAGGAAGGAGGGAACAATAACACTAAGGGTCTTTGAAAAGTACATAGGGAATCATATTATTTTATATTTGCTTAAAATTATGTGCATCTGTGCGTGAGTGCGTGTGTGCGTGCGCGCACACACGTATGTGTGTGTGTGTGTGTGTGTGTTTTACATGAAGTTACGCCATTTAGGTGACAGTATTCCCTACAAGAGTCATAGACTGCCTAAACAAACTCTAGTACCAGTTCATGAGAAACCTTTTGAGTTGTTGGTCAGGAGAATCCAAACAACTCCCCAACAATGTAGACTGTTGGTCTTGTCCTTGTTTCCTTCCCAGAAGTTGAAAGTAGGACAGTTGCTAAAAGACACCATGTACTTCAGACACAGGACTTAGAGGGATCGAGCTGGTTCTTACTAAGTGCCTCCTCTTTGAGTACCAGAGTACTGGAAGGTGGTATGCAAGCTACCAAGAGAAGGAAGGAATAGGGAGTCCTACACAACTGCAATGCGTATGAGTTGCAACAGTGATCCACATGGCAAGCTATCTCTAATCGTGGCAGTAACCACAGCTGTCTAATTGGACTTAAGGTCCAAGTAACAGGAAGGAAATCAAGCCTGGTTCTGGAAACTCGGCTGCCCAAGGCTGGTGAGGTTGTGCATCTTAGAAGAGAACTTACTACTGCCATTCTCTGACCTGTTTAATTCCTGTCTGCATTCTAACTTCTTATCCTTATACCCATGGGCAGTGTAGCTGTCACTCCATCAAAGGAGTTCCTTCTTTTTCAAGCTGAGACCATTACAGAAACAGACAACTAGTCCCAGTGCTGAGGACAACTGACTGTGGAATGCCCCAGGAATGCCCCAATTGATAGCCACACACAACCATTACACTCAGGGAACATAATGAAAGATGGGATGGAAAGATTGTAAGAGCCAGAGGATCAGAAAATCTGCAGTGCAGCTGTGTCTTCTAGACATAACAGGGAAGATCTACCCATGAAATCTCAGCAGTATGGCTGCCTAAACCAACACCACCAGTTGACATTCTAACATGGATGGGGGGGAAATGTTGTGGGGCCCCAGGAGAGAGGGAGAATTAGTGTTTTTCCAAGATGAACCTCCTAATAGGTTATTTCTACACACACACACACACACACACACACACACACACACACACACACAAACACACACACACACACACACAAACACACACACACACATACCCCAAAAACAAACCAACAAACTTCCAAAACAAAAGAAAAAGGAGCCATAAATTTGAGATTGAGTGGCGGGGGGAGGGGGGAGGGAAATGATGTAAATATAGTACATGCATGTTAAATAAAAATTGTAATCAGTTGTATGAATGGCCATCTTTTGGATATATGCCTAAGAGTGGAGTTGCTGGGTCTTGTGGTAGGTTTATTCCCATTTTTCTGAGGAATCTCCATACTGATTTCCAAAGTGGCTGAACAAGTTGGCACTCCCACCAGCAATGGAGGAGTGTTCCCCTTTCTCTACATCCTCTCCAGCATAAATTGTTGTTGGTGTTTTTGATTTTAGCCATTCTGACAGGAGTGAGATGGTATCTCAGAGTTGTTTTGATTTGCATTTCCCGGATGGCTAAGGATGTTGAGCACTTTCTCAAGTGCCTCTCAGCCATTTTAGACTCCTCTATTGAAAATTCTCTATTTAGTTCTGCAGCCCACTTTTTAATTTGGATCCTTTGGTGTTTTGGAGACTTGCTTCTTGAGTTCTTTGTAAATTCTGGAGATCAACCCTCTGTCAGATGTGGGATTAGTGAATATTTTTTCCCATTCTGTGGGCTGCCTTTTTGTCTTGCTGACTGTGTCCTTTGCCTTACAGAAGCTTCTCAGTTTCAGGAGGTCCCATTTATTAATTGTTGATCTCACTGTCTGTGCTACTGGTGTTATGTTCAGGAAGTTGTCTCCTGTACCAATTCGTTCAAGGGTACCACCTACTTTCTCTTCTAAGAGGTTCAGTGTGGCTATATTTATGTGAGATCTTTGATCCATTTGGACTTAAGTTTTGTGCATGGCGATAAACATGGATCGATCCGCATTCTTCTACATGCCAGCCTCCAATTATGCCAGCACCATTTGTTGAAGATGCTTTCTTTATTCCATTGTATACTGTTAGCTTCTTTGTCAAAGATCAGATGTTCATACGTGTGTGGGTTAATATCAGGGTTTTCAATTCGATTCCATTGGTCTACCTGTCTATTTTTGTGCCAATACCAAGCTGTTTTCAGGACTATAGCTCTATAATAGAGCTTGAGGTCAGGGATGGTGATGCCTCTGGAAGTTCCTTTATTGTACAGTGTTGTTTTGGCTATCCTGGGTCTTTTGTTGTTCATAGCAGCATTATTTGTAATAGCCAGAACTTGGAAGCAACCCAGATGCCCCTCAACTGAAGAGTGGATAGAGAAAATGTGGTACATTTATACAAAGGAGGACTATTCAGCAGAAAAAAAAACAATGGAATCCTGAGATTTGCAGGCAAATGGATGACACTAGAAGAAACCATCCTGAGTGAGGTAACACAGTCACAAAAAGAGAAACATGGCATGTACTCTCTCATATATGGATTTTAGACATAGATCTGGGGAGTGCCAGCCTACAATCCCATGGCCAGAGAGTCTGGGAAACAGAAACTTCATTCAGTGGCTGATGGAAGAAGAGGCAGACTCCCACGGCTAAGCACTGAGCTGAACTCAAGAAAGCCAGTAACAGAGAGGGAGGACTGATGACCAAAGGGATTAAGACTGGGCTGGTTTAACCCCAGAAACAGCTGACCTGACAAGGGTTAACTCTTGAATCCCAGGCATCAGCCTGGGAATCCAGCATGGGACTGATCAAGACCCCCCTGAATGTCAGTGTCAGTGAGGAGGCCTAGGTAATCTATTGGGCCTTGGGTAGTAGATCAGTATTCATCCCGAGTATACACATGGACTTTGGACTCCCATCCAACAATATGAGATGCACTCTCACCCTGAACTCTTGGGGGGAGAGTCTAGGCCCTGCCCTGGATGAAATGACAGACTATGGACACCCCCATGGAGGGCCTCACCCTCCCTGGGGAAATGAGGGGATAATGGGAGGAGTTGGGGGGAGGGCACAGGAGGAGGGGAGGGAAAGGGAGAGGGACCTGGAACTGACTTGTGAAGCAACCTTGTTTCTAATCTAAATTTAAACTTAAAAATATAAAAAACAAAAAAGAAAAAAGGCTATATTATCTATGTATTGTTTCTTATATTTTGAATAAAAATAATGTTATTAAATAAAAAATTGTAATCAGTTTAGGCATTGAGTTTCTTAAAATAAGAAAACCATGTTCTAGATCTTACTGTTTATATTTTAGGGAACATAGTGCCCCCCTCCTCTGATTCATGAAACCTGAGACTGTTACTTTGCAAAAGAGGCTGGGCAGATAGGATTAGAGATCTTGAGAGCTAGGGTCTTTTGGATGTCAAGCGAGCTCACTATAATTCTAGCATCTTTACATCAAGAGGGAAGGGAAGCAGCCAGACCCAGGAGACCTGAAGATTCTAAGCTGATGGTTTAAAGGTGGAAGGAGGAGCCACAAGCCAGGGGATGCAAGTGACACTGTGTGCTACAGAAAGCATGCTGCCTGGCATCTTTGCTTTGCCAAAGGAGGTCCCTTCCTATAATTCGTGCCAAAGTACATTTACCATTAAGTGTGTGGTGGTGTATTATAGAAACAGCAGTTACTGTTACAGCGTGTCCACCTTCAGGTTTATTTGTTAAGAGGAATCTACGGATCGATGATTAGGGCTTCCACTGAATCATGACTCTCTTCTGTGATGGAGAAGTACAGAAGTGGGAGGCCTTTGGTTTGTGTAACAATCTTAAATGTTTGCTATCCAGGGCCTACAGGTCAATATAATCATTTCTGTTGAGGAGACTGCTCACTTAGCTGCAGTCTGGGCTACTAGGGGCAGTGTTGGTTTTCTCAAGAGAGGCCAGCACCTGCAGAGATTTAAATTGTTCTTATGGTGCTTATAGGGTGGTTGTGGAAGTGAGGGGAGCTACTTAAGGAAGAAAGGAAGAAAGGTTTGGAAACTGTCTTAATATGCAAGATTTCCAAATTGCTGTTCATCAGCAGGTACAGTTCCATATGTAACCAGTAGATGGCAGGCTTGATTCACAAATGAGCAGTGGAATTCTAGCGGTTTTCTTAGTTTTAACTGGTGGCATAGAAAGATAAGTTAGGTATTAATTGAACCCTGCTTTCTGAAGAGAATTTGAGGAGTTAGAAAAGGAAAGTAGCATAAGATTCAAGTAAACTGCTTTTCAAGTCTTTATCATTATTCAGTTTCCTTGATGCTCTTTGTAGTAATCTGCCATCAGTTTGGTTTATAAGGCCCAGCACTGAGTTTTCTTCCAATATAACCACTCTTTGGTTAGTTCTGTGCAGCATATTCTTAGGCTTCTGTTGAGTGTATTATAGAGTTGCCATTTGAAATATGAGACATTTTCTAATTTAAAATTAGCTGAGTCCCTTGAATGCTTGTAAGCATGACAAACTTTTAATGAAGATGATACCAGCTTCCCTGTGTGAAATTTTGAGTGTCCATAGTGAGAGGACAGAGGGAAGTTGTGAAACCCTGGCAGGTGATGTTGAAGGTATAGAACCTAGCTGTGGAAAGGAAGAACCATCATCCCCCACCCGTGTGTGTGTGTGTATGTGTGTGTGTGTATACGCTCGCTCATGCGTATGTACATGTGTGTGTACATGCATACTCTCACACACATGCCATGGTGTGCATGTGAACTCAGAAGACAACTTAGTGGTTTAGTTCTCTCCTCCAAAGTGTGATGGAACTCAGGATGCCAGGCTTGGCAGCAATTTGTTTCCTTACTGTGATGCTAACATTAAGATGCTAACTATAATTAATTCACTTTCATACATTTATCAATTATAGTTTTCAATTTTGTGTTGTATTTAATAGATGATTGGGTTGCCCCCTGCAACAGTAAGTTTTTTGTTTATAAGAAAGAAAACTCTTGGTAAATGTGTCACTATTTAACCAAAATTTATCCATAAGTTTTGTCATACTTCTGGTATGAATTCTAATGAGCCCAGCATTCTGTTTTCTATTTTAGGGCTGATAAAAGAGGGTCACATGTATTTCTTTCTGTCTCTCTGTCTCTCTGTGTCTGTGTCTGTGTCCGTGTCTCTCTCTGTCTGTGTCTCTCTCTGTGTCTCTCTGTCTCTGTGTCTGTGTCCGTGTCTCTCTCTCTCTGTGTCTGTGTCTGTCTGTCTGTCTGTCTGTCACCTCTCCTGCAGGTGATACTGGCCTTCACTCTTGAATCCCCATCTCTACTCCTGAGTTTTAGAATTGCTCAGCTCCATATATGTTTTCTTTATGGAAAGCCATTTTGATAGAACTTTAATACATGAAGCATTCTCAGGTTTGATGAAGATGCCATCATCCCCATGTCCTGGCTTCATCCCACATGGGCGAGGAGAGAGTGCCCCAGAGCAGATGTCCCAGGAGACCTGGGGACAGAGTTACTGGCATTTCCTGTCACAGACCTGCAGCACTCAGACCTGCTTTGTTCCTGTGCTGTGCTCTGTTGTTGCTCCCATTCAAAATGAAGAAGAATCAGAAAACCAAATGGAAGGCATGGGGGAGCGGGAGGAGAGAGATTGACTTGGACCTGAATTGCCATACCACAGAGGTCAGACGCCATGCTGGGGTCTTTGTACCACGCAATGGCCGAGAGTACTTCTCATCTGAGAACCTTTTCTAAGTTTTTCTTCGTTTCTGTATTTTTAAGAAATAAAAATGTAATCTAAGAGCATGAAGGGTTATGAAGCATGAAGTTCCATAAATATTTATGCTGAACCTCAGAAGTGGACAGCTCCTATTTTCCTGCCATATTGGGGTCATATTTCATTGTTGACCTCCCGAATCGGAAAGCATAAGGCATTAGCGTGCCCTTTCCTTTCTCTTTCATTTATTTATGTGCCTTCATTCTTTGGTGAGTTGTAGATGCTGGGAGCTTGCCTTCAGGTTTCTGTCGGTGTCAGTGGACTTAATTTTGCATCTCGGTTTTTGGTGGGTTTCTGAAAGTTCACACTCTAACCAAGGAAGCAAATGCCGTCCCAAGCCTCTGGGCAGCTGTCTGAGAGGCTCTGTTGTAAATCATTGCTATCTTAGGAACAGACATTGTTAAAGTTGCATTCGTCTTGCATCTACAAGGGTATTTTAATTTGATGTCTTCATTTTATTTCCCCATAACATAAAGTCTTTGGCTCATGGAACTTATACATGGTAATTGCAAAGAATTTAGAAAATATGAATAAGCAGAAAAAAACCCCTGTAATTCTATTGTATTTTTTCTAGTCTTTTAATCAAAATATGTGTGGGTATTTCCTATAAAGATAGTTAAAAATAAGTGAATATCAGTAAGATTTTTTTGATGCTTTCCTTCTTGGTAGTTTAATTTTCTTTCCATATACAACAATGCAAAAATATTATTTATAATAACGTTTTCTTTTTCTTCAGTTGGTTAGTGAGGTTGATATATATTTTTCTCAAGGTGCTTATGGCTCAGGAGATTTTTTTTTTTTAAATTTTATAAGTAAGTAGGACTGGGGAGTTGGCTTAGTGGGTAAGACTGCTTGCTGTGAAGGCAAGAGGATCTGAATTCAAATCCCCCAGCACCCATGTAAAAGCTACACGGGACTCACTGGCCATCCTGCCAGCCTAGCTGAAATGGCAAGTTTCAGGTTCCATGAGAGACCCTGTCTCAAAATATAAAGGTGGCAAGCATTTGAGGAAGGTACCAGGTGTAGACCTCAGGCCTCAGCACGCACATGCACACAAGTGTTGTGGAATATTACTTTAACCATGTAAAGGTGTGTTACATTTGTTTATGCTGCCTTTGTTTAATAATGTAAGGATGTGTTACATTTGTTTATGCTGCCTTTGTTTAATGATATAAGGATGCGTTACATTTATCTATGCTGCCTTTGTTTAATGATGTAAGGATGTGTTGCTTTGACTGCCTAAGGCACCTGATTGGTCTAATAAAAATCTGAATGGCCAACAGCTAATCAGTAGAGGGTTAGGCAGGGCTGGCAGACACAGAACAAGTAGTAGTAGGAGGAATCTAGGCTCGAGAGAATGAGGAAAAAAAAAAGAGGGAGATGCCTAGGGCCAGCCAACCAGGCTGCTGCGAGCCGGCCAGACATGGAGTAGGACATATAGAATGAAAGAAAGGTAAAAAGCCCTGAGGTAAAACATAAAGAGAAAGTAAGTTAGAAGAGCAATGGGACAAGCATCAGATAAGACTGAGCATTCATAACTAATGATAAGCCTCCATATCATGATTTGTGGGCTGACAGTCTGAGAAAGCCTGCTACATATGAGTGTTTATGTAGCTGTATACATGCACACATGCAAAGTCAATAAGTGAAAAATCTCAGGTAGTGTTTATTTAGGAATTAAGAATAATGACGGACTTTTTTTGGATAGAGAAGGTATAGTGATGAGAAAGTAAAGAAAAAAATATAGAATAAGAGACCAAGAGGAGTTGCTCAGTGGGCAGGAAAATCCCTGTGAAAGCAAGAGGACCTGTGTTCATATTCCCAGCGCTCACGAAAAACCATATACCTGAGTATGTCAGTGACCCTAACGCTGGAGGGTGATAGAGACAAGAATATTCCTGTCTGAATGCCTAGCTCAGTCACTGAGTTCGGGTTCAGTGAGAGGGAGAGCGAAAGAGAAAGACTCTGTCTTAACAACAAGAAAAAGAACGACAATAAATCAGTAAGTAAGGTGAAACAATAGAGCAGATATCCAGTGTCTTCCTCTGGCCTCTGTGTGTGCACCCACAGGCACATGAGCTTGACCATATGAACACACACACTACATACTTGCTATACCACACACAACACATAAGAAGAGTAGTAGCTAATGGATAACATAAAAACTTCTGCTTTAGATCGATTAAGGAGGATAACAGTATATACATACAGTTGTATAAATGTATATGTCTTCATTAGTCAGGAAATAAAAGTGAAACAGGAACAGAGTGAAACTGAGAGTGGTCAGGAAAATGCTTAAGAGGTAACTCCCAGTATCCCAGTAGTGACCTGAAGCCCCTCTGTCCACATCATGGGCTTAGAGTCATTTGGTACAGGAATGGTTCCATGTTGGATGGAACTGGACAGGGCTCCTGACCACCCTGTCATAGCCTCTATGTCTTCATATATGATCCCACTTTTCTCCTAGTTGCCAACTGCCTTGCTTTTATCATGGCAACAGATTATTGACCTACTTGGATGTAATGGTCCTGACCTTTGCTAGACATATGTGTCCTAAGCCTCCCTAACAAAGGAGGTGGCTATATCACACTGTTATAGCCAACAGTGCAAGGGAATGTCTGCAGACATTTTTGGTATTATGGGATTCCAGTGCTTAATGTGAACAAATGGAAATTAAATTTTATTGTTTTATAAATTTCAATTTTTGGAGAGGTGTAATTTGAGGTAGTGAATTCTTCATTAGAATCATATCTCTTGTTGTGTGTCAACAAGAAGCACCACTTCTTTGGCTTTTCAGAGATTATGTGTCCATGCCAGCTGACTCCAAAGCACATAGAGATACATCATGTCACCTTTGTCCTTGCATCGTGGAGTGCTGAGGTGTACATCTGTGCTGTGCTATGGATAGTACCAAAGAAGAATTTGCCACTGTTTATACCTAGAGAAAACTACTGCTTGCATTTATAAATAGGTTTTATTAGAACATACATAAACTATTTTTTGCATGTAATTGTCTATGACTTCTTCATACTAAAATCATTGTGGTTGAACCATTGTAATAGAGACCATGAAGCTTGCAGAATCTAAAATGTTTGCCACTAATGTTTTGACATCAAAAGTTTTGTAACTCTTAGAGCCACTTAATTTTGGAAAGAACAAAACCTCTTTTGTTATATCCAGGTTAGATTAGAATCTGTGATTAGAAATGAGAAGAATATGCTTTGAAAAGAGAAAGCCTGGGCTGAATGAGGCTGCTGCCAACAGTTCTCCACCAGCAGCTTTCACAGCATCTTTGGCTCTGTGAAGTCTAACCAGCAGGAAGAATCCACCCTGTTAGCACCAACTTGATTTCTCCACGTCCTGTGGTCCTGTGACAATAGTGTGTATTGTCTTCAGTGATAGGATTTTACCATCAAGTTCTGGTGAGCAACCAAGAACAGTGATAATAGCCTGTATTGTCTTGGGGGGTCTCCAGGATACCTCTTGTAAACTACTTAAGGGGAGGTATCCCATACCTGACACTGACACTGGGCTGTCATTTGGGCAAGCTATGGCTTTTGGAGAAACATTGTGCCCTGTTTAGGGTAACTCCAAGGAAACACGTGTGTGTGTGTGTGTGTGTGTGTGTGTGTGTGTGTGTGTGTGTGTGTGTGTGTATGTATGTATGTGTGTGTGTGTGTGTGTGTGTTTAGGAATCTTCAATGGCCTGACAAGTTAATACATCTGTGTAATAGTGGCATGAATGTTATGGGAGTAACCAATTCAGTATAAATGGGACATCTATACCACATCCTGTCCTCCCAGGGCTCAGGAGATATCATGGAAGAGGGAGAAGGAAATTTTTAAAAGACAGAGATCAAGAAGGACTGGGGCAAGCAATATATTATAGACAGTTTTCACAGAAGCTGTTGTTGACTGCACAAGAGCTATACAAAATCAGTATTCCAGTCTGGAGTGGAGGGGGCTCACCAGCCTTGCCCCTAACTGAGAGCTTTAGAGGGTTGATGGCTGCTGAGGGAGGGGGAATGGAAAAATGGGGAGGGAGGGAGAAGGGAGAGAGGAGGGAGAGGGTGGAAAGGAGGGAAGGGGGAGAGCCAGCCTTTTTTTTTAGGCGTGTGCCCTTGGTAGGTCCACCATGTAAAGGGAGGCCTTTTCCTTGAGAGAAGCCTTCCTGCCAACCTGGTTCTAGAGCCGCATCAGTCCCAAATAAACACACAGGTGGCTATATTAATTATGAAGCTGTTGGCCTTGCTTGTTTCTTACTGGCTAACTCTGACTTAAGTAATTACCCCATAATTGTTAATTTAAGTATTTCTCTTACCAGAGAATAGTTCCGGGCTTCCTACCCCATGGCGTTACATCTCGACTCTCTGTGTTTTTCCTTCCCAGAGTTCTCCTGGACTCCTAGTCCCACCTATCTAGATTCCTATTGGCCAGCAGAATGAAAAACGATACCCATACCATAATGCTCCAGTGGATAGCTCCACATAGGCAGCACTAACTAGACTTATGGATAATTTTTCTTTAAAGAGGACAGGACATAGGTTGGGAAGGGGATTATGTTGGGGGTAGATAATCATATTTCATTGTATACATGTATGAAATTCCTAAAGATACAATGTATACATGCATGAAACTTTCAAAGAATTGATATAAATACTGTATTTTTAAGGAAAAAAGACAGAGCTTTGGCCAGGCATGTGTGGCTGTGATTCTAGCATTTCAGAAGTTAAGAGGATTATGGGTTGAAGGCCAGCCTGGGCATATAGTGAGAGCAGTTCTATATTGCAGCATAGTTTATCTTGTGGTACTAGAGACTGAACCCAGGGCCTCATACATGCTTTTAATGGCTATATGACTGCATGTCCTCAGCCCCTCTACTTTAGTTTTTTATGTACAGTCTTGCTAAGTTGTTCAGGGAGGCCTTGAATGTTGGTTGGATCCTCTTCTCCCAGCCACCCCAGAAGTGGCATTGTGTGTCACCGAAAAAAGATTATTTGTATTTTTTGTCATCCCTTACATCTAAATATATATTCATATTCTAAAAGCTGATATTCAGTGTCCTCCAGGCATATGTAAAGCATTGGATATCAATCCAAGATGAAGAAAGCATTTGTCTATCTGGAATACTACTGTGTCAAGGCTTCAGCACAGGCCTTCTCTTTAAACAGTTTAGCAACCCCTTTATGTCTTCCTCCCTGTGGCTGAGGACCCATCCTCACTCCTGCCTTCTGGTTTGAACAATTAGTCTTTTGACTCTGAAAGTAGACTGCCAGCCTTCACGTCACAAAGGCAATTTAAGAATTGCTTGTTGACTTAGCGAGGTGTGAGTATGGCTAGCCAGGACTGGAATGGTGGTGCTGGAATGGTTCCTCAGCTGTGTGTGGTGGGAAGAACTAGGTGCCAGGCTTGCTGGAGAGTTGGTGGAGACTGGTGTGTGGTGGGGAGGAAGAGGAGTGCCAGCCTACAGTCAGCTTCATCTCTCCTGGTGTGTTACTTCTAGTCCAGCAAAGGTTGTTCTGGTATATTCCTTGGCAGAAAGGGTTGAAAAGTTGATTATGTGTGAATACTCTTCTGTGATTTGGGGATTCATGGAATTTTCTTCCTGCCACTGAGCGGTGTGTACATATGCTTGGGATGTAGTGTCTAAAGGTGAGTAGATGTCATTCAGAGGAGGGTTTTGGCACTGATGACACTTGGCACCTCACATTAAACCTTAAGAGTTAGAGTTACTAGTTTTGCTTATGAAAAGATGTCACTTTTGCAACAGCAACTTTTCAGATATAATTACATTTGTCTATTTTAGGTTGCTTGCTTGATTCGTGTTCCTTCTGAAGTGGTTAAGCAGCGGGCACAGGTGTCTGCTTCTTCAAAAACCTTGCAGATTTTCTCTACTATCTTACATGAAGAGGTAAGGCTGCTTTTAGACTCCTCCTTTCTCTGTTAAGGGAGATTATAGTGAGAACATTGTGGGCTTGTTGCAGAGGTCTTGGAAAACTCAGGATGGCTTTAATGTCTAACTACAATAACTTTTTTGCTGGGATTATCTTTTCCTTTGATTTTGAATTTTTATTTTTATAAATTTTGAAGCAGTCATGCATTTATTTAGTACCACTTGTTGTATATGCCCTGAATGCAATCTGTCTCAGGCATCAGAATCAGACAAACTAATCTTGTGAAGGAACTGAGATACTCTTTATAACATTGCTACAGTGTATGCGAGCCCTTAAGAGAGAAGCATTATTTAATCTAAAAGTGTAGTAGTGGGCTGGCAATCATTACCAGCATCATTATGTTCTGTGAAATTGCCATTTCTCCCCTGGCATGGGGGCTCATGGCTTTAATCCCAGAACTGTGGAGGTAGAGGCAGGTGGGCTTTCTAAGTTTTGAAGTCAGCCTGGTTTACACAGTGAGTTCCAGGCCAACCAGGGCTACATGTTGAGACCCTCAAACAAACAAACAGACAGACAAACAAACTAACAAGCAAGTAAATGTTCTTTCTCTCTCTGATGAGTGTTGGCTGTAGTCAGAGCTGCCCTCCTAGACACATGGCTATTAGGCATGCTGCTGTTTTCTTATAAGTTTAGTGGAAGTCTATGTTGTTATTTTGCTTTGATATTTGAGTCAAAGTCTTGCTGTGTTACCTCAGGTTGGTCTTGAACTTCTGGAGTTATTCATTCTTGCTGCCTGGGCTCCTATGTGGCTGTGGCTTCTGCCATCATGTAGTACCTTCTTTTTTCTTTGTCCTTAACTATTGTGAGCAAATCTTAGTTTAGGTTTAAAGAAAAAGTTATTGTTTGTGGTTTGTTTGGAGGTGGGGATTTCCTGTTTGTCCCTGGCTGGTATTTAGTCTCCTTCCTCATCTCCTGGTTGCTCATATATCTGGTTTGTTACCAACTGTAGGAATGAGGTCAGTTATTCCAATTTTCTGATCACTTGACTTTTGTTTCAGGGCATCCAAGGACTGTACCGAGGCTACAAGAGCACAGTATTGAGAGAGGTAACCCAATTACGATTCCTGAAGCCCCAAAGCAGGGTGGACTTTGATTGGTGACCCTGTGTTTCTTAAGAATCAGAAATATATTTGGAGAAACTGGCTTAAGAAATCAACTCAGAAACTGTTTAGTTGCACCTTTGGTTCTTCCATCTAGAAGAATGCTTGCAGTGGTTTGCTGGTTGGGCTGGCGTCATTGTCATTCTAGGTGACTAAGTGTCTGGTAACTGAAATAGTGAGGAAGAACATGGCAAGATTAGTTATGTAACGGGCTGGGGACTCTTTCTGGAGAGAAACCCAGCGCTGTCATCTAGGACCTTCTAATTAACATGCTGTACTTTTTTTTTTTTTTGGAGTGGGGTGGGGTAGGAGAGGGAGTGATAACGCAAGACTCTGCTCTCAGTAATGATGCACTAGATACTCTAGACAGCATGCCTTAATCTTTGCAGGAGATTGTTTGGATTTTTATGTAGTGAGATGTGAGAAACGTTTTTTGGTCCAGGACACAGTTTTCCATGCAGGCCGCCTTAGGGTGCATGAACAGTGTGTAGTATGGTTAGGCCTTTGGTTTTCATGAGGTAATGACCTACCCTACCTTGTTGTGGAGCCCAACAGTTTCCTTTTTGACAGATGGAGTGCTCCACACTTGTTCCTACTTTCTGTCAGAAATATCACTTGCGCGAGTCTCCTTTTGCCCTCTTTCTGACTCGCTGTGCCTGTGTTATTTGCTCATCTTTCACCTGGATGCAGAAAAAAGTGAAGGAAAGAGTAATCAACATTTTTTTATTTTTCTGAAAAGGGCTGAATAAATGAATGTATTTTCATTCCAGAGAGTGCTAGTTTTGCATACAAAGATATAAAACACATGCTCACAACTGTTGTTCCATCGTTTCAAAAATTTGTTTTGACATATGTCGTGCTAGTAATTAATTTTTTGGCTGCAGTCCTTGTGAATTGTGTGACCTTACTGAGATGACTCTGTTTACTCAAAATGGCAGAGCTTTGTTGGCAGTTTAATTGGGGTCTTGTGCATTATGGGAGCTCATGAAGGAGCCTTCAGAGCTGATTTCAGTTGAGGTGTTGCTCCGTGCACAGCCACAGCTGGGATGAGAGGGGAATTACTGCCGAATGAAACGTAGCTGCTTTTCCAAGTGAGACAAATCAGAAGTGATGGGTCTGCTCTAAACAACATTTCTGCATTATGAAGAATTTCAAACCTTATATTATCCTGACAGTAATATCAAATCCTTTTGTCTAGAGCCCATATGATTGCTTCAATAAGAAATACACAGAAGCTTTAGTGGGAACCACCAGGAAATGTATACGATTTGTTCATTGTGCAATTTTTTTCTTTGAAATAGTTTTGTCTCACTAGCAGTAGCCTTTAGGAGGGATTGAAGTTTGGCTCCATGCATTAGAAGCACGATTGTGGTGATATTTGTATAAGCTATAACAAATAAAGCTTGCCTGAAGATCAGAGTGCAGAGCTGCCATACTAGTTAGCCATAGAAGGCAGGTAGTGGTGGCAAACACCTTTAATCCCAGCACTCAGGAGACAGAGGCAGGTGGATTTCTGTGAGTTCAAGGCCACATTTGCTACATGAAATTGATCCAGTCTAAAAAAGAGACAGCTCATACAAAGGTGACCCTAGCATTTGGGATCACATGCCTTTAATCCCAACACTAGGGAGGTGGAGACAGGAAGGGGTGTGGCTGGGCAGGGAAAGGAATAAATATAAGGCAGAAGACAGGAGCTCAGTGTAGTCTGAGCAGCAGTCAGTCTGCAGTAGTCTAGGCAGTCAGGTTGAGGACAGGATCACCCCTTTTGTCTGAGCATTGGTAGAGGTAAGAACTCTAGTGGCTGGTTGCTTTGCTTCTCTGATCTTCAGCATTAACCCCTATATCTGACTCAGAGTTTTTATTATTAAAACCAATTAGAAATCTGCGACACACGATGTGTGTCCTCTGGGCTTTGTACTGCCATGCATTGTGTGTGCTTGCTCTTTGTAGAGATTGTATACTTAGCCTCCCGTTCTCCTGAACTAGTTCAGTTTCTGTGAATTTTGCAGAGTCTGAGCAAGATGAACAGATTAGACTATTTGCCTCACCTTTTCTCTTTTCTTCTTTTTCATGGTCTTGACCAAATTAGATATGGCTGGTGCATTGGGGTTATTGCAGTAAGATGGAAGTGGGGAGCACAGTCGTATTTGTGGGTGTAGTCTAGATGACTTCAGGTCCATGGACCTGAAAGTTCTATGCAAATTAGCCTCATGCTGTTGAATGAGAATTAGAAGGACTTGGGTAGGGAAAGAAAGCAGAGAAAAGCAATCTGTTTTAAAAGAACTTGGAGTGAGTTAAGTACAAACTCTACTTAGCACTATGCAGAACAGCCCTGCCCCGATGGGGAAGCACACAGGGCAGTCTTCTTTACCATGCAGTTAAGGGCTGTAGTGATACACAGAGGACACCCACGTGGGTGCACTTAGCATTTGCCACAATGATAAAAGTGAGCCTTAGGGCCGAGGAGGTGGTTCAGCTGGTAAAGTACCTGCCATACAAGAGTGAGGACTTGAGTTTGAATCCTCCAGAGCCTACATCAAAAGAGGGTTGTATTGCATTTGCCTATAATCCCAGGGTTGGAGAAGCTGAGGTAGCCAGATCCCTGGGCTCATTAGTTACTCAGCCTAGAGGAACTGGTGAGTCCAGGTTTGGTGAGTTCCAAAAACAAGGGGGAAAGTGATTGAGGAAGACACTTGATGTTGACCTCTGACCGCCACATGCTCACACGTACATGCTCACATTCTTGCATACATGTGCATTTGAGGGTACGAACATGTACACACAGACACACAAAATGAGCCATGATTCTTGAAGGCTTGCAGTTAGAAGGAGTGAGAGTTAGATATAATACCCTGAACAAAGACAGGGAGGGAGTGTGTGTGTTGCATGTATAAGTAGAATCCAGGGTTTCCTAGGTTCCCTAGATGACCCTCCAGCTAAGGAAGGATGCTTTCAGAGCACTGGGGGTGCTTGCAAGGAGGATGAATTGAACCTCTCACCTCAGCTGTGTGTTAGCTATAAGGCTGGAGGACAAGACGTGGGAGATGCTCCAGAAGGAGCCTGATTTTGTGTCCTAGAGGAGAAATTTCCAGTTTGTGGCTTTTGCTCCTCAGATCTGAAGGGATGATGCTATTGGTGCTGTGTTTGTTGTAGATGTTGCCATCTTAACAATGGTTACCTCCTGGCTTCTTGAACAGGAGAGTGGCCCACTCAATAGTTTGGAGGTAGATTAAAGACATCCCTTCTCCCCGACTTATAAGCTGGTTAAATAGATTGTACACCCTGTTTTGAAAATTCAAGGCCCAAATTGAGGTACAAAAGTTATTCAATTGCTCTTACACCCAGATTAGAGTTTACTTGAAGCTAAATTCTTGCCTCTGGAAACCTCTTGGTTCTGTCTGTGTTTGAATGTGTAACTGTTGATACTGGTAGCAGGCGTTTGAAAGAGGGGCCCAGGACTGCTGTTGCTGATACAGCTGCTAGCCAAGGGTCATGATGCTTCATCCAGATGTCTGGGAGAGAGTTTATCATTGTAAATATAGTGTGGGGTATAGTTACTCTAATGGTTAGACTTTCAAAATCATTAATATAAATAGGTCAGAAAAATTTGTGATTTAAAAAATTACATCGCTAACTTATATAAAAGACTAATTTGCATTTTTCCAAATAAGAGTATCATCTTAGTTTGCTTTCTATTGCTATGCTAAAAACATTCTGACCAAGAGCATCTTGGGGAGGAAAGGGTTTATTTGGCTTCCATTTTCATGTCAGTCCTTCACTGAGGGAAGTCACTCAAGCAGGAATAGAAACAGAACCCATGAAGGAATGCTGCTTATTGGCATGCTCCCCACGGCTTGCTTAGCCTGCTTTCTTATATAACCCAGGACCACCTGCCAAGGGTTAGCACCGAGTGATTATCAATCAAGAAAATGCAGCACAGCTTTGCCCATAGCCAGTCTGGTAGAGACATTTTCTCAGTTGAAGTACCTCTTCTCCAGTGACTCTAGCTTGTGCCCTGTTGACAGAATATTACCCAGCACAACAATCCTTTCAAAGAAAGCCTTTTGCTTTGCTAGGATTGTTCCTAGGGCTTGCTAGACCAGCAGGCTGTCTGCCACCGAGGTGCATCTTCAGCTGAGAGACTTTCTGAGCGAGTCCTGGCACTTCAGCGTCCTTTGTGAAGAATGATGTGAGGTAGCTGCCCTAGAGCTTTACTACTTGCTGCCATTAGGTCTGCCCACTGCTTCCCGCTTTCTAGGTTGTACTTTTTCACTGTCTGATAAGACGTTTTCTTTTTAGCTCTGTGTCCAGAGTGTGTCTTTGACATTGTTTCTTTGATCTGCCTCTTTCCTTCACCTTTGGTTTCCAGTGCGTTTTGTTTTTGTTTTTTTTAAGATAGCCTGCATTTCTCTCGAAGCTGTTGCCTTTTCTCCCCCCTTTGCACGCTGGTTTTCCAGCATAAAGACTCTCCACAGTGGGCTCTCAGTAAGTATGTGTTGGTTTCCTCATTCCATTAAGCTCTGTTCTGTTTTGTTCCCATGCTACCAGACACCACACTCATCTCTGAAGGGCGAGGCAGCTCAAATTGGGACTGGAGACAGCCAAGCAGTGGCTGTTCGGATGACACGCTGCATTGCTATGATCTGCACACTTGCTAGGCAGTGGGATTCCAAGTTGGACATACTTTTCCAAGATTTCCATTTTCTTAACCCTTGGAAAAATTATTTTTGTTAGTTTGGCTTTGTTGGAGTAGGAGTGCTGTAGGCATTCAGTGATCTACATCTCAGTGATTGTCAAATGCAGAATGACCAACAGACTTTGCAAACTTTTAATGGGAAGTTGTCTTTCAGTTATAATCGAGTGCAAACACACTGAGCCGGATTTTAATCCTCCAGAATTCATTTTATTAACTATGACCAAATAGAACATCTGTTTAAATTCCATAATGTTGGCTTCATGGGAAAAGAAAAGAAAACCCTATTTGTCCTTGGAATTTGTCCATTGCTTTCTCATTCAGTAAACGTGTACTAAGACATTCTTATTAATGGGAATATTAAACAAATGAAAATGAAATTTCCCCTTTAATTACAGAGGTTTATAGGATGAGTCACTTAATTGCATTTGCGTTATTGTAACTACTGTAGAGATCTCTGAAGAATGAAGGATGATACATTCGGCTAATCCTTTAGTGTAAGATCTTGACGTCACTGAGCTCCAGCTTGGATTTTAGCCTACAATTTTCACAATCTCTTCAATAAACATTTTAACCAGCGCAATTCATTAAAATTAGCTTGATGTAGAAAAAATAACTTTCGTCCTTTACTGTATGTGTTATTAGGCTCTGTTTACACAAGCCAGCTGCCATTTACTTTTCTTATTCTTTGGACAAATTCTGTTCTCACTGTAAAGTTTCAAAAATACCTTGGCCTGCCAGACAGCCCAGCTGATAAAGGCCTGGCAACCTGAGTTCAATTCCTGGAACCCCCATGGTGGAAGAGAACCGACTCTCATAAGTTGTCTTCTAACTGCCACACATGCTCTATGGTGCTCAAATGAACACACAGACACATAGACACAGTAAATAAAATGGGATAAAAAAGAAATTATGGAATCCTCACATACTTCTGGCATACTTGTAGTTTTCCACAAGTTTTGTCTTGATTTTTCTTAATATACTTTCTGGTATTCTTGTATCTTCTACAAATAACCTTAATTTCAAGTTAAAGTTGCTCTTGTGGAAGGAATGGATGCACACACACACACACACACATTTTCCAAAATTATATACAAAAATAGTAAACAAACTATTGTTTTGCAAAGAAGAGCCTTCATCAGATATAGGCCAATGAGGCCATTGAACACTAGAGCTTGAAAAATCTTGAGTCCTATGATTGGTATAATCTTACTGTCTGTACAAGTTCCATCTTACTAAAAGGATTAAGAGACAAATTACATTTATGTATTAATTATATTTGAAGTAAAATGCAGAAACTTTGTGAGCAATTCAAGGTTGAAGATTATTTGGAGGAACTTGAAGATTTTTATCTGAGGTTGGACAGTCTGGCTGAGACTCCCATGGATTCATCTGGTGAAAAGTTACTGTTTGAAATCAATATCAAATACTTAATTATTTTTAAATCAAATCTTTAAACTGTAAAACACTAGCCTTTTTTCAGACCAGTGAGCTGAAGGTTGGATGATTCAATAGAGCTAGGAAGTGGTGGGATTGGAATTTGATCAAGTATGTGAAGCCCCAAAGTGTGCTACTTGCTCACACCCCACAGATAAGCCCACTGATCACTCACTTTCAGTAAATCCCTGGAAAGTGACTCAGATATACAAAGATCAAGACTGGAAGCAGAAAACAGCACAGTGTCCTGTGTGTGGGTATGTGGAGGGGCATGTGCCTGTGTATGGGATGCAGGTCTTATCCCCTTGAGGTAGGGCCTGTCACTCAACCTAGAGCTGTGCTGGCAGCCCATAAGCCCTGCAGACTCTCCTGTCTCTGCCCTCCATGGCACTGGGCTTATAGGCAGGCATGTGGCTATACCCTGGTTGATTTTTTTTTTCACCAGTGCTGGGGACTCAGGAGCCATCCATCTCTCTAGCCCCTAGAGCACAATTTCTGAATTTTAAAGAATGCTAAAGGGTAAAAATTAGGTATTAGTGCTGACTTCATCTTCTTTCCTATAATCTTCATTAAACTGGTTTAATGACATCTATCCTCTTTCCTTCTATGGGCTTCAGCATGAGGGGTAGGTGGGAAAGTTGATGCTCAGCATTGAGATGGCTTTGGTACGTAGCCAAGAAACTGTTATGTAATGGTGGGAAAGCAGAAACCAGTAAGAAAAGTTTCTCTAAAAATGATGTTTTTGGATACTTAACATTGATGTGAAGCTTGTGGTAGAGAATGAGACACTAGAGGGCGCCCAAGGCCAGGGTTTTAAATGTTGAAGTCAGACCTGGTCAACAGGCAGGGGGAACCTGGAATCTTGGTGATGTTCCTGGCATCAATAAAAGTGGTTCAGATTGGAACATGATAATTTTTTTTAATGATCCTGATCCGAGGTACTTGGGTGCATAAATCTGGTTTTTAGCTTTGGTACATACATACTCAGAATTTAATTTAATTTTAAGACAATGTCAGCTTGCCTAGCATAGTTAGAGCCTGTGATTGTTCCCCAGCACTGCATAAAAATGGGTGTAGTCGTACATTCCTACAATGATGGAATGGGAGGCAGAGATAGGAGGATCAGGGGTTCAAGGTCATCTTTGCCTCTGCAGTTTGAACCCAGACTTGGATACATGGAACTTAAAAAAAAAAAAGTCGAAAACTCAAAGCAGAACAAATGAAGAAAGTACTCCTTATCTAGAACAAGCTGGCCTCAAACTCAGTCCCCTTGTCTCAGCCTCTCAACCCAAGCAAACCCAAAATATGACAGATTTCAGTATGACCATGAGGCAACTTCATACACGCCCGACAGATGTGCAAGCTTGTCAAGGAGATGAAAAGTGATGACGGAAGCCTGCCTGAGGTAGGCACTCAGGGGGACGCAGGAGGCTGGTGGAAGTGGCTTTGCGACCCGGGGCAGGCAGTAGATGTGGAAGGGGATACTTGAAGTTCAGGTGAGAGCCACAGCCCAGCTTTAGGGACTGTGGTTCTGGCCTTGGTTTGCAGCACCGGTGGTTTTCTACAGCCTAGCTTTAGGGACTGTGGTTCTGGCCGCCCTGTGGACACTGGCTTCAAGGACTATTCTAGAACCAGCAACAGAATGTGTGTGGACTCTACACCATATAGTAACTTTGATAGAAATCTGTGAATCATTTCAAAACAAAAAGAAAAAAACGGGAGGGGTAGAGAGGCCTCAGAGGTTAAGAGCACTGGCTGCTCTTCCAGAGGACCCACATGGTAACTCCCGTTCTAGGGCACCTGGCTCTTCTTCTGGCCTCTGTGAGTTACCAGCTATGCATGTGCTACATAAACATACATGGCAAGAAAAACCCCTACACAAAAAGTAAAATACTAGTTTTCTTTTTAAAAGCTGGAAAGGGTCCAGGTTTGGATACTGTGTGAAAGATTTAAGATTATCTAAAAATGGCTACTTAAATTTAAAGCTTAACTCTTAAACTCTTCTTGTTTGGTCAAATAAGTGTGAAGAGTTATCAGAAGGCATGATGAGCAGCCTGCCCACCGTGCTTCCTTCCTCACTTCTAAAGGGAGCCTTTGGACACTGCTTTGCTTAGGCGTTTTGATTAGGCTATGCTTTTGATACTGTACTTAGACATCAGACTAGAATTTTTGGGGTGGCAGATGGGATGTGGTTTGCTCTATCTCCTCCCCAGCAGGGGTACATCTAGCATCCCAGATAAATGCATTTCATTGCTTTGTATTTGTAGCTTTCCCCCTTCCCTTCCTCCTTTCTGCCTGGCCATTTTTTCCTCTGATGTGTGGGGTATGCCTCATATTGACTAACAGATCCTGTACCGTTACACAGTGTGTGGTTTGTCTGCTGATTTATCTGTTTGTTTACCAAGGGGTTTTCACCATCCTTGCAGTTGTTTTA
Source organism: Mesocricetus auratus (assembly GCF_017639785.1). Classification (NCBI taxonomy): domain Eukaryota; kingdom Metazoa; phylum Chordata; class Mammalia; order Rodentia; family Cricetidae; genus Mesocricetus; species Mesocricetus auratus. The sequence continues at coordinate 155,603,918 of NW_024429266.1, forward strand.
GTTTAAAAAGCATTGGTAGTGTACACAGGGCGTCTCACTTGTGAAGGCCATAGATAGTGTCTCCTCAGGAGGTGGAAGATGCCCCTTGCACATGGTTGCTCATTTCTCTCATGACTTTGACGTTTTGTCCTATGGAGCCGCACATGTAGATTGTTCCCTTGATTAGATTTGGCTTACTGTAGTTTGACTGGTTTTACACAGGTACTACATAAGCGTTGGTTATGGCTGGCCTGTTGATCACCTGGGTGGGTGTTCTCTGATTCCCATACATGGATGACTCAGTTCCTTGCTATGAAGCAATCCATGGGGTGATATTTTGAGGCTGTGTGACTCTCCTGTTCCCTAATCATCTTTCACCTAATAGTTTTACCATCTGTGGATGCTTCTCTCTTGAAACATTTATTACATTGGTATTGCAAAATGATGATTTTCCTAATACTGTCTTTTCCCTCTGAGTTTATTAATTGGCATTCATCTGTGAAGAGTTTTTCTCTTTCACTCTCAAGAGTTTTTAAAATCTTTACTGTAGACTCATGGATTTATTTTTTCTTTTTGGGTAGCAACTTCCTTGAGAGATAATTCACACACCATAAAATCCGTGTATTTAAAGTGACAATTTAGTGGGTCTTAGTGTAGCCACAGGTATGTGCTCCTCATCACCACCACAAGGGACCCTTGTTCAGTAGTCATGATGTATTTATATTGTTTGGCATGTAACTCCCTAGGTTTGGCCAGTGGGAGCCTCTCCAGGCCTGTTCCTTACTGATCCGTGGTTGATTTTGGTGGAGAGTGTATTTAGAAGCCAAAATCTGGGTGGATGATGCATCATTGTATCTAAGCTTTTATTTGGAGCTGGGAAAAAAAAAACCAGTTACGTCATTTGTCCCTTCCATTTCCATCTATTTACCTCAGACAACAATAAATAGGTGCTGGCTGTATAGCTTAGCAGCAGAGGACCTGTCTAGCATGATAAAGGCCCTGGTTCCATCCCCAGCCCTGGAAGGAGAACAGCACATGTTGTAGTAACTGAGAATTGAAAATTGTTGTCCTGTAGAGTGGACTTCTTTCTGATATATAGTGCCATGGGTTTAACATCTGTATAGAGGACACCTTAGTCAGCTCCTGAAACATCTGTGCCATCTTCATATTCATTTCCTGCTTTTAATTACCAGCAACAATTGATCTATTCTCCATTGCTGTAACTTTTTTGAGTGTCATTTAAATAACATCATATGATCTATCATCTCAAAAGTGATTTCTATTTTTAAAGCCCAAATTTCTAGTTATAATACATTAATTCTTTGAGAACTTTAGATTTGCATACAATGTATTTTAATCCTATTTGCCCTCTGCTCTTTCCCTGACTTTCTGGATCCACTCCAATCCCTCACCTTCATTCTCAACTTCATATGGGCCACCAGGGTCAGTGACAGTAGTCTATTGTCTTGGGGTCTTAGAGGCCCAGATGACCAACAGGTTGAAGAGGGAGACTCCGCACCTGTTACTGGGCTTTTTGTTTGGCAATGTAGCTTCTGGGAGAGCATTATCCACTGTGTAGTGTAACATTCTCTTTCTCTCTCCCCCCCACGTATGTATGTATAATGTATATATATATATATGTATGTATGTGTACATCTGTACATATACACACACAGAGAGAGAGAGAGAGAGAGAGAGAGAGAGAGAGAGAGAGAGAGAGAGAGAGAGAGAGAGAGAGAGAGAGAGAAGCTTATGAAATAGTAAGTTTCCTTCTGGCTTTTTCAAGCATCCTTATGTTAGTTTACCCACGATACCCCTCTGTCATACACCCATCTTCTTCTCTCTTTTAAACTTCTGTTCACATATCCCCCTTTCCCTCTCCATACCATTTTTGTTTTACGGTCTCCCCTTCCTTAAGATCTACCCTTCTAAAGTCCCTTTTTAGTTTCCTGGTTTCTCAATGTTCAACCTGGTTTCTATGTTTTAAAATGTTGGTATGAGAGAAGTGCCTGCCAAGGCTCCTGTGTTTGTCCTAGCCTTCCCATAGTTTGAGACAGGTCTCTTGGGATAACCCTGGGTGCTAGTCCTAGCCTTCGACCTTGTTGACACGTCTGTTTGCTGCTAACACGTCTGTCTGCTGCTGTGCTGTGCACTCTAGGCTAACTGCCTTTACAGGGATTCTCCTGGCTCCGCTTCCCATCTTGCCACAGTGTCTGTGTTTTACCCTGGTTCTGGGGATGGGAACTTGGGTCATCAGTGTTGCATGCCAGTGTTTTTACCCATTTCCAAGACTGGCTTCTGGTGTATTGCACAGGAGGTCTGTAGTGTCCTGTCCTGGGCAGGCAGTGTGTCCGGTAGTTGTTCTTTATTGCTGAGTGATATTCCACTGCTGGCAAAATTCAACTTCTGATTCCTTCTAAAAGGCTCATGGTCTGTTTTTTATATTTTGATGTTATTTTTGTTTGGGGGTGAGGTTTAGCTGTAAGGTTTGTTGTGTTTTTTTGTTTTTGCATGTGGGTGTGCTGTTCTAACATGATTTGTGGAGCTGCTTGCTCCCTCTGTTCTGTTGAAATGCCCTTGCAGCTCAGTTGGTGATGTTCATGTTTCAGTGTGTAACAGGCGTGTGCTTATTCTTCACACTTCCAGGCAGTGTCTTTGGTTTCTTGTCATGCTCAGGAATTTATTTGCCCATCTCCCAACATCCATCCTGAAAGATGCTGCTTTGTCTAGGGAATTTTCTTTTTAACTGGTAGATTAGGCTGCTGACTTAAAAAAAAAATCCTCCAAATTTTATGTCTTCTGGATCCCTAACCCTCACCCCTCCATCTTTTTTAGTGGATAGGAAAGTCTGACTAAAACTTTCCAAACCTTTATTAGATTTCATATTTTTTTTCATGATACTGCCTGCTTTTTCTTGAATTGCTGTACTATTAATGTATGTATATTGGTGAGCCAGGACAGTTCTTTCTCTGATTTTGATTCACAAAATAATATTTCCTTGTAGAGATTGAGCCACTATTGTTTTGAAGTTATTGTTAGGTTACTGTGTAGTAAGACTAATTAATCTTCACATTGACCTATGGAAGGAGCAGGTTACAGATTGGAATTCATGGGAGGTTTTTCATGCAAGAGCTAGACTGTAGCTATTCTCTTTGTATCTTACAGCTGAGGTACTGACCATGTTGCAAGAACAGTGTCACTGTCTTGCATAATGTTTCTTCACTGAGATTTGTTTATGGAGTGGGACACAGAGTTAGTTCCTTGGTAGGTGAACATGAAAAGTGCTGCCAAGGATAGGAATAAGCAGTGACTGACCCCGGAGTGAGCCTTCTCTCCGAATGAGTTGAATTTGGAGTAATGCTGTTACAGGAGTTCCAGCAGGAGGAGCAGTGAGATGGGTAGGCTGATAAGTATGTGCTTAGCAGACTTCAGACTTTCAAGTGGTACTAAATTCTGCACTCGAAGTCCCCGCTGGAATCACATGCACAGACCCCCTTTGGAACTGACACTCCATCAACTCCATGTCTAACCCAAGACTTATGTTAGAGGGGCAAGAAGTGAAGCTGAAGTAGAGATTGTTTATTTGGAAGGTTCATAGATCGCATGTGAATAAAGCAGCTAGTGCTGGATGCTGGATAGAAAGGAGTAAACAGGGCTGGAGAGACGGCTCGGAAGTTAAGAGCACTAACTGCTCTTCCAGAGGTCCTGAGTTCAATTCCCAGCAACCACATGGTGGCTCACAGCCATCTATCATGAGATCTGGTGCCCTCTTCTGGCATGTAGGCATACATGCAGACAGAACACTGTATATGTAATAAAAATAAGTAAATAAAAAGAAATCCTTTTAAAAAAAGGAGTAAACACACATGTACACACACTAACTCCACTACCACAACCACCAACAGTTAAAGAACAAAAAGGCATGAATATGAGAGAGAACAGGAGGGATACATGGGAGAGGTTGGAAGGAGGGATGGGAAAGGGGAAATGATGTTATCATAATTTAAACAATTATTTAAAAAGAAAAAATACCCAATACTCATTGTCCTTACTGGCTCTGGTGATACTGTATAACACCCACTAACCTGTTTGCGGTACCTGTTTTTGCTGAGGACCAGAGGTAATAAGAATGACTGTAGCAAGTGTGCCCTGAGGTTTAAATGTGTGGATCTAAAGGTGTGTCCTTTTGCTCTTGGCTCATAGTGCAGGATTTCACTTAGATTTTGACGCTATTTGCTCTCATTGCAAGTAAAAACAGTCCCAATCTGTAGCAGGGCACCTACTGCAGTTCCTCATGCTGAGACAGTGCTAGAGGTGGGCTGCAGATGAGTAGATACTTACATAAAAGCTGCCTAAATGCACCTCATGCAAAACAACACCCCAAATAGTTGATTTCCCATTTCACCACTTAGAGAATAGTAAATAGATATTAAAATGTCTCATGGTGATACTTTTTAGGCATTGCTCAATATATATGACTTTGTCAAGTTGAAGTGACCTCTGTATTTCTCAGACTTGTGTGTGTCTGAAAAAGCCTGTTATTTATATTCCATTGCTTAAAATAAAGAATTGGAGCCATCAAAATGGGCAAGCGTTAAGCACGCTAATTAGTTCAACATACTGACCAGTTCTCTGACTTACTAGTTCAAAGGAGCGTGTGGACAGGGATGAAATTAGATTTAGGCCTTTTTCACTCTAGTTGTTTTAGGATCTTTGCTTGGGGCTGCTTTGATCTGAAAATAACAGCTGTTTCTTCATGCATGGTTCAGGATACATGAAACGTTCCAAACTGTGTCTCAGACTTGGGACTCATCATTATGATCCTGAACTGGGCATGCACACATTAACTGCAGCTCCTTTAGAAATGCCAGCTTGAATTTGTGAGCAGAAGTGAATTGATTTAAAAAATTTTTTTTTTATTTTTTGGTTTTTACGAGACAGGGTTTCTCTGTATTGTTTTGGAGGCTGTTGGTCCAGCCCGGCCTCGAACTCACAGAGATCCGCCTGCCTCTGCCTCCCGAGTGCTGGGATTAAAGGTGTGTGTACCACCGCCTGGCTGTGAATTGATTTTATTTTTCTTTACTGTTAAATAAACTGGCATAGCATAGTTATAAGGTGCTACATAAAGTTTACCTACCAATTACCAAAGCATATTGACTTATTTAAATCAGTTTGAAGTGTAAAAACCGAGACAGCTGTGAGCATGTATAGACGATGTTTGTATGTCTGCATGTTTATAGTTTGTAAACACATAGAAAGTTATTCACATGTATATATGTGTGTATATGCAACTAAATATTATAGATGTCTACTTTGTAAAGATAAATATGCTTGTCTTGCTTACTAATATTTATTTAAATTTAAGAACTATTTGATAATTAGAATTAAGATCTAACCTAGACTACCTTACTTTAGTGCACAAAACATTGTTTTATTTATATATCATAATTTATACCTCTTTTGGTGCTATGTGAGAAGATTTTGGTACTGGGGGAAATTGTTTTATGGAAGGGCAGTAAGTGAAGTGTAGATGAGGAGAGAAACGTTTAAATCAAGACAATAAGAACCTAGCTTTCTTTGTCTTCCACACGCTGACCAGAAGGTTGAGCTGTGTGCTCACCCTGGCCTGGTGTGGGGCGCAGCGAAACTGCACCATCGGAACCCAGTTAGTGTCTTCTGCATGTTTCTGTTTACAGGCAATGTTAAAGATAAGGGGCTGTGGAGATGGTCCAGCTTAGGGAGTGCACCCCTCTTGCCGAAGATGGGTGTTCAGTTCCCAGTACCAATGTCTGTTTTAGCACAGAGCCTCCTGTAACTCCAACTCTGGGGATATAGCACCGTCTGCAGGCACACCTACGTCACACCTACATAATTAAAAAGAAATCTTTGTAAAAAATAGAAATAGTCATGTCTTATTAACTCTATAAGTCATGTCTCTGTTTAGTAAAGGCTTTTGTTCATTACAAAATACACAAGATTTACAGTGTGTTCCATCTGTGGTTTTTCCTTACTCTTCACTGTATCAGACACCAGTGAGCCAAGTCCTGGTTGCAGTGATATAATCTGCTGTCTGTGGCTTCTTGAGATGTTCAGTCATCCTGCCACCGGCCATGTTAGTTTTCAAATGCTCCATGTAACTTGTCTTGGTAATAATGCACATGTGTAGGCACATAGCCACTCTCCTGTATCATCTGCCTTCACACTGCATGCAGAGTGTGGTGATGGGGGATACTGTACAGCCTGCAGAGCCAAAACTCCTTGTTGTCCGGCTCAGTTAGGAGAAGTCTGCTGAGTCCTGGACTCTCTAATCTCCAAAGTGTGTTCCCTGCCTGGAGTGGGGTTCCTTACTGTAGACCCAGAAGTCTTTCTAATTGCCAGGGCAGTTGACTATCAAGAGAGGGGGAGATGTCTGGCTCAGCACATATGGTGCCTGGGCCGGCAGCATCAGCTTACCTGGGTGCTTGGTAGACATTAAGTCCTTAGGATCTGCCCCCAGACCTTTGAATCTGGAACTCTGGGGATGGCACCACGAGTTTGCATTTTATCCCCTCCAGGTGATTCTGAGCCTGTTGAAATGTGAGAGCAACTGGAGTGTATGATCCCAAGTTCAGCAAAGAGATTTCCTCGTGGGGTAGAAGCTTACCTAGTGTATGCAAGGCTCTGTGCCTTCCAGTCCCCAGCATAGCACAAAACAAACAGCAACCAAGACAAATCCCAAACAAGTCAGGAACAAAAAAGAGCTCTTGTTCTGTTTTGAAATAAAGAAATGGTGGATAATATTGCAGTAACGGGTGAGGTAAAGTGTTTTTAGTTTCCATCAAATTTATGGCAAATTCCTGATGCCTATGTTATCTTCCATGCATTTTTTCATTCACACACAAGATAATGGATTGTTTCGATAACTTCATGTTTGTGTGTCACATGCTTTGCTCACACACCTGCCCCCCTTGTCATTGTGGTGTTAATGGACAATAAACAGCATGATTGATTTCCTCATGAGTTTTCCCCCTCCTGTTCTTAGTAGTAGGCTACTTTGAATTATTTTAAAGCTAAATGATTTAAAATAATTTTCAAGATAAAAGAATTACATGAAGAATTATTTTGATTATACCAAAAACACTTTGAGAGGGGAAAATTTAGCCAGCCTGCCTGCTTGATTTGTTTCTATTTTGAGTGAGGTGAGTGTTGGATCAACCTTTTCCTCAGTGCTAAAAGCCAGTAAAAATTTTCACCCCTCAGATGTGCCTCAAAGAGAAGAGAATCACACATGTTGGGAAAGCATCATGGGATGACGTTGTTATTTGGAGAATTGCTTTCATCTCTGAGATACCTCACACCTGCTTCATTTGGCACAGTGTTCCCAATGCTCAGCAAACAGCCTGCTCTCCCCCTCCCCAGGCTCGTGGTTACAGTAACAATGAGCACGCCTAACGTAAAAAAGCACAAGTGCTGCTGAAAAATCCAAGGTATCTAAATGGTTAGCCACTTTATTTTCTTGAAAACAGGCGTGTGTGTGTGTGTGTGTGTGTGTGTGCGTGCGCACACACATAAACACACATGTTTATTTCATCATATGGTGGCTATATGCTTGCACTTTAACACATACATCTGACCTGACAGCTATGTGGAAGTACATGCCCATGTTGTCTTGTGTGTGCCTCCTTAGGCTCCCAGTATACATTCATATGTGCCATATAATAATTCTATTTAAGTTGTCTAAGCTCCACGTTAACCTCCAGTTACTAACAAGCTACCATAGGCTGTTTGTGCACTAGCTGTGTGGAGTCTCTCTTTCGGTTTCCAGTGTGATAGGAGGCACAGTGTTCAGTGGCATAGGCTCATGCAGGGCGTGTGAGTGAATGGTCTCCTAATGTGCTAGAGTTCCTGAGCTGCTCTCTTCCAATCACTGGTTTGGACTTTTAGAGTGGAGGGGTTTGGGCTTTAATTTTTATTGGACGCTGTGCTTATTTAAATGTCATCATAGCTGTTTGTGAAAGTCCTTGGGAAGTGTCCTAATGCTGGTAGGTTTCGGGAAAGGGACTGTTTATTTGCTTCATATTTTCAGAGGGGGAATCAGAGTTTTTCACATTTTATCGATGACCCATTTGGCTGTCCCTTGGCCAGCTCCAGTTAAAAATAATAGTATTTAATATTTAATAAACTGCCAAGCTTTGGAGCCATCTGGAGCTTTATTTTGTTTGCACGCAGCATCAGAGTTTCAGCTGTTAGCCTTTCTCCTTTGCTCTGGGAAGGGTCAATTGCTTTTAAAGTCTTTGATGCTTGCTGTGTCAGCCCTTTTCATATTTTCAAAATGCCCGTGTAAAAGGGCTTTTCATCCATTCATGCTGATAATTCTTTTGAACTTGAGGTTTGAACCAAACTAATCAAATTTAATTATAGCTCAAATCCTGTTACAGTGAACTCCAGTAGACTTCCAGGCTGGTTTTTCCCCCTTTACTTCCTTTTTGTTACACTGGAATTCAGCCATCACCAATATTACATTAAGTGAGCAGGCCATTGACCACAGTGTGGGAGACTCTTTGCCATGGCCAGGTTTTTGTTAAATTGACATGGTAATATGACTTGAACTTTCTCCTTTCTAAAGGAAATCATGAATTAGTCATAAGCAAATTTTTTGTTTGCATAATTCTTATGTAATCTTTTCATATCATATTTAGTGGTTTCAACAACTTCCAGAATTAAAATCTGAAAACTACTTCCTTTTTTGAAAACTTTTATAGTTTTGGTTTGGCAGTTCTGGGTTGCTGACTTCCTCTATTATCTGCTTCATAACCCAAGACAAAAACAGAACTGGACAACTGAATACTGTGTTGGACTTTCCAAGGACCCTCTACTCTGTTTTCTTTTCATTTTCCAGCTGTCTTTAGACATTCGGTGTATGACGCTGAGGAACTTGAACCATACTCAGTGTGGTGGTTTGAATGGTCTCTTCAGTTGGTGGAATTGTTTGGGAAGGATCAGGAGGTGTGGCCTCACTGGAGGATGAAAGTCAGTTTCCTAGGGAAAGAGTTGGCTTTGTTGTTGCTTATACTAGTTTTTATTCTTCTTAAAATCTAAAATTCAGTGTTTTTATCTGTTTCCTTGGGAACACCACCATGACTTGCACAGTTTTCTCTTGTTCTGAAGATTGCCTTTTCTATTTTGATTCATTAAAACCTAACTAGAACAGTAGCATTTACTGGAGAGAAGGTAGGAGGAAGTGTGATAGCACCGTGTGTGCTTACGAAGAGGGACTAGTACGGACTCACCAGTGCTGCTGTGTGGCTGGCACACACACATGCATTGTACTGCTGTGTCTTGTTGACCTGCCTCTGCAGATTTTAAAGGATTTCCCCAGCACAGTGAAGGTTTTATTTACAATTCAGCTTGGATTTCTAAGCAGATTTGGGAGTAATAATATTTAAAAATACTCCAATTTCTCTTCATCCATAAATGAAAACCTATATAGGTTTAGTATTGAATCAACATTTGAGCTTCAAGAATCAAATGGCAGGTTTATTCTTTGCTCAGGGTGTTTGAAAGATGGAAAGTAGAGTTTATTAAAAAAAAGAGCAAGAAGCAGTGCTCCTAGTAAGGTGGAAACTGACTTACTTTGAAATTTTAACTCAAAATTGCCATTTTCCCAGAGTCAGTTACACATGGGCTTTTGTTTTAAAATGGAGTGAGATGTGAAGTTAGTTTATATGCTAGTTACTTTGAAGTTTGAGTTTTGTTCTGAGTTGGAGTAGATGCAGATCTTTGCTCTGCTCTGGAGTTGTTGCTATACCTTCCTCACTGGCTGGAGAACAGGGCTGTGTCAGAGGACACAGGAGTGTGCCTTTGACTCTTGCTCCGGGAGAGTGAGTAGGAAGAGTGAGTGACAACTTGTGTTTGTCAGGTTCACATGTGAGCTGGAGCCTGTGACTGGAAAAGCAAACCTGGATTCAAGGACCAAACTATTCTGGCGAAGACCATTTTCCATGAGCAGTGGCTAGTGTTTTACAGCAGTCACATCTGTTTTCTTGACAGATGACCCTGAGCTCGACTTACATCCTTTTCTTATCTAAGTGTTGTCATTAGAACGAGTTGATAAAATATGCTGTCCACAGGTACAGATGCTGAGCACTGTGGAGCCAAGTGCCCACATATGCCTAGAAACGCTGCTGTGAGACTGTTTGGAGGTGGTAGGCAGACGTACAGGCTGTGAGGTCGTCTGCCTGGGTGCAGCCCCTCAGCTCCAGCACCTGACACCTGCGTGGCCTTAGGCAAGTTATTTCAACTGTCTCCTCTCATTTTCTTTCTTTTTGAGATGAGTACAAAACAATGCCTGACTGAGAATTATGTGTTCACACATGTGGGGGGGGGTGGAAACATGTGCCAGTGATACAGTTCTGTGTTTTTATGCATGAGGAGCTCAAGAGAGTACCCACATAGATCTGTATTCATACATGTGAGGCGTTTTGGAGAGTGCTCAGGACAGTGCTTTGGGTGTGTGATCCTGTCTGTCATGGTGAGGGTGATGTTGCTGGTAGTCCCCAATGCTTCCAAGCCTCACCACAGCTATGCTTATCCAGGTTTTGGGGGGATGAACCTGTATCCCTGCAGAGGCCAGATGTTAAGGAACTGCTCTAGGGTCTGCCCATCTCCAGCCTTCCTGTTGTTTTGATCCTTTCCTCATTGGAACCATTTCCTCAGCCATGGCTCTCACCTCCCGTTAGCCCCTCACCACCCACTCATCAACTTTACTCAGTGTGTATTTGCCAAGAGTGGCTAATTAAATGCAGTGTGGGGCCCTGTCTGTTCCAGAACTGTGATGTTGCTTGCTAAAAAGAAAAGGTAAAGAAAATGTAGCTTAAGTTCAATCCTTAAACCGAAATTGACAAAAACTCAAGCCACAAAACTTGGGGAGTGGGCAAGCTTCGCTTCTGAGTTTGAGACCACTGTTAAGTAGCATTTCCAGTCACAGGTATGAAGGACCAACAGGGATAAAGAGGGATGCCGATACCCATGACTCTTGAGTAGGACTTCAAGACCTGCTCAACTCACTCATGTAGTAGGATATGTTTAGCAGTGTCCTGGCCTCTACTCACTATATGCCAGATGCCTCGCTGAGTAGGGAGAACCAGATATTCTGGGTGGCTGGAAGGACTCTGGTAGAACGGTCCTTGGGTTGAAAGTGGCACTTTGAGGACATGGGAAGTGGTGGCAATTATAAGTAGCTTCATGTGTTAGTCACTGTGACTGCCTCTAATACTGTTTTAGCATCACCTCTTTATTTAACATAGCTATGCAGTACACAGGGTGGTTTCAGTTGACAGTGGAGCAGGTGGGTGATGTGGTCTCATGAGATTGTAATGAATGCCTGCTGTCACAGCAACCGCTCACAGGTAGGAAGTGTGGTGCATGACCTGTTTGTGGTGTTGCTAGTATCAGGAACCCTTGTATCAGTCAGTTTTGAGATATAGTAACAAGATACTTGACATAATAAACCGAAGAAGAGGGAAAGTAAATTTTGGTTCTCAGTTTTGGCCCATGCTTGGTTGCTCCCTTTGCTTTGGAGCATGTGAGGAGGTAGAATTTCATGGTGGGGTGCATGCAGTGAGTGAGCTGCTTACCTCAGTGCACCTCAGGAGGAAAGAGATTGGAAGGAGCTGGGCAGACCCCATGGCCTGACTTCCTGTCTGACTGCTCACAGGCAGGTGAGGGTGAGTATTGTGTCATGTGTGGCTGTTTGTACCTCTGCTTTGGGAACTGTTTGCTCACTTCATTAGCCCTTTTGGTGATTAGGCTTGATTTCTTGTTTTAGTCTTTTGAGTTCTTTGTATAGATGTTAATCCTGCGTCAAATGTGTAGCTGACGAAGATTTCCTCCCATTCTGTAGGCTGTGTCTTCATGTGACTGTCTATCTCTTGCTGTGTAGACGTCTTTTAATTTCCCGAAGTCCCGTTTGTCAATTGTTGTCACAATTTTTATAGTGACCCAAGTCTTATTCCTATAGTGCTGTTTATGACCATAATTTTTATTTATTTTTTTCACAAGGCCTAGGCTGCCTTGAATTCACCATGTAGCCAAGGATGACCTTGAATTCTACTCCCTGAGTGCTAGGATCAAGAGTGTGAGCCACTGCCTCTGTTTTATTATCCTGATATTTTGAAAATTTCTCCCTACTCTGTATAATACCAGTTTCAGAGCTCCCAATCTTATATTAAGGTCTTTGTTCCCTTTGGGATTGATCCTTGCAAGGCTGAAAGACAGCAATCTGGTTTCATTCTTCTATGTGGAAATTCAGTTTTGCTATCACTATTTGTTGAAGTGATGATCTTTTTTTCAATGTGAATTTATGGCATCTTTGTAAAAATCAGGTAATTGTTGCTCTATGGGTTTATGTCTGAGTGCTTTGTTTTGTTCTATTGACTTAGGCGTCTGTTTTTATGCCAGTACCATGCTGTTTTTATTTCTGTGTCTGTAGTGTAACTTGATGTCTAGGATGGTGGTACCTCCAGCCTTGTTCTTTTTATTCAGGATTGCTTAGGCTACTCAGGATCTTTTGTGCTTCCATATAAGTTTTAAGATTTTTTTATTCTGTTTCTATGAAGCATGATTTTCTAATTCTGATGGAGATTTTTACTAAATCCACAGAATGTTTTCGTAAAATAGCTGTTTTAAAAATATTAATTCTCTAATCCTTGAACACAAGAGATCTCTCTATCTTCTGGTAACTTCTCTTATTTCTTCCTTCAGTGCTGTGTGTGTGTGTATGTGTGTGTATGTGTGTAGAGGGTAGCAGACTGGAAAGTAACTAGGGTGCTTAACTGCAGCCTCTTCCATTGTTTAAATATTTCAGTGGGGGACATTAACTTCCTGGGTTAGCTTTATTCCATGGTATTTTTTTTGAGGCAATTGTGAATGATACTTTTGTTTGTTATTTCTTTTTTTCTCAGCATATTTATTACTGGTTTGTAGGAAGGCTGCTGATTTTTCTATCTTGATTTTTCTATCCTGTCACTTTGTTGAACATGTTTATAAGATCTGAGAAATTTCTGATGGAGTTTTTAGGGTCTCTCTCTAGAGTCATATCATTTGCAAATGCAGATACCCTTCTTACTCCTTTAATTCCTCTCACCCCCTTTTTCTCTAATTGCTCTAGCTAAGGCTTCTAGTATTATACCTAGTAAGGGTGGAGAAAGTGGACAAATACCCTGTCTCCTTCCAATTTTAGTGGAAAAGCTTTGAGTTTTTTCCCACTTCATATCACGTTAGCTAAAAGTTTGTCATACATGCCTTTTATGATGTTGAGATGTCTTCTTTACATTCCTAGTTTCTTCAGGACTTTTATCACGTCAAAAGCCTCTTATGCATTTATTGAGACGATCCTGACATTCCTATCACGAGTCCATTTTTGTACTATATTATGTTTATTCATTTGGGTAATTAAAAAATATATGTGTTCTATGTGGTGTATACATTACATGTATGTGGGAATGCTCATACCCATGTGCGCCTAGAAGCCAGAGAAGGCTATTGGGTTCCTGCCCTATCATTCTCTACCTTACTCTTTGAGACAGGGTCTCTTGGACCTGGGGCTAGGCTGGCAGCACGCAAACCCCCATCCCCCAGCAGTCCTCAGGTTTCCATGCCCAGCAATGCTGGGGTTATAGGCACAGAAGTGGCCACACCCTGCTTTTTATGAGAGTATTGGGATTTGAACTCAGGTCCTTACGCTTATGCAGCGACATTGTTGCCCACTGAGTCCCCTTTTAGTTCCTGGTAATGCAGAATCTTTGAGAATAGCAGCCTTTCTGGCCTCTTGTAGGCTTGACCCAGTGTCTAAAGTGGGAGACCAACATTCACCAAATGTCTTGAGATAGTAACTCTCAAAAGTCTCAGCCAGTGGTTGTAGGGAGGCTGTCCAATTTTGAGCTGTCTCCTTGGCCCAGCTGAAGACATAATTATACACTGCTTGTTAGATTAGGGGCCAGTCATATTTTCAAATCCTTCTACCCTCCCCCTTTGATTTATTTTGTTAGATGCTGACCTTGGGCCTTTTCTGCTGGCCAAGAACTCTTGCTGGTGTTGATGGCTGCCCACCTTAGCTTGTTTTTGTGGCTGCTAATTAAAATGAGCTCTTTTGTTTATCTGCATTCTCTTTCTGAAAGGAAGCCATCTTGATCTCTGTAATGTGTCTTCAATTCTGTCTGAGTGTTTTGCATCTATGTTTATCCGGGAGACTGGAATACAGTTTTCTTGCTTTATTATAATATTTTATCTGCTGTTGGTACCACAGTAATAATACTGATTTTTCTAAAATTCCTTTCTGTTCAATAGAATAGTTTGAGAAGCATTATTCTAAGTTTGTTCCTTGAAAGTCTGGTAGAATTGAGCAGTAAATCCAACTGTGAATTTTTTTCCAGTTGAGAAGTGTTTTACAATTATTGCTTCACACTTTCTTCAGAGCCAACTCTTTATTTCCCTGAGTGTTTGTAGGTTTTGTTCAGTTCCTTTCATCCTTTCCTGATTCTGTCTGTGGCATTGGCTTTGTCTTGTTGTTATTTTTCCAAGGCCCTAAGGTACATCATTAGGTTATTTATTTTAAGATCTCTCTGATTTTCTAAAAAAAGACTTTATTTTTATTATTTTTAAAAGTTATGTGTATGTGTGTTGCTGGGTGGAGGTTGTACATGAGTGCAGTGTCTGCAGAGGTCAGAGGAGGGTGTCAGAACTCTGGAGTTGTGAGTTACAGGCAGTTGCGAGCTTTTTGACATGAATGTTGGGTACATCTCAGTCTGATGTGAGCCCAGTTGTGCTCACTTCTGTGCTCTACTTTAGGGATTTGTAAGTCAACACTGGTCATTTTTATCTCAGTAGTCATGATCTTTAAGAAGATCACCTTAAAATACGCACACATACATTAAAAAAGGAAAAAAAACCCAACAAACCAGTGTGATGGAAACATTTTGTAAAGAAGAACAACACTTTATATTTATTTAAAAGAAAACAGGATCTTATGTAGTCCAGGCTGGTCTTAAACTTTCTTTGTGGTGAGGTAACCTTGAGCTCCTGATCATCCTTTTCTCCCTTCCCAGGTACAGGCACGCACTATATCTAACTTACATTAGATGAATGTCAGCATATACTTTAACCTTACTAGGATTTTCCAGGTAGGTCATGAATGTCAGATTCTGCAAATGTGGTCTTTGGACATAGTATAGTATCAGCTGACACTGAAAATGAAGGAAGTGGAAACATGAGGGCTAGGATCCTGCATCCGTGTTTGGACCAGACTTGCATGTGATTATGAGGCATGCTATTTCTCTCCATTTGGAGTACTTTGCTGGTCCTTGTAGCATCCTGAGAAGCTGTAGATCTTGGTTCATTTGGATGCTGTCTCTTGTTGGAAGGCACTCTCCCAGCTCTAGCCCCCACCTGGAGTGAGGCTAGTTTGTTGAGTATGCGTCCTGGTCTGAGAATCCCATCAACCTGCAGGTTTATAGTTCTTTCACTTATTTATAAGATTAAAATACTTAGCAATCAGTAGCAATTCTTTAAGTGTTGTTGATTTAAATCCTGTGCCAGTGGAGTCGGCAGGGGCTGAGGCACACAGGGCTACAGAGGGAAGAAGACAAGCTGGGGATTGCTTGATTTACAGGGTGGTGGGAAGAGCAGCAAAGGTTCACTCTCCGTTAAAACATTTTCTCTGTGAAATTTTGTCGTTTTCTTGTTCCTGACCAGTTTATGGTTTGTTTGTTGTTGTTGTTGTATTCAGTAATGGCCTGCCATTTAGAGTTTGGAAATAGCAGGGAAAACTATAGCTTCATGCATTTTGTGCTGCTGGAGGAGAATACCACAGGCTGGGTAATTTGCAGCAAAGCAGAGAAATTTGTTTGTTTGTTTTCAGGTGGGGTCTTCTGTATCCAAGCTAGCTGTAGTGTACAAAGGGTGACTTGGAACTTGTAATCTTCCTGGATAGGTTTCTGCAGTTTGATGTGTTCCTGCTGATGGAACCCGGGCTTTGGGCAGGCAAGGCAGGCACCCAAGCAGCAGGGCTCTGGCTGAGGAACTCATTTCTCACTGTAAAGGCTGGTGCTCCAGTATTGAAGAGCTTAACCTGGCAAGGGTCTTCTTTCTTTGTCATTACAAGGTGACTTGGCTCCATAGCTCAAGGCCTATGTGAGATACATGAGACCCTGTCTCAAAAAAACCCCAATTAAAATGAAGCAGGGAATACCTGCCTTAAAGTGTTTGCATTGTTGTCGCAAATGAACTTTAAAGGTAGTTGTGGGAGGAAGGGGTGAAGGACTTGGAGATGATCCTGTATTTACAGTGAGGATATAGCAAAGAATCCTTCAAGAAATGAGTCTTCTGCATTAATAGATCACTAGTTTAATATGCATTTTAGTTTTGTTAAATAGGACACTTGCCCTGTAAAATTTGGTATTACTAGTTGAAGATATTTAAAATGCTGTAATACATTTTCTCAAGTAATGAGATCCATGTTTTCTAATTTCTAGGATAAAATAGGCATTGGCCACAGTTCTAATCTCATCACACAAGTGCAATTTTCTTCTTAGTACAAGCCCCTTCCACCAAAAAAGCACTTGCTAGTGAAGGCATCCTGAAGCCTGGTGACAGAGGTTGTGCTGGAATGAATGCCTTGCTTAACGGACTTCTGGAGTTCTATTTGTTTCCCATAATTTTCTGCATGTTTATTTCAAATGGACCATAAAATGACTCAGTGCCAACATGTGGTTTTAATAACAAATGAGGGTTGGCAAATGAATGTTGACTTGGAATTTAAAGTTTTATACTTCTGCCATGACTAACTTCTGAGCCAGTTTGTAGCTCAACACTCAGTCTGTGTTAAACAATTTATCAGTAATCTCTCTCTCTCTCTCTCTCTCTCTCTCTCTCTCTCTCTCTCTCTCTCTCTCTCTCTGTCTGTCTGTCTCTCTGTCTCTCTGTCTGTCTGTCTGTCTCTCTCTCTCTCTCTCTCTCTCTCTCTCTCTCTCTCTCTCTCTCTCTCTCTCTCTCTCTCTCTCAGTTTTCTAGGGGTGGGTGCCTGTTCATGAAAAACATTTATCAATAAACCATTTTGGTCAAACTGTTCATAATACATTTGTTGCCAAGTTTCATGAAGTAGACATGGATTTCCCTCATGGACCCTTCTTGTCTCATTTTTTAAATTATTATTGTTTATACTGTATCATATACCAATTTCAAAATAATCAGACATAGTATGATTAGACTCCTCTCTGTACAAAGATTTCTACTGGAATGAGACATTGGAATAGGGGTGCTTTGTAGTATCCCCTGTATGCACTGGGCACACATGGCCATCTCTTCCTTCTTCCCGCTCTCTGGCAGTTCAGGGTGCACAGCTGTTCTTTGTCAGGGGCCTGTCCTCTGAGGTGTAAGACAGGTCTAAGAGAGGGAGAAGTTGTAAGAGCTGTTGTGTGAGAGAGAGTAGAAGCCATATCAGATTTGAATGTCATGCTGTTAACAGGCCTCAACTAACTTAATGTCATGTTTAACAATCAGTGTTGTGTTAATAAAAATACTCTGATACAAGAAGAAATAATATAAAGAGCTAAAATGATATTCTGTATTGGTTGCCAAAGTTCATTTATAAGCCCATTTCTTTTGCCTCATATTTTATGTCTATTGAGGAATGAGAAACCTTTTCTTTTATTCAGACTTAGTGCTTGCAGGCCCAAAATTAAACTGGCCAAAGATAGATTAGCAAGAAAAAAAAAAACAGATTAGCAAGGAAACAAAAACAAAAATGGGTTGAATTTGTGAACACGGGGTCATTAGAAAATGTAACTGGAAGTGTGATAGATGGGGTCTGTAGAATTTGTTGTCTTCAGTGGGGCTGCAGTGGAACAAATGACCTTGTAGAATGAGGAAAGTTGATGGCATACTTATGGACCCTCAAATGGCTTTGGAAAGATTAGTGGAACTTATGCTATAGAATGCAACACCTGGTGATGGGGTCTCTAAGGCTGACATTGACTTCTAGCCAGAGAAGCTTGAAGTTGCTTCTGCACACTTAGACCATGGGCTTCTACTCAGCTCTTCTTTGAAGGAGATAAAAGAAAGGGGTTGAAGAGCTCCAATGCCTTCCTCTCAAAAGAACTTTCTTGTTACAGTATGGTGTTCTGACTCACTCTGTGTCATAGCTTTCCCCCCCAGTTTCTGAGAAAAATTTGTCCATATCATGCCATGGTTATTCCTCTTTGAAATATTTGTTCCTTTTAAGTCAGTTTTAATGAGTTGTTCTTTTCAGGAAATATGCTCAATGAGTTTTCACGTCCATCTACTAGCCTGGCCACCTCAAGTAGGATAGGAATGTAGAGCAGGCGCCACTGATCTTTCTACTAAATGTGTCTGGTAGTTTAGACTCTGTCTGCCAGACCATCACCGCTGTAGCTGCTCAGCTCTGCTGGATGGCGCGAGAGGAGTCCCAGACAGTGCATGTGTAGACGGTGTGACAGGGTTCACACTACTCCACACCCGGGCAGCCTGTGGAACATACCATCAGCACCAGAAGCCCTCTCAGGTGTTGCTGTACAGTGCAATCTGCAGTCCCCACCATCCACCGTCTTCTTACCCAACACGTAGGCTTAGGATATATGCGAATGTATTGGTTTATTTAGAAAATTTGGACTGTAGGGATTATACAGTAGGCCTCCTCTGGTATCTGGCTTTTGTCACTGTTGCCCTCTAGACCCATTTCTCAGGCCCATTTCTCCATCAGGTAAAGCATCACTAGATGAGAAGGTTGTAGTTACAGCATACAGCCAGTATATACTGAAGCAGAAGGAGCACACAGCACTCAAAGACGTGAATTCCTATAGGGATCCAGGGGTGTGGAGTCTGGGCTTTTATAAATTCCATAGAGTAGGACAGGACTAGGTCTCCTTCTTGAATTGTACTGAGCAAGATGCACTTTGTGGTTGGGTAGGTTCACCTGACAGCAGGGATCTTACTGGATAAGGCAGGTTTGGGGGAAATCTGAGATTCCTTCTGAGAAAAAGCTGCCCAAAGATCCTTTCATTTGGATAATAACTTGGGAGTCAGCCATCTTGGATCAAAGTGAAAGCAGTCGGAGGTCATTGGGCCTGTTGCAGGCTCATTCCTTAGCTATCCACCTATTTAAGATGTGAGTATCTCCCATCTTCCTTCAGCTCCACACAGTGCTTGGAGTTCAGTCACACTTTTGCAAGTAACAGTTGCGTCTTCCTTTGGATTGTTGAGTTGAGTAAGATGTGAGCATCATCTCATCTGTTCTCCCATAGGTCGACATTTGGGTTGTTGGCTTTGTGCCTAGGTCAGTAAAGCAACTCTGCCCATTCTTGTACAAGCCTCAGTATGGGTATTTGTTGTAAGTACTTAGTGGCATATGTGGTTAATATAGTGTGTAAACTGGACAACTACAGTGGCATGTGCCTGTGATTCTGGCACTTGGGAGGCTGAATCAAAAGGATTACAAGTTTTAGAGGCCAGACTGATCTACTTTGGGAAGCTTTGTCTCCAAAACCAAAACAACAAGACAAAAACAATTTCCCAGAGTGATTGAGTCACATTAGACTTCTCCCAGCCATGTGAGGGCTCTAGTTGCCTGTAACCTTGACAGTCTTCATAATTTTGAACTTTCCCATTCCATTAGGCAACCCCCTTCTTTCTTTCTTGCTTGGCTGCTCTGGATCAGCCCTCAGGTGTAATGCTGAATAGAAGTGGTGACTTTGAGCATCTTTCCCATGTTTCTAGTCTCTTGAGAAAGACACATGCAAGGATTTTTGTCATTTAATGTTATAATATCTATTGCCTTCTTATGTTTTAAAATTTAATTTTATTTGAAATTATTTTTGCATTTCTTTAATTTTGTGTGTATGCATGCTCATGTGTAAGTGTGTGTGTGTGTGTGTGTGTGTGTGTGTGTGTGTAGGTCAGAGTCAACTTATGGAGTCAATTCTCATTGTCACCATTTTGGATTCCAGGGATCAAACTCAGGTTATTGAGACTGGTAGCAGGTGTCTTATCTGCTAAGCCATCATGCTGGCCCTTAATCATCTTTTTTTTTATTCCTAGGGTAAGAGTTTTATTGTGAGAGGTGGGAAAGGGAGAGTGAAAGAGTGAATGCAGTCTCAGAGTGGGGACATGCGAGTCAGACAGGCAGACAGACAGGACATGTCAGAAGAGAGACAAGACAAGAAAGGCCAGAGCCCTTAATCTTATTTAAGTAGGAACGTCCCTTACTGTTCATAGTTCTTTTGTGTGTGTCTTGATGAGTGTGTGGTATTTTCGGAGCCTCTCCTGTATCTGCTGACATGACTACACAGCTCTTCTTTCTTCTGCTCATAACTACAAATCACACTGATGCCAGCATGGTGGAGCAGCTTCACAGTCCTAGAGTATTCTTCATTGCTGTCAAGTATTGTCAGTGTTTGGAATGCAGAATTCACTTTGCCAATATTTAAAGTACCCTTGCCGGGCGTTGGTGGCGCACGCCTTTAATCCCAGCACTTGGGAGGCAGAGGCAGGCGGATCTCTGAGAGTTCAAGGCCAGCCTGGTCTGCAAGAGCTAGTTCCAGGACAGCCTCCAAAGCCACAGAGAAACCCTGTCTCGAAAAACCAAAATAAATAACTAAATAAAGTACCCTTTCTCTAGGACTTAGGAGGACAGTGCCCCCGTGGTTTCCCAGTTCCTTTTCTTCACTGAATCTGTAAAGCGCACCGTTGATGCTTTGAGACCCTAATGGCAGTTTGAGTCTTTCACAGACCTTGCTTGTATGTGGCTTGCTAAGTGAGGCGGTCTTCTGTGCATGGCTTGCTGAGTGAGATGGAACTGGAGGGAACTGTTGAGAAAACAGCTTTGCCACAGGAAAGTAATGTGGGTACTATTACTCACAAAGCAGTGCATGTGCAGGCAGTGCCCTACGAGCATGTCATAACTAACATGGAGTCTCCTGATGGTACCATGTTGTTTCCATTAGCTTCTGACAGCTCAGATGGTTATGAGTCCTATGGGGGCGGGGAGACCAGTTCCCAGCCCTTCATTTTGCTCAGCATCTTCTATGCTTTCTCCTTAGCTCATAGATGGCTATTGTAGGAATGTCACATTTACCCCCTTTGCATGTAGACTCATTCATTGGTTTTTAACTGTGTGCTCTGGGTCAACTGAGGTGACAGGAACAACAAGGAGAACAATGTCCTTTCCATGCTCAAGGTCCCCACAAGCCCTCTGGCCCAAAACACAAATAGCGTCTGATTCATTCCTGACAGCAAGGCCAAGCTTATTGTCTTCCATCTTTAGTTGTCTCAGCCATGTTATAATAGAGTAACCTTATGTGGTTTTCTAATTTACCCAAGATGCTTAGGGGCCTAGCACTTTCTTTGTACAGTGGAACTCCTCAGGAGTGCCTGGGGTTTGGTCCTTTGGGAGGCCGCAGCAATAAAGAACAGTCCGGAAACAAAGGAAGCACTTGACTGCTCCTTTCTGCAGCTTTCAGAATGTAGCATGTGGTTTTTGAGTTAGTGAGCCAGACTTCAGTGTTACACACCTGCTCTGAGCCAGGCTCTATGCTGGTACTGTGTATAGCCCCGTGCGTGCTGCTTATAACAAGTGAGAACCTGTGAGCACAGTAGTACAGCTAAGGAGTAGTAAATACAGTTGTGTCTCTGCAGGAGAGGAGTTCTCTTTGAATTGCTGCCCCAGAAGCCCTCCAGGTTGAATTTGTTAGCATCTTAAAACAGAATGGTTTTAAGCTCTATAGTTCCCTTATTCTAGACTCAACTTTATCTCTGGTTTTTCAAGCCTCAGTGTGCACAAGTCACTCTGCAGAGTTGTGTGTGGAAGACAAGTGTCCTAACCCTGACTATTTAAGAGTATATGGAAGTTTTAAACTGACTTTGGCACTGTCTCCCTTTACCCTCCTTCCTTCCAACTCTTCTACATTTCCTTTACCAGCTCTGCCTCTCTTGGTCTCTTTTCTACAGTCCTAGTGTAAGTGTTTCTCTTAGAACACACATGCATTTCCAGTTTGTACAAGACTTAAACAAGAAACAATGTGACCATAACAAAAGTAGACGTTTCAAAGACAGGTGAGTTCATGCATCCTGTTCAGTTGGTACATACAGTAAATGAAGTTTTAGAGGGAAATGGCTGGATGCATGACTGTTTATTAAGTGAGCCGTTTACAGTGTACACTTACTCTTCCATGGGGACAAGGTCCTATGCAGAGGAGAAACATTTACTCACAAAGTAAATCTGTTCTTTGCCCCTTATTCTTCCCCCCCCCATGTGATATTTGAGACAGGTATGGTTTAATATGAATACAGTGAGAGGAGAATGTGCTCTCCTTACCTATCTTTACTTCTCCCCTAGTCTCTCAATGTCCCAGGAAATCTCCAGAGATTTGTTGTGCAAGTGCCATGTTGTAATTTTTTCTTCAAAGTTGTATTTTATTAAAAATGAATTTGTTCAGTCATCTGGACGTTAAGGTTATAATTATTTTAGAATATTTTTATGACTTTTCCAGAGTGCATATGTTTGCTATGCCCTTGGTTTCTGGTTTCGGATTTCCACGTTGACCTTGTTTCCGAGTCCCCAGGGAAGGAATCATAGATGAGTGGTAACTGGAGTAGAAAAAACTTGGTCAGGGAAGCAGGACTCATTTCAACTTATGTTTCAATTCAGTTTTTATTAGAACATTGTTTTTTGTGTGTGTGTGTGCTTGTGTGCACAAACCATACCATATGTATGGAGGTCAGGTGACAACTCTGTGGAGTTAGTGCTCTCCACCCCTCGTATGTGGGTTCTGGGTGAGTTCTGGGTGTCAAACTCAGTCTGCCAGGCTTGTGCAGTAAGAACCTTTCCCTGCTGAGCCATCTGACACCCATCTTATTTACACATTTATTTACAGTGCTGGGATGCAGTATAGGGTTTCCAAAGTTCTCTCTCTTGCTCGTGCCTCTGTCTTCATGATCTCTAGTCCCATGGGCCTGATCTGAAAATGAAAATAATCATCGAGAATTTATTTTCAGGCAATGGCATTTGTGTAATATGTAAGTTGTTTTTGAGACCATCACTTGGTGGATTGTCTGTAATCTGAGAGAACTTCCACGTACAGTATGGTCTGTGTATATAAGTACAAGTTAGTTTTAATCACACTACAGGTGAAACATGTGAACCATCAGACATTTTGAAAGACCCTGATCAGGAGTCAGCATTCCAGAGGTGAAGCTGACCAAGGCTCCCAATAGCACCACCTAAATCTACGATTCATTAGGCGACATCAAGAGCTTTCATGACAGTCACAGACTATCCATACAGTCTGCTCCTTCATCTGTTTCCTTCTACCCTTTCTATGGCTATATCTATTGCCTTGTGTTAATTTATAAGCAAAACCTATAAAGATAAATGATCCATGGCTCATCTAGAAAGAATACAGAAAATATAGCTGTCATATTTTCACAAAGAAAATTAATTTTATTTGTTTGTTTCAATCTAAATGATATGAATATTAAAAAAAAACTATTCTCTAGTATTCCCCAGTAGTTCTCCAGGTTTGTTGGTATAGTTTGTAAGCACACCCTGGTAATTTCTATTTATAAATGTATTTACATGTATTTATTGTGAAGTCTTTGTTAGGTTAGTGTGTGCTTTCACAATCTTTTTTTTTCTTTTCTTTTCTTTTTTTTTTTTTGAGACAGGGTTTCTCTGTATCATTTTGGAGGCTGTCCTGGAACTCACTCTGTAGACCAGGCTGGCCTCAAACTCACAGAGATCCGCCTGCCTCTGCCTCCCGAGTGCTGGGATTAAAGGCGTGTGCCAACAATGCCCTGCCACAATCTTGATAGTCTTTTTATTTTAATTTTTATCTTTTCAAAGAAGTGGCTTCTTGTCTAGATGATCTTTTTATTGAAAATAGATTTTTTTCCAGATAATATATCGTGATTGCAGTTTCCCCTCCCTTTAATCTTTTCAGTTCCTTCCCATCTGGATCCGTTTCTTTTTTTGTCTCACTTAGAAAAATGACCAGGTATCTAAGGGATAATAATAAATAAGATAGGATTAAAAGATAAATTAATCAGTAGCATAGAATAAACAAACAGAAGGAAAAGAGACCAAGAAAGGACACAAATAGAGATGTAGAGACCCACTATTTGACACACTCAGGAGTGCCATAAAAACACAAAACCAGAAGTCATAATATATATGCTAAGAACCTACAGGGTAAAAAATAAATTTAAGAAAAGGAAAGGAAGGAAGACAGGAAGACAAAGCCCTGACAGGACTTTATGAGACAAGGAACTTCCAAAGATGCCATTGAGTTAGTTTTCTGTTGGCCATCTACAGCTGGGCATGCAATCTACCTTTAAGAGTAGTCTGTTTCCCCAGTGAAACTTCTTGGAGTGTTGGGAGATGTCAGTCTGTAAAAATGTGTCTTATTGGTTTGAATAAAGCACTGTTGGCCAACAGGGAAGCAAGACAGGTGGGACTAGGAGTCGAGGAGGATTCTGGGAAGTAGAGACACAGAGAGACATGATGTAGCCTGCCAGAGTAAGAGTTCAGGACCCTTTTCTCTGGTAAGAGAAATACTTAGATTAACAATTATGGGTTAAATACTTAAGTCAGAGATAGCCAGCAAGAAACCAAACAAACGGCCAACAGTTTATAATTAATATAGTGTCCTGTTTGTCATTTGAGAGTTCAGACAGCACGGCAGGTTCCAGGCGACTGGTAAGGAAGACTATAATCTACAAGTTGCTATCAATTGGAGATAATTTCTGAGTTAGAGATGGAGGCATGTGACCATTTCTTTTATCTCAAGGCCCCGTCTGGTGCAGACCATGCAGGCCCCGTGCATGTTGCCTCAGTCTTTGTGAGTTCATATGTGCATCAGTACTGTTGTGACTAGAAGGCCTTATTTCCTTGGTGTCATCCATCCCCTCTGGCTCTTACACTCTTTTTCCTCCTCTCCTGAAGGGTTTCCTAAGCTCTGAGGGAAGGTATTTGATGGAGACTCTATTTAGGAATGAGTATTACAAGGTCTCTCATTCTGTACATTGTCTGGCAGTAGGTTTCTGTTTTTTTCCCATTTGCTGCTATAGGAAGCTTTTATGATGATGACTGAGCAAGGCACTGGTCTATGAGTATAGCAGAATATCATTAGAAATCATTTTATTGCTACTTTTTTTTTTTTAAAGAACAGTATTTGGTTATTTCCTTGGTCCCTAGGCTATCTAGTCTCTGGTTTTTGGTCATACAAGCAGTACTGGGTATGGGTTTCATCTCACGGAGTGGGCCTTAAGTCAAATCAGGTGTTTGTTAGTTACTCCCACATATTTTGTGCCACCATTACACTAGCATATGTCTCAGACAAGAAACCACTGTAGATGTAAGGGTTTGTACCTGGATTGATGTTTACTTTTCTCCTTTGGTAGCATGCAGAATACTGTCTGGTACCAAGAATACTAGCCCATAGGGGTGAAGGCTCTAGGTAGGTACCAGCTCAACTTTTCTTTCTTTTTTAAAAATTTAAATTAGTAACAAACTTGCTTTACATGTCAATCCCAGTTCCCTCTCCCTCCTCTCCTCCCCTGCTCCCACCAACCCCGTATCCCATCCCTTTTCTGTTCCCCAGGGAGGGTGAGGCCTTCCATGGGGTATCTTCGAAGTCTGTCATATCATTTGAAGCAGGGCCTAGGCCCTCTCCCATGTGTCTAGGCTGAGAGAGTATTCCTCTATGTGGAATGGGCTCCCAAAGTCCATTCATATACTAGGGATAAGTACTGATCCACTGCCAGAGGCCCCATAGATTGCTCAGGCCTTGTAACTGACACCCATGATTAGGGGGTCTGGGTCAGTCCTATGCTGGTTTCCCAACTATCAGTCTGGGGCTCATGAACTTCCCTTGTTCAGGTCAGCTGTTTCTGTGAGTTTCTCCAGCCTGGTCTTGATACCTTTGCTCATCAATCATCCCTCTCTGCAACTGGATTCCAGGAATTTAGCCCAGTGTTTAACTGTGAGTGTCTGCTTCTGATTCCATCAGCTACTGGATGAAGGCTCTAGGATGACATATAATGTCATTATTGGAGAAGGGCATTTAAGATAGCCTCTCTACTATTGCTTAGATCTCTGGACATTTCCCTAGTGCCAGATTTCTCTTTAAAATTATAATGGCTTCCCCTATCAAGAGATCTTTCCATTTTGTGTTATATTCTTTAATTTCTTTCTTTTTTTCTAATTAAATTTTTTAAATTTTAGAAGCAATCTTATTATACATCAATCCCCCCATTCCCTTGCCCTCCCATCCTCCCATGCCTCCTACCAACCCACCAACCCACCCCTCTCCCACTCCCCAAGGATAGTGAGGCCTTTCATGGGGGATCATCAAAGACTGTCATATGCATTGGGGGAGGGCCTAGGTCCTCTTTCATGTATCTGGGCTGCAATAGTATCCCTCCATAGGAAATGGGCTCCCAAAATCCATTTGTGCACTAGAGATAAACACTAGCTTCACTACTAGAGGTCCAATAGACTGCTGAGGCCTCCTAGCTGGCACCTATATTCAGAGCGCTTGGTTCTGGTTCCAGAACCAATACTGGTTCCCCAGCTTTACGACTAGGGTCTCTGTGCTCTCACTAGGTCAGGCCAACTGTGTCTATGGGTTTCTCAAGCATGGTTTTGGCTCCTTTGATCATTCCTCCTCCCTCTCTACAACTGGATTCTAGGAGTATGGCTCAGTGTTTAGCCGTGGGTTCCTGCTTCTGCTTTGATCAGCTACTGGATGAAGGCTCTAGGATGGCAACGAAGGTAGTCATCAATCTCATTATAGGGGAAGGGCATCAAAGGCATCATGTCCTCTCCCCTCCTCTTCTCCCCCTCTCATTCTCCTACCTCTCTCCTCTTTCTCCCCGTGCTCCCAATTTGCTCAGGGGTTCTCTTCCCTTTCACCTTCTTCAGAGGACCATGTGTTTTTCTCTTAGGATTCCTTGTTTCCTAGTTTTTCTGATGGTGTGAATTGTAGGCTGGTAGTTCTTTGCTCTGTGTCTAATATCCATATATGAGTGAGTACATAACATGCTTTTCTTTCTGTGACTGGGTTATCTCACTCAGGATGTTTTTTTACAGTTCTATCCATTTGCCTGCAAATTTCAAGATTTCATTGTTTGTTTTTTCCACTGAGTAATACTCCATTGTGTAAATGTACCACATTTTCTCCATCCATTCTTCAGTTGAGGGGAATCTAGGTTGTTTCCAGGTTCTGACTATTACCAAAAAATGCTACTATGAACATATGTCCTTGTTGTATGAATGTGCATTCTTTGAGTATATGCCCAAGAGTGAAATTGTTGGATCTTGAGGTAGACTGATTCCCATTTTCCTGAGAAATCAACATACTGATATCTAAAGTGGTCATACAAGTTGGCACTTCAACCAACAACAGAGGAGTGTACCTCTTTCTCCACATCCTCTCCAGCATAGACTGTCATTGGTGTTTTGATTTTAGCCATTCTGGCCAGTGTAAGATGGTATCTCAGCATTGTTTTGAGTTGTATTTACCTGATGGCTAAGGATGTTGAGCACTTTCCTAAGTGTCTTTCAGCCATTTTAGATTCCTCTATTGAGAATTCTCTATTTAGTTATGTACCCCACTTTTTAATTGGATTGTTTGGAGACGTGCTTCTTGAGTTTATTGTGTATCTTGGAAATCAGCCTTCTGCCAGATGTGGGGTTGGTAAGTATCTTTTCCCATTCTGTGGGCTGCTGTTTTGTTTTGTTGACTGTGTCCTTTGCCTTACAGAAGCTTCTCAGTTTCAGGAGGTCCCATTTATTAATTGTCAATCTCAGTGTCTGTGCATTGGTGTTATGATCAGGAAGTGATATCCTGTACCAATTCAGTCAAGGGTACTTCCCACTTTTCTTCTAAGAGGTTCAGTGTGGCTGGGTTTATGTTGAGGTCTTTGGTCCATTTGGACTTAAGTTTTCTGCATGGATCTATCTGCAGTCTTCTACATGCCAGCACCATTTGTTGAAGATGCTTTCTTTTTTCCATTGTATAACTTTAGCTTCTTTGTCAAAAATCAGGTGTTCATAGGTGTGTGGGTTAATATCAGGATTTTTCAATTCAACTTCATTGATCTACCTGTCTAATTTTGTGCCAATACCAAACTGTATTCAGGACTATAGCTCTATAATAGAGCTTGAAGTCAGGGATGGTGATGCCTCTGGATGTTCCTGTATTGTACAGGGTTGTTTTGACTATCCTGGATCTTTTGTTTGTCCATAGAAAGTCGAGTCTTGTTCTTTCAAAGTCTGAAGAATTGTGCTGGGATTTTGATGGGGATTGCATTGAATCTGTAGATTGCTTTTGGCAAGATTGTCATTTTTACTATGTTGATCCTACCTATCCAAGAGCATGGGAGATCTTTCCATTTTCTGGTATCTTCTTTACTTTCTTTAAAGACTCAAAGTTCTTGTTATACAGGTCTTTTATTCATTTGGTTAGTGTTACCCCAAGGTATTTTATGTTCTTTGTGGCTATTATAAAGGGTGATGTTTCTCTGATTTCTTTCTCAGCCCATTTGTCATCTATATATAGTAGACGATTTTTTTTTGAGTTGATCTTGTATCCTGCCACTTTGCTGAAGGTGTTTATCAGCTGTAGGAGTTCCCTGGTAGAGTTTTTTGGGTCATTTATGTAAACTACCATATCTGCAAATAGTGAAAGTTTGACTTCTTTCTTTCCAATTTGTATCCCCTTGATCTGCTTTTGTTGTCTTATTGCTCTAGCTAGAACTTCAAGTACAATATTAAAGAGATATGGAGAGAGTGAACAGGCTTGTCTTGTTCCTGATTTTAGAGGAGTCATGTTGAGCTTCTCTCCATTTAGTTTGATGCTGGCTGTTGGTTTGCTGTATATTGCTTTTATTATGTTTAGGTATGTTCTTGTTATTCCTAATTTCTCCAAGACTGTTATCATGAAGGAGTGTTGGATTTTGTCAAAGGCTTTTCCAACCTCTAGTGAGATGATCATGTGGTCTTTCTTTTGTAGTTTGTTTATATGGTGGATTACATTGATAGATTTTTGTATGTTGAACCATCCTTGCATCCCTGGGATGAAGCCTTCTTGATCATGGTGGATTATTTCTCTGACATTTTCTTGGATTTGATTGTCCAGTATTTTATTGAGTATTTTTGCATTAATGTTCATGATGGATAGTGGTCTGTAGTTCTCTTTCTTATTTGTGCGTTTCTGTGGCTTGGCTACCAAGGTAATTATAGCCTCATAAAAAGGGTTTGGCAGTGAACCTTCTGCTTCTGTTGTGTGGAACAATTTGAGGAGTATTGGTATTAGCTCTTCTTTGAATTCCTGGTAGAATTTTGCACTGAAACCATCTGGCCCTGTACCTTTTTTTAGGGGGGGGGCTTTTGATGACTGCTTCTATTTCATTAGGGGTTACAGGTCTGTTTAAATTGCTTATCTATTCTTGATCTAATTTTGGTAAGTGATATCTATCCAGAAAATTGTCCATTTCCTTTAAATTTTCAAATTTTGTGGAGTACAGGTTTTCAAAGTATGACTAGAAGATTGTCTGTATTTCCTCAATGTCCATTGTTATGTTCCCCTTTTCATTTCTCATTTTGTTAATTTGCATGTTCTTTCTCTGCCTTCTGGTTAGTTTGGATAAAGTTTTGTCTATCTATTGATTTTCTGGAAGAACCAACTCTTTGTTACATTGATTCTTTGTATTGTTTTGTTGTTGTTGTTATTGTTTCTATGTTATTGATTTCAGCCCTCAATTTGATTATTTCCTGCTATCTACTCCTCTGAGGTGAGTTTGCTTATTTTTGTTCTAGAGCTTTCAGTTGTGCTGTTGATTCTCCAGTGTGACTATTCTCCAGTTTTTTCATGTGGGCACTTAGTGTTATGGACTTTCCTCTTACCAATGCTTTCAAAATGTCCCATAAGTTTAGGTATGTTGTCTTCATTTTCATTGAGTTTTAGGAAGTCTTTAATTTCTTTCTTATTTCTTCCTTGACCCAGGAATTGTACAATTGCACATTGTTCAATTTCCATCAGTTTGTAGGGTTTCTGCAATTTGTGTTGTTGTTGAATTCTAAATTAAAGCATGCTTTGCTATATTGTGGAGTATGTGGCTAATTTTAGAATAGGTTTGATGTGTCACTGAGATGAAGGTATTTACTTTTGTGTTTGGATGGAATGTTCTATAGATGTCTGTTAGTTCCTTTGCTTCTTTGTTAAGTTTCTGTTTGGTGGTCCTGTTTAGTGGTGAGAGTGAAGTGTTGAAATGTCCCACTATAAATGTGTGAGGTTTTATGTGTGATTTGAGTTTTAGCAATTTTTTTTATGAATGTGGGTGCCTTTGTATTGGACACATAGATATTTAGAATTGAGACTTCATCCTGATGGGTTTTCCTGTAAGTGAATGTGAAATGACCTTCTTCATCTCCTTTAATTGATTTTAGTTTGAAGTCTAATTTGTTAGATATTAGGATTGCTACACCAGCTTGTTTCTTGGGTCTATTTGAATCGAAAGTCTTATCCTAACCCTTTACTTTGAGGTAATCTCTGTCTTTGAAATTGAGGTGTGTTTTTGTATGCAGCAGCAGGATAGATTCTGTCTTTGTATCCATTCTGTTAGCCTGTGTCTTTTTATAGGTAAGTTAAGACCATTAATATTGAGGGAAATTAAGGACCATTGAGTATTAATTCTTGTTTTATTTTTAGATTTGTTGGTGGTAGTGGTATTGTGTGTGGGTTTACCCCACTTTTTCTTTTGGCTTTTGGTAAAGTGGGTTTATCTGTTGCCTGTACTTTTGTGAGTGTTGTTAACTTCCTTAGGTTGGAGTTTCCTTTCCAGTACTTTCTGTAGGACTGGATTTGTGGATATGTGTTATTTAAATCTGGTTTTGACATTGAATATCTTGTTTTCTCCATCTATAGTGATTGAAAGCTTTTCTGGGTACAGTAGTCTGGGCTGGCACCTGTGGTCTCTTAGTGTTTGTAGAATATGTATTCAGGACCTTCTAACTTTCAGAGTTTCCATGGAGAAGTCAGGTGTAATTCTGATAGGTTTGTCTTTATATGTTACTTGGCCTTTTTCCTTTGATGCTCTTTATATTCTTTGTTTATTCTGTGTGTTTTATGTTTTGATTATTATGTGGTGAGAGGACTTTTTTGTGGTCCACTCTATTTGGTGTTCTGTAAGCTTCTTGTACTTTCATTGGCATGTCTTTGTGTTGGGAAAGTTTTCTACTATGATTTTGTTGAATACATTGTTTGCGCCTTTGAGTTGGGTTTCTTTACCTTCTATACCTATTATTCTTAGGTTTGGCCTTTTCAAGGTGTTCCATATTTTCTGGATATTTTGTGTTAGGGATTTATTGGACTTAAGATTTTCTTTGGTTGAAGAATCTCTTTCTCCTAGTATATCTTCAACAGCTGAGATTCTCTCTTCCATCTCTTGTATTCTGTTGGTTATGCTTGCAAGTTCCTGATCGTTTAACCAGCTTTTCTAATTCCAGCGTTCCCTCAGAGTATTTTTTTTTCTTTTTATTGTTTCTATTTCAGCTTTCAAACCTTGCACTGTTTGAATTGTTTCTTGCAGTTTGTCATTTCTTCCATGTCTCAAGTTTTTTCTTTGTTTTTCTTGCATTTCCTCTTTTTAGTGTCTCTTATCATTTTCATGAAGTTGTTTTTTTAGGGTAGTTCTCTTCTGCTTCATCTGTGTTAGAATGTTAAGGTCATGCTGGTATAGAGTTCTTAGACTCTGGTGGTGTCATATTGCTTTTTGTGTTGTTCAATGTGTTCTTATATTGTCATCTTCCCATCCCTTCTTCCAGTGGGTGCAGGTAGGGTCTCTTACTGTCCTGGTGGATATGGGTCCAAGGTTCTCTTCCAGTGCGTTCAAGCAGGTCCAATATTCCAATGGGTCTCAGGATGGGTGCAGGTGAGTCTGAGATACTCCCTCTCCAGGCAAGTGGACTAGCACCAAGGACTCTGGATGGTTTGATCCACTTGGGGTGAGTCTACCTGCCCACAGTCCCAAAGTCCTGCCAGGAGGTCCCAAAGAGGGCAAGCACAAGTCGGGCCTGAGATGGGACCACACTCACCTCTCACCTGAGTGGGGAAGCGACTAGCACAGGGATGCCAGCAGATTCTGGATTGCTTCATCTGTGGTGGGGCTAATCAACTTGTCTGCAGTCCCTAGGCCAGGAGATCCCAAAGAGCCCAGCTCAGCTTTTCTATTTTCATGAGTTATATAGGTATTGTGTTCAGCAATAGGGCCTTGCTGTCAGTTTGTGGAGAACAGCTTATAGCCTTCGAAACAGTCTGCGTTATTCGGGGGTTCTTATGGGACCCTTTGGCCAGCAGCCCAATTAGATATGACCCAATCCCAGTACTGGGAGCTTTGTTTGGTTACAAGAGATGCCCACTTGGGGCTCTGTCTCCTCCATTATTTGTGATTTCATTTAAATTGCCTTTATATATGTATATATTTTAGGAAGTCTTTCTGTATTAGTTTTTCATACTGCTGCTTGAATGTCCATTATTTTAGCTGTCTCTCCCTGATCTCCCTTTTCCATGTCCATTCCCTGCTTGATCCTCCCATTCTAGTCCTATCTCCTCTTGTCTAATCATAGCTATCTATTGTATTTCCCCTTCCTAGGGAGATATATCTATCACCCTTCTTCTCTTATTTATACCCAGTTTCTGTGGTTCTATGGATTATAGCTTGGTTACCTTTAACTTAACAGCTAATATACACATATAAGCAAAAATATACAATATTTGCCTTTTTGTGTCTGGGTTACCTCATTCAGGATGATTTTTTTCTAGTTCTATTTATCTGCAATTTCATTTTTTAACAGCTAAGTAACATTCCATTGTGTAAATGTACCCCATTTTCTTTATCCATTCATCTGTTGATGGGCATCTAAATTGTTTTCATTTTCTGGCTATTATGAATAGAACAGCAGTGACCATGATCAAACAAATGCTCTGGGGTAGGATGAAGCCTCATTTGGGTATATTCCCAAGTGTAGTATAGCTGGATCTTGAGGTAGTTCTGTTCCCATCTTCCTGAGGAACTGCCACACTGATTTCCATAGTGGCTGTACATGTTTGCACTCCCACCAGCAATGGAGGAGTGTTTCCCTTACTCCACATCCTTGTCAGCCTGAGCTATCACATATTTTTATTGATTTTAGCCATTCTGACATGTGTAAGATGAAATCTTAGAGTCGTTTTAATTTGTATTTCCCTGATAACTTTAAGTATATCTCAGACATTTGAGTTTCCTTTATTGAGAATTCTCTGTTTAGATCCATATACCATTTTTAAATTGGGTTGTTTTCTTGATACCTAGTTTTATGAGTTCTTTATATATTTTGTATATTAGCCCTCTATTGGATGTGTAGTTGGTAAAAATCTTTTCTATTCTGTAGGCTGCTACCTTGTCTGAACTGTGGTGTCCTTGGTTGTGTATGCAGAAGCTTTTTGGTTTCATGAGGCCCTATTTATTAACTGTTGATCTTAGTGCCTGTGCTAATGGTGTCCTGTTCAGAAAGTCTTTTCCTGTGCCATTGAGTTCAAGGCTCTTGTCCACTTTCTCTTCCATCAGGGTTAGTGTATCTAGTGTCATGCTAAGGTCTTTGATCCATTTGGAGTTGAGTTTTATGTAGGGTGATAAATGTGAATCTATTTGCATTCTTCTACATGCAACCATCTAGTTTGACCACACCATTTGTTGAAGATGCTGTGTCTGTTTTTGTGCCAGTAGAATGCTGTTTTTATTACTGTAACTCTGTACTGCAGTTTGAGATTGGGGATGGTGATACCTCCAGCAGTTCTTATATTATTCAGGATTGTTTTAGATAGCCTGTTTTTTATTCATTTGTTTGTTTGTTTGGTGTGTGTGTGTGTGTGTTTTCTCCATATGAAGCTGAAATTATCCTTTCAAAATCTGTGAATAGTTGTGTTGGAATTTTAATAAGGATTGAATCAAATCTGTAGATTGCTTTATGTAGGATGGCCTTGCTATGATACCAATTCTCCTAATCCATTAGGGCAGGAGATCATTACATATTCTGATATCTTCTTCAATTTCTTCCTTCAATGTTTTAGGTTTTTTTTAAATCATTTACACCAAGATGTTTATATTTTTTGAGGCTATTGTGAGAGGTTTTGTTTCCCTGATTTCTTTCTCAGTTCATTTGTCATTTGTATATGGAAGGGCTACTGATTTTTGTGAGTTAATATTGTATCCAGCTACTTTGTTGCAAGTATTTATGAGCTCTAGAAATTTCCCAGCAGAATTCTTAGGGTCACTTAGGTATCCGTTGAAATTAAAGAAGCTTTTATTTCTTCCTTTCCAATTTGTATCCCTGATCTCTTTCGGTTGCTTTATTGCTTTAGCTAAGACATCAGGTACTCTATTGAATAGGTATGGAATGAGAGGACAACCTTATCTTGTTCCTGATTTTAATGGACTTGCTTTTAGTTTCTCTCCATTTAAGTGGATGTTGGCTATGGGTTTTCTGTAAACTGCCTTTGTTATATTGAGTTATGTCCCTTGTATCTCTAGTCTCTCCAGGACTTCCCCCTCTTCTCTCCCCTACCAGGGGTCACCAAAGAACATTGGAAAACACAGATATTTACACTACAGTTCATGACAGTAGCAAAATTACAGTTATGAAGTGGCAGTGAAAATAATTTTATGGTTGGGGGTCACCACAACATGAAGAACTGTATTAAAGGGTCACAGCATTAGGAAGGTTAAGAACTATTTTTCAGGCCTAGGAACTGGGTTTTGGAAGATTGTAATTCTAGGTGCTGATATCTGGTCTTGTCTTTGATAGGTGGGTGTTTTATTCCTTGGTTTCTGTTGTCCTCTGGTTCTAAGGAAGGTGTGGTTACTGTTTGTTCCTTGGTAGGGAATGCTTCTGGGACCCTGGCAGGTGTGGCCACTGGGAGTTCCAGGTAGAATGTGTTTCTAGGCATTGGGAGCAGACACTTAGGAATGTGTATGGGCTAAAGGGGGGGACACTGAGAGGGTCCACAGGTAAACAGGGTGTTCACCAGCATCTGCTTAGTTCCCTGAGAATGTGGATAGCAGGAAGGGCAGGCTGCAGCAAGTGGTCTGCCACAGAACTGGGGATGAGGCTGGGATTGTATTTGGAGGTGAAGGTCTGCAGTTAGCCCACTTACTTCCCTGGCCAGCTTGTTGTTCTTTAGTATTGTTCTTTTGCTCATTATTTATTTTTGTTCAAATTTGTTCATAATTGTCTGCTGGGTTGGGGTGCTTTCTCAAATTGTACAGTGCAGTGTTACATCATTTATTTTATATTTCTCTGATGTTTAGTGTAGCTGTGAACTTCCCTCTCAGATCTTCTTTCTATTAACACAGAAACAGTGTGGTATCTTTTGTTTTTAGTAATTAAAGGAATTGTAAAAGCTTCCTCGTATTTTTCACTGACCCACCAACTGTTCAAAGGCATACATTCAGACTCCATGTGTTTGTAGTTTTGGATTTTCCTTGCTGTTGATGGCCATGCTCATTATGATGTGGGAATTATCTTGATTATTTCTGTGTGCTTGTGAAGAGTTGCTTTATGGATCTGTGTTGTAGAAAGCTTCATGAGCTGCTGGAAAGAATATATATTCAGTAGCCTTTGACTAGAATCCTCTGTTGGTGTTTAAGTCCTCATCCGTAGTATGCTTTTAATCTAATGGGTTTGGGCAGTGTGCTTTGCTAGTTATTTTTGTTAGTGAAAGTGAGGTCTCACTTATTGAAGTGGGTCCTGCCTCTATATATCCAGATGTATTTGTTGCATGAATTGGACTGGACAGTATTCCATGCATATAAACTTACAGCTGTTTTATCTTCTAGAAGAATTATTCCATTCATTATGATTTACACTGGGGAGTGTGGGCACTGAGCAATTTTTGACCCTTACTTGTTCATGGTGCTCTCAGCTCTGGCTCCTTGAGATATCCCATGCATCCGTTCCCACTTATCTCCAATGGGTGAACCAGTGAGTTCCAGTTCCTGTTCTCTGCTACACACCTTTTGGAATGCCCTATTGGACAATTCCTCCACCACTGCCTTGTGCATCTGTCCCCCACCTACCCACTCAGTCTGAAGGATGTCACAGGAGTCCTATTGTATCACTACTCTCTGCTCTATTCCCTCGAACCATGCAGTCCCTAGAAGGACTCCTGTTACAATGATGACACCTGGCTGAAATACGCTAGCTGTGTGCTCATATATTCCCTGAGCTGCTTGCTAGGATTTACCATGTGCACTGAACCATGGGCTTAGTCTTCTCCCCAGCTTAGGTAGCTTGTGCATGTGTGTCTGATCCCAATGCCCGTGCCATAGGCCTTGCTGACCCTCTTTACTGCATTGCTTTTCCCACTCTGCTGTGAGATTTCCTCTCACTTCTTCATTGGTTCCCATAGTTCTTTCACTTTCTCTCCACTGAACATAATTTCCCCTTGTTGCCCTGAATCCTCTCACTTGCAGAGTCTCCCAAAGGCCACTTATATCCTGTTACCTGCCTTCTGCTCTGCACCCCTTTCCTTTAGATCTTATAAGACCATGATGTGTCTTATAAGATGCATATACATTTGTTTCAAAATATTTGAGAATTATTTTTCTATGAACTTGTGTTTTCCTTTACTCTTTTGGTCAACTTCCTTTCCTTTTTTTCTAACTTCCATACCTCATATTAACTAATAGCTTAACATTCATGCATGCATTTATGTGTACTTCTTGTATTATCATTATCATAATCCAATAGTTTTTGTCTTGGATTTTATAAGAGGGATGTTACATTATACATAGTATTTTTGTGTTTTGTTTTTCTTAATACATGTAAAAACCTCTCATGCCAACAATTATAGTTCCAGAATATTTTTTAAATGACTGCTTCCTATTCTGTGGAGGAGTCATAGGTCCAGCTGTTCTCTGATTAATGACTTTTGCTTCTGTGTCGGTTGCTGCAGACAGTGCAATGGTGAACACCCAGGCATCCTTATCCATGCTTTCTTTCTGTACTGTGCTTTTCTTAGAGAGCTCATTGAATCTACAGACATATTTTTAAAATAGATGTTTCTAGAGTATAGTCTTTTTAAGTATATAAATATAAGATTAAGGAATCTTCTATTTTACCTGTCTACCTCCTCGCTTTCATACTAATCTAGGGAGATGGTTTGGTTAGTAGATGGCCTGCTGTGCAGATCTGAGGACCTGAATTTGGTCCCCAGCACCCATGGTCAAGCACAGCTGCAAGCATCTGTGATCCCAGTTCTGGAAAGATGGTGACAGTAGGCTCTTGGAGCTCAGTAGCCAGCCACCCTAGGCAAATCCGTGAGCTTCAGCATCAATGAGAGACCTGGGATAGTGGCTAACATTGTCAGCCTAACTCCTAGGAGTCAAGCCTCCAGACACAGCTGCTAGGGATTGTTATATCTGAGAATATCTGTGAGGGATTGTCTTGTTTATGTCGATTGTTGTGGGAAGAACTATCTTAATTGTGGTAGGGCTGCTCTCTAGAT
This sequence comes from Mesocricetus auratus, assembly GCF_017639785.1. Taxonomy (NCBI): domain Eukaryota; kingdom Metazoa; phylum Chordata; class Mammalia; order Rodentia; family Cricetidae; genus Mesocricetus; species Mesocricetus auratus. The sequence continues at coordinate 155,641,489 of NW_024429266.1, forward strand.
GGCAACCCTGGGCTCTCTAAATGCAGAGCATAGGTGAGCACCAGCAAGCATGCATTCATTGCTCTCTGTGACATGGATGCATTGTGACCACTGCCTTAAGCTCCTGCCACTGTGACTTTCCCACCATGATGGACTGTAACCTGGAATTGGAGTTAAAGTAAACAGAAACCCTTGCCGTGTTCCTAATCTTAAGATGTCAGGACTTCACCATTGAGAATGAGATGTGCTATAATTTTAAAACATAGTATCTGTTCTTATTTTGGTAAGCAGTTTTATCATGTGTAGGTACTCAGTACTTAAGTGCTTAAAAAAAAAAACCAGTGAGATTTGCTTTGAAGACTTAAGAAAAGAGCTGCAGTGCTGAGTGGAGGAGGTAGGAGGAATCCACATTCCAGTAGCAGCTGGATAGCTAACACAGTGAAATCCCTACCATTGATCGAGGTGGGACATGGGGAGAGAAAGGTGCTGGGACAGGCTGAAGTGGTCTTAGCCATAGGATCGAACTGGGTTGAGGAGCTGGACCATGCCAGGAGTGTCTGCAAAAACCAGAAGATGCAGAACAAGCTGCTGCTGAGAGTGAGAGAGATAATGGAGGTGATTGAAAACCAAGCTGGACCTTGGGGAACTTCAGCTAAAGGAAGCTGAGCGTGCTGCAGGAGTGGTGATGAGAGCATGGAGAGATGGTTTGTGAGTTAGTGGTTGTTATGGAGACTTGGGATGTACGGAGGAACCTCTGAGCTGGCAGGGGTGGGTGAGCAGATCAGACCTGAACTGTCTTGAGTGCTGCAGAAGAAAAGTACTCTCAAAAGAAAACAAATCTGCAGAAGAAACAGATTCTTACTGATGAACCTCAAAGAGGCAGACCCCGTGCGTGCAGAGCTGGCTGAGAGTTCAGGAGTCAGTCTGGAAGAGAAAGTTGATGACTTGGAAGATATGCTGTGGACCACCAAAGAGGAACGCCTCTGCCTGAAAAAGATGCTGACCCAAACGCTGCTGGACCTAGGGGGAGACTGTCCATGCCAGCCTTGTAGCTGGGACCCTGACTCTGCCTGAGGTCAGTCTGCCTGAAGCTGACTGTGAAACCGGGGACTGATCTTTTAATTGAAGACTGTTTCCTCCTCTCCCCACCCCCCACCCCTTGTTTCCTTTTCACCAAACTCTATCTACATCTTCCCAGAGTTTGAGCTGCGAGGCTAAGCACCTTTGGGAACAATATTCAAGGGACCATGAGCACAGTGCAGTGTCTTCTGCGTGCACACTGGTGATTTCCAGCCTTTTGTAACATTCCAAGTGCTTCCACAGCTCGGAAGCAGTATTGGTTCTCTCACTGTTGGAGGATAGATTTTCAGCCCAGTGAATATTGCCCTCTCCATAGAGGAGGGTCGCAGGAATGACGAGAGCCTGCAGAGCCCAGGCAAAGGCTCTGATGTAGAAAGCCTCAGTCTTCTGTTCAAAGTCCTAGTCAAATAGGATTCTGGGAAGTTACCCAAAAACAAAATCCCCAAACAGCAACAAAACCAAACAAACAACTATTGTCTGCTGTGAAGGTTTTCAGCTTTAGATATCTATGAACATCTCTACGAACATCTCTATTTCATCAGATGTGACCAAATTAAGATGGTGAGACCTCTGATACTCTCCACCTCCCGGGGCTCAGGGCACTGTGCATGTTAAACCCAGCTCTGAGACCAGACTTCTCTCATCTCTATCCCCTTCCTGACTGCTCACAAAATGCCATGTGCCCCTTAGTGGTGAGGTGACTACTCAGTGCTCTTCTGCTAGGGTGGAGATGGGGAGGGAGAGAGGGAGAGAGAGAGAGAGAATTGTGTTTGTGCCCTGATTATCTATGAAATTTATCTCATTGATCCTTCTGAAGCTGCTTTCTCTAAAGGGCCATCTCCGTGTCCTGTCAGTCAGTCAGTGCTAGGGAAGCCTTGAGAAGCTTTATGTAAAAAACTTGAAATTTTTTCTTATTTTGAAATTTTGCTTCTATGGATTGGTTACCTTTGCTACACTGTTGACTGTGAGAATTCTGCAGCCTGCAGGTGGTCACTGTGCTGATCCTTCAGAGTGACTTACCCAATTGCCACATTCAAGTGGCTTCTCCGAGGTCTGTGGCAGACACACCCTGCAACTTTTGCTGACTTACTTGTATTCTCCTGTGTGGTGTTGCTGGGGCCACTTAGAAGAAAGAGAACTCCACAGTGCAGCTGAATTTTGCTTGGTGTCTTTTTGAAATAAAGATCTAGTCCCTCCATCCCTGATGTCTGTGGGTGGGATGGGGGTCAGAAAAATAGTGAATTAGAGACTAACGACATTTCCTATCTGTGGCAAGCTGGCCACTCACTTACCGCCTTTAAGAGTGTCCGTTACTTTTCTTGTGGCTGCAATGAAATACTTGACAGAAGCAATTTAAATGGGGGAGGGTTTGTTTCTCTTACCACTCTTCGTTATATAATAATGTCATATGACTGACATACTAACATGTAAGTTGATATGCTAAGAGTCACCTCTGCCCAGATAGAAGGGTTGTGATGATTCTGCAGACTGTAAAGATGGAGCCAATGGCTTTTCCTGATAGTGTTTGTTAAGCATCCCCTGTGTCTGATGCCCCAGTGAGTAATGGAGTGACCAGCAGTAACTTTAGTGTCCCACCCTTGAGGTCCTTACGATTTACTTGAGCTTCAGCATGCTCACTCTTCTCTCTGTTAGATTTTTTTCCCTCCTGTCATGTTGTGCTTAATTTGGAAAGATACCTTAGAGTGTCTTATTAACCTAAGAGGGATTCACTTCAGTTTTCCCCTTTTTCTTTTTGAGATGGGGTCCTCCACAGGCGTGTCATCCCACCCTGCAGTATTGCTCCATTTATTTTTATTTCTTTTATGAAACATACATTATCTTATATAAAATCTGATAAGTCAGTTGAAATATTTATGTTAAAAAGCAAAAGATGTTTACTGTTGAAATTCTGTTCTATAGGCAGTTGCCAGTGGGCTTTGAATGGCTCTCCTTTGAACCTTTTTTTTTTTTTAAAAGAATGATAGTGACTTTGAAGTTTCTATCTCCCCATCACTTGCTTTGCCCTTGGTCTCCACTGGGATGGAACAGAAATGGCTGACTATTCAAGAGGAAAGTCACTGTCATTTGTGGGACACTAGAATGGGAGACCATAAATGAAGCGTGTTAATTTGGAAACTGCCATGCAACAGAAGAGAGATCTCCCTTGTAGGAAAGGGGACTGGGTCATCAGCTTTGGATCCATTCCTGTGTCAATTGCAAGCTGACCACTTCCATGCCGCTTTTAAATCTTAGGTGTTTGTCTTGTTTCCACAATGAAATGCTTGATAAGAGCAACAGAGAGGGAGGGAGGGAGGGAGGGAGAGAAGGAAGGAGGGAGGGGGAGGGGTGGAGGGTGGATTTATTTTAGGTCATAGTGTGACTGGACTCAGTCCATCAGGGCAACTGGCAGGTTTCTAATCAGGAACTGAAGACAGCTGGTTACATTCCAGTCAGGAAGAGAGAGCAACATGTGTGCCCAGAGTTCATTTTCCCATTTTTATTGAGTCTAAGACCCCAGCCGGTGGAATGGTATCAGCCACATTTAGGGCATATCATCCTACAGCAGCTAGTCTAGTCTACATAATCCCTCACAGACAAGCCAGAGATTTGTTTCCATGGTGATTTTAAATCTGACCAAGCTAACAATTAGGACTAACCATTATACCTTGGAATTTTAACTCTTGCACATTTTCTTGAGTTTACAAACAGAGTTGTTGGTCGTTTTTGCCAAGTGTAATAACATTCACTCTTTTTTTCTTATTATTCTTTGGTTCCCTAGGTCATTCATGTTGTTTTTATTGTAGCATACAATCTACCTTTATTTAACAAAAGTATCTTGTGTGATTATTAGTCAAATTATAGTAACAAATTATACTTTAGAAATGATATTTTATAGTCCCTTGGTTATAAATCACTGTTTATTAAAGTACTATATGGTTATTTATCTTATGATCATAAGGTTAAAAACATTGATTGAATTCAGGCATAATTGCAGTCCAATACTGGGGATAGGTAAGTCCTGCTTATGATATAACCATGTACTTTCTTCGTGTCATTAACGATGCCAACACTTTGCTAGGACACCCAAGTTTCATTTTCTCTATCTCACCCAGGATCCTCATATTGCTTCTCTGCTTGTTGCAAATTGTAGCAGGGTCCCCTTCTTCTGCCTCTTTGATGGTAACTGGGTTTATTGCTGCTCACTTATTAGTGCCCTGGGTTTTAACAAGCTTGCTCAAACAAAACATCTTAAATGGAGGCATTAAACAGGTCACAACAGTGGCCCATTTTGTAACTTTTGTTGTAATAAAATGGATATGTTGTGTTTTGGAATAGAAGGCTTTTGTGTATAGCTATTCATTTTCTTCATATATAAAGCATTCTAGAATTAGATTATACTGTTTGGGGTATAAGATTCCATGTTTTGAAGAAACATCAGTGTTGTTTGACTTCAAACCAGACATGGGAAAAGGAGGCTGCTCTCTAGTAGGCCATGTTCTGCCCAAGTTAGGAGCAGCGTGGAGCTGTCTGCATCCTTCAAATGTGTGACACATTTCCAGAGTGGTTTCCTCTGACTGGAAATGACAGCCATCATCCTACACAGTTTGACTTACATTTGAGAAGTTTTCACACATCAGGAGTTTATCTTACGAGGGATCTTTCAGAGCAAAAGCCCAGAGTAAAATTACATATGCAAGCATGTACAGCATGTTTAATTGCTTTAGTCTGTACGTTAACCTTGTAGGGAATGAAGCTGGAGTTTACTGTGGGCTTTCTTTTTTAAGCAAATGCCCCAGTGAATAGATGATCAGGACCGTTCCATTGTATGCTGTGTAAGTTGCAGTAGAGGCAAATGGGCAAAATATTTATCTATAGAATGAAAATTGAATAGTCTTAAAAGCCAAATAAGTTCTGGTAATATTCAGTACAGTCCTATAAGCTATTTTAGTAAAAAAAAATGAGTAATTCTAGCAATGATTTTTACAATAACTTAAGCCTTTTAAATTTGTAGGTGAGACATCTAACATTGTTATAGAATGTAATGTTTTCACATTTAGGAAGGAGAAATTCAAGGAAGAAAATTAAAATTAGTAGATTCTTAAGTACTGCCTGTTAGTCCTCTTGAGATGTCTCACCACTCAGTATACTTTCTTAGGACTTTGGAAGAGATTTAAGAGCCAGTTTTACAGCCAGGGTTTTGGTTTTGATATGTGATTTCATTGAAAATATAGCTCTTGAGTTTCAGGATGGGCAATGTTCAATTTGTTTTGAGAATCAAGACACTAAACTTAATGTCTTGTGAGACTGTGACACCTAGGGAGTGTGACTGCTTACTTATGGCATGGACAGGCTTCTCTGAGATTTTCATTTGTCAGATTAATCCAAATAGTGACATTGACACAGGAACATGTGCACGCGCATGCGCACACACATGCATGCACACGCACTTGTGATACCATTTTCTTTCTGAGTAGGACAGATTCTTTCTGTGACCACTGTCATTCCTACTCGGAGGCACTATCTGCTTTAGACACATGATGATAGACTGAGTTTCTGACTAAGTATAGCAATAACTTCCTGTATTGAGTTCATGTGATTATAAATAGTTATTACATGCCTATTAATTCCTCCAAAAGGTGTGGGGATGCACACTAGTCGACACTGCTGGCAGTTAACATGGGCACGGTCTAGATGATCTACACTGTCCTCCTCTGCTGTCCTCCCCCCTGCTGTCCTCCCCTGCTGTCCTCTCCTGCAGTCCTCCCCCTGCTGTCCTCCCCCTGGCACTTTTCTTACTCTGCTGTTTTACTTTCCTCCCTGTCTTTCTTCATATTGTCTCCATCTTCCACCTCTTTCCCTCTTCTCCCCCTCCCTTCCTCCCCTGCTCAGTTGCTCTTCTGAACCTCACATTGCCTGCTGGAGACACAGCCAGTTCTCACACACAGCCTGGTTGGGTCTTCCTGTTGCTGTAGGAGATGTGTGGTGTATCCTTTCTGTGTCAGCCTTGTCCCTGCTTTTCTCTTCAGTTCACAGGGGTCACAATGTCCTTTATGTTCATTGAACTTGAAATAGAAAAGGATCTATGGCCACAGGTTTTTTGTTTTGTTTTTAGACATGTACTATACCTGTGCATTTGCTTAATACTGGCCATATTACAGCTATGAAATAAAAAGAAGCACTGTAATAACTGGATTTTTACGATATCCAGGTCAACCACTGATACAGTTTTACCTAATTTGCATGATTTTTCTCTCTCTCCAGATTCCTTTCTCATTGGTCCAGTTTCCCTTGTGGGAATCCTTGAAAGTAAGTTTTCAATCATCATTTGAAGTTTTTTCCTATTGCCAACAGTATAGGTATGCAATGGAAAAAGATAATAGTAAGTAGAAGTTTAAAAACTCCAAATTACCAGCAGCCAAAAGTATTTTCCCATGTGACTTGTCAGCTATTTCATGCATTGTTGAGATATGAGGGCTGTCACATGCTGCAGGCGGAACTGAAGCCCACAGGTTCAGAAATACCTTATTTCACTTTCCCCTGGACGGCCCTTCCTTCTGCACTGAGTTGAAGGGAGTGTGTGAGCATGGAGTTCAGTCCTTAAAATCGACATAGAAAGCCAGATATGGTAGTGTGTATCTATAACCACAGTGCACCTATTCTGAGGGGAGACAGCAGTGATAGGCTGGAAGCTTGTGGGCCAGCCAGCAAGGAGTATGGTGAAGAAAGTGCCTCAACAGGGTAGGAAGCAAGGATCAGTACCAAAGTTGTCCTCTGATCTCCACACCTAGGCTGGGGGTGTATGTGCATGCTTACACATGTGCGCTCATGTGTGCACGCGCGCGCACACACACACACACACACAGGGGGGGGGGGAGATTGGTTGATTAAATTACTTAAACATGCATAGACATTGTATTTGTTTTTCATCATTAGGGCAGTGATAATGGTGTGAATTATGTGGGTCTTTGCCAGCATTGTAAAGAACTTAATAAAAAGAATACTACATGGTACAGGTCAGCATCATCATGTACAACTTCAGTGTTGTACTATGCACATATACATAGAGAGCTGTACTAACTTGTAATGTAGACCTAGTAAGACATGTTTCTTAGTAGGATAATAGTCAAGAAAGATTAAAAGTAGTTGTTCAAGTGAGAAGGGTTTATAAATAACCAAGCAGGAAAATGGCAAAGAATCAAGGTGCAAATTGGGACTGGGACAGCTCAGCAGTCCAGTACTGGCCTAGCATGCTTAAATCCCTAAACTCAATCCCTGTCCTAAAGGAACAAACAAAACCCAAGATGATGCCACCATAATTTTATACAGTTCCTATGCATGGCATACCTATAGTAAACCCTCTTAAAAAAAATCTTAAGAGTTAGTTTGGACTCCTAAATAAATCTTACTACAATTGCATACCGAGAATAATAAACAAATTCAAAACATTGTCCTTTTAAAAAGTAAACTGGGGGCTTGGAGCCAGCAAAATTGCTCAGAAGGCACAGGCACTTATCTTCATGCCTCATGGTAAGTTCTAGCTCTATGAACCACATAGTAGAAAGAGAACCAACTCCTAAAAATTGTCTTCTGACCTCCGATCTCATGCCTTCGCATGCATTTGTGTCTTCCCCTTCCATGTATGCACGCGTGAGCACTCGTGTGCACGCACACACATACATACACATACACACTCGTATTTTTTTATTTAAAGTAAGCTAGAACATTCAAAATTTCTTACATGTGATCTGATTTTTAAAACTAGTACCACTTATTTACTGGAGTTTTGGGGGTCTTTTATTGTGTGTTTCACCATTTCCTCCTTGGCACAGGGTAAAAAACAGATTCCTTGGCCAGTGTTTCAAGGCGTGATGTAACAGCTATCCAGTAAGAAGGTCACATTCCCTTAGCATACCAGTTTCCATTTTTAGCATGTGACAAAAGAACAATGTAGCCAACAGCTGTCCAGCAAACAAGAGTCCCTATATAACTGCCTCAATAACCAGCATTCACACAGATGCTACACATTCTAACGTCCCTGGCTCTCAAAGTCCATAGAGGAATGTTCGGAGGTTCAAAGAGGGAAGAAGCATGGGTTGGTTCATTTCTTTCCAAGCTTTTAAGTGCATTTGTAGAATTCTAACTAGTTAAGAAATCAATGTGGATTTTTGTGATAGTCAGATAATAGTACTGTGCTTGAAGTTTTTGTTTTAATTTTCTGTGTTGCCTTCATGTGTGTCTCTGCACTACATGTGTGCCTGCTGCCTTTGGAGCTCAGAAGAGGGCATTGGCCCCCTGAACTGTAGTTCCGAATGGTTGTGAGCATCCATATGGGTGCTGGGAATTGAACTCAAGTCCTCTGAAAGAGTAGCCAGTGCTCCTGACTGCTTGAGTTATCTCTCCAGCCCAGTTAAAAACTGTGTGAAGTGCTTTGTATTTTTGAGTTCCTCAAGGAATACTATGCATACAGCAAATGTACCCTTAAAAGCATATCTGAGGGCCAGAAGGTGGTGGCGAATGCCTTTAAACCCAGACTCGGGAGGCAGAGGCAGGTGGATCTCTGTGAGTTCATGGCTAACCTGGTCTATAGAGTGAGTTCCAGGACAGCCTCCAAAGCTACACAGAGAAACCCTGTCTCAAACAAAACAAAACAAAGATACATGAGTTCTGACAGTGTTTCAGTTCAGTTCACTCTTGCCACTTTATCACGAGTGCCATTTCTACCCCAAGTCCCCAGTGGTCACTGCTTTTCAGTGTCACATAAGCAGGTAGAATGTGCCATGCAATATTTCATGCCCTGCTCTCTTCTCTGCAATGCTGTTGGGTCTTCTATTGCTTCATGAACAGGTACTGATTGTTTTTTGTCTCTGTGTGGCTCCATTCAATAGTGATATACATTTAAGCTTTTCCCAGGTTTCAGTTGTTATTCACTGAACTTCTGAAAACATCTGTAGCAAGCTATTTGGACTGCCAGACCCTAGTTGTGATATACAGAGACTTATTAAATATGAAAGCTCAGCCTTAGCTTAGGCTTGTTTCTAACTAGGTCTTATAACTTAACCCAGTCTACTAATCTATGTGCTGTCATGTGACTTTTACATCTCCTCCTTCATGTCCTGCTTCCTCTATGTCTGGCTAGCAACTCTGCCTTTCTTTCCAGTGTGCTCTCTGTTCAACAGTCCTTGCTATATCTCCAGCCTAGTTACTGGCTGTTTAGGTTTTTATTAAACCAATCACACTGACATATCCTTGTACAGTATAATCAAATATCTCACAACATTTCCCCCTTTTTGACTAAATAAAAAGGAAAAGTTTTAACTCTAACACAATATAGCTAAAAATAATAAGAACAATTATCAGGTAAGAATTACATTCACAATGTCCAGTTCATTTGTATTTGACAACTTCAGAGAAAACTTGATGAGTCTCAAGTTTTGTACCTAATTTACTTTCTGTCATCAGTAAGGGAAACGCTAAGTATGGCTTTGTTGTCTTCAACACCATCAAAGACCCGAGAAGGATATACTATTACCTAAATAAACAGGAAGTGCAGAACATTCAACTTTTAAAACTATGAGAAGTAGCAGAAACAGCTGGCTACATGAACAGTCACCCAAGGTTCCTCTATAATGTTAGGGTATCCATCTTTGGCCTATGGGCCTAGACTATCTGATAGACTTTTATGTGAAGCAGTAATTTTTGAAGGACTGTCCTACCCTGTCTTCACAAAGTTTGGCAGTTGCTTTCTTTTGTGTCTTGTTTGTCCAGTTTGGGTAGCGTACTGTCAGCCGTAGAGGCAAGGGAAGTTTCTTGCCCAAGTGACTAGCTTTTACCACAAAGAAAGCAAACTCCATATGGAGATTTTTTTGATGCCCTTCATCCCTTTTTTGGAAGTTAATTGGTACTGCCAGGAGCAGATGTATTTCACTGTCATGAAAAGCTTTATGTTATTAAAACATTTAAAATGTCATATTCTGAAGGTCTTTGAAATGTTTGAAGATCACCTATCTAAAATATATCTTTGTATGACCTTGAAAATATATGTAACATGACTATAAGTTTGATTGTTATTGATGACTATTAACCTATATTTCTTTCTTATCCTAAATAGCTTTCAAGGACTATAACTTTACATTTTGTAAATGAACTGTATAGGTATAATACCTTAAACAGGAATAGAAATATATATACACTATAATAAAAATAACCTTAAATTTGTACCAATATACAAAAATCCATACCAATGTAAAATATTTGAGATTAATGTTTGTTCAAATATAGACTCAACAATACACCCTTTTATCCCATCATTTCTATACTTTATCTTCCTTTTCCCTTCAGAAAGAGATCCCTGAATCTAATATCCTTTATTTAGCTTTCTGTCTGACCATGACCAGTAATAACTTGTAACCAATCCCCTAAATGATGACAAACATCTATAACCCATAGAACAACCAAAAACCATTCACCCCAACTTTTGGGAATGTGGATATCGTGTTTTCTAGATTGTTTCCTGCTGTCTGGGAGCAATGACATCTTTAAGAGACCCTGAAAATATTAGGATAATATTCAAGTCCTGAGAAAGCTAGCCATAACATTTGTTGTCCAATTTGTGTGCAATGGTAAAGCTCAAAGCGTATCTGTAGTCCCAGCTAAAATAGTCTGTGAGGCTGGACCATCTCATCCAGGAGCCTTGAAGCTGTTCTGGGATGCAGAACTCTGAAGAAACTGCAACAGAGGCACTCTGAGAGGCTGGATCACCTTGCTCACCTGTTTTTGTTGGTGTCTGGTTCCCTTGTTCTGAAAACACGCAAGCTTCCAAAGGTAACATACATATATACATTAACATAAAAATGGACTGTGTTGTACACCAGCCAGCCAAAGATTTTTTGTTTTATGTTTGAGCAGATATACCACCTGTCATGTAGTTTTCTAGGTTTATTTCTTTATGTCTGTAGTCAAGATTTTCAGGAGATTTCCTCAGATCAAACCTGATTCTCTTTACCCTTGAATGAATCTACAGCCTTTCATTTCCTGTAGAAACAAAAGCATAACCTCTTCCCCAATGAAATACACCTTTTGAATTCTGTTTTAAAGTTAAGGCATTTGTAAAGTATCTAGGCTGATTTAATTTGGCGGTTCCTCCTACAATCCCATGTCTCTTAGCAGTTTTCATTTACTCATCAGCAATCAAAGATTTAAAGTCAACACGACACCATATAGGATACAGACTCCCTGTGTGCACTTTTCATCTTTATGTGTCTTATTCTTTTTATATTTTATTCTGTCTTTAAAGACTTCAGCTTATTACTTATAAACTATTTTTATGACTAAACCCCATTTCCTTTTTTCAAGCCTATGTACATTTTTTTTTACGCATATAACCTGTTTAGAGGTTTCTTCCATCTGGATCTGCCTTTGCTAATCACCTTTCTCTGACCATGAGACAAATCTTAAACTTCCATGTCAGCCACCACGTGGCTTAGCTTAGTGCATGGTGCTGGTGCATGGCACAGGCAGATGGCTCTAGCCCACAGGCAGAAGCTGGTGACAATGTCTCTGTCTACCTGAGACACCAAGGTCACCAGGAAGCCATGTTTGACTTCGTGTTCCAATTTTTTTAAAAGCTTTCTCAGGCATTATGTGGATACATGTGGCCGATATTGGGTGTCATGTGTAAACAGATTTTTTGGGGGCCCCTGGCTCACATAAAATGATACAGAGACTTAGTTATGAAAGCTCAGTCTATAAATTAGGCTTGTCCCATTCGCTCTTATACCTGCTATTTCTCTTCATCTGCATGCTGTCGTGTGGCTCAGGCTTTCATCTTCCCTCCTTCATGTCCTTCCTCTACCTCCTACTTGTGACCTCACCTTTCTTCTTCCCAGAGCTCTCTCTGTCCAGAAGTCCCAGCTATACCTCCTACCTAGCTATTGGCTATTTAGTTTTTTATTAAACCAATCACAGTGACATATCTTTATACAGTATAATCAAATATCTCACAACGTGTGTGTGTGTGTGTGTTTGTGTGTGTGTGTGTGTTGTGTGTTGTGTGTGTAGTATTTGTATGGACATATCCTCCCCCCCAAAGCTGCGCAGGAGTGGTGACCCTGGGCTAGAAGGAAGGTACATGCTTAATTGTATAAGAATTCATAAGAGTGTTTTCCAGTGCATTCTGCATTCTCAGAAGCATGTGTGAGCAATTCGTGTTCTGTGTCCTTGCTATTATATGTTAGTTACAGCCATTCTAATAGTTGTAGATCAGTGTCTCATTATAGTTTTGATTTGCATTTCTCTCAAAGTTAAATAATGGTTAAAGATGTTGTGCATCTTTTCAAATATTCTGTTTTTTGGTTTTTTTTTTTACATCTATATGTGAGATCACAGGGTCTTTGTAGAAGCAGAAGCCTTGGAACACTTATTTTTGTGTTTATGGTTTTATCCACTTAAGTTGCTTTTGTAGTCATGCAGTGAGATTGTGTTATATGGGGGAATTTCTCTGTTGTGTTCATGTGGAGATGTGACATAGGAAACTTTCTCAACCAGGACCCTAGTAGCATATAATATGTAGTAAGCAATGAGTATCTGGGGGTGATGGGTAAAACAGCACTATTCTCAATGTTCTTTGTCCACGTTACAGTGGCCACCTTTCTTCTAAAGTGACTCCCACTTCTGTCCTCCACTTCTGTTAACCATAGCTGCTTCTATCCACCCAGTCTCCAGACCCATTACAAAGCATGACTATTCTGTTTCTCTTTGCAGTCACATTATTTACCCTGTCTTATTGACTGACTTTAAAAAATATTTATATTTTATATATGAGTACTCTGCATATATACCTACATGCCAGAAGAGGACATCAGATCCTATTGTAGTTGGTTGTGGGCCACCATATGGTTGGTGGGAATTGAACTCAGGACCACTGAAAAAGTAGTCAGTGCTCTTAACTGCTGTGTCATCTCTCCAACACCTTTATTAACGGACTTTTTAAGCCTGTAAATGTTGACTGTAATACATTTTGCTACCTTATGTCTGGCCCAAGTCCTAACAAATAACTCTAACTTACCATCTACCTACATAGTATGTGAGTGTGACTGAGTGAGTGTGTGTGTTTGTAGTTTGTGTGTAAGTGTTATGACTATGTGGAGTGTGTGAGTGCATATGTGATGTGTGTGGTGTGTATTTGTGGTGTGTGTGTGTGTATGGTGTGTGAATATTTTTGGTGTGTGTGAATATGTGTATGGTGTAGGAGTATGTATGTGGTATATAATGTGCAGGGTGTGTGTATGTGTGCTTACGTGTATGTGGGTCAGCATGTATTTGAATACACATGCACATGTGTGTTCTTGCATATGGAGGCCCAAAGCTGACATTGGCTTTTTTTCTCAGTTACTCTCCACTTTACATATTGAAGCAGGTTGCTTATTAACCTGGAACTTGCTAATTCTGGCTATCTAACTAGCCAGCTTGCCTCGAGATCCCTGTCTCTGTCTCCCATGTGCTAGGATTATAAGTGGCCACCTTCCTTGCCAAGCTTCCATGTGGGTTATGGATAATCTGAAGTCTGGTTCCCAGGCTTATGTGCCAGATGTCTTCATAGCTCTCAACCTTTTTGAAGTGGCATCTGTGTCCTTAAAACTTAGGACTTTGTAAATGTGAGTTTGTTGGGCCTCACAGCTCTTCATGCCATGCCTCACAGTGGTTTCTCAAGCCCTTCCCCTTTTATTTCCTCTCCCAGAATCCCCTGACTGCCAGAATGTACTTTCATGGATCCAGATGGGCTGCATCTTTCAAAGTGTAGTCAGGCTTCAAAGTGTAGTCAGCTGTCGCTCTGGGCTGTGCAGACTCACCTTCCCCTCCCTGATGCTGTCTCCAGATGCTGTGTAATTGCTGTGTTGCATTGAAGATGTCTCAGAACCAAGCTGAGAGCATTCATATAGTGTAGTTTTCCTCCCCCAGCCACTTTGGTTTCCCCCCCGCCAGCTGCTTGGGCTCTGCCACAGTTGCAGTCCCCAAATAACACACAGGAGGCTATATTAATTATGAAGCTGATGGCCATTTGCTTGTTTTTTTACTGGCTATCTCTGACTTAAGTATTTAATCCCATAATTGTTAATCTAAGTATTTCTCTTATCAAAGAAAAGGTTCAGACCTGTTACTTCTATGGTGGCTACATGATGTCTGTCAGTGTCTCTTTCCCAGAATCCTCCTCAACTCCTAGTCCCACTTAATCTTGCTTCCCTATTGGCCAACAGTGCTTTATTGACATATGCACAGGACTTCCCCATCAAGATAGGGCCAAGGCCCTTCCACTGGCAGACAGATGGCACAGGCAGCCAGTGTGGTGCAGAGAGCCGGTGCATCTTCATGACCCCTGTCCTGGGCCAGACCTTATTCAGTTATAGGACTGCAGATGAGTGCAGTAGAACAGAGGTACAGAGCATACAGAGCACTGAAATGCTCAAGCCAATCGGGAGCCACTACCCTGTGTCCCCAAGGCCTAACACCATAATATATTGCTTCTTCAAAAATACCTTTTCAATGAGAACAGATAGTTCATCTTGAGAAGAACAATTGAAGGGATAGATTGTTGCATTGGGAACCTTAGAGAAGGATCTTTTCTTTTTGGTTTATGCATGCCTTGGGCCAAATTGTGGTGTACACTGTAATTCTAACCCTTAAGATGCTGAGGCAGGAGCATTGTGTGTGTGATGCCCCATTCTGGCTTCCACAGATGTCCACACATCTGTGGTGTCATGTACTCATATATTTTAAAATTCTCCTATGCTACATTTATTCTAGCTCTTTTCCTCCGTCTCGTGTCTAGTCATCATTGCTAGATAGACCACGTGTCACCCTAGTGAGATACTTCCCATCCACCCTCTTCAAGGTAGGACCTTTCATTACTCTGCCTCAGGAGTCATAACACCTGTGTATCCTCGCTGGCATTTCAAGAGCTTCTTCAGTTAGGCACATGCCATCCCTAAACACACTTATCAAAGACATCAGTTGTGGGACGAGCAGGTGCCATGGCAGGCCCTGGTTCCCATGGGAGGCTTACATTACATTAACATCTTATTCCTACCATGCTGAACTCAGAGCTGAGCCTTTCATTAGGCTTAGGTAGGAAAGCCAGGTATGCAGGAGACCTCTGTCATCAAGTCACTGAGGTTTAGATTTAGTGACTATACATATGCATAGCACTTAACTACTGTGCAATAGCACGAGTGTGACAGGTTCATTTGTCCTTACTTTGTAGCTGGGGAAGAGAGAAGGGAGAGAGACAAAGGGAGACAGAGAGAGCATGCCAGCCAACAAGCCTTACTCCCAATCACAGGAGTACTAAGGAGTATCATTGAGATTTGAACTTGTGTCTGACTCTAGCCCTTATGCCCTTCTGCACATGAGCTTGAGTGGTATGTCTTTACTGTGACTTTGCCTTTCATATGCCCCACAGTGAATAAGAGTTAGTCGTACTGTCTCTGCAATTCCTTGAAGTCAGTTCTACGGGACCAGTGGCTATAGGTAAAGGTCACCCCAGCGCCACCTTCTGTATGCATTTGTGTCACATTTCCTACAGCATACTGCTGTGAAGATGAGTGAATACTGTCGTTTGCCTGTTTAGGTTTATTTTCTATATGGTTCTGCCTTTTGCACTGGTGTTGATAGGTATTTGCTAATTATTGAAGGTTAGCATTCTTTCTTGATCAAGTGCCACACAGACTTGTATATACAACTGTGGTATTGGCTGCTTTATTTATAGGTTCCTTTGGAACTGTATTCATGGCCATAAAAATATGTTTTCTTTTCTAAACATATGGGTTTTCTCTTGCTGCATTTAGAAGAAGAGTAAATATGTTATTAAAAGATACGTTGAATGTCCTATAGGAAGGTCAAGCTTAAAAACAATAACAAAAACCAGGAAACAGCAGTTCACAGTGCAGGAAGGAGAACTGCTAATTACTTCCGGATCTATATAGTTTTACATCTGCTACAAGATGCCACAGAATTATATAATAATAACTAAGAAATGAAAACATGAAGTTTGAGGCCAAGCAAAAATAAATCGTCTTACTTGGAAAAGCCTGTGACATCATTCTCTGCTTGCTAGGATAGAATCAAAGTCTTGAAATAAGAAATTGGAGCTAGTACATCCTCATTTCCCTTATAGGTAATTGTGTACAATAGTTACTTGGAAATTTCTCTTGTATTTTATAAGTATCATGGAGAAGCGGTACTGTATTAAAGCTGTTATGTTGACTTATGTTTTCTGTCAAAGGGAAATAAGTTTTTGCTGTTGGTTCTGATGTATTGATTGCTAAATATTTAATACTACCACATCCACTGAAATGTCTATTACATCATTCATAGATGCTCAGTCTTCAGTTTCCCTAGACACTGCTTTGTGAGAATGCGAGAGATTGGTATCCCTGTGGATAGGCCTGCTGACTTGGAACAGTTTGCAGTACAGGCAGGTTGAGACGGTATGGATGAGAGTAAAGTGCACATGTGTGATTATTACCATGCCAATGTCATGCCCTCAAATATGTGTCAGCATGGAGGAAGGAATCTTAAAGTAAGAACAGAGTGGTTCTATTTCCTGATTACTGAGTCAAAGATGCTGTCCTTGCTTGCATCTCTGTTGCTATGATGAACACTGACCAATTCAACATAGGAGAAGAAAGGGTTTATTTCAGCTTATAGTCCATCATTGAGAAGTCATGGTTGAGAGCTCAAGGCAGGGACTGAAACTGTTGTCTGACAGTGGTCCTGGGAGATGTGATTCACCCAAGATATGGGACCCATGGCAGACCAAAGTACGGATGCCAGCAAAGTCCAGTGAGTTTTATTGAGGTTACACACAGGTTTAGATATGCAATGTGCTATGTGTATGCTATATCTTGGCAGGCATCACTAGTTGATTTTATCAAGTTCACGCTCTTGGAAAGCTCACCAGAATGCCATATCATAGAATTCATAATGTGAGACTTACATTCTGTTCCCGTTTGACAGTGTTCTCAGCCAAACTAAGACTTAGGAATTTTGATGGTTGGCGAATTCATGTGTTCCCTCATTCTTTACGCAAGGTAAAATCATCAAGTACTCGGCCTTCAGGTGTTTATTAGGTATTTGCCTGCTTCTTAAAAATGAGGGCCTGCTAGGCTTGTGGCACCCAGAGATGAAGTCCTTTTTATAGATGGTGCTCCTTGAGTGTCCCACAGCTCCAGTCCAGCTGCACAGGGCACTGAGAGCTTTTGGAGGCTGGTGCTCACAAGTGACTGCTTTCTGTGTTTCTGGTGCTCTGTGAGATCTGGGTTTGCCTTTCAGCCTCCCCTTGTTAACTTGGTATCTTTTCTGAAACTTTAGTTTTGATTGTCACATAATGGTCGGGTATGTGCATAGGTTAGTGTGGCATTTGATATGGTACCCGTTATGTAAATGTCAGATTGTCATAAAAATGTCCTTTCCTAGTTCTTTCTTCTAGCTGACCTAGTTTTGTTGTTGTTTTTTTTTTTAAGAGATTGGTCCACCCTGAAACAGAAAGGCAGGTGTTCTTCTGAAGGTGGGAGTATTAAAACAGTCGTGCCATTGGTTGAAGCATCGTGAGCCTCAATATTGATTTGCTTTATTGTAATTATTACTCAGACAGAAATTGAAGTGTGGTTGAGTGAACACTTCTCCCTTCTGCCAAAAAAAGAAAAGCCCAAAATAAACAAAACAAAAAACAAAACTAATACAAAATCAGATGACAGATACAGAAAACTGAGAACTTCCCAATTAGAATAAATATCTCCCCCCCAAAGACCTGTCTACATAATCCAAAAATATGACTGCATGAACAGTAGTCCCTGGTCTTATGAAGCAAGTGTGGTACCATAGCCCCTTCTATATTTTCCCTAGAACAGCACCTTTTTTGTTCATGGCTCCTAGAAATTCTTATTTTTAACCTTCTTCACTAGCTGGAAAGACATATTTGACAGCCTCAGTCAGCCTAAATTCAGTTCTACCCAAAGTGTAGGTCAGCCTGAAGGAGACTGCTGCTTGTACATCCCCCCATAACCTTGTCCAGCCACAACTGCAGCCGAAGTCAGCCAGTGTACTCCGAATGATTCCTAATTAGCATCTGGGTGAGTCCAGTTCTCATTATGCAAACTGTGACTGAGCTGTCCCTGTTAGCCTTCAGTCACCTGGTGATACTGCTGTCTCCTGTTGTGTTTTCTTTTTGGTTTCCAAAGCAGATTTTGAAACCTCCGCCTTACACACAGTGTATGAGCACTTCAAGGATGACTCATCTGACTGAACAGGAGTCATAGGTAGTTCTCTGAACAGCTTTAGGAATGCTTGTGCAAGGCCACACAGTAGTTTGGTCAGCTTTGGTAAGGGAGCATTTCCAGGAAGCGGGCATGCTCTGATCTGCTGTGTAGCAAGTGTATTCACAACTGTGAGTCTCCCAGAACTGATCCCAAGTGCTTTATAGATTTGAAAACCTTCATGTTGTCTTAGTCACAATTAGTTTGGAATTGAGTGGATGACTTTGAAATAACCTATCATGTAGCACGGAAAACACATTGTAAAATTCTATAATCTTACACGATTGGAAGCCATATGAGTCCTTTTGAATAGACAGTTGAACAGGTCCCATGTGAATTTTTTCCAGGTTGGAGCTGAATCACTTCTTTTCAGTTTGTCTTCATCAGCTAGAGTTCATCTGGGTATGTCTGTTGAAGTAAAAACACAAGCTCTTCATGGCATGCTTTAGTGGAAGATAGCTGCCCACACTAGGCCTCCAAGCCATTCCTGATGCTGCCTATTTGTACCCCTTTGTGAATAGTGCTACGGGGGTCTGCCATGCTGGGATGGGGGTGGGGAGCCAGTTTCTCATACTATTCTTCCTCAGATAGGCCTTCAACAGTGACTGAAATAAGGTGGTGGTGCACACCTTTAGTTCAAGACCAGCCTGGTCTAGATATGGAGCTCTAGACAATCAAAGTTATAAAGTAAAACTTTATCTAAAAAAAAAAAACAAAAACAAAACAGTGAAGAATCACTTGGGGGATGAAAGCAATTCAGTCATTTCTATAGCAATGCCACTGAGTTACCACTAGTGGAAAAGAGGTAGGCAAATGTTGTAAGTTGCATACTTTTTAGACAGTAGCAATTCTTGTAAAATCCCATTATATACCTGTAGCTTAGTAGGCTTTCTATTGTCAGTTTTGATCCTTGAAGTATGGATGCTGGCGGAGAGTACGTAGGAACTGTGCTGTTTCTGTAACTTCTCTGTAAACTAAAAGTATTTTAGAATAGATTTGTTTGCATAGCCTATTAGAAATGTTTCCTCCCTATCACTCTATTTTAAGAAAGGTTTACCTAAGGAAAACTGAAGTCATCATAAAATTTCATTTTTATTTAAAGAAAAAAAAGAAACGACATGGAGTTGAGATGAGGATTCAACTCTCTGGGAATACGTGACCCTCTGTGTTTTTAAATTCTTAACGTGAAAGTTGAGACTGCAGCGTCATTTCCTCACGCCCCTTTCT
The DNA here is from genome assembly GCF_017639785.1 of Mesocricetus auratus. Classification (NCBI taxonomy): domain Eukaryota; kingdom Metazoa; phylum Chordata; class Mammalia; order Rodentia; family Cricetidae; genus Mesocricetus; species Mesocricetus auratus. Next base: position 155,661,084 of record NW_024429266.1, read on the forward strand.
GTCCCTCCCTCACCATCATTCTTCTGCCTTGATGGGAGTGACAGTTACGTGCATGTGGCAGCGGAAATACTTACTCAGGTTGAGACTGTTACAGAAGCTTATTAAATTGTGAGTGTGTGTTCAGAAAGGTCCTTCAGGCAAGAAAACAAAACAACAGAAAAAGCTGTTACAAAGCTCCAGTAATTAGACAGATGTTCTTGGAATGAAACCGTTTTTCTCTACAGCTTGCATGTTGTACTGTACCTCCACTGGAGGTTGTGCTGAGGTAGAGACCAACCTGGAGAAACACACAGATCATCCTGTCTGTTACAAGACATGGCTTTGTGCGGAGCAGGACCAACCATCTGGGTCAGCTGTGTGACCATGGGCAACTTGTTCAGCACTCGTAGCTTCTGTACCCCACCTGTTGTTGTGGTTATACAGGCTTTCCAAAATTAAATAAGATGATCTGGTAATCATCTTTAATGTCTCACTTGGGATGCATCAGTTACGTAGTGAGCTATCCAACAGTATCAGTAGGAATCATGTGATCCATTGCTGGTGCTGTATTTATTTTTGTTCTGTGTCCTGTGTGGTCTGAATGTGTGTAAATATAACCAATATTTAGTCTCTCTGGGTGACTTGCCCTAGTTTTTCCAGTGAGCATTCCATCCTCTTGTCCTTGCAAATACATGGGCTAAGATAAAATTTCAAATATGTTTCTAATTTATATATAATACTTATGAGCACAGTTCTTAATTGTACTTACTTTTAACTCCAAAGTGTAGCATTTGTAAATAGCTCCATCTGTTTAGATTGGTCAGTTTCAATATTATTTTCCCAAGATTTCATATTCAGTTACTCATTTAAAAAAACTCAAACTCAATGAAGCAAATTGCTTTGAATATGGCATAGTATGGGTTCTTTATTTATTTACTTAACCAGACAGCCAAACTGTTTTGTTTTGTGCTTTTTTTTTTGTTTTGTTGTGTGGGTTTTTTTTGTTTTGTTTTTGTTCTTTTGAGTGAGAGTCATCTAATTCCAGGTTGTCCTTAAACTCATAACAGTCTTCTAAGTGCTGGGATTAAAGGAATAAGCCACCTCACATGGGTATTACGGTATCATTGCAGTGGCAACTGTGGTCCCTGTTCTATATACATCTGTTTTGAAGACAATGGCAATCTGTAGGTCTGTATCCAGTTGTTGTATAGGACACACCATATGGTCCCATTCAGATCCTGTTCCATTGCTAGGCTCACTAGTAATTTAAGCTCTTCAAGCCTCAGTTTCCTTGTCTAAAGGATGATAGAATGCTAACAGTTGCAAGCACTTCAGGACTGTGGCGAGGGTCCTACTGTGAGAAGTGTTAGTGGCTGGAGGAATCAGTTGTGCCTGTTGCCGTCAGTCATTATTTACATTGTGTCCTGAGTTTGCTACTGACGTTGGCCCTTGACGTTGTTTTAATTTTTCTGTGGACTTGAGTCTGTTTTTCCTAAAATATTTATTAGTATTCATTAGTATTCATAAAGTGATTCTTTAAATATCTTCTTAGGCTAATTCTGGCCAGGTGAAATGGAAAGTTTATCTATGGGAATTCTATATTTAAGCAGTCTTCAGACATTGGAGTCTGTTTTGATTGTTTCCTTCCCTTGGTAACCAAATCCCCTTTCTTCCTAGAACACAGAAGGCTCCTTTGTGAAGCTTCTCCTCTACTAGCCCCACCCCCATTTAATAACCCTCTTCATATATACATATATATGTGTGTGTGTGCATACATACATACATATGTACATACATACATACATACATACATACATACATACACACATGCATATATCCCTCACTCCCTCATGAATTATCTGAGATGTTTTTCCCTTGAGCTTGCAAGAAACACCTGGTAGGCAATCCCTGAACATTTGTTGCATTCATGAATTACATAGTGTCTTTGACATCTTCTGTGATGTCCTTCATCCCTTGTTTATTCTTTACTGTTGCTGTAAATCAAATTTGTGAGCAGTGGTTTAAGTGTGTGGAATAATGTCCTCTTTAGTAGATGTCAGAAGATTAAGAATAGACAATGACCTCTCCTTACTCAGAAACATGGATCGTGTCTACATTTGTCCAGTCAGTGTGTTAAGTGAGTGATGGCATTAAGGGCTGGAGTATAACTCCATAATAGAATCCATGCTTAGCATGAGCAGGGCAGGCAGCCAGGCAGCCAGGCAGCCAGGCAGGCCTGTAATCTACCAACTTCTCTTCTGTAGAGCTACAGACTTTAGAAACAGACTTGTACCAAAGTTTCTTAAAACTTATTTGTCTTCTTCATAAGCTGGGTTAAAAGCCTATAGATTTAGTAATATTTAGTAATATTTAGTAAATATTCTTTCAGAATTACTCTTCCTCATAGGGCTGGGAAGAAATGAGACCTCACACAGTAGCATGTATCTTATTTGTTATTCTGTGTTAAAAGCCAAAACTTGACAAGGTCAGTAGGACCATGCGAATCTTGATTTATTTTTATGGCATCATCAAAACTTTAGCAATCTGTAGCCCTTCCAGAGGGAGTTGTCAGTAGGAAAATAAATACCCATAATGGGAGATGGATGCTGAGTCAACTGTTCTTATTTCACATGTGCTCTGTTTGGGTATTTCCCCAGAGCAACACTACTTCTGTATCATTATACTATTCTAAACATTTAAAATAAGTTATTCAGGAGCTCTTTTGGTCACATGTGTGGCCATTATTTCAGGTGAAATAAGATGTTCTGAATAGAAAGGATGTAGGCCTGACTTTAGTTGTGAGGAAAGTTGATGGTGTCTACACAGGAGCCAGGCTGAACCACGGGGTGGCCAATGTTGCAGAACACAAATTAGATAAAATCATTTTATTGATAATCAGTTTCTATTAAATTTACAGGTTCATATTTACCCTTCACATAGCTCCATGACATGTGGAGTATTTAAAAATAAACCTGATAGAACCACGGCCAAAGCCTATGAAGCTCTAGCCCAGGGTGTGGAGACATTGTAGGAAGCCTGAGTGAGGGGGGAGGTGCTTATTATGGTGACTTAGCCCTCGTAGGCTTGTGTATTTGAATACTTCATCCCCAGTTGGAACTGTTTGGGAAGGTTTAGGAGGTATGACCTTGTTGGAGGAGGTGTGTCACTAGGGGTAGGCTTTGAGGTTTCAAAAAGGCCATTCCCATTTAGTCGGGCTTGTGAGTCAGCTGTAAGCTCTAAGCTATTGCCCCAGTGTCTCTTCACAACGATAGAAAAGTAAATGCTTATGATGCAAAAGTGAGACAAAAGTCAGTGTTGTTAATGTGTCCATTCTACCCCCAAGCAACCCATGGGCTCATGCAGTCTGGAGGAGCGCTCAGCAGGGTGTGCTGTGGAAATTGGTCCTCTGATGTAAAAAATCACATGAAAATGTGAAGAGCCTTGGAAAAGTCAGAACAACTTAAAAAAAGAACCAGTTTGGGAAACTGAAACTACTGAATTCCAGATTTCATTAAAACCTGTGATAGTCTACAGAATTAGCATCTGTAGATGAGGACCAACTAGCCAGTTGATTTTTGGATAAGGGATTTCACTGAAGAAAGAACTGTGTTTTTCAAGTACTAGATCCAGTGGGTGCTTCTCCATCACTGAAACAGGGTGAAAGAGTACCAGCCCCACCTCTGTACCTTAACAAATTAACTCAAAGGTAAAGATGTAAAATCTTTAAAATTCTTTCTGAACATTTGGTAGAAAAATTCTTTGCACCATTGAAACAGGCAAAATCCAGGCTCCAAGGTAAATGCCAGTGATCTCAGTGTTGAGCAGGCAGTGCCAAGAAGATTATAGCAGGTTCAAGACCTGGTCTTTGTGGTGAGTTCAGGTCAGCTTGAACTGCAGAGTGAGATCCTGTCTCAAGCAAAATCAAGTAAATATCCTCCATCTATAATATAAATACTATGATTATCTTAAAAATAACTTGAACTTAATCAAAATGTAATGTTCATTTGAAATGCACTGTCCAGAGAATGGAACGATAAATCACAGATTAGGGAAAAGTATCTGCAAATGACTTGTATTCATAATATATTGAGATCTTTGACACATCTTTAATTTAGATAGTAGACAAGCCAATGAAATACACAAATATTTGAAAATTCATAGATGGCAAATATGAATGTAAAGAGAAGATCACCATCATTAAAACCATGGTAAAGGAACCAGAGAGATGACACGGTAGTTGAGAGTATGTACTGTTGTTGGAGAGGACCTAGACTTGGTTCCTGGCACCCATGTCGAGTGGCTCACAACTACCTGTAAACTCCAGCTCCAGGGCATCTGATGTCATTTGACCTATGTGGGCACCTGTACTCATGTGCCCATACCATCCCCTCCAGGACACACACACATATTATATACAGAATTCGAAATCTAAAGGCAAACAAAGCAAGAATATAATGAAACAGTACTGCACACTCACATGGATGTGAACACTTAGAAATTCTGGCAGCCAAGCTTGGGAAGGACGTGGAAAGATCAGGACTGGTGGGCATGTAAAATGTGCAGCCACTTTTGGAAAACAGCTTGGCAGCTTTACAGAGTTAAACATCCCCCCTATCTCTGACCGAGCAACTTCCTTCTAAGTTACTAGTTATTTCCTAAGCAGAAGGGAAGACATTTTCCATATAAAGGTCTGTTTGCAAATGTTCATGTGGGTTTATCAGTAACATCCCCAAACTAGAAAAACAAATGATCATACACTTGTATGCTGAATTATTGCTCACCAACAAGAAGGGAATGAAGTTTTGATAGCTGTAATGTGGTTGAAACAACAGAATAGTTATGAGGTAAGGCATATAAAAGAAAATTAATAAAATTAAATTTGTATAAAATCCTAGAATAGGCAAACTAGTCAGTAGTGACAGGAGTACCAGGTTGTGTAGAGGTGGGGCTCAGAAGAGAAGTCCCAAAGGGATGCAGAACTTTGGACTCATAAGTAAGTCTGTGGTCTCAGTTGTAGCAGTGATAGTGTGTGTGTGTGTGTGTGTGTGTGTGTGTGTGTGTGTGTGTGTGTGTCTCCACCCAGACTTATCAAATTGTACATTTTAAATACATGTAGTTTATTAGATGCTACCCCAGTAAAGCCAAGGAAATGATTATTGTACAAAGCCTCAGAAGCCTTGTTAGAATAGGCTGCAACTCCTAGGGTTGTTGAGAAGACCACAGACCTCAAAAGATGAGAGACCAGGCTAAGCATTGTGCAGATGCAATGGTATCTTCTACCAGACAGTAAGCAAAGGACTGTGTCTGCCACGTTCCCCCAACTTACACTTGCTGTGGGTGTTTGTATGATCCCCAGCTTATTATGTGAACAGCACAAACACGTTTTCACCAAATTTAAATTAATGCCAGATATGGTGGTACATACCTGTAGTCCTAGCACTGAGGAGACTGGAGTTGGATGACCTTGTCTCAAAGCATGCCCCCTCCATTAAAGTACCACTCAGGTAGCAGGTAGCATCTCTCAAAGGTGAGGTATGGATACGGATTTTTAAAAGAACCAAGGAATTTGGCATACACTGTTCTGGAATAATTATGCTTAGTGTTATATAGGAAATACACAATATTTCATTCTCATAAATTTATTTTCTTTAATTTGTATAAAGTCTTCCTTGAAAATGCTTCCTTTGAGAGTTATAATGTGGCTGTCACCCTTACTTCTTTGACTAATTTTAGAATGCAGTTAAGTCCTTGGGAAAATCACTTATGTCATCATTGAAGAATTCTACCAAAATAGCTTCTAACTTAAGTTCCCATCACAAGCTAAGCCCACAGCAGGTTCTGCTAAACTCAAAGATGGAATAACTTGTATTTTTTTTTTCTCTTTGCACGCAGGCGCTCTGGTCGTGGCGACGGGGTCACATGGTGGACTCTTGGCAGTCAGCAGTCTGCGGAGCTTTTGCAGGTGCAGGGGATTATACTATCCTGGGAAAGGCAAAGTGGGGGTGTGTGAAAGCGTTAGCTGTGCAGATGAACATTCTTGAGGAATTCCACACTGTTTAGATGGACAGAGAGAGTCTGGCTATTTGTGAAAAGAAATTATCTTGGGGAGGGGGACCTGCTAAAGAGGTGTCTGCTTGAATGACAACCAATTTGTTTTTTGACAAATTTCCCTTTTCTTTTTATCTATATTAAAGGCTCACTCGGGCTCTTGGATTATTTTAAAGATGATTTATAAACCCCGCTGTATGGGGGGGGGGGGGGGTGGGCGGCTGTGCAGCTGTCTGCTGGGAGCGATGCTGCGGGCCATCCGAGATTCACAGTCCGTGTGACATGTTTGACAATGCAGGAGATTAATTAGCATCAGGAGAGCAGGGGCCACTCCACAGCTAACTGCAGGCGGAACTGCACTGGGTGGGAAATGTGGCCTTGTGAACATCTGGGCATCTTAGAGACAGCAAAGCAAGAGCAGCCTGTCAGTGTACCGTATCATACCATCCCTCCGTCACTAACTGCTGCTTCCAGGAATGTAATAAACGCTACCTTCAAAAGCCAAAGGGAAAGGGCTGATTTGTCGTTATAAATACAGGTCAATTAGAATTATAGTTGCAATAAAAGTAGAACTTGGCCAGAGAATTACAGTGTTTACATGCAGTGCTGGCAAATGGATGGTCAGGTAGGTTGGAGGTCTGCAGCTTTGGGGAAATTGGTTCTTTTCCAAATATCTGTAAGAGTTGTTGGATTTTATTTGTTTTCATGAAGTGGTTGGGAAAACATTTTATAGGCTCATTTGTCAACAGTTTAAACCCATATAAGTTGTGGAAGTAGCCACCAGAAATTAGAAGCCCATACAGATCAGGGAGGGTAATGGCTTCCATACCTGCATCATTGGAGGTGGGGTTAAAGGAGGGGGGTCTTGATTCATTTTCCAGAGGTCAGGATTAAGTGTGCATTTTTTGTTGACTGTCTTCTTGGTTGGGGCAGAGGTGTTGGGGGTGGAACACTGAGTAAACATTATGGAAATGTAGTCGCCCTGAACAAGAAAAGCCACTTCCTGGAGTTGAATGCTCTAAAAGTTACCTGCCTTCAAGTAAGAAATAAGCATGTTCTGGTATATCCCTAGTGGTGGTTTGAATAGGAATGCCCCCACCCCCAGCCTCATGTGTTTGAATACTCGGCCCTTAGAGTGACACTATAAGAGTGGCACTATTAAGTGTGACCTTGTTGGAGGGAGTGTGTCACTGTGTAGGAGTAGGCTTTGAGGTCTCATATGCTCAAGCTATGCCCAGTGTGGCACACAGTCTCCTTCTGCTACCTGCAGATGGAAATATAGAACTCTCAGCTCCTTCTCCTGCACCATGATGATAATGAACTAAACCTCTGAACTATAAGCCAGCCCCAATTAAATGTTTTCCTTTATAAGAGTTGCCATGGTCATGGTGTCTCTTCACAGCAGTAGAAACCCTAAGACATCCCTCAAATCATGCTAGAGCTTTACATGCAAACATATGGATACTGCGTATTTGGAAATTTGTTCTCTATACAGTCCTCTTTGCTGAGGAATGTTCTGCATGGCACTGACATTTGTCAAAGGAGGGAAAGGAGGACCAGTTCTGTCACACATGCGGCATGTGATCGGAACCCACTGTCCAGGCCTTTCAGATGGCAGTGATTCACAGAGGATGCTGTGGTGCTGAGCCAGGAGATGTGCCCAGGGCCTAGGCTGGACTTTCTGTCTGGCAAGTGGCTGAATCTCTGGCTTAAACCCCGTTCCTGGAGGAGACCTTGAACTTTTTGAGCACCCGTTTCCTGACCTGTAGCTTAAAAATAATCACTCCTCCCTCAATGGATCCCATGATATGTGCATTGGTCCTTGGTGATCTGTAAAACTGACTGCTATAGGGAGTCATTACTCTTCCAGAAGAAAAAGCAACACCCCAAAAGGAAAGTTGTCCCTATAATAATACCTCATCTCTTGGATGGGACTGGAAGATACCATGATCTGAAGTCACTGCACAGCGTACATAGTTTCTTATTGCAGCCTGTCGATTTTCTGTCCACTCATCTCATGGTTTTCAGTGAGGTTCTGCTAAGTGAAGGAGTTTAAGGCCTATGGGGGAGATGCATTGTTAACATCATACATTAATAGAAAAGAAATACATTTCTTGTTTATATTTCTTTTTCTTTGGAAATTTTGCCTGGTACAAATATTAGAGAAACAAGATGAGTATTTTGAAGACATTGCTGTAGGATAAACATAATTTGAAACCAGTCAAATTGAGTAAATTGGTGTTCTGCAAGAGTGGATTGCAGTCTTGTCTTGCACATCCAGGGAGAAAAAGAATGGCCTCTGACCCAAAGTCCTGTCCAAACATCTCCACACTGCCTCACCGACTCCCTGCTCATCGTGACCAAACTTGCCCTCAAGTCAGAGATCAGAGTTTTTGTCCGCATGCGCTTTTCCATGATTAAATTGGCCTGGTCATTGCCAAAGACTGTGCTCTGTGCCATCCTCGGCGCCTTCTTCTGTGCCCAAGCTTGCTTCATGAGCTGCTTGGCACAGATACCCAGAAGTGTCTCTTGAGATTGGAGGTGTTGATGGCTTGTCATGCTTAGAAATTCCCTGGCTTCTGATCAGGGTTAAAGTACGGAAAACGAAGGGCTTTGCCAGCTTGCGCACTCCAGGCCTCGACTGTTAAGTAACACCTAATGATGTTGCCTCGTGATATGTTTAGTGCCATTTGGGTATTGTAGTATCTTTGGATCAATTTCTTGTAGTAAAATCTTCTTATATTCTCTTAAGAAAGAGGGCGTGGGGAGGGAGGAGACCCTCATCCCTGGGACTGTAGAATAGGTGAGGGTTATGTGTGTGACAAAGCCTGGCACAGTCTCTCACTGGATTCTTGCTTGGAGCCTGAGTAGGAGGCAGACGGGAAGGAGACCTTGCTTCTGAATGCATCAGTTAAGAGGCTCCAGGAGCAGAGGGGAGCGGAGCTGCTAGGAGTGGGATTGGGGCCTCCTCCTCATTGCCTCCTCAACATTCCTAGCTTCTGTTATGAGGGGAAGCTCCAAACTGTCAGAAAGAAGGGGTTCCTTTGCCTGTTAGAGGGTTATTATTACATTTGTCCCAAGGCAGCAAGTAATTTTCCTGTGGAAATCAGTTCCGTGAATGTTGGCCTCCAAAGCTGTAGCCCTTCATTCAGTGAAGCACCCTTAGGAGATTGGTTCACACGAGAGCACCCTGTGTGCTGTGCCCCATCGTTGTTTCCTGGGATGTGTTAGTGTGCTTCTCAAGTTTATCCTATAAGTAGAATATAGAAAATAAGCAATCTGATATTTGTGGGCCATCAAATTACATAAAATACTGGTCTCAGCAGTAGAGCCTGTGTGGTTTGAGTTCATCTTTCTTTTGGACTACTTTCATGGAGAATAAAATCTCTGGAGAGTGTGCAGATGTCCACAGGAAAGGGTGTGTGTGTGTGTGTGTACATGTGTATATATGTATATACATGTGTGTATATATATATATAATTTCTTTTACGCTAGTGTGTGGTGATGGGTGAAGGCTTGTGCATGCCATGGCAGCAGGGGGAGTCAGGGTCCTGGTGGGTCAGTTCTCTTTCCACCATGTACCTTCCAGGACTCACACTCTGGGCACTGGACTCATGGCACATGCTCCTGACTTGCTGAGTCACAACTTCCTAATCTAAAAGGACGGAAAGTAAGGGTTCTAAACAAAGGGGTTGCTGACAGGCGTAAGGTGTGTGGCAGTCGTGGGTAAGCAAAAATAGAGTGTAAACTGGGAGTGGGTGTTCCTTCCCAGAAGTGTCAGAACAGATGTCACTGTGAAGCTCAAGGTCACTGCAACGACCTTGTTTCAGCCCTGTATTAGAAAGACATTTGTCAGAAGTCAAATGCCCTTTTTGTCCACATGCCACAGCAGAGGGAGCCTGGAGCTATTCCTGGAAGCCTCCTTTGCACCCCCCATAAACTGCTGCTCACCCCCTGTTCCTGGGAGCTAAACCTCCCCCAAAGCCTTCTAGGGGCTGTTGTTCCTCTATCCTTCTGGCCTGTCAGGGTTTTATATGCTCTTTGTACCAAGTGAATAAAATACTGACATCAGGCCTGGTGTGGTGGTGCACATGCCTTTAGTCCCAGGACGAGTGTAGTGCATTGTTTTTCTCTTCTGGCTCTTCAAGGGGCCCGCCACCTAGCCCCCAAATAGATCACACATTGAGGTGTATTCCTAGTTATGAATGCCCAGGCTTGGCTTGACTTGTTTCTAACCAGATTTTCTTATTCTAATTTAACCCATCTACCTTTTCCGTCTGGGCCTTTATCTTTCTTTCTTTCTTTTTTTTCTTTTTTCTTTTTTTCTTTTTATTTTTATTTTTTATTTTTTGTTTTTTCGAGACAGGGTTTCTCTGTGGCTTTGGAGGCTGTTCTGGAACTCACTTGGTAGTCCAGCCTGGCCTCGAACTCACAGAGATCCGCCTGCCTCTGCCTCCCGAGTGCTGGGATTAAAGGCGTGCGCTACCAACGCCCGGCATTTAATTCCTCATATCTTACTTTCCTTCTTATTCCTTGGCTGGCTGGGTGGCTGGCCCGATGTCCTCCTCCTTCTCTCATTCTTTTGCTGCTCCTTTTCCTCGTTTCTCCTATGTATACTCTGTGCCTACCAGCCCTGCCTATCCTTACTCCTGCCTCACTATTGGCCATTCAGCTCTTTTCACAGTTAAACAAATGCAGCATAAACAAAAGTCACATTCTAAAATAATATTCCCCAACACAGGGAAATGGAAGCAAGCTCTGTGGGTTTGAGGCCAGCCTGATCTACATAGCATTGTCCAAGCTAACTCAGGGTACATAGTGACACCTTGTCTTAAACAAATAAACAAAATATTGGCAATAAAGTCTTGGTTTCTGTGTCCACAGGTAGGAACACTATAAAATCTTTGGACAGTTTGGCCATCATAGAATTTAAATGAAGAAAACACCGAATGTGGAAAGGAGCCTTGAGGCAGAATGGTGCCCAAGCAAGATGGTGCTAAGGTAGTGCAGAGAGGACAGGAGCGTCACTGCTCCCCGACTGTTACCAGAGCCTGGGAAACAGAGAAAGATAGTGCTAAGGTAGTGCAGAGAGGACAGGAGCGTCACTGCTCCCCGACTGTTACCGGAGCCTGGGAAACAGAGAAAGATAGTGCTAAGGTAATGCAGAGAGGACAGGAGCGTCACTGCTCCCCGACTGTTACCGGAGCCTGGGAAACAGAGAAAGCATTGTCTGTTATCCTCGACAGTGGGCTGTTTACATGGAGGTGCTCCTGTGATGCACAGGAGCCTGCCCATGCAGAACAGAAACGCCTCTGGAGGCTGTGAGACAGGGGGCCTGCAGAAAGGTGTGATCTCCAAAGCCACTGGGAGCTGTGTGCTTCTCACTGAAAACCTCACATCTGGCTGTTCACGTGTCCTATTAGTGTACCAGGCTGTGAGAGAGCAAGGTAGGGCCTCACTCCTTAGCCTGAGTGCAAAAGGAATATCCTTCACCTCCTTGCCTTCACCTCACTGCAAAAGGCGTGAACTAGGTAGACTGAAATTTTTCATGTGTGCATCCTGTTCTCAACACAGTCAAGTAGATGATGACAAATGACTCGACAGTTAGGTGAGTGCAGGTGTAGAAATGGCGAGATCCCGGAGAGTCTAGGCATCTCACGACTGTTGGGTCTTGCACACAGGTGGTTTTGCAGCTGCAGTTACTACACCTCTGGATGTGGCTAAGACAAGGATCATGCTGGCAAAGGTAAGTATCAGATAATGCAGCAGGCAGAGTTGCAGGGACACAGTGATCAGAGTACCTGCTGGACCATTAGAAACCTGACATTGGAAGAGCAGCATTGTCATAAGTGCTAAAGATCTGTCTGTAGCTGGCACTCTGATGGGTCTGTGTGTGGCATGCCTCCATTTCAGAAGCATTCTCAGCTGCACTCTGCAAGCCGCCGATCTGAGGGCCTCTGCCTGCTACTGCTTTCAGATCTAAGACTCAAGAGAGCTTGACTAGTTTCATGTTCCTTGAAGCTAATCTGCCGACTCAGAATTTAGTCCTGGTGGCTGTGACCAGTTAAGACAATTGTCAGAATTGTTAAAAAGAAAAACAACCAACCGAACTCTGGGCTGAGCTTTAAGGAATTTTAGTAATGTATCTGAACCATGCATATCTGTCTGAGTCCAGTTCTGTAGGAAACAGCCATGTGAGCAGAATTCTAATCCATAGGTGGATGGGACCAGCCCTGAGAATAGAGTCATTTTAAAACTGAAAGTGGCATTTTTCATCCTTGCAAGACTTTATAGACGTGGGATCCTCACCCCCATCAGGCCAGGTCTATTGTTTCTCATTGGCTTCCTGACCACAGTTGCCAGTGGTTCCTAGGTGAGCTCAGGCTTCCCAGGGGTGTTTGTCTGCCTGTCTGAATGTAGGCAAGATTTCGAAGCCAAACCCAGAGTGTGCCTTGAATGGGGGTGAGGGGAGCCTGCTCAGACTACCAGGAGGTAACTGCTTTACCCCCTCCTTCTCTTCTGCAGGCGGGCTCCAGCACTGCTGCTGGGAATGTGCTCTCTGCCATGCATGGGGTGTGGCGCTCACAGGGACTATCAGGGTAAGGACAAAGCCAGGCCTCAGCTGCCTCGCCTCCTCTCCCCTGGCTCTTCCTCAAGTCTTTGTGTCTGCCATGGATGACATGCAAATGTGGGACCCTCACCAGTATTTTGGCTACATCATTGATAGAAATAAGTTCCCACTTAGACAATGTAGACTTGCAAAATGAGTTAGAAGAAAGTGTTTGTGGCTTGGGTGTTTGAAACCACTTTTAAGAGCAATTGGTAGCCATGCCTAATAATGGGCATGAGCTCTGCATCTATAGGTGTTATTTATTTTATTGATGAGTAATTTTGTCACTGTGCAAACATATCACATAATGTGCTCACACAAATGTAGATGGTGTCACATCTGGGGACCATGGCATCTAGCTGCAAATACAACATGTATAGCTCTGGAGATCGTGGACAGTTGTAACAGCGGCATTTGTGCATCTGGAGACATACAAGTAGAAAAAGAGCTATTTCAGCCACAGCCTCATCCTACAGGACTAGCCTGGTTGGTCTGTGCAGTCTGTTTTTCTCTGAAGCATTCGTTACTCAGCTCATGACTGTGCTATCTGTTCCACAGTGATTGGCCTCGATTGGACATTATTGTTCTGTTACTAGATCTTTTTTTTTTTTTTTGCATGTGATGTGCAGGCAGTTGTGTTTTCCCACATACATGCCTGTAGAGGCCAGAGGCTGGGGTCGGTGTCTTCCTCAATCATGCGTCATCTTGTGTTTTTGAGAGTCTCTTACTGAACCTGGAGCTCACCATTTTGGCCACAGTAGCTGTCCAGTGAGCCGGGATCTTCCTGTCCTGTCCCCGTGTGCTGGTTTGCAGGTTGTGTGCTGCTTCACCTGGCTCCTCCAGCTCGCATAGTGTGCACCTTACTATCTCTCCAGCCCTGTGTGCCTCAAAACGTTTTGCTTTATGTCCTGAATAGCTGTTGCTCCACGTTGATTCCCTGTACAGTTGTCCTGAAGCTGTGTAAATGCTGAGATGCTATCAGAGTAGAGGGATTTTCTATGCGGAACCTTCTCAACATGCTGTGCAGATGCTCAGCAGCCTCCTTTGCCGGGGAGGAGGGTGAGCTGGCTGTGGGATGGCTGGGTAGAAGCAGCCCTGTGTGCTTAGCTGAGTCTTGCCTGCTCTCAGCCTCTTCACCAGGCACTGCTGCCAGTCTTTGCCCCATGCCAAAGAAGATCGCTAATTGCCATTTCCGGGTAACTTTGGCATTTTCAGTTTCAGCTGCTTGATGGTCTGGGGAATGTGGTCAGGCTTTTGCCAGATAGCAAACCCCATTGTCTTAGTTTTCCAGTGGAAGTGGTAGCCAGCGGCTTTACTGAATGTCAGCTCCAATGGTCTGAGACACAGGTTGGATCTGGTGGATAGGACTGACTGACTCCTGATGTCTCAGCACAGGGAAGGCATGGTGGTAGCATTGCAGTGAGTCTGCTGTTCATGGCTGACTCCTAAGGAAATAAGAACACGCTAATCATTCATTGGTTAGTAATTCGACATTGAACAAAGAAATGGAGTGAGGAGGGAAATGGCCTGTGGACCCCAGTTCGGAAAGTCTCTTGGGTAAGCAGTGGCTGGCCCACAAAAGCAGCAGCTGGTGACAGTCGCTTTCAACATCATAAAGGCCACCTGCCAGATTTCAGTCTTATTTCCACATACCAGCTTCTGTGGTGACTTAGCTGGACCGCTCTGACCATGGTGTTGTAGAGCTGTAGCCCATTTGTCGGTGCTGAGAAAGTGGGGACAAAGAGATGGCTCGGTGGATGGGGCAGTTCCCCACCGTGGCCACTGGACACTAATTTGTAGATGATGCAAGACCAGCCTCCCCTGCCCATGTCTGGCACACACTTGACTAAGCAATGCCAGAATTGCAGGCAGAGGAGAGACAGCAAAACAGGTCAAGGGTGGATATTTGTTCTGACCCAGCCTTGGTGCTGAAAGGTAGTTTAGATTTTGGCTCATCTTCTGAGTCCCCACTCTTGGACTCTGATCACCTTGTACAGCATGCTCCAGGCAGCTACAGCTGTGACTCTACTGATAGAAGACAAATGATTGGGCCCAGAGACAAATGAGAACAACTGGCCCCTTCCTGGACGGGTGGCTCAGTTCCCCTCCTCTGTTTCAGTTCCAGATACAGCCACCATTGTCGGTGTCCCGTGCACTGCACTAAACGGGCCAAGTCTGCACACCTGGCAGCAGCCCCACCAAGGAGCCTGATGCTCTCAGAGCAGATGGGGGCAGGTCTTCCTGTTAGTTCCCATGGGCAAAAGCCATGCCGGATGGCAGAGCGGCAGAGCAGGGGAGGGGTCCACTTGTTCAGGACTGTCCCCTTTCTTGCTGACCACCTGGCTTCTTTTTCTTGACTAAGCCCTTTATGTACTCACTGTCACTGCTGGGAGCTCCTGCTTTCTGATCCTACCTGTGCTGTCACCTGTGGTCCCGGAAACACATCCTGCTCTGTTCCGTTTGCCTGCCAGCATAGGTAGAACCCCCACCCCCACCATAAAAAAGACACGCCACTTCATTTGTCGCCTAATGACACCGTAACTGCTCCCATCTGTCTCTCATCTCTGCCAAGCTTGTTAGTGGCAAAAGCTGAATGAGACCGGCTCTTTGAAGCCAGTGGCCTGTGAGAACTGGGTCTCTCCTTCTCCAGGGATCGAACTTGGGTCATCAGGCTTGATGGCAAGCACCTTTAACCACCTCATAAGCCCAAGTTCTAATTTTCTAGGTTTGTCTTTCTGCACATGAAAGCACGTTTATGGGTAACAAGATTTCAGGAGAAATAAGAGCAGGCCTCTGTCACCCTGGCCCTGGCTCCTCTGCAGAAAGCTGTTTTTTACAGCCTAGGATGTGTCCTGTGTCTGTTAGTCTGGTGATCATAGGATCTGTAACTGTTTATGGTTGAACCTGCTTCTGCCTTGTCTTCCCCAGCTGTAACCAGGTGAGGGACATTTTAGTAGAGTACTTTCTTCAGTAATGTCACGATGGCTATTTCAAGAATATTGCAGAGCAATGTTTCTCAACCTGTGAGTGGTGACCCCCACCCTTTCACAGGGATGTAGCCTAAGACTATCAGACAATAATATTTACGTTATGATTCCTAACGGTAGCAAAAGTACAGTTATGAAGTAGCAATGAAAATAATTTTAAGGTTGGGGGTCACCACACCATGAGGAACCGTATTAAAGATCACAGCATTAGGAAGGTTGAGAACCACTCCTCTACAGAGCTTGCTAACACTACCGTGGCTCTGACTGGACGGGGACGGGGCACCTGAGTGTCCAGGACTGACGTGGGAGATGCTGTCCCTCCACCAGTCATGTGACTTTGGTGTTCTTATATAGACTGAACACTAAAAAAACGAATCCACAAAGGTTTGTTTCCTTCTTGTAGAATTCCATTTGTGGAACTCCAACAACAAAATGCAGTCGAGTTACCAGAACAAGAAAGTGGCAGAATTGTTTAAGAACTTGCTTTGCCTCCCTGAACTGAGACCCAGAGGCCCCTCAGTGTATGACTGGGGTATACCCTTATGAGCCTTACCTCAGATTTGTCCCTTTGACTCCTTTTTTAGAGCACAGATGTCGGGACAGTGGTTACTATCTTAACCTGAGTGTTCCCAGGCAGACAGTGCAGCATTCAGCCATGCTAGCCCGGGCTCCTAGCCTACTTGGGAATGTTACTTCGTGGTCTCCTAAAAGGAAGGAAACACGTTGATGAGTGGGTTCATTGAAGTGAGTACCCTGTGGCTTCTGTCCCTAGGTTATTTGCAGGTGTCTTCCCACGAATGGTAGCAATCAGCATGGGAGGCTTCATCTTTCTGGGTGCCTATGACCAGACTCGCAGCTTGCTCTTAGAAGTGAGCAGGAAGAGCCCGTGCAGCAGATGAAGAAGATGACTGCTGTGCAGCCTGTCGTCCTGTGACTGGCCCAGCCACCCAAGCAGCGAAGTCAACAGAGTGGACACTGCAGTGTCGTGCCTTGAAGAGACCTGCAGAGTGCAGCCCTGAGTGTCCAAGGCACAGGCTGTCCCCACAGAAACTGTCCTTGGTGGACCTCCAGACCTACATCCCAGACCTCTCAATAAATGCTCTGGTAAGCTCAGGCTGGGCCCTTCAGCATTCTTGTTTGATTGGTGTCCTTTGCTTCCTGCCATCTATTGAGTCACTACAGAGCAAGCTAGCTCCAATTGGAAGCGAATACTAGACTGGGAAAAGGGGGGAGGCTTGGGGCAGGAACTGTGCATGTGGGTGTTTCTCCTCTGGGCTAATTCCTATTGTGTAAGATTATAGCTTTGTTTAAAAAGCATGGACTGCAGGTGCATAGCATGCATTCTTTCTGGTAAGGAGGCTGCTGTTTTTAATTACCCTCATAGTTCTCCTATAAAAACACATGATTATGTTATTTTACAGCAAAGTGCCTCAGAATCCCTAGTGTGTGAGACAGCAGACAGCTGCAGTTCCAGTGAATGGGAGGGCCCAAGTGACTTGTCAGAAGCATGGCTAAGGGAAGCAAAGTCCCATGACCACCACTGTCCTCCCTGGAGGGCCGGCCAGAGCTGCTCCTTTGTGTGCAGACAGCACTGGCCGCAGGAGGTGGGAGGGTCAGCGTATTTGTGCAGCGTAAGGCTTAACTAACTAGCTCCAGGTGGCAGAAAATTAGTGAGCTATCTGCGGAATGTAGCAGCACTGCATCTTCTGGGGCAACAGTGCACACAGTATGGTGCTTTGTCTCCTTTTGGGGAAACTGTACTTAGGACAATGACCACAGACACACTTAGTATCTATAAATGAACCTTTATTAAAGACACTTTAATGCCATTTGTTAGACACTTCAATATCTTACATGTTTTCAATGTACACTGTACCAAAATTTCTATAAATAAATAACTCTGTACATAAAAAGTAATACTTCCTCTTTCACATTGCCTCTCAGAAGCAGCAAATTCACATATTTTGTGGAAGTAACATTTATCAGCCAACTGTGGAGAATAAACTTCTGAATGTGCTTTGTCCTGGGGCAGTGATGACCTGTGACATGACAGTATACTGGGACTCAGGCCATCACTGTGTCAATACTCCCCCTTAGCTTTCAGGGATTTTAAGGACCTAGTTTGTTTCCATGTATTTTTTTTTTACTGAATTATGCATTGGCACACACAAGATGGTTAGCAACAGGGCCCCAAAGTGCAAACCTACCCAGGCCTGGGACTCTATCTTGTACAGTCCAAGCCCAGTTTCACTATGCAAGGGGACATGAGGACAGGCCTGCTCTAGAGAAATCAGCTGGCCCTAGATATGGACTTCTGCCCCACTGCACTGCTGTGTTGGCAGAACTAAACTGCACTATTGGAAAATCCACAGGTGTACCGACACTGGCAGCCTCTGCCTTAACAAGCTTCAAGGAACCATTAAAGAGACAGATGAGACATTTGCTTGTACCAAGTGAGTTACACAGACAGACAAAAGGCAGTGCTTAATTGTTCTGAGCTTTTGGTAGATTAACAACCCTGAACCTAGAAGAAAGGCAAGTGTCACGTGCGCCCGGCTCCACAATGAGGCCACCAGAACTACAGCTGCAGAGGTCTGGCCAATGCACTTGACTCTAAGTGAGCACATGGCCAAAATGCCCTTCTTTCCAACCACCAGCAACAGCTAATGTGGTTTTACCTGAATTTCAGCTGTGCAGTAAGGCACCAGAACTATTCCTGACCCTCTCCAAAATTAGATAGTGTGAAAATATCACTGAAAGCGGGACCCATGCGCTAAGGATTAAAATAGTCTCTGTAAAAGATATATAATATATATGAACTCTCTGAAAACTCTTATGTACAATGGTATCAAATACTTTTCCTGCCTTTTGTACACAAATAGTCTCTTGCATTTCTGTGCTCCAGACGCCAAGTCCTTTAGCCAACCGATACTCCACATAGAAGTTACAACTGTCCAGAGTGACATCTGGACACAAACTTCCCTCAGCTTCTCCTACCTCTTTCCTGTAGCAACCGCTTTAACAGAGATGAGGTAGATGAAGCCTAGCTTTTCGGTGCCAATAGCAATGGTCCCCTCCGTTTCCCAGTGAGCTGTCCTGTCAGTGGCATAGACTCAGGACTAGAGTCACAGTCCTGGGGGAGGTGGCCATTGGAAACAAGCAAGTGCTGGGCTTCAGTAGGTATGGCGTCTTCTGGGAGCTCTGGGCTGCCTGAAGTTAACGTAGGAGAAGGCTGTAGGTCTATGGAGTCCGGTTCATGTAACTTGGCTAAAGTCCAAGAGGAATCTGTTTAAGAAAAACGAGGGTGCGTTAGCCTGTGCACACTAACCCCATACGGGCCCCTAACCCGCCACAGATGCACCTCTAACACAATACTTACCTTTCCCATCTGGGGATGCTGCCTTGTTCTTCAAAGACAGCAGTATTCTGTCATGGTTACTTGGATAGAGGGATCCCCCAGAGTGGGTGTGAATCCCATCAGCAGTCCCAGTGTAAGGATGGTTTGGAGAATAGTCTTGGTTATGCTGCCTGAGCTCTTGGCTGCTTGGTGTCTCTGGCTGTCCACTCGACGCTTGTTCCTTAGGCTGACTGTCCATGTCAGTATTGCAGTCACCGCATACAGCAGAGCCACCGTGTGCTGAAGGAGGAACAGAGCAACGGTGAATGGGAACAGAGTCCCCGAAGTCTCCATCCCCGACTGGAAGATGAGTCCTGTTTACACTGCCTTTATAATCCCACTGCCCCTCCCTGGAATACACACGGAGAGGAGCTGGTCTTTTGTGCTTAGTGTCCACATGAAGTTCATTTAGGCTGCATAGAGATGAGTTTTCTGAACAATTGAACATTAGCCTTAAAGACTCCTGTAGCAGGCCTGGGGAGGTGGCTCAGCAGGTGAAGTGTGTGATGAGCATAAGGATCAGAGTTCAGGTTCCCAGTACTCTCGGAAATGCCAGGCTCGCCTATAATCTAGGGTTTGGGAAGCAGAGGCAGGAAATCCTGGAGCAAGCAGCCAGCTAGAACAACTATCAGTGAGCAACTATCTGGGCTTAAGTGAGAGGCCCTGCTCAATACATAAAGTGTAGAGTGACTGGGGGAAACATGTCAACCTCTGGCCAATGTTTGGACATGGTAGCCCATGCCTCTAATCCTAGCTTCTCAGAAAACTAAGGACAGCCTGGGCTACAAAGTGAAAGAAATCTTGTCTGGATGAGACAAGACAGGCCAAGTATGATGATGCTAACCACCATGGTTTATGGTCTTTGCTCTGTAAGTTCCTTACAAATTTCAGAAAACTCATCCTTTGGCTCAGCACATCATAGACTTACCTAAGAGACATAAGACTCTGAAATCAAAGGAAGCCAGATCTTCCAGTTTGTATTCTGAGTACAATTCAGAGACAGTATGAGACCAGAGATGTGCTGCCGCTCTGACTTACTAAGTCCTCCCGATTTCAGTGTCAAAAGCAATGGCTTTCCCTGATCAAAATGACCCTTACCTGTTGTATATGGAGCAGTGGTCCTGTCGGCTTTCTCCATCACTTTCCACGGCTCTCTGGTATATCCAACACACAGCTTGGGCTGCCGGCATGTAATGCTATGCATGTCGACCTCTGGGAAGAGGCTCGAGTCTCTCAGGCACACACCTGAAATGGAACCCCTTATAATTTGGAAGCTGCATAGGTCTCTCAGCCTAGTGGACAATCTACAGATTTCTTAGCACCCATCCCTTGGCATCCACCAGGAATTGGTCCCTATGCTCCTCAGAGATGCCCAAACCCAAGGATGACCAGGTCCCTTCTGTAAAATGATGGTGTTTGCATATAAACTGTACACCTTCTCTAACAGACCTTAAGTCATCTCTACTCACAGTACCAGTAACAATGGAATTTTCATCTGGGGTTGATTGAACCACCACATGTAAAACACCAACAGTACTGTAAAGCTGGTCAGAACCTGGAATGTTCTTTGCATCTATTCTTCCTGCAATCCTATCTTCACTGAAGACATCGTGCTAAGCCCAATGTAGGGACTTCTGGCAGACCAGCTGTTAAAACCATAGACCCTTGTACACACCAGATACAAGGCAAAACACCTGTCATTCAAAAACCTGGTTCGCCACATGTACCCAGCCTACCCCGAGGAGGAGGTAAAGCTGTGTCCAGCACACAGCCAGATTAGACTGTTTCACTGTTCTTGAACTTACCATTGCTTTCAATGTGCCCACTGGCTTGGTGCCCACCTTCAGTCCTGACCACAGTTTCCTGCCTGTCAGAAAGGGTTCCCTGAGAGGAGAGGTAGCTTGGAACATCTGGAGGCACGATGGTTTCATCTGCAAGGAGAACAATGATGAAGTAACAAGGTTTCCTGCCTCAACAATACATACAGATTATGTATTCAGTCACAAGGTCACCACACTGTTCTGAAAGCTCCACAGAGCTCAGCAGCTGCTGGTTAACCTCCTGTTGTAAAAATCATGGCAGTCAGACACCTCACTCCACGAAGATGGAGGACCTAACAAAACCACAAGATGATGAGAGCTTGGGAACAACCTGATTCGTGACTACAGGCAGGGCCCTGATGCCTCTGAATCTCCATGGAGACCAGGAACTGCAGGGCCCAGCAGGGGCTTGAACTTGAGTGCTCCCATTTCCTGTTATGTTGGACTGCAGCACTCACTGCTTCCGCTGCCCCCAAACAGCCTACCACACTGCTGACCTGTGTTGGTGACGCTGTACTCCTCAGTCTTCTTCCTGGTCTGGTAGATGATGCACACCCACACCAGCGAGGTAAGCACGATGCTGCAAACCACAGCAATGGTGAAGATGCCTATGGTGGTCCCATCCTTCCGGCAGCCGGGGGTGGGCAGAATGCTCAGTTGGCTATGTGCTCGCTCAGTGCCCAGGGGATTAGACATCTCACAGGTATACCGGCCGGCATCCTCTGCTACCACATTCTGAACAACCAGCAGCTGGTTGCCTGGAGTAAAATGGTGCCGCTCGGTGAGGCTCAGTGGGCGACCTCCCTTCAGCCAGGTGATGCGTGGTGTGGGACTCCCCATTGCTTTGCACTGGAGGGCCACTGTTTCTCCCACAGTTACCACACGGTCTTCCAAAGGCACTGCCAGGGACGGAGTTTCTGCAGGAAGGCAATGGAGATTGTGCATTAATCTATGGGTTTTGCCTGCTGGAAGTCTACTTATTTTCCAGACAGGAGACAATCCCATGTAGTGATGAAATGCTATCTGAGATCTTTTACTGGTGCTTCAAGCTTTTCAAAAGGCCAAATGTGACTAAAGCCTTCCCTCAACAGAGCAAAGACCTTGCCTCATACCAAACTGTCCTATTGTAGACCTGAGTATTACTACTGACCAAGATCACACCTACCCTCCCTCTCAACACAGAGAGAATTCTTTCTCAGACAGACATACTGCTGAGTACTTTCTTGCTCATTGTCTTTTATGAGCCAGAGCCTCTTGCTTAAAAGCAGCCCCAAATTTCAAACTAAGTAGAAAGAGTTTACCACACCTATTCTAAAAAGCAGATACCTGTAATACTTGAGTTTTACCCATCCCACCCTGCCACATGCACTACCAATATCGAACCTAGGACAGTCAGGGTAGCATTTGCTGAAACAGAGCCAGCTGAGTTCTGGGCGGTACAGCTATAGACACCCATGTCGTCTATTTTCACATCGGTGATGAAGAACACATCATCATCGGGCATGACATGCATGCGTCGCTCACGAGCTGCAGGGAAATCAGTGCCTCCATCCTTTTGCCATGCAATCTGGGGGTTAGGGTGGCCCGTGGCAGCACACTCGAGGCGGGCTGTGGTGCCAGTCCGGATAGCAATGTCGTAGGGAATTTTGGTGAATGATGGCAATACTGGGGGAAAAAAATACAAGTAAAGCTATATGGGATGGCTGCATGCAAAAGGAGACTCCTGGCAAACAGATCCCCACTATGCCCAGGTCTCAGCTCATTGTTGCTCCCCCTCCCAGACACAACACAACAGCCATTACACTTACAGCCTTCCTACTGCTGTGAGCTGCTGCTGGCCATTCAAAGGTAAGGCTTCTGATGGAACACTGACGCCTCCCAAACCTCTACAATAATTACTACACAGGGGTCCTCCAGAAGTAGAGGTCTGGGGCTGACCTGCTTTCATAGCTATCTGGAGAGAGCTGAGCAACAGAATGTCTGCTATTGGGGGAAAGCTGCATGCCTTCACCATGGAGAAACCAATGGGCCAACCTTGAGGAAACCCACTGTGGTTGGGGCCTATGAGGGCCACATTATCAATCACACCTAGGCAAAAATATGCAGTTCACTAGCTTATATAGCTTTAATATTAATGCTGACACAGTGGTCAGTATCCAGACCATGTTCAGGCCACTGCTGTGGACAGTAACAGCTGCCTCAGTCTCCAGGAAACACCCAGGCAGGCCTCTTTCAGGCAAGCCCAGACAATGTGCCCAGCTGTGGCAGAGACTGTTTTGTGGTGCTACACATAGCTTAGAGGCACTGGAGGGTGACCACCCACAAGCCAGTTCTTCGTCAGCCTGCTGGGATGGCTCACCTCTACATGCTGTCTTTGCCCCTCAACATCCCGTATCAAACAGTAGTCCAAAAGGAAGCCACCTGATGGGTGAAAGGCTGGCTTCTGAGTAAGAGGGTCTTGTCACAACCTTCCTACACACTGGGCCATCAAGCCAGAGACTTAACCTACCCTTCATCTCCATATCCTCCAGAGCACTGGTTCTCAACCCCCTTGGCAGACCTCTAGCTCCAAAACTTACATTATGATTCTTAACAGTGGCCAAAAAAAATCAGTTACAAAGAAGCAATGAAAATTTTATGGCTAGGTGCCAACACAACATGAGGAACTGAACTAGGGGGGCACGCTTGTTTAGAGGAATGGGGACTGGCACTTGTCCCAAGCTGCTTTGCTCCCAGATACACCATCTACTCTAACAGCAGAAGCTAACACAGGATCCAGAGATGCCCTGGAGTCTGGAAACCACATCTCTTGGTTTATACAAGACAGTGAACAAATAAAAATACAAGGCTTAACTCCACAATGTCACTTTACATAACTGGACTTTGAAAGTCACCCATCCCAAAGAAAAAAATGATTCAATCTGTAAAACTTGGTCTGGGACAAACCCAAGGAATGGTACCAAGGAATGGTACAAAGAAATGTACCCCATAGCAGCTCGTGTCTCCTTACACCAATGACAGACAATCAGGAGTGTAGTTTGGGGACTCTGTTGGAGAAGCACAAGATGTCACTTCCCTACCGTTCACAGTAAGCCTGGCCTTGTGCGAGTACGTGGAGCCAAAGTGGTTGGTGATGACACACTGGTAGCGGCCTTCGTGTCCAAATGTCACATGACGGAGGTGCAGGATAGTGGTGTACTCCATCACTTCGCCGTCCTGTGCTCGCACGTGTGCAAAGTTCTCCATGTCTGCATTGGCCAGGACCTCGTTGTCCTTCTTCCACGCAAAGGTCATCGGGGAGCTGC
This sequence comes from Mesocricetus auratus, assembly GCF_017639785.1. Lineage (NCBI taxonomy): Eukaryota > Metazoa > Chordata > Mammalia > Rodentia > Cricetidae > Mesocricetus > Mesocricetus auratus. The sequence goes on from NW_024429266.1 coordinate 155,685,230, forward strand.
TGCTGCTGGCTGCTGAGCATGTAAAACGGATGTCCTTGCCCACCACCGCCATGGTCGTCTCAGGCTGGGTGATGATCTGGGGCTTTGGAAAGTCATCTGGGGAGAGAACCAACTGTAAGGTACCCTGCCCTCTGTGTACACCGGCTGCTGGTCACACTAAGAAGGAACTGGGTCATTTCTGGTCACAGTGCCAGCACAGTTAGTTCCACCAGACACGGTGAGAGCTGTGCTATGGCTCTCAGACCTTACTGCTAGCAATAAACCCATAACTACTCAACTCATCAAACCAGCCTAGTGTTTCTTTTTGACAACTTGGCCAGCTTTAGACAAAACCTCCAGGCAGCATCAGTCGTACTTGTAAACCTAATTCCAAAAGGACTGAGGTTCAATGCACTTTGAGTGTCAGGACTCAAACACACACTACTGTTCACACAGGTAAAATACCAGAAAACTGGCTAAAATAATTTCCAGATTTGTGGAAGACCATGTGTTTAATAACAATCCATATTTTTTTTATTCAAGAAAAAGGCCATACCTCAGTAATGACAGTGAGCAGTACAGTGTTTTCATATATCCAAGTCTCATTCTATATCCCCAGGTCTGTGACAAACTTGAAACCCAGAAGCTAGCAGCCAGTAAGGGCCAGCTCCCTGAACAACTCTACAGAGCACCTGTCACTGTCTGGAGCACTGGGAACTCTGTGAGCTTGTGGGAGTATGCAGGGCAGAGGAAACCCTATGCTGAGCAGCTGATGAACTGGTCAAGCGCCAATGTTTTACCCCACAGCTGTTTAGGTGATCACCCCAGCCCTAGAATTTGGGCAGCTGGAGGAGCAACTCTCAAAGGGAATCAGGTGAAGACACCAGTAACGGGCAATGAAGACTCCAATAGACCTGTGAGAATTTAAAAGGCCACGAGAATCTATTAAGCTATGCAAACACCGAGGGAAGGCTTGAAGGGTTTCTCATTTCTTTCCTGTGACTGGGCTGGGAGACCTGCACAAACAGAAACTGATGGCAGACAGCACCTACAGGGATCCCAGGGAGGCATATGAAACCCAGTAAGGATGTCTGTGTCTGCTGTTAGCTAATCACTAAAATAACCAAGCAGAAATCCAAGGGGCTGTGCAGAGTAGGCTTTACGGCACAGGCCCAGGAGACAGCCCTAAACAAAAAGCAGCAACCATCCCAGGAAGACAACATGCAGCGAATCTGATTCTGCACACTGAAGATAGTTTTCTTTTTGCTGCCCACTTTTCAGCAACCACATTGGAAATGTTAGATAAGAAAATAGCAGTCAGGAGAAACTGAGGAATCCTAGATCCTGAACTTTTCGTATCTTACTATAAAAATAGATGGATCATTGGAGATTATCTACTCCAGGAAACAAAAAGAAAACTGGACAGATGGCAGAGGTCTATGCCACAGCATCAAGAGGCACAGCAACCTGAAGATTAACTGGAGATCACCATGACAAAAAAAAGTTTTCAGAGAAATGAGCCCAAGCATAGTAAATCTGATGGAAAAGATACATCCCAGGCCCCATGGACTACAAACAGAGTTACTGGAGAGCTACCCAGATGCACTGTGGTCAACCTGTTAAATGCCAAAACGGCCCAGGTCAACTCATTACATTAGAAAGAGCCTCCAAAACACAAGCAGCTGACTGCTTATCAGAAACCAGGGAGGCTGGAGACAGTAAAAAGACATGCCTGAAGTCCTTACATAGAAATTACCAACTAAATCTCCTTATCCTGAAAAAACACATTCCAAAGCTCAGGGAGTAATTTAAATATTTCCAGATATATAAAAGAGGGCAACCTGCAGTAGAAAACTTCTTGCTTCCAGACCTACACTGCATATATTCTGGGTGAGTCTTTTAGACTAGATCCAAATACCAAAGAACAAACAAAACACATCCAAACACTGTAAAGGAATTTATACAGGTAAGTGTAAAAAGCAACACAGGCCAGTTAGCCTAGCACAACTGGTAAGCCACGCCTTAGTTCCCAGTGACAGATTCATTGCAAAAACACAAGGTGGAGTGATCCTGAGGATGACATCCAAGGTTGACCTCTGAACTCCACACCCATGCATACAATAGAAAAGTCTACAAACAAAACAAAAACAAACCTGAATATATTATATCAGCACAGTTGTGAGATACAAAATCATTACACAATTTATTTCCATACAAAGCATTCCAGTTTCTATTACATTCAACTGCATCCTATTTCCATATAAGAGTAACATAACATTTTTACACTGCAAACTATAAAACCAAGACAAAGAATAAAGAAAAATAAATGGTGGGAATACCATGTTTATGCATCAGAAAGACAATGCAGTTAGGATGGCCATGCTCCCAGGTTAATCTAGAGTCAGTAAAATGCCAAAATCCTAGTTTCCTTTATTAAAGAAATTTAGAAATTAATATCTTATAGAGAAATGGCAAGGGACCTATAATAGCCAAAATAATCCTGACAAAACAAAATAAGGAAAGAGTCGCTGAGGTTCTCTAACCCTTAGGAGAAAGCAGAGGAGTAAGGCATCAAGACCTTGTGTGTGTGAGGCATTAAAAGTGACACTGACAGCGCAAACAACAGACTGTAGAAAACCTAGGCTCTAGAGAACTGTAAGACTTTTGCACTGTGGTTGTCAACAAAATGAAAAAGAACAAAAACCTCACAGAGTAGGAGAATGTATTAGAAAACCATGATTACAGCCTGGAATATAAAAAAAAAAAAAGCATTTACAGCTAAAGAGCAAAAAGAGGTGACATGGACAAATTATTTGAATGGCCAGCTTTCCAAAGATGACACACATTTGTCCAGTAAGCCCATGACAGTTGCTCCTACTGCAACTAAGTCTGAGTGAAAACAAATGTCACTATGGAAATTAGCATCCCCATACACTGTTCAGTGAGTATGTGGAGTCTGTCATGAAGCCCCCTTGGGAAAACAGATTCCGCAATTCTGTTCTAGGTATATATAAACCCAAGAAAACATACATAAAAACCTGACTGTGTGCAGCATATTATTCAAAAGATCCAAAGAATGTGTGCAACCTAATGCCCAACATCTGATGGATGAACAGATAAATTGTATATCCATACTACAAGAGGCCATAGTGCCACTAAATGAATACATGCTAAGGAATTCTACACTGGGGTGTAGCTCAGTGCTAGAATAGAATACTTGTGTAGCATGCCTGATGTCCTGAATTTAAACCCCAGCACCATCAATACAGAACTGAGAACTCAGTTACAACTTGTCAGAAGGAGCAAGCTAAATTTTTGTATAGTCCTATTTATGCCAGCTGTCTAGAACAGACTGATCCGAGATACAACTGGACCGCTCAGTGCCTTCAAAGGATCTGGGGATAGACTCTGGACAACAGGGCAGCTTAAGAGCATGGGAGTGGGATTCTTTAAGAGGTGATTAAAATGTAAAATGAGTAATTATAATGGCATTAATTTTGATTAGTTTAAAGATACTTTAACAAGGCAAATTTTTACAGTAAGCTATATTTCCTCTTTAAAAGTTTTATTCGGTATATCCACCTATGTAAAGTAAACAATTCAGTGAGTCTTTTTTTAGTATCTTCAAATAGTTGTAATCGCCACCACAATCAATCTTAAACATTTTTATCACCTCAGAAAAGGCTGTCCTTTTTAGCTCTTCCCCTTATATCTCCATTGCTCCCAAGCCCAAAGGAACTAGTAATGTACTCTTCCTACCTCAACAGATTTCCCTTAATCTAGGCATTCTGTGTGACTGATGATTGGCTGATCATTGTCAAAATCCATTCATGCCGAGACAGACTAACTGAACTCATATCCCATGGGACAGCTACCTACCTACTGCCTAAGCACGGGTGTCTGAGTAGCTCCAGCTTGAGCTGTTATGAGGAACACTCTGAGCACTTGGTCAGAGCTCCCATCCCCTTCGATGTATCACCAGAGTGGGCCCAGCAGCTCATAGTGTACTGTTTACACAGTGAAGGTCCCTGTGCAGCACCTCTCCATCCTCATCTGTACTTGCACTCTCCTAACTTCATGCTAACCTTCTAGAATATATAAGGTGGCTGTTTCTGTCTCTTAAACACAGTGGGAGACATCTAGAAGAGTTTGAACCTCTGATTTCCTACCAAGGATTCTCATGGGTGGTTACGAGGGGATTGCTGCGATGCTGCAGCCCGTCCAAAGTCCCATGAGTACATGCAAACAGAAGACTGCCCTCTAGCAGGACAAAAGGAGGAAACCCAAACAAGTTAATGGCCGTGGACCCGATTAGCACTGGTCTCGTAGGTGGGGCCTACTTTTCTGTGACTAGGACACTCTGCACAATCCTGGATTCTACCAAGGGAGTCAAAGTACTGAGAAGTTAGCAAACCTGCTCTAGGAACCAATGTGCTGGGAGGTAGGGAATGAATAGAAAAGAGGACATTTGTCTCGCCTCCAGCAGGCATAATTAAAAAGAAAAGAGATTGGACAAGTGGCTGCTACATAGGGTCACAAGTAGCACTGTTCAGGAAGAGATCCTGAAGCTCAGCAAGGCCAGAGGGAACCAATGACAAGAGGGTCGTACACTCCACTCCTGCTCAAAGGCCTTCTCATTCTCGGAGTCCATCTTCTTGGCTATGTGGCTATGTTAATCCTGCCAGGGCTTGCTCTGGGTGTGGTGTGGTGTGGTGTGTGTGTGTGCGTGCGTCTGGGTGTGTGTGTGTGTGGTATTTCAGCTGTTCTGCATTTTCTGTGCTCTTTGTAACTAAACTTGGATCCTGACCACCACTGATCAGAAAAATGGTGACAGTTATGTTCCACAATCTGAAGGAAGAAAGACTCTCACCAGTGCACATTGCAGTGGTTTGGACAAACAGCAAGAGTTCAAGTCAACATTGAAGAATTATTTTTACTACAGTGGCTGTTCTCCTGAGACCCATTCTTCCTGTGTTTAACCTCTCATTCTGAGGGCTAGAAAGAAATACACATTGAAACCCCATCCTCATGCACTGTGTAAATTCACAGCCAAACCCAGGCAGCAGGACCCTTCTGATAGGACTAGAACTATCTTCCTGTAACTGATTATTTAGATTTGTAGCTGACCTACTCCCTTCTAATTAAATACATGTACTCCAAGAACCACGAGACACCGTACAGTAAATACATGTGGTTTTTGTGGGAAAGAAACTGCACTCAGCAGCTAATCTGTAACCATGAACCATATTAACTAGTATCAAAGGAACAAGTCTCATAATGAGAAGTTCCTTCTGACCTCTCTGCCCTTCTTCATCCAACAAACAAACAAACAAATCTCAAAGATAATCTTACCACACACAAAGCTGTCTGGCAGCACTGAGAAAATGCTCTGGCCCTTCAGTGACTCTGGGTGGGCACAGGTGGCTGTCACAAAGGTCTGTAGCATCCTGTCCATTAGCCATGGGGGCAGCCACTTGAGTTGGCAGTCACACAGGAAGCTCTCACTGCTGATGTGGCTGAAAGAGAAACAAGAGGCGGACACTTACCATGTGCCCATTAAGGGAAGGGACTCCCTTACACAAAGAGTGAAATATTGCAACCAATCAGCTTAGAAAGCAGAACATCAAGCTACAAAGGGAATGTTTTTCCTTGTAGTTCTGCAAGAGAACAGCTCATGCAACCTCCCTGCAGATTCAAATCCTAAGATGTCTAAGAAGCTCCCAAGAGATAGATACTACGAATGTTTGTCCGAAGACCACAGCTCACCTTGTGAGTTTACCCATGTCCTAGAAGGGTCAAAGTTCCTGTCGCCCTGGGGATGCCTTCTAACGTGCTGTGATGGTAGGTGCATCCCCTTTGGGAAGAGCACAGCGCCCACCAATGGCTCATCACATTTCTGATACGCTGTCCAAACTGAAGCAGACTTTAAATAATGCAACAAATCCTAAGAAATCTTTTCCTGCATGGCTGTTATCTTTTTATTTGGGAAAACTGTAAATGTTGCTAACTTCAAACTCAAGCCTCACCAGCACACCTTCCTCTTGCTGGAGTTCACCAGCACACCAGCATTGCTGGGAGGGCAGCAACATCAGGCTCCACCTCCAGCACAGTGCTTGTGAGTTAACTTCTGAGCCCAGCAGTCATGAGAACACTCAACTTTGGTTTCGTGAGGCTCCAACCAAAACAGAGGACATTTTCATTTTTCAGCAACTGGGGTTATACTTTCAAACAGAAATCAGAATGGCCATCTGAGCAAACATTCCTTCTCCAAGAGTCATTCAGATAAGTCACCCAGAGTCTAGCTGCCTGGATCCTGAAAGACCCGGAGTCTTGAGTGACACTAGCCTACAGCCAAAGACCAGAAGACAGTAAATGTGTGGGCTCCCTATCATGAAATGCCTGTGGTGTGTGGTGACAAAGGGGACAGTCCCAAGCACATCCTATTCTCAGACCACACATGAGCTAGCTTCCTGTGTTCTGTCTATCTTCTGATGTCTGATGAAGAGCGACAGTTAAGAACTGGTGAGTAGCAAGGAGGAATCAACAGCCATGGCTGACACAGAGTAAAGCCTCCTCCTTCCTGTTCCCAAGCCCCGCCTTCAGCCTCTCCAGATCACTTTAGGAAGTATTTTTCCAAAGACTCAACTATTTTATCTCAAAGCACTAAAATAGGGATGCTGGTCCCTCTTAGACAACAATACCAGAATGGGTTTAACATTTTCATTTGATGGGCAGTAGTATTCCACTGTCCTGCTAAGGGGCTGCTGTGATGGCAGAAGGCCATCAGCACTACCCATGATAAAGTGACTAATTCACCACCACACAGGAGACAAGTGTCACAGGAATGTGTGGTGGTGGGTTGGCTAGGTCAGGTCAGGTCGGTCAGGTGAAGGACCAGAAGGAACATCCCACTGTCAGAATCACTCCTTATCAAAAAGATACTTGTGTGTAGTAGAGTACATCAGACAGGAAAGGTCTTAGAGAACAAGGTCAGGGCATTGCTGGGAGACGGGACAGGGATATATTTAAGTTTATTTAAATTTTATACATAGGAACAAATTGGGAGTAATAAATCTCACTTCAACCTTTGTTCAGATGTATGTTAAAAGAGTCAGGCTTTGGAGCACATTCAGTACATCTACTGGGCTCAGTGTTAAGGTCTTCAGTGAAGCCACCCCAGGGAAGAGGTCAGGCTAGACCCAAAAAAACCATGGGCACCAGGAATGGGAAGGCCTTTGTAAGCGATGAGTTGGAGGACCAGAGAACACAGGTAATGATTGGAGCCAGACACCAGTGAAAACACTAGCTCCTGACCAACCGTGGCATCCATAGTTAGAGGTGAAGGCCAGACTGATTGAATGGTGGGACCATGAGCAGCCCCAAGCCCTATAGATTCCGGTCTTTTTGTCACTCAGGCAAAACTCCTCTGCCACCACTAATAGGTGGTGTTTTCCATGGCTCGTGCCTTCAACCAGCCCAGTTCTTCACTGGCTTACACTGTACATTTTCATGATTCCAACTCAAAGCATGTTTCTAATCATTGCTTATGAAATCTACCCAAAGACTGACTAAGAGCACAGAATAATCTGCTGTGATCTGATGGAGAAGAAAATAACCAAGTAGAGTGAACCTCTTTCTCTAATCAAAGGACTGGGCCCAGAGCCAGCCATGGTTTGAGAACATTAGTAGTTGAAGGGAAACCAGGTAAGAAACCAAGGCTGAGCCTCCAGAATCAGGTCAAAGCCACCTTGCTCACATTCCAACAAACTCCTTCAGGAAACCCCTCTCAAATACAAAATCTAACCTAAAAGATCGAAACTGGTATACTTTAAAAGGTTACAATCCATTTTATAGGAGAGATTTTATCTTACATATCAGAATAGCATTTCGTAGACTCTGGCCTGGAGGCCACTGTCTGTTTCTGCTGGTGTGCCTGTAGCAGCACACAGCTGCACCCATTTGTCTATGTATTATTGCTGCTGTCTACTGTAATAATGCATCTGAGTAGTCATGACCTAGCCCCTATGACCCACAAAGTCCAAAATGTTTACTATGTCAGCATTTCAGAAAAAAAACTTGCCACCCCTATCCAGAGTTAAGCCCCATGAGGCATGCTTCTTTTAAAGACAACTTACATCTAATCTGTAAATGATCAGAGCTATTGCACAAAGTGAACACAGCGCACTTTCAGGGCTTGCTTATTCTCAGTCTCCACTCATGTCAAACAGGGCATGGGTTCCCAGGTACTCACAGCTCTTTAAGATTCTTCATCTTTGCAAAGGCATCAAACTGGACAGACCTGATTGCATTCTCTCCAAGGTTCCTGAAATAGAACGCAAAACTTGGTGTATAGGAGCTGTGCGCCCCTGTCAAGTGTGTGGCGAGGAAGGACACTCAGGAATTTTCCAGGTCAGCCCTGGTTCACAGATGACCCCCGCAAGAGCTGCCCATGCCCCATGTGCCAGATCCATTGGGAGTGGTTCTGGGGTTTCATGTTCATGCAAACACACATGATGACTTGGGGACTAAGTCAACCGTAAGAGCATCGAAGCAGCAAGAGCTCAGGAACCCTTCAAGGAGTCTGATGCGAGGTGATGCAGCCCAGCAGGTGGGAGGAAGGTATTTGTTCAAATACCAATTGCCTTAATTAGGAGCACACCAGCAGACTACATACTCTGTGAGTGTTCCTGGCATGGGCAAAATAAAGGCCAAAGTTGAAGCTGACATATAATGAGAAGGAAGCAGATGGTGTTTCCAAACAGCCTGTTTCTCGGTTTACAAAGAAGTGATTAAATTGCTAGCAGACTTCCCCAGCAGCCATGCTTAGCAGGCCTGTGGGGCGGACAGGGTCTGGCAGGGTACTTACAGGTGTTCCAGGCCTTCCAGCCCTGAGAATGCTCTCTTAGCCACAGATTTGATCTTGTTTCCAAACAGAGTTCTGCAGTTTCCAAACATCCAGGCCCAGAGTAGGCAGGAGTAGGGGACCAAGGAGCATTAGGAAAAAGAAAACACACCATTAGGGTGGTGCTACCTGACAAGTGTCTGAGAGAGGCGGGTGCGATGCTGACCTGTGCAAGGATCACATGCAGTACACAGGCCATTCCCACTCTGAAATGAAATACCTCTAGCTTTACTACAATTTCATGCTGATGACAGGCTGGAATTGCATGTACCACTCAGTCTCAAGAGACCCCTTGTAGTGTCAAGTGAAAATCACCATGGCCAGGCCATGCTGTCTGTCCTAGGACCACCCAAGGGGGTAGGAAGTTTGTTAAGGAAAAACAGGCTGGTTATTGTTTTAGTGAGAGAGATGTAGAGTCAGAGGCAGTGTAAACTGCTACTAAAATCTACTTGCACTGCATTGTGGGCATAAAGGGTCCCAAGCAACCAGAAGACAACAGGAAGATGGTATTCCATCCAGACGGCCCCATAGCTCTTTGAATCTGTCATGTACTATAGTGGCCATGATGCAGCTGTCATTTGCTTCATCCTCGCCCTTAGGGCCTGGAGACTATGGTCTTGATCAAGAACCCAGCATTTATATACAGCAGACTTGTAAGTTCATTAAATCCCAGGGTGTCACAGTCAACTTTCCAGGTAAATAAAGTCTGTACCCTTGGGCTTTTGAGCACAAGACAGGTCTTCTGCAGCTCTAACCCTGGTCTTGACAGTGACTGTTCAGTTAATATACACAGGGTGTTCCTCTCACTGGGTATGGAGCTCAGAGCTGCCACCTAAGGGAGACCCTAGAGTGCACTGGACAATTAAATGCAAAGTTCCTTCCTTTGTTACTGAGGACTCTGATATCAGAGAGGCATGTCTCAGGACAACCAAAAAGTGAAGCTTGTCATCAGCTCTGCCCCTTCAATGTTAATAATGTCTTCCAGGATTTTCTAACAGGCATATTAAGCAGGCTGATGCTTGGGAAATGTTAAAACCTCCAAGGCCAGGCGGCAGCATTTAAGTGGACAGAGGAGCAAGTCCCTGGACAAAGCTGGTATGGCTCAACTCTTCTCAAGAGAGAGGTATTTCTTGTTGAAGATCTCAGCAAGAACCAAGGAGGGATACGATCTGGACTAGAAGCTGGCCATCCTCCACCTGTGCAAGACTGGGGCCATAAGGGAGGACAAGTAACAGCCTGCTGCCGGAAACTAATGAACGGTGATGTGATGCCTGGAAAACCCAAGTTGCACCATGGCCTAGCCATCACCCACCATGTGGCCCTGAGCATCAGGCTCAAAAGAGAAAGTATGGGGCAGAAACAGGGCTTGCTTACAGGACCACTGGCTTACATGCCAGAATAGACTCAAACAATGGAAGGAACACAGACAGAGGTGCCAAGATCCAACTGCTCCCAAGGGTGCACCAAACCACACCACACGGCTTCATTAGGGACAGATTCCTGCCCTGGGAGCTCCAGAGTCAGTTCAGCCTTTATACAAAGCTTACTGTTTGAGCCTTTTTAGGGTGAAGGGCAAACAGGCCAATGACCTCTGTACTTTTTCCTTCTCTCACAGGCAATCTGTGTGGATGCAAAAACAATCTCATCCACAAGTTGGAATCTGGACTTCTTACTTTAAATAAACCAAATGCCCAGAAACCCAGTGGCCGTGTTCACTCTGGCTCCTTAGCCACAAAATAGCAGCAATTAACAGCTCATGGGGCCTGAACCCCAAGTGTGTCTGTGAGACTGCCAATTCCTGCACTTACTCAGATCCCCACAAGCCAGGGCACCATGTGCTCCAGGTCCTAGTAAAAACAAACTGAGCTGTTTAGTGAAATCTCCCATAAACTAGATCTAGGAAAAAGCTGTGCCTTATTTCATCCATTAAATATTAGTCACGTTGACCTCTTTTACAGTGAGGGCAGCTGTTATTTCTAATGGTGACAACAGCAATAAAACAAATTTCTCAATTACACAGTGCCAATCACTCTGCTGATATAGGCTGAAATAGGCCCTGACCGCTCAGCACACACCTAGGGTTGTTGTGGGTTGGGGCTCTCAAGTAAGCAGATACTGATGACTCCCTGGGCTGGAAGGATGCTCCAGGGAAGGTATGGCTAGCCTGACCTTCCCAGTAAGGACTCAGATCAGACAATGGCCTCAAATGTCACTCTTTAAACCCTCTTATACATCTGGCCAGCCCAGCCAAAGGCTCCCAAAGGCCATTTCAGTGCTGGCTGGCTAAAGCAAACACAAGATACCATGGTGTGTGTGGGGAGCGTGTCATGGTAACCCTTGTACTCTTGTTCTTGGAAGAAGTCATGCATGGATAAGCCTTCCTACTAATGTGGACTGCCCATTCGGGCAGGAGGCCAAGGCCCCACTTGTGTACACTCCACATAGTTCCCTGCATGTGTACCCTACATAGAACACCCTCTTCCCTGCTGAGCAAAGCCAGGGGGAACTGGAGGTGGGGGTGCAACACTGTACTGCTTCTCCTATACAAGTCACTAGAGTTTCTTACTAAGCACTCCTATGAGGTCCAGAAGTGCCCCCTCCCTCACAAGCTGGCTGTGGGCAGGCCCCCAGCATCAGTACTCCAGAGCCACCCTGACACCTGGGCAAGGGAATGTGTATAGCAGTTCCAGATTCAGGTGTACAAAATGGAACCTGGACTTGCCAGGCCTTGGGCTCAGTCCCTTCACTGTCCCCCCAGGGCAAAGACTCCCCAGATCGAATTCTTACTAGTGCTTTTGGTAATGGCTGCTTCTACTTGAGATTATAACTAACAACAAAAATATTGACAAGTGCCTCAAAGCTATCAAGTTACTCAAAGAAGTTTCACACATTTTCTAGAAACTGAGGAAGGCAGCAACACCCTTCTGTGCAGAGGACAAAACATTTTAGGTGTTTTCAGATGGGCTGTGAACAGCACCAAGACCAGCAACCCTAAGGAGCCCCACATGCAACAGCACCAGGACTGACAGTGGCCTGTGAACAGCTCTAAGGCCTCACACTGGTGCTCAGCTGCTTCTCTGCACACAGCAGAAGGCTTCCTGCTGTCCTCTGTGGGCCCAGGACAGAGAGGCCCAGGGAAGCTGCAAGAGTGCATCCCCTGAATCCCAGAGCTTGCAGAATTGCACACTCAGAAATACTTACAGTTTGCTGAGGTTGTCGAGCCCCATGAATGCACCACTGGTATCTTCAATTGTCCCTGAGATCTCATTATGGTCCAGGTCCCTGAGAAGACAGAAGGCAAGTTCATCCTTCCTCTTGAGCTGTGGCTTTGCTCTTCACTGTGGAGGAACACCAGCCCCACACCCAGGCTTTCACCAGGAGGCCTAAAGCATCTAGGTGTACCCCCAGAGGGCCCAGCATTATGTACTGCCATGACAAGTGTGGCCAGACAAAGTCCTTTTGCATACTGTGAAGTGTGACCTTGCTTCTGCTTCCAGTAAAGCTAGCACACCCATCAAATATTCTGGCTAGCTCCAGGGAGGGAAACAGAGACAGAACCAGCAGAAGCCAGGTTTGTACCCCACTTCCACAAAGCAGACTTCTGGCTCGAACCATTCCTAACAGTTCCTGCCCACTCTTCTGATGACCACAGTCCTCTCTGGGCTCAGCCAGGACACTGGAAGGCATGTGGAAGAAAGGGATGGCAATGAACAGGGCTCTGCCCTCATGTTCCTTCAGGCTGGTCTGTAAGTCTGGGCCCGGCACCCTGCTCCTCGTGAGGCCTGTGAAGCACTGGACTCTGAGCCAGAGCAGACATCTGGATGCTGAGTCAGTCTTGTGACCCACTTGCCAGGACAGGAAAAATAAGGCCAACTCCTCGGTCCCAGGCTGTCTGGATAAGGTTAGTACTACAGCTTCCTCTCCCAGCTTCTAAGATGGGTCATAGTGCCCAGCGACAAACCACACCTGTCAGCTAGACCCCTACTCTTACATTTTGTTCTTTACAGATTTTCACAGGGCCATGGTCTCTGCATATCCCTTTCCAGAATCCTTGCAGATATGGCCAAGAACAGAAAGGGATGCAGCTCTTGGCTCGGAGAAGCTGGAAAGTCGCTGCCAGTTGGGAATGGAGCTGGGATGCAGTGCAGAACGCTTGCTGTGACCTTGACTTTCCAGCTTGAAGCTAAGGGAATGTGATGCTGTAAGGGACCTCCCCTTACAGTCCCGCCCTGTCATCTTTAGACTGAGTACAGCAGGGGCCCAGGCTGTGGCTTTGTGTGCCTGTCTCTCTGCTCCAGGCCTTGCCTGCCAAAGTCCCCCTCTCTTTCTGGCCAGTTCAGCCTGATGTTTCTGGCCTTTCTGTTCAGGCCTCTCAAGGGCTCACAGACTGACCTCGGCTTGAATAGCTTGGCACTAGCTTTCATACTCCCCAGCAATGGCTCACTCCTAAAGCCCACTCTGCCTGCCAGGTGTAAGTGCAGAGGCTTTCCTCCAGGCACATGACAGGCGTACTCGCCCAGAAGAGACCACCCTGGAGAAAGAGATTGCTGAAGCTGCTCCCACTGTCTGTTGTGAACCCCATGCCCTTCTGGGAGTTTTGGGCTCAGGGCTGCTAGGAATCTGTCTAATGTTTGTAACTGAAAAGTCCCAGAAAAGCACCCTTAGCATCTTCTAGAAGCCTCACCCAACTGGACACTTTAAAGGCCATGGCATTCTCATTTCCTCTTTGTTACACCACTCCCTAATGAGACACAAGCAAGGACACAGGACTTTATTTCTATCTCTCTGGGATACCAGATTCACTGAAGAGCTTCAAGTAGCAGGAAAAGTGGCCATGGAACTGACTTGGAGAAAGAAATACATACAAGTCAGGCCTGGGGATGTGGCTCAGTGGAGAGAACACACCAATCATTCAACGGCCCTGGGTTTGATCTATAGCAACATGAGAAAAAAGTCTCAAAATTTACAGCCAGGCTCACATGTGTAATCCTAGTGCTTTAGGGGAAAGATAGCCACAAGTTACAAGAGTTGAGACTAGCCTGGGCTACAGAGATCCTGTCTTAAGAACAAAAGCACCACCCTCCCTGTTCAAAAAAAAAAAAAAAAGAATATATAAGACGTCACAGCCAGGACTGGGGCTTTAGCTCAGTGGTAGAGCGCTTGCCTAGCAAGTGCAAGGCCCGGGTTTGGTCCTCAGCTCTGGAAAAAAAATATAAAAAGTCACAGCCAGAAGACTGGAGAAGAGATGCACAGGACTACCTGGATGTTGCTGCAGGTATGTAGGCACGCTTTTCCAGACCCACCCATCCTGACCTGCTAAGTGTACTGAAAATTACTGATAATATTAGTATTTAAAGAGTCCTCATCCCTCTATAGGCACAATCCTAGTAAAGAAAAGACTTATCTTCTCAATGATCATTTTTTTGGTCAATTATATAAAAGTTTGAGTCCATGTTCCCATAGCTGACCAGGTTTGAGTCCAATTCTGACTAGAAGCCAGCAAGAGGGAATCTCAACAGAGTAGGGCTTTGCTCTCTGCTCTCCTACCCGGGTACCCTTCATTCTGTCACCCTCAAAAGCAAAATCCTTACAAGACCCGCAGATTCTTGAGTCCCTTGAAGGCGCCTTCGGCGATGTGGCTGATGGCATTGTGGCTAAGGCGCAGGATACTGAGGTTGCTCAACTCAGCCAGGCTCTCCTCATCTAGCCGTGTGAGGTTGTTGAAAGACAGAATCCTACGGGAGAGAAGAGGAAGACAAATGTTACCACTGAGCTATATGGATGTCCTCTTCTCTCTTCTCTTCAACAGTCATACCACAACTGGCCTGATCTCACTGGAAAGGGGATACTTAAGCAAGTCTACTGGAATCCTGAGTAAAAGTGGCCACGCAGAAAGAAACCCATCAGTCAACATTCATCTAGTCTCATAACTAAATGATTATGCAGGCCATGAAACTAGTGCCACAAAACTGAGAACGACTGCTTACATACACTGAAGACACCTGTCATACAACCCAAATCTCAAGGCTCCAAGCCCTTCCATTGCTGGTCTTGGTTCAGGCAATGAAAGAAAGACCCCTCTTGGTAGAGACTGACACCGTGAACAGAAATCTGGAAAGGTACTTCACTAAGCAAGGAAGCCAAAGCTACACTCTCTGCATCTGCCAGCAGAGGGCATCATGAGCCACTGCCTGGGACAGTCAAACCAAGACCTCCTAACTTGGCAGAGAAAGACGTTGACACAGAAGGCCTGGGTTGTGACTGCTACACCCCTCAACAGGGATGATGTCCTTTGCCTCTATGCTGGAATCTCCAGCGCTACTGCAGGCGCTGCACAGCACTGGGTTTGTTATGTGACATAATAGTTATCTACAGTTAGAAAGTTAAGTCAGGACTGACTGGTACAAAAAGAAGCAAAATGAATTGATTGAAGTTTAATGCGGATTTAAAGGTGGCAGTGAACACTAGTCTGTCTCAGAGAAATAAGTCATGGTGTCTATTAATAGCAAAGATCTGTCAGGAGGCCAAAATTACATCCTCACCTGCAATTAAAGCATTTAGCTTAAAAGGCAAGGCAAGAACACACTGGAAAGCAATGCTACATCTGGCTAAGGTTTTCTAATACGGAGCAAATTACTAGGACTAGTCCAGTATACTTGAGTGAACCTTCCCTTTCCAAAGGGCACAAGAGACAGCGTTATATTGTCAGGCAGAAGAGGGAACTCAAGAGTCTGCTAGGAGTTTACCTTTCCATATGGCTCTAACTCCAAGGGCTCACACACTTTCTGGTGTGTTCCAGAGGACTGTCCTTACTTGGGGACTAGACTGAATACCTACACAAGGCCTCTCCCTTCCCAAAACTCCTAGTCTCCAACAGAAAATCACATGTCAAGGACTGGTCAAAGACACTCAGTACCATAGGCAGTGGTCAACAGCAGCTTCTCTAGGTAGCAAGAAGCTACCTAAAGAGTGAACACTAGCACAGAATCTAAGAACAATGATTACAAAGCAATGGCCTTTTACAAATGGCCTTTTACAAAAGATAAGGGCTAGCTAACCTGTGAACTCCAGTTAAGCGTGGAGTATGAGAGACATATACACTGAGGGTGATATTATCAAGAATAGAGATGACCAGAAGAAAACACAGGCTACAAGAGTCAGCATCAGGCTCGAGTGTCTCTATGTATGTTTGGTGAAGTCAAAAGACAGCAGAGAGGCTGAGTAAGGGGTGGCATTCCTACCATTACTTGCTTTGGTGGCTCAACCTTTTCCTGGGCTAAGCCTAGCGAAACAAGGTAAAAAGAAAGAAAAAAAAAACCTTTCTGAACCTCTCAAATATAAACCTACTGAACTACAAGGCATCTTTAAACTGAAAGAACTCGACCAGGGGCAAGGACAAAGGGGCACACGATGTCTGCTGAGTCGTTGGCTCTGGCACTATAGTGTGTCTTCTGTGAGGAGATGCCTAGGCCATCAGAGGAGTCTGTTGCTACCACTCTCAGGAGCAAGGGAACAATCTGGGGACCCTGTCTACGAACTTCCCAAAGGACCTAAAGGAAACCTCATCTCCACACATCCACCATTGGGCTTAGGGACACAAACAGCGCAGACTGAACCCAGTGTCCTGAGGAACTGTCTGAGAAAAGGATGCTGAGATTCCAAAGCTAAACAAATCCTTCCACCATCAGCATGTCACCATCTTTCGGTTTCACGGTCCCATTCAAATGTAACTTTTCACTCAAGAAATATACATGAACTCAAAAGCACTGTGATGACAACATCTAGGATTCTGTTCCCTGGCACATCCTCTCCTTCATTGCAGTCTCCAAGCCTAAGGCCTTGGGGGCAGTGGCTGCCCTGTGTGAGTCTTCCTTCCTGAACAGATCACCAAGCGCCCTGCCTCTGGGCTGCCTTCTCATCTGGACCCTGTGGGATGAGTCAGGTCAGTGGTTCCTTGAGATCTTGAGGTTTCCCCGGGCACCGTGAGTGGCCACTGCCCCAGACTTACAGTTCGTGCAGCTTCTGACAGAAGCTCCAACCATCGCGCTGAATTCGAGAGATGGAGTTGTTGCTGAGGTGCAGCTGGTGCAGGCCTGTGAGGCCATAGAGGGAGCCGCTGTTCACTTCCACCAGGCTGTTGTACTCCAGGTGCCTGCAGAGACGATATACACAGGATGAAGAGACCAGCATTCCCTCGTCACAGGCAGCAAACAGGAGACCAGTCTGTATCAGAAGTGATCGTTAGCACAGAGAAGGTAACAAACAGAGAGAAGTATGCACATTTTGTTCCACAGTCAGTATCAGAGAAGGAGTTTAAGCAACCAGAACTTGCTTTTGTCCATCTGATTTTCTTTCACTGCTTAAAGCAGTGGGAGGCAGAGGCAGGTGTTATCTCTGTGAGTTCTAGGTCAGCCAGGCAGTAAAGGTGGTGTTGCCCCTCCCCAAGTTTGTTTCCAAAAGGCCATCACATTTTACTATCTCCGTCTTTGGTTCTCTGGTTTTCAGGTTTGCCAAAGGCTTCTTCCAGATGAACACAACTGTACCACTGTCTTTACCTGTGCCTGTCAGTGGTTCAGCTGGCCATGCCTCATACTCCCTGCTTCCCATGCAAATTGCATCACAGCCTATACTTCTTCTTTTATCTTTGTAGCTGGAACCGAGGCTGGAAGCCTGGGCCCACAGGCACCAGTGTGTTGCCCATTCTCATCAGAAGCACCCCCACTGCCCATCCTTCCCGTACACAGCCACTCTCTATGGCATGCACAGGAGGGCCTGCTCCACTTCCCGGCTGCACACTTTCCACTTCTCATGTCAGTTTTCTGTGTCCATTGGGAATCTGAGATCTAAATGTCACTGGCTGAGATCAGGGTTCTCAGAAGAAAACTGATTACCTGCCAGTAGTTGGATTTCATGTTGAGTAAGTCTATGCAACTAAGGGGTGATATGTTTCTTAGAATTCTCATATCCTCTCTCTCTCTCTCTCTCTCTCTCTCTCTCTCTCTCTCTCTCTCTCTGTGTGTGTGTGTGTGTCTGTCTGTCTGTGTCTCTGTCTCTGTCTCTCTCTATCTCTCTCTCTCTCTTTCCCTCCCCCTCCCCTTTTTTGGCTTTTCGAGACAAGGTTTCTCTGTGTATCAGTCCTGGCTGTCCTGGAACTCACTTGGTAAAGACAGTGGTACAGTTGTGGTCATCTGGAAGAAGCCTTTGGCAAACCTGAAAACCAGAGAACCAAAGACGGAGATGGTAAAAAGTGATGGCCTTATGGAAAACAAACTTGGGGAGGGGCAACACCGCCTTACTGCCTGGCTGTGCAGATTCAAACAATTGTAGAGGTTTAAAATCATAAGATCAGTAATTGCTTCTCTGCTGTTCTTTGTCACTATTCTGGCAGCAGACAGCTCTGCTGCTGCACACATCTGGCTGGAAAGTCCCTTGATAAAAACTGCACATCTGCATTCGGTATCTTGATTAGCTCACAAGAAAGGAATAAATCTCCCAAGGTGAACTATACATTTTGGTCCACCTGCTGCACATCAAGAAAGATCATCAACCCAGCATGAGGAAGGAAGGGACTTCCTCTCAGATGTGGGAGTGGAGAGGATGTGGGGAGGGAATCACTCTGCAACCTCAGGTCCATGGAGGAAGTGGGGGCAGAGAGTAGGCCCGCAGACTGGTGCGGCCATCTTCCTCCCACTTCCTTAGCTGACCATGTGTCCACTAAAAACCCCTCTTACCTTGCGGGGAAAACAACCTGAGCAAAGTTTGGTTCGATGTGCAGAAAAAGTCCTGAAGCACAGGAGCCTGGGTCCAGCTAGCCACCACACTCGGCTGGATCAACACTCAGCCCATGCCCATGTCCTCCCAGAGCCCAGGACAGGTGCCCGCACTTACAGCACATGCATCTTAGACAGCCCCCAGAAGGCGCCATCTGTCAGCTTGCTGATGTTGTTTCGTTGAAGCTTCAGCACCTCCAAGCTATCGAGCCCCTGGAATGTGAGACCCTCAATCAGCCGAATCCGATTCCGATTCAGGTCCCTATGGAGATGAAGCCATCAGGTCAGAACACCCCTCCATGTACACATCGAGCCTGCACCATTCCCAGAAGTTCAACAGGTTTTTGAGTCACTGGGGAAACTCGGGGGGGGAGTCGTCTTAGGGGAAGCAAAGGTACACTCAGCTGGCATACCGACACCACTGCCGACAGCATGGATGAGCCAGTAAGAGAAGTACAGTGAGCACTGCACAGCTAGCTTCAGGTTGGCCCTCATACCAAGGGAGCATAAGCACCCACACTTCTTCCCTGAGAACAGTCAACATTCATGATTCTACAGCAGGCCCCGGGCATGACTCAGGAGATACATTCCCTTAGCTGAGGTGCTCAGCAACAGGAATCCCTACCAGATGCTTCAACCCAAGAAAACCCTAACCACTCGGTACCAAATAGCAGCAAACCTTCTGAAACTCAAGGCATCTGATAGACCTCCATACAGTGGAGAGAAGTGACTGCTTATGGAGAAGCGGAGGGTGGGAACACGCACACACTTGGCCCTTAGTCCTAACAGAACAACCTTAGTTGACCAAGAGAGAAGAGGAATCTAGGTCAGCTGGATCCCATTAGCAACTCCAGGGAAGGTGGGAGAACATAGCACCAATTAGGAAGCCCTTGGTTTTCCCCAAATATTTCTGCAGTGTCTCATGACCCTGCTTCACACACAGCATCTTCAGCTTCTTAGACTAAAAAGAGCAAAGCCAAGCTCCAGCATGTGGGGGTGGGGGTGGGGGGAAGGGTCAGGACAGAGAACACTCCACCTTGTGCCAGCCAGACCTGAAACTGCTTCATTCTGTTTAAACCAAATTTTGAATCTTAGCTTATTTTCCTGAAATATACTTTTCTGCTAAAAGGAAAACACAGAAAAATAGAGTTGAAAAACCTTTCACTGACTGGAGAGTTTCAGCTAATGTAAGTTTTCTAGCAACCTTTTGCTATTTATATTATCTGGAAAGACACACAAGTTCATTCTTCCAAACACAAACAAACCAGTTAACCTTCTAAAGTTCAGGAATGAAGAGGTGGATGCCTCTGATCAGGTGAGCTTTATACCAAACAAATCTGCAAGACCCAGATGACCTCAGTATCTTAAACCTCACTAACACCGCTGAAATAAGATTGGCACTGAGGTGTAGTGGCGGGTGTGCCTGTAGTCCCAGCACTTGGCAGGTTGAGGCTGAGGGCTCAGGAGTTCAGAGAGGGAAAGCCATCACAGCAGGAGTCAGGGACTGAATTTCAGAGGCACAGTGTCAGGGAGACAAGCATGCACACTTGAGTCTTTTCCTAGGCCATCTGAGGCAGCCTGCTGACACCAGACCCAGCTCCAAATTTGCTTTTATTAGGTGTTGCGGTAGGGTCATAAATGATAGTTTATGCAGAGCTTTACCAAGGGGGGTGAGGAAGGGGTGGCGATTGGTACAGGGTCCTTGGGGAAATTTGGCCCCCATAAAGTTTGGCTAACCTTAATTAAAGTGCAGGTTTCTGTACTCACAGTTGTGTCAGCCTGGGTAGCTTGAATGCTTTCACAGGAAGCTGGGTGATCCTGTTTTTGCTCAGACGAAGAGTCAGCAGCGACCGTGACAGACCATCAAATGCTCCAGACTCCAGGCTGCTGATGCGGTTGCTCGCCAAGTTGCTGGAATGATTCAGGAGAGAAAATGTAGCGACAGTAGGAGCCCTTCTTCATTCCTTACAGCAGCAGACCCAGCTGGGTCTGCTAGGAAACGTGCTAGGCACGCCCAGAGGACAGCTCTCTACTGAGTTGTTTATCGTCTCAAGGCTTCCAAGCGCATCCCAACTTGGAGACAGGGAACCTGGGAATGCTGGTAGCAGACTGTATGATGAGGAGAAGACAGAGTCAGGCCTTCGGCACACAACACACTATGCTTTTGCTGGTGGGAATAACCCTAACCCTCACCCACACCAGCTGCATAGCATGAGGTCTGCCTCAAAAGAACCTGTGGGATTCCTTCACCACCAACTAGTTCAGACTGGACAGAAACGCCCTAAAAGCAAAAAGTCAATTGGGAGGTAAGGTCAGTGGGTTTTTCACTCTGGAAAAACAGCCTTTATTTAATCCTGAAGTGGGTCTGACTTATGGTTTACATAATGAAAATATGCAAACCATTCATTTAAATAATTCTAACACATTCAGGAAGTACTTAAAGACCTCTGTGAGTCCTTCAGAAAACGAGAGATACATCTTCACTGGGCTACACACAATGCATGTCAGAGGAGCCTCCTCCAACCTCACAGCAGGAGACTGTTTCTCAAAATACACAGCAGTACACAACTCAGATGCAAGCAGCTCACAGAACACAATCTGTCAAGTAGTAAAAAGACAAGACAGAACCGAAGATGCAGTCTTCTCCAGAGAGCCCACTCCACACCTCTCTTCCTGCCTTCCCCAGATAAAAGCCTAAGTGAAAATGAGACAGGCGAGAGAATTTTCAACCACAATGGGCTGTGTGCCACAGAGGCGTGAAGCACTTCTGTTCCCGCCATCAGGCAGCAGCCCAGAGCAGGGCACACGAGGCCTCTGCAAATGGGGCTGGACTGTTTGTTCTTAGCACTCCAGATTAAAGAGCAATCGGTTGATGAAGACATAGCAGTTAACAGCTGCCAAGTAGAAAGTGCCCTCTGTATCTGTGCAGGGAAAGGGCAATGCAACCCAGGGTAGCAGTTGTTGGCTTCTTTGTGCCACTTAGGGAGCACCAGGTGGTAGCTGGACACCTTTTAAAAGCCCCTTCCCAGGGCTTTATGGAAGACAAGGCCTCTTGTTCCCAATTCTTGTGCCTTGATGAACCCCAAAAGCAATCACTCCTCTTCCTGGAGTCTCAGAATGACTTGGAAAAAATGTGCCAAGTGTCAGCCTTCCTGAGAAGATGGGTTACAGTGAACCCTACAGCAGCCTTGTGGATGAGCTGAAGAAGAACTCAGAATCAGCATGAGGCAGGATGAAATGCATTCACAACTAGGAACTGTTTCTTTGCGTTGGTCTTCAGATTCCTCCAGTAAGCAGAGAGTGCATTACACAGGTTTAACTTCTTCATTCCTGTCTATCACCCACTCAATGTGAGGCAGGTACTGAGACATGTTTTTAACAGACATCTAAAACAATACAGCTGGATAACTACCCTCTCCAAAGGAGTCAGTCATAGCATGGTTATTCAGATGGTCCCTAATGCCCTTTGAACCTATCTCCCTGTGATGTACATCCACTCACCACCCAAATACCCCCTCCAAGTTTCTCCAAGTTTGCTCCGAGCATGAGAGCAAAACTAGACTTGTAAGCAGAAAGACTGGGCCTGACTCCTGGCTCCACACTGAGGGGCAAGTTCCTTGGAAAGCCAATCAGCCTTCCTACCGGAGGGCTGTCCTCCACCTGTGACACCATAGAGCACAAGGTTTGTAAATGC
Organism: Mesocricetus auratus; assembly: GCF_017639785.1. Classification (NCBI taxonomy): domain Eukaryota; kingdom Metazoa; phylum Chordata; class Mammalia; order Rodentia; family Cricetidae; genus Mesocricetus; species Mesocricetus auratus. Next base: position 155,707,575 of record NW_024429266.1, read on the forward strand.
TCTAAAGTGGGTGCCCAAGGGATCATGAGTGGACCCCACTCTTGGCCTGCCAAAGGTCTGTACAACCTCATGGACTTAGCCACGCCAGGACCTGAGTGAAGCAAGTACCCCTTCTGTGTCTAGGGCTGACCAGGGGCAGTCATTACAAGGCCTGGAAGCTGAGGTTTATGGTCCATGGATGGCAGAGATACTTACAGCTCCCTTACACGAAGGCCATTCGGGAAACACGAGCTCCGGATTTCCGTGATGTTGTTCAAACTCAGATCCAGCACTTCCAAGGACAGGTACGATTTCAGCTGGTGTCCATCCACACTGAGGATTCTGTTGTGCTGCCTGAAAAAGAGCACAGGATGAAGCAACAAACTCTTGCCTTCCCCACTGATTGTTTTAGTGATTTTACCTTTACCTAAAATTACAAGTCAGTAAAATTAAATATGTGATCTATTCCATTATCATCTGCTGGCTCAGTGTTATATATAAGCTTTTCTGAACAGAATAGGCGCTGTCCAAATATTGTGCCTCAGCTGTTCTACCCAAGAGAAGAACATAGGGTAGTGACATGCCCAGTGTCCAGTGACAGACGATATGAAAAGTGCACCAAGCTGTCCCAATCCAGGTCTATCTCTGATCTCTGGTACCTGGTCTAGCATTGTGACTAAAGACTGCAGGCACCAAAGCCCAGAGCTCAATTGTTTGGTATTTTTTAAATTTTATTTACTTTTACTTTATAAGCATTAGTGTTTTGCCTCCATGTATGTGTGAGGGTGTTGGAGTTTCCTGAAACTAGAGTTACAGCTGTAAGCTGCCATGGGGGTTCTGGAAATTGAACTCTGGTCCGTGGAAGAGCAGTCGGTGCTCTTAACTGCTAAGCCATCTCTCCAGCCACCCACCCCCAAAGAGCTCAGTTTAATCCATCTGAATAGATCATGATACAAGTTACAGTCTTCTGACATGTACTGTATGCCAGGCATGAAAACAAACTGGAATGCAGACAGTACAAAGATGATGATGACCAACCTAATTCTAAAATGAGGCAGGAACTCATTGCTGGGCCCAGCTGGAACCAAATCCCTGAATCTCTGCTGTTGGTGACTTGGGGCCTTGGTTGTCTCATTTGAAGGATGAGCCCACAGCCTGCTCCTTGAAGCCACACTAAAGCACCTGGAGGACACTGTGGTGCTTAACTTCCTGCTCTGACTTATTCACACCTTTAATCCTCTTTCTACAAAACCCAAAACCTAACCAACCAGCATTAACAACTCATGGGGAGAGAAGCAGCAGCCAGCAAGGGGGGTGAGGGCTGGGCACTGCCGTGGGCTGACTCTGCCTGGAGGGGTCACAGTGAAGTTCACTGGGTGGTAGGTAGTGCTGGGATTGCGGATCCAAGTCACACACTCTGCCAGCTATGAGTAAACAGGGACAGCTCTCCAACCAATCAAAAGCCTTCTGGAACAAAACCCAAAAGAGTCTGGTGTTGCTTACCAAGTGGCATCTCCTTTAAACAAACACTTGACCAAATCGGTTCCAACAGGCATAAACAAGGACCTCTTTCCCAGAAGCTCTGGGACTCTCAGGCTCCTTTGTTCTCTTCTCAAATCTCCCAAGCCCTGAAACTCAAAATGCATTTGCACAACTGTGCTGAGGGAGAGACAAACTTTACCTCTCTAGGCCCTCCCCAAGCTACTTCCTGAGTTCTTCATTAGTGTCTTTAATAAAGGCAGTCTCTTCAGTATTCTGATTCCAAAAGGAAAATGGAAGCTTTATTATGTAAAGTATGGGAAGAAAAAGAACAAGAAATAAAAGGCCACAGCACTGGGCCTCATCCGGGAACTCTGAATATAGTACCAGGGAACAGAGGACCTGGGCAGAGAAAGGACAGGCTCCACACAAAGAATCTGGCACTCTGAGGTCTGACACAAGCAAGCCCTGGGACACAGTCTAGCCTCTCTCCTCTCCCCCAGACCTCCTCTCTGTCTCCTCTGTCTTTGTCTTTTGTCTTACACTTTTTTCTTCTTTCTTGGCAGTATATTTATCCACTGAACCGCATTCTAGCCCCCATTCTGGATAAATGCCACTGTGAAGAAGACAAGACATTTTTACACAGTGGGAAAGTTCCCCACTGAGCAGAGAAGGCAGCCATGGAGATGGAGACATTGTGGGAGTGAGGCATGAACTCTGGGAAAGAGGAGTCAGGAGGAAGTTGCCAGGAAAGGCCTGAGAGGAGGACTGAGACAGGAAGGGCCAGGTGGGGAGATAAGGAGCTGGGTCAGACTCACAAGCAAGCCTGTTGGAAGAAGCAAATCAGGAAGTACTCAGTGGGCCAAGTGAGAGGGGTTGCCACCAGAAACCAGAAACGGGGACAAGAGAATCAGAAGAGGGACCTCAGGAGCCAGGCACACCAAGAGAAGCATCGGTTGGTCAATGAAGACAGCCAGGTGAGCCACCTGCAGTCAGTTCCCAGCCCAGTAACCTAATAAGACAACTGGGTCACTAGTGGAGCAGGAGAAGACACCTGCAAACCAAGCTGGGGAACCAGGGAGAAGGCTCAGAATGGTGCCAACTTGCACATTCTGTGGGTCCCATGCCTGCAGAATTAAGCAAATGCATTCTCACAAGATACTCATGAGAAAAATAATAATAATCAGACCTGTACTGTGCATGTGCAAACTTTCCTTTCATCATCCCCAAAACAACAAAGTAAGATGATGATTTACACAGAGTACTTGTACTGTCTTGGCTAAACGTAAATCAGAGGTAACTTCAAGTTCCATATACAGGTACATGCAAAGACTGCATTGTTTTACATATAGAACTGAAGCGTTCAGGGTTTAGGTATCTCTAAAGAACCACTACGATTTGACACAAAACATCCTGATTAAAATATCAGCAAAGGCAGCAGGACAGGTGACTCAGATCTCTTCCAGAGAACCTGAGTTCATTTCTCAGCACGCATGTCAGGTTGCTCACAACAGTCTGTAACAGCAGCTCAAGCGGGATCTAACATCATCTCTGGCCTCTACAGCCACCCTGGGACATGGAATACAGTCACAAAAACACACACACCTACACACAAAGAAAAGAGAACTAATGTTTCCAATCAGCAGAGGACTTAAATAGACATTCTCCAAAGACACACAAATGGCCAAAAGGTATCAGTATTTTTAAGGGACTAAGTCAAATTTAGGAGAGCTACTATCAGAGGAACACATGTACATGAGAATGTGGAGATATAGACTATGGCAAGTAGTGGGGAAGTGATGGTGCTTTAGGAAACAGTGTGACTATCTGAAAACTAGCACAGAACCACCACCTTTTATCAACCCCCAAACAGAAGGCAGCTCTCAAGCAGACACTTTCACATATCCACAGAAGTGCTACTCAGAATATTCAAAAGACGAGGCAACCCAAACGTCCAGTGATCGGTGAACAGATGAGAATGTGAAGTACACTACAGCGGCCTAAACTATGTGTATCACATCATACAGGATCGCATAACTGAATTATGGAGGTTGCAAAAGTTTGGAAGTAGATTTCTGAATGCACAACGACAAAACTTTAATCAAAACTGAAAGGGTAAGGAAGCCACAATGGCTCTGATGGCGCTTGCCCATGGTGTATCACACAGCCTCACTGCAGCCTAGTTCTGAACATACAATGCCTGTGCTGAGCATGTTCACATGCACAAAAACATAACCGCTCACATTCGAATCAACTGTCAATTACAAACGCCAGTGTTTTTCCTGTACTGTTAATAGATATACCTAAGAAATGCTTCAAAATAATGTATGGCTTAAAGTCAGTAAATGTTTCATTTGTGTACCTATTTTATTCACCCAGTACACGACATTAAATGCCTCCCACTATGCAAGTTTTCTGTTCTCACGGAAACATAATCATTTAATTCTAAAAAAAACAAAGACTTAAATTTTCCTGTCACTACTGAGCATGTATCAAATTAGTGTAAATGTTACTTTTTTAATTGTTTCAGTTGCTGACTTTAGTTTCATACATGCACAAATATTGTTCAGTGAATTTTGGGTTAAATTAGGATAGAATTTCTAACAATTTGTGCATGACTTCTAACATTTTATACAATATAACACAAAATGGCACTAACAATTACAAATTTTTAAAAAGATTTATTTGTGTGTGTATGCGCATGTGTATGTGTGGTGGAGGTATGCAAGCTGTGCATGTGTGCAGACCTGAAGGGAGTACCGGATCTCTCAGAGCTGGAGTTACAGGTGTTTGCAGGATGCTGAGCATTACACATGGGCACTAGGATCCGGGCACTAGGATCCAAGCACTAGCACTAGCCCTAGCCCTAAGCATAGCTCTGAGAACTACTAGTTTGAGGCCAGACTCAACTATACAGCAAGTTCTAGGTACCCTGGGCTACATGATGAGAACTGCAAAAAAGGGAGGGCAAGCAGCCACTGAAAATTAAATACAAAGATGGTTGCAAAGTCAGGGGCTTTAAAAAAAAAGGGAGGGCAAGCAGCCACTGAAAATTAAATACAAAGATGGTTGCAAAGTCAGGGGCTTTAAAAAAAAAACCAGACAATGAAGATTGGTTGGTAATGGCCATGGAGTTTTAGTATTGCAAGATAGGAGATGGCTCAAGAGGGGTTGTAACAACAGTAACAAAAACTACCAAATTTACTGCTGAATTTTTAATATATATTTTATCACAATTTTAAAACAAGACAAAATAATTCTTGGGTCATGAGACCCTGCTGAAAACAAGTAACTGTCCTCTTTACTTACGGCCTCCAGGCCACAGCCACCTGTCACAGGCCTGCCTAGCCTACTCCTCCACTTCATGTTTCGCCCCGTGTCTTTCCTCACACTGGGCAGGCCACAGGGCCCTTGCACTTCCTGCTCCTATCGCCTGGACGGTGCTTCTCCAGAGACCCACTTGTCTCATGCCTTACTCCCCGTCTTTATTCAAGGGTCACCTCCTGGTCAGGCCTTTCCTGGTTATTCTTCCTAAAATCACACACCTGCAGGCACCCACATCACCTGCCCTGTCCTTCCCTGTGCTCTAACTGCTATCTGGTACACTGGGTGCTTCTTATCTAGTTCACCATCTTTTCTACCATGGCATGGTGCCATGAAGAAAGACACGCCTCTACCCTCATCTGCCTCCAGGCCCTTGAAGGGTACGAGTTGCAGGACAGGTGTTCAGTACAGGTCACCAAGAGTGAATGCAGCTACATTTTCAAAAGGGCTAAGGGTGAGCACACAAATAGGATTCATCGGCACTCTTGCAGCAGAAACTGGCCAAGCAAAGAGCTTCAGGCAGAATCAACAGGAGCAGAAAGGAGTTTGACATGGCACAGATCTTGTGACAGTCCTGCCCAGATGCCAACACCTGTATCATGCCCAAGGCAGCCCCGCTGCTGAGAACACTCAGCTCATTCTCTTTGGAGCTGTCAACTACAGTCTGGGCACCAAGTAACCCTGAGCCCACCCAAGTTCAGAGCATGGATATTGAAGTTCTGATTCTGCAGAACTCTTCACCCTCCTTGACAGACAATCCATGTATATGAGATCTATGAGATCCTGACACCTCCATCCAAGAAGGGGCACCCTTCCTCTGAAATATACCACAGCCCTACTGTGAAGATGTGCTGTGAGTATTGCCACCCAAGTTCACAACCCAGTGGTGCCACTAGGTGTGACTCTTAAAGAGTCCCATTTGTAAAGTGGAGTATGCAGTTCCTATAACTATGGGCTGATATGACCTGCCATTTACCAGCAGTTGCTCATAAAAACGAGTTCTTGTTTTATTAGTCACCCTGTATCCTCAGAAGCAAGCTATGGATTTAGTTCATAGGAAATGCTTTGAAAAAAAAAAAAACACACACAAAAGTGAGTGAGAACAATGAATGGATGACTGGTTCCCTTCAATTCCTTTGCAACATTTCAATGCAAATAGACAAGCCTGGCCCCCCTCTCAGTAACACAGCACTCAGTCAGGGCTCGCAGCTCCACTTAGGAACCAGGCCTGCTTCAGCTGCAGCATGCCATACCCAGCTGCTGCAACAACCAAGCTGTCTCAGGGAGCCAGACTTCAAAGCAAATCCAAGACTGACCCCCTCCCCCCCAGCCAGCTAGGGTAGATCCCCTTCTCCCGTCCACAAGCTCATAGCCTTGACCCATAATAGCCGAAACCCTCCAAACCCATGTCTTCTTGGTGGCTGGCCCTCCCTTCTAGCTCTCCACCCTTCCTTAAGTACAGAGAAAAATGACCAGCATTCAAATCACACAGGAAAGCTATCCTACCTCCCCCTGAAAGCAGAGGGCCCTATAAAACCCATCTGCTGCTCCAACTCAGGACAGCATACTGCTTCACAAAACTCTCTATCCTGATTCTCAGAGCCCGGGTCATAAAATACTCCATTCTTAATGAATATCCAAACAAGTCATTTTCCATCACTTCGCCTTAGCGCTCACTTCCCTAATAGGTCCACACTCATCTCCAAGTTCTTAACTGTAGCTGATCAACTGCTGCATGGCATGTAGTCAGTCCTGGGCAAAACAATGAAACCAAACAGCAACCTAATCAGGTAACTATGACTACCATTTCTTCTTAGATGGTTCAAAGCAATGAATTCAGAGCTCTGTTGGAACTTAATTGCCTGAGGTCACAGTTAAGATACAAAAGGAGCTGAGAGGCAAACCCAGAAGAACTGGAGTCTTGGCCCACTGAAGAGGTTCTCCCAGCAAGTTGTATTTCTTGATCAACCCCAATGGGTCTGTGTAAACTCGCCTTCACCAGGTGGCCCAGCCTACACCCCAACTGCACAAGGTTCTACACAACAGCATGTGGTGCAGGACCTGTGGGACCAAGCTCAGCAACCATGGCAGATGGAAGCAAAGGCCTCACGATGGAGGGAAGGGGTGGATCCCCAGAGACCACCTTCTCACAGCTGCTGTCAGAGGACTACATCTATCTCCTCATGGGGTGGGTGATGCTGCAAAAGGACACACTTAAGTTTACAGAAAGCAAGGACAGTGCAAGGCAGAGGACAGCATTATGCTAGGAATGATGTCAATGGCCTCATCAAAGGAACATTCACAAAGCCAATGATTCTGCAGCCAGAATTCTATCTCGGGTAGCGGGTGGCAGCCTAGTCACATGGCACTCACTTCCAACTAGTGTCAGTTTACCCCTGCCCTCTGGGGTAAGGAAAACTTAATACAGCAGAAGTCTATTAAAGCAACACCTGTTAAAGGCTTCAAAAATAATATCAGTCTTCAAAGGAGGAAGCTAGGCATGATAAGCTCCCTCCACTTGGCTACATTTTCAGAGCTGATGTTAAATTAGACAGTAAAACAGACGGAGGCATGCGAAACCAACACTTAAGACTTTTTAACATGAATGTTTGTTCCACTATACCCTGTGAAAGCCTGATTCATGAGATCCCCTTAATAGTGGGAAAGATCTTATGTCACAGATCACAGCCAGGAGGAAAGGGTGAGTGGATCAAAGGCACAGGGACACGTTGGGTTGAGTGGAAATTTCTGGTTCCTGAAATTATGCACCTATTGTCTTTTAACAGCAAACCTATTCTATAATAGGCCAGGTGGTGAATAACTTAAGTTTCGTGGGCCATCTGGTCTTTGTCATGACTACTCAAATTCTGCTTGTATAGTGTTTAAGCAGCATAGACAATATACAATCAGCATGCTTGTGTTCCACTGAAACTTGACTTACAGAAACAATTGGTAGACCAGAACTGGCCACTCATACTATTTGCCACATTCTTGGTAGCAGGGCAATCAGCCTTGGTTTCTAGAAGAGGCTCTAATTCTAGGTCTGCTACAGTTTTGAAACTGTGTGTCAATCTACTCTTCTCAACCTGGTATACCAACCTGCAAAATTGGGCTAAGCATCCCTCTGCAGGGACACCCTTCCTTTCTTCTTCTGCCCATGTCACTATTATGAAATCATTATTGCACTCTTTACTGCCTATGTCTTGTCTGGCTCTTCAGAAAGTAAACTGAAACCTAAATTACCTGCTTTGTATGTTCCTCAAAGATGACCCAGGTTACATCCTGGAGTCAATGGAAAGAGACAGGACAAAGAGGCTGCCATGGAGAACACAGAGCCACCCTGCAGGTGTCCTCTATACTTCTCTCAGGTATTCTGAAGCAGACTGAAGGTAACCAACTCACCAGTCCTCACATCCAATCATGGATAACCTTTAGTCCATTCCTTGATTGTGGACGCTTAACAAGAAATCCAAAATCTTCCATAATTTTAAATCACTGAGTTAGCAAAATCCAAATTACAGCACTTTGTTTGAACCGCTAAAGAAAACAGTTTTATACAATTTGACCTGAATAGGAAAAACTGTAACATACCTAACATACCTCCAGTTCTCTGACCTCCAGCCCACCATCCCCACAGTGATCCTGGGAACAGTCAATCAAATCCTCCACCAGGGCAGCGCTGCCTACTTAGAGCACTTTGCACACCGAAGCTTTGCTCTCGAATTCTGAGGCTGTCAGGTAGCAAACAGCTCACTGCTCACACACAGCCGGCACTCAAAGTCTGGTCAGAACAGCTGAAGGACCCACCTATCTATAGATGCTGTGGGAACCACAGGGTAGCTTAACACATCATCCATGATACTGGCACAATGTAGACAGCTGGAGACCCACCAGCACTGAGGGTAAAATTTAGTGCAGCACTGAGTGGCCCTCATGCTACTTAGGGAGGTATTTGCACTAAAGACACAATGCAGATGATGAGTTCAAAGCAGGGTGCCCCTGGGGCAGGTCACATGATACTAGCAGCTATTTACATTTATAAACATTTTTACAATATAAAAGCCACACTGAGACTTTTATGCATAAATTATAATGCAGAAGTTAGTGTACTTTTATATAAGGTACATATAAAACCCACATGAGCATCACTCAGATCAAAACAGAAAACCACCACCTCCAGATCTCTTAGCTGTTATTCTTCTCAAACCAAACCTAAAATTTCTTTCAACCATGAATAACTGTGCCTATTTTAATGCTTTCTGTACACTAAATTATCCCACATAAACTCTTCTATATCTGGCTACTTTCACTCCCATATTGAGATCCATTCAGACTCTTCTACTCAGAGTGTGCCTGCATGCCCCCCCACTGTGTGTTACAAAGTCTGGGTATGTAGCTCTGACTGGCACTACTGTCTCCTAAAGCTTGAGCCTCCATCCGCCCTCTTGGGATGCCATCCCAACTTCAGCACTTCATTTCTATTGAAGAAATACACAGAGATTTGTTTTCTCATTCCATTTTTTAAGTAGCACCGGGGTGTTTCCAGCTGGGACTATTGTGAAAATCATAACCATGAACATAGATGAGTCCTCTGAGCATGCTTGTTGGTGCGTATCTATGTGCTCTCTGGAAGGCATGCAAGGGCCGGTCCCAACATTGCACCTGGTGATCAGCATGTACATCTCCAGTCTCACACTGACACTGGTAGCTTTCTTTTAGACTAAATTCTCCAAGGCTGAAATGAACCTGAGAAGTGGTTTGTTCTGGGTGCCCATTTCATGCTGTTTCATTTAACATTATTCAGAAGTCACACCTTGTCCACTTTCCCCATCCCCACATCTCTCAGTAAAATTCATTACAGGGGTCAGTGAGATGGCTCAGTGGATAAGGACACTAGCCCCAAGCCTAACGGCCTACATTCAATCCCTAGGACCTACGTGGTGCAAGTGACCACTAAACATTAGCTCCTGAACGAAAATATCTATCTCTAAGTGTAAAAACAGGAAATAATTATTAGGAATATAGGTCAAGGCCACAGAACATGGCCAAGTTCAGTTTAATTATCTTGTTACTTAGATGAGGACCTAATGATCACAAAATGATGATAACAAGGGGAAGGTATAAATTAGCAAGAATAACGTCAAGATGAAGACCCATATGCAACCTGAATGCAAGGCCCAGGAGAGTCTTAAACCAGGTGAGCACAGAAAACCTTGACAGGCCAACCTAGATAAAAAGTCAACATGACAAGCAGAAGTATTATTGCCCCTACCTGCCTGGTTTATAACCATCTTCCTAAAGTGAAAGCTAAAACCATCTGTCCCATTGTACAGACTGACAACCTGCTTGAAGACACTGGTGTCTTGTAAGAGACAGCCCAGCGCACATGATCTGGTGGGCAGGAAGTGAGAATCAGCTAAGCAGGTCTCTTGCTCACTGACTCTCTCCTTCCCTGCTGCTAGTGAATCACCCGTTCCCTGGGGAATTTTGGCAGATTCTCAGCCTGGCTGCAGATGATGTTCTGGATCTGTTTATTCAGGTGGAGATTGGATAAAAAACAAGAGCAGCCCAGTGGCAGGATAAACAGTCTCCGCCAGGCAGGGTCAACTCTCCTAAGGCAGGACTGGGCTGTGTCAACCAAGCTCCCAGCCGGCTCACTTCCTTTAGGATCACTGAACCCCCCCTTCCCCGGGGGTCTTCAACAGACAGTTTCCATTAACTCTTTGAAAAAGAAATCTGATGCCTCAAGCCCATGTGAATGCATGTCTCAAGGACCCTGCTGCAGCAGATACCACTTGGCCTACCATCAGCCTACAAGTATTGACCTAGAAGCTTGCAATGAAGAAACTGGAGACGATCAAGCAGCAGCCAGCACTAAGTCTACAGTGACCCAGCCCAGGGAGAATTGGTTCATGAAGACACAGTCCAAACTGTCAGATTGTTGCTGTGTTCCACAGAAAGGTTCACAAATAAAACAGTAACAAAGAAATACCCTGAGGAAAATGTACATTGCTGGGTGAAAAGGGCCCATATGAAAAGGCTTCCTAATACGCACGTCTGAAGGAGAACATGCTGAGAAAATAAAAACACTGAGACAGCAAGATACAGTAGTTGTCAAGAAGGAAGGAAGGAAGACAGGGAGGGAGGTGGGATAGGTAACACTGGAGTCTCAGGTAGTCATTGCACATTTTTCAAACCAATAGAATATCTAATACCAAGAGTGAAACCTAACTTAGACTACACACTTTATTAAGGGATAATGTATTAATGTTGGTTCATCAAGTATAAACAATGAACCACAGTAAGACAAGGGAAGCAAACGCTGGGGTAAGTGGCGGGGCACTACAGGAATGCTCTGTACTTTAAAGTTATTCTACAAACCTGCAACTGCTCTAAAAGTATATTAATTAAAAAAATAAAATCTCAGCCAGGTGTGGGTGACTTGTGCCTATAATCCCAGCAACTCAGGAGACAATGCAGGGGTTAGTCTGAGCTTGAAGAACCTAATCCTGCAAAGTGCGACCCTGTCTCAAATCTCTGCCCCCACTTCAAAAAGTCGCCTGGAGTATTTTGCAGTACTGATGTCACAGCACATGTAAGGTATACAATGGTTTTCACTTCTTTCCTTACTGCTATATGCTCAGTACCCAGAAAAACCCTTAGAATACAGAGGTTTCTCTACCAGGTTGTTGAGCAAACAAATGAATCACAACTCTAGCTTAACCTCCTGACAATTACAAAGAAGAAAAACAAAGGTAAAGCCATACAACTGTTGGGCGTTGGTGGCACACCCCTTTAATCCCAGCACTCGGGAGGCAGATGCAGGCAAATCTCTGTGAGTTCGAGGGCAGCCTGATCTACAGATCGAGTTCCAGGACAGGCTCCAAAGCAATACATAGAAACCCTGTCTCAAAACAAAACAAACAGAAGCCATACAACCTAATTTTTTTAAACAAAGAAAAGGAATTAAAAGCAAAGCAGAGAATTTACTTTCTTTTCCAGGTAAGGAACCTACAGACAATTTTAAAGAAAACAGTGGGGAAAAGTGAGTTTCTAAGTTACTTACTCCTTTCCAGTATTCACTTAGCTCCAAACACTGAGATTCGTGGATAAGTCCAAGTCAGCAAGGGTGAGACATTGCTAGATCAAGAAAGGATGGCTCATGTTTCTTTTTGCCTGGCTCTGGGACAGCAAGCTAAGAGTCACCTGAGTGTCACCTGAACAATGCCTCTCCACTCCCTCAGGAAAGTTCCTATCAGATGCCACTGACCAGTGCGATCTAAAAGCTACATCTGCCTTCAACCCTGAGGACACAGGCTGAGTCCCGCCCCCACCCCCCAACACTGATGGCCTGGACTTCCTTCCATGCCTGCAGGAATGGAATTTGTCCTGGCATCCTGGCAGGGCAACATGGTATCAATTGGAATCAGGAGATAGAAATCAAGGCAAGACAGCCACTTTCATCAGAATTTCCATCTACATAGACATCTTAAATGAAAGGCATAAGTGCTTATCATTACTGGTCAAGGCTACCATGGCCACCAGATGCTCTCTCAGCTTTATCTGCCTCCAAATTGTTCTCCTTGTTTCCAATCCTAGCCACCTGCACCTGGTACCGACTTACCCCAGCACACCCATGGTGCTCCTCTGCACACCCATGGTGCTCCTCTGCACATCATTACTGCCACTAACCCTCAGCCCTCATGCTCTTGCAACTTAGCAGAGCACCAGACAGTCAAGCCTCTAGCCCTGGCTCAACCAAACAGCCAGCGCTACTGTAAGGCTGGCCTGGCCTTTCCTGACTTACAGCAAACAAGCCTAAGGCCAGTCTCCCACATGGTCGAGGCCATGGGCCACGCCTGTAAGAAAGAAAACTCCTACATGGAACAATGAGGAACAACAGACTTTCCCAGTCTCCAGGACCTGGGCAGCTGTCTCGTGGCAACAAAATGGACAAAGCCAGACAGCAATCATGTTACTGTCCAGTCCCTTGCCCCTAGCAGTGTACTACATGGATTTTTCTTCCTCCTGGATGAGGGAGGGAGGGAGGGAGGGAGGGAGGGAGGGAGGGAGGGAGGGAGGGAGGGAGGGAGGGAGGGAGGGAGGGAGGGAAAAAGTAGATGACAGTGCTAACACAAGATGGGAAGGGGACTTAGTGAGACCAGCAACAAACCCCAGCTACTCTGAGCAAGTAGCTGTAAGGAGTAGTCTCTCTGCACTAAGGGGCTGTAACCAGCAAGGGTTCCCATGAAAAAAGACCATTCACAAATGCTGGTTTGTGAGGGCAGCACCAAGGAGCCCAAAAACCAATGGGCCCTGTCATCAAAGCTTGTGGTCCTTCTTCCTAGTGACCTCACCATCCAGGACCAGGACAGATGAAACAGGATAAAAAACAACATGGTGACCCTATTCCTCATTCCCTAATGGAACACAGCCTCCTTCGTATGGCCACACTTCATGTCAGCCTTGGGTATCAAGTATACCCAGGAGAATGTCCATCCAATGTGGTTAAGCCAAAAGGCAGGATACATGGGTTGTCAATGTGCATGACTAGTATTCTAAAAGCCCTACCCAGAGCAAAGTAGGGCGAAGCTCTCACCGATGGTCTGACAGCAACCAAATCTTCGCACTATTATGTACAATATCAATGCACTTGCCATTTAGGTAAATAAGCGTATTTAAAAACAAAAATCCAAACCAAAAAAACCCAGAAAACATGAATTTAGATGCTGAGCTTTGGAACCTAATCTTTTTAAAAAGTTTTTTGTCTTAGATTTTATTTATTTTCATTATATAACTGTTTTTCCTGAATATATGCATGTGCAGTACCTATGAAGCACAGACGAGAACATCAGAGCTCCTGGCACTGTAGTTATACTTGTCATCTGTAATGTAGGTGCTGGAAATTGAACCTTGGTCCTCTGGAAGAACAGCCAGTTCTCTTCCCCTGAGCCATCCCTCCAGTCTCTTGGAACCCAATCTTTAACTGGAAATGCCTGGGTAAAAAAATATGCATGGAGCATGGCATTCACTGCTTCACTGTCAGTGCACCAAGCACAGATGAAGATTTGGGGTGCTGAGGTCTGGAGTCTCCTATAGAACCCTGTGCCATAACAGTCTCACAGCATGTGAGCCCACTCCAGGTGGTAGACACTTTAAAGGCTCATTGTAACCAGAATCTGGATGAAATTCACTAGAGCTTGCCCACTTTTCCTTTACACAGGAGGCCAGCACATCAATTCCAGTCTCAGTGATGTGGAATGGCCTCATGATGGAGATGGGTAGTAGTCGGACTCTTGGGGAAGAGATCATCACTGGACAGAACCCAGGACTCCCACCAGGGAGAAGCATCCGCTGTGTTCGGCCACCATGTGATCAGAACCGTGGCAGGACCTGTCCCTAGAGATGTTGAGGAAGCAAGTGAAGCTAGGAGACATTGTATACTCCCCCGCCCCACTCCAGCCTCCTAATGGTGACCCACATACCTGCAAGGATCTCCCCAGGCCTTAGCCTACAAGCTACAAACACATTGTTGGTCTAGGGCACCAGACATCCTCTATAGACACTGAACATGACTGAGATGGTCAGCTTCCCCATGTCTACATAGATCAGGGGGACGGGGTGCCTCTCATTTCCTAGGCAGAAAGTATAATGGCAAAGAAGCATTCTCCAAGGAGACATTTTCTACCCTCTGCTCCCAACCATGCCAGGCAAAGTTTATCCAGATCCTAACTCAGGGGTTATTCCCTGGCTGGAAGTCATCCAGCCAACTAGAGTGCAAGTCCAGGTGTTCTCAGACTCCCAGCTATGCTGACTTGTGAGCAGAAGCAGTACAGGCAGCTAGATCATACAGCCAGTGGCCAAGTGAACAGAGAGGGGAGTGATGGAGCCAGGATGTCCCAGAAATGTCTTCAGGGGCCACCAAAGGGCCGCCTGTCTTCACCTGTTACTAGATCCACATGCCAGCTTCAAACAGCCCTAACTAAGTTCCAGGCAGAGAAGGAAGCTGTTTCAGCATTTGGCTGCAGCCTCTAAGACAAAGTCCTTTCCCTCCGGGGAGTCATACCATGATGTGCCTTTTTAAAAATAAAATCAAGCCTGCTTCCTGCCTCATCTGGAAGACTTTTGATCTGATCATATGATTTAGACTATCTCTTACCACGCAATTTCCCAAGCCTTTTAGCACATGAACTAAGCACACTTGGAAAATTGGGATTAAGAGTCGGCCCTTTAATGGTGTCCTCCTTATCCATCCCACAGATGACAAGATTGCCACAGCATCAAAGTAGCAATATAGTCAGCACCACTGTTTTGCATTCTCAAACCACCAGTCCCCATCCAGTCTGCTCTGCATTCCCACAAGAGCAAGCACTTGCTGTTTCTTCCTTGGAAACACATGCTTTTAAAGCATGTCATTGAGGATGTAAAAGCAAAAGGTAAAACTACAAAGCATACAGGAAAAAACAGGAGAAAATCATTCAGCTTAGAGCTAGGCAATTCTTATACTTGACCCTAAAAAGCACAATCCATAAGGTAATAAACTAATGCACTGAACTAAACTTTATCCCCAAGTGTATGGTATTTATAATGTGAAAAAGTTTGTTAAATAAAACACCAGATTAGGTGAAAACATTTTCAAAGCACACATTAAAAAATAAAACAGTATCTAGACTATGTAAAGACCTTACAGAACACAAATACCAAGAAGTAACACAAAATAATTAGCTTAAAAACTTGACAATAACAAAGACAATATTTCAGCAAAAAGGTTCACAGATGAGCTGGTCACTAGGGCACACACCTATGAGGAACGAGACCTCAAATCCAGCCTGGGCTGCACAGCCAGATCCTGTACCAAAAACAACAAAAATAAAATAACCCACAAGTAGCAAATAAGGCAGAAGAAAATGTTCAACATCAATGAACACCACGAGAAAAATGTAAATTTAAATCACAATAAAATATATCTATATATCTAAGTATTTATCAGAATAGCCAAAGAACTAAAACATGGAAATATACCACCAAATACTAACCATAAAAAAATACGACTGGGTTATTTATACATTGCTAATGGAAATATAAAATGGTATAGCCATTCTGGAAGAGTTCAGCAGTTTCTGAAACACCAAAATATGAAGTGCTATGCGACTTTTCCACTGCACTTTGAGGCATTTATCCCAGAGAAATGGAGATTTAATTCACACAAAAATCTGTACATGAATGGTCACAGCAACTTTATTCAAAACAATCAAGAATTGGAAAAACCACAGGAGTCCCTCAATGGGCAAAAGGTTAGGCAAAGTATGGTACAGCCACACCATGGAATACAACCTGGTAACAGAATGGAGCAAAGTACCAGCACACAACTAAACCAACCTCCAGAGAATTACACCCAACACGACCAGTCCCAATAGTGTGTGCTATACTGCTCCATTTCCATAACACTTAAAAGAAAAGAAAAGAAAAAAGTATAAATTTGGAGAGGTATAGCAATCCAGGTGTGGAGCAGGAAGAAAGTGGGTATGACTATATAGGAGGAACTTTAGTGGGTGTGGATATGGTCTGGGTCTTGCTTGCATCAATATCAATATCCTGGTTGTAAAGTTTTACAAGATGGAGCCACTGAAACTGAGCTAAAGATATTCAGGGAATTTCTATTTCTCACAGCCACTTGTCAATCAACAATTACCCCAAAGTAAAAAGTGTAACAAAAACAAAATGCCAGGCAGTCACAGCTGATAGAAGAAGGCCTGATAAAGTGAGACAGCTATATTCCAGTTCCCAAAAAAGGATATACCAGAAAGCCAAGAATGAACACACACACACACACACACACACACACACACACACACACACACACACACGTGAACTCCAACAGGTTTTTAAGAGATCATCCAGAAGGAATAAGAAGGAATATCTGCAAATGAGATCAACTTTGGGGCAGACAGACAGACAGACTATCTGATACTAGGACACCTATTTGGGGTAAAGGAAACCAACATCCCAAGAGCACAGTAGCAAGGCAAGAGCCGTGTCACCCCAGCCCTGAAGCTACATGTGACAGTATGAAGCAAGGGGATCCAATTTACCTCCATGGCAGAGTCAGATGGTTCAGAAGTAACTTCTGAGCAGCGCTCCCCAGGACAGTATCTTTATCCTCCCAAGGCTCTGTACCAACACAGCTGGGCACACGGGTAGCACTAGAGAAAACAGGCCCTGGGTGCTACAGTGCTGCAGCCTCCCCACACTCACTTTCAGCACCCAGTTAAATTGGGAAGAGAAACCACAAATTGGCACCTCTGCCTCAGCTGTTTGGGTTTGAAATGCATCCAGGAAGTGAGAAAATGGAATGGGAATCTGCCCTAGAGTGATGTCTTCAAGGGCAGGTCCCATTGTGGGTAACTCTGCTGGCATTACCACAAAGGAGGCTGGGGCTCTGCAGAGGCCTGGCAGCAAGATCACTTCCCTGTATGTGTCTGCCACTTAGGAGGTAGACAGCCAGAACCTCTCAGAACAAACAGCTCTGTGACAGGATGGGGAGAATCAGTCTGAACTGCAGGCACAAGAAGACTTTCAGAGAAACTCTTAATGAGAATGACACCACCAGCTGCTCCAGGGAGCTCACCTGAGACCCACACGATGCTTGTAAAGCAAATACGTGTATGAATAAGCTGGCCATTACCCGGGCAGAAGCATCTTGCCCCACACTCTGAGGTGTCCCACACCCAACACATGATATGTCAGCTCTGACAAAGCCCTCTTAGGTGCCCAGACCACATCATTCCAGAACAAAGTGGGCAACCAGCTTTGGGGGAGAGAGAATATCAGGACCCATCTGTCACTCTGTGACCTCAGGGATAACACTTGCAGTCTGTGTACCTTCAGCATGTCACAGACTACAGAATTGTACCTCGGAGGGCACACAGGACAATGCCTACATACACCAAATCTGCAGTCACTGTTTCATATCTAAAAGGGTGGAAAGATAACATCTGATCATTTTGTAATCACAAAATATCCATTTCATATGCCTGTCGATATAATAATTAATAAAACTGTGAACCATTGCACAAATGGGTTGAATCTGTATTCCCATATACTGCCCAACAATGACAGGCCTTATGAAAGAAAGGCCTGGCATAAACACAAACACATTTCTTCCACTTGGGCTAGAGGAGCTGAAAATGGCTCCCAGGTGTGAGCAGACACAATAGACCCTGCCTTCTTTGCGAGGTCATCCTGCAGGTCAAAGTCAAGCCGGCCATTTTCGGATTAGGTGCATGTGCACAAGAGGCTTCCCCAAGTGCTAACTGGATTACAGAAGCCACCTGCAGGAAGTGGGGAGGGGGAGGAGGGGAGAAGGAAATGGCCCAGTTGGAGCGAGTCTGTTGATATGGGCAGGAGCCAGCCCCTTTCACGGCGGAGGTTGTGCAACCAGAGCAGCTCAGCTTCCAAGCTGCATTTCACAGAGCCCTGGAGGGTGTTCAGAGCCCACTGCTGGAAGGAGTGGCTCCTCCCTCCAAGTCTTTCCTGGTTTCTCAAGCATCAGGAGCAGCCTGTATTCCCACTGGATCCTGTGCTATATTGAGAGAGAGGGAGAAAGAGAGAGAGGAAGGGAGGGAGGGAGAGAGGAAGGGGGAGAACACCACCCAGACATCTAACAAAAGCCAACACTCAGCAGTACAACTTCAGCTGCTGAGTTCCCAAAAAGGCAGGAACCTCCATGACCAACTTGGTATTCCACAAGTGCTCCCTGCCTGGGCTCCCCCAGCTCTGCAGCTGGTGTTCCTTCACTTTCTCAGCAAATAACTTGCAGATGTACCTCTCATCTCCCTGGCTTACCAACCCCACTCCCAAAGACCAAGGAGGGGAGAAAGAAGGAAAAGGACCAGTCATGATGGTGTGATTTGGCAGGCTCTGTAGGAGGCTCCTTTCCCAGAGAAAGGCTCACTGTAACTGGGGGCAAAAGGACATCTGTGCTGCAGAATCCCTGGGAAGCTGCTGGGACACAGCAGCTTTGTAAAGTGGGCTTTTCTATCTTGAGGCTCAGTGGTGGTACCCAGCATCTGATGAAACTGCAATTCTGAGACCACAGGTCCTTTTTGGCCTTTCAGCAGAAATTTACTGGCTTGCCAACAGCCTGCTTGATAACAAAAAAAAAAAAAAAAAAAGACAGAAAGGCAAATGACCCTAAATGGAACTAGTCCTGTCTGTTAGTTCTGATAGTATCCCCAAATGCTGCAGGGTCTCACTGTGCTGGCTGAACAGTGGTAAATTACACCCACTTCAAGGAGGGGGGAGAACGGAAGTCTAATATTAGAGATGTGGATTAGAGTCCACAGGGTACCCACTGAGATTTCCAAATTCCTGAGTCCTAGAACAAAGGATTAGACAGAAACACATGGACAGTTATAGAAACAGGGACAGTGTATTAAGGAAGAGAAAGGCATTCCCAAGAATGGGAATGGGACAGACAGCTGGGAAAGGACTGAGACTTGTCAAAGCATCCTGCCCTAAGCCTGGTGACCCTTTGCAGGTCATTTCCATCACACCCACCTTCTCTTGAAGATTTTATAGGCTTTTGCTTGAATTTTTGTTTCTGCCAACTGGCTTCTTCACTTGCATTAATCTCTATACCGTACTCTACTGCCGCAACCTCGGGTAAAAATGTCACTTTATCTGAGAGTCTTTCCTGTCATGTGTTCATCAGCAACATGAAGGGACCTGAGCCAGTGCTCAGCCCTTGTATGGTGATTATCTGTCCATCTTCCTGTGCAGCTAGATGGAGTTCCTTAGAAGATGATATAGACCCATTATTACTTAGTTTCTCCTGGGCGCCTCCTAAGAACCCCACAGCAGGCCTTAATGTACAACTCTGGAGTCCATCACACACCAACCAGTGCCCTACTACTTTTCTTTTATTGTTAAACCTGAAAACTGAAAGGAGAAAGACCAAATCCATGATTGACTAATTAAAGCAAGATTTATTTTAGAGGTGCACCTGGGACTGGCCAGCTGGCTGTCTCACCCTAAGTCCGGATTTTAGAGAGCAGCTCTGGATGTGAGAAAGACAAGTTTTTTTTATAGCTCAGGGCTGGGGGATTTGATGGGCAAAATAGGCAGGATCATAAGCATAACAAGTTAGTCATAATAAAAAGACACGATTTCAAGGTGGTTGTAACAACAGGTAGTCCTAACAAGGTGGTCATAACAACCCTTTTGGAACAAAGGTAGGGTTGCAAGATGGGAAAGCAGGAAGAAAGGAAGGGTTGTGCACAATGCAAGGCTGGGAATAGACCAGAGAGAGACCTACTGGAGCAAGAAGAGAATTGCATACCCCCCCACACCTCTTTTTAACTTCCACATGAGACAAAGAAGTGCTCTTCCAAGCTTAGGTAAGGACAAGCATCTAGCAGATACTGGTAACTGATAATCAGCAGTAAGATAAGTGGTGTTAAAACTAACTCGTGCCCTGGGGGGGGGACAAGCTTCAACAGCCACCAGTGTGCTAATGTTCAGGTGGCAGTAGATCTCCTATCAGGTTAGACTGTGCAAGAGCGCTCCTTGTCTCCTTCCCTCCCTAGTAACATGAAAAGTCAGCTAGAGAGCCCCAAGTAGGCCACCAATAAAAAAACACTCTCAGCAGCAATAAACTGGTAACAGCCATGGGTTTCAAGCATGCTCAGTGTATCCATGGCACTTACGCTTATTGTCTCCTGCCACTCAACTTTTTGTAATGACTGCTTGTAGCCCAATATTCCTGGCAGGTGCCCGTCACCACAAAGGTGATATCAGGAAGTGTCTGATTTATTCTCTTCCAAAGTCCAATGGGCTTGGGAAGGATACATGAGTCCTAAGGCTTCTCTCCCACATCTCACATAAACCTAGGCAGTCCATGTCCACCATGGCAGGACAGCAGAATCTGGGACAGCACAGGCTAATTGTCTTGTCCCATACAGAAGTATTGAGTCAGAACAGGCCGATGACTGGCAGATAGTATGCCAACAAGAAGAGCAGATACAGCCACCTCAACTTACATACCCCCACAATGCTCAGTTTCTAC
Source organism: Mesocricetus auratus (assembly GCF_017639785.1). Taxonomy (NCBI): domain Eukaryota; kingdom Metazoa; phylum Chordata; class Mammalia; order Rodentia; family Cricetidae; genus Mesocricetus; species Mesocricetus auratus. The sequence continues at coordinate 155,728,423 of NW_024429266.1, forward strand.
AACAGTAAAAATGAGCCCACCATCTGACAGTAACCCTCAGCTTTTAAATATGACCATCATTTCATCCTTCCCGGGATAAACACCATGTGCTAAAGGTTTTTTGTTGTTGTTGTTTTGTATTTTTACATCAACTCTTTAATATGTCTTCTAATACTGGCCTTCCAGGGGATATACTCACAGGAAGTTTGAAAGACAGCTAAAGAAATACAAAGGCAAGAGCCCCACCTACTCTTACATCTCAGCTGAGGGATAAACACTTCTACCTCAATGCACACACGCCACTTCATATCAGCATTGGAGCTCTACATCCAGCGAAGTCATACCTGTGACCTTGAACTACAATCTGTCTCTAAAAACAAACTACACAGCAAAAAAAAGAAGGAAGGAAGGAAGGAAGGGAGGGGGAGGGAGGAAGGAAGGAAGGGAGGGAGGGAGGGAGGAAGGAAGGGAGGAAAAATGGAAAAAGATATTAGCAACCAATTACCACTAAGTATACATTTGCCTGTGTTTCAAGCCTAATTTCTGATGGTCTGAGTTCAGGTCCTGAAGCCAGGAATCATTCCCAAAGTTGCATTCAATTCCTATATCCCTGGCTTCAGGCACGTGCTCTTGGAGGGTATGGAAGGAGGGTGTCTGCAGATCACAGCTCTCTTCCCATTAAGGTCTGCTTTTTCAATTATACTTTCATTACTAATTGATTTCTGCACTGGCTGCTCTTCCAGAGGATCTGGATTTGATTCCCAGTACCCACATGGCAGCTCACAACCACCTATAACTCCAGCTCCAAGTGAAGTAATGCCATCTTCTGGCCTTGCACACAGCACAGGGACATAACAACCATACAAGTGAACTGAAATAATAATAAAAAAAGTGTAAGAGAAGTATTTCTAAGCAACAATGGAACACTTTAAGTAGCAGAATTACAAAGTCAGAAACAATTGTGTGTAACTAACTGCTGCTCGGGTGTCCTGCCTATCTAGGACACAGGTTGAGAAGAGCAACTAGACCCATTATTCCTGAGGCAGTGGAATTCAAGTTCAAGGACAGCTCAGACAACATAGTGAGACTCTTCCTCAATTAAAAATGTCTTAAGAGCAGTAGTAAACTTGCCTTACAAGCAAAATGACTTGATGTCAACCCTCAGAAGCCATATAACAATGCTGGGCACAGTAGTACACATCTGTAATCCCAGTACTCAGGAGGATCCTTGGGGCTCACTTGCCAGCTTGTCCAGTCTAACTGGAAGGCTTCAGAGCTATGAAAGACTGTCTCAAAGAAAGAAGATGGTGTTCCCAAAATTGGTACTTGGCCTCTGACCTCCACATGTACATCTGTGCAATCGAACAACACACACACACACACACACACACACACACACACACACAAATATTTTAAAGGAGCTGGGGGTATATGAGGGTGGATTAAGGAAGTCCATGAATGCCCAAATAAAAGAATAAAAAATATTATTTGGGGAACACTCACACAATGAAGGTAAAGAGTCACCACGATCTTCTGTCCCTGGAGGTGCAGGATGCTGTGATGCAGGATGCTGGGATCAGGTCTCAGGCCACCACCCAAGAAAGAGCAAGAACAACCCCTCCCCTTCCATATAAGGGATCATATCCACACACCAAAGCCATGCCCTAAGACCCCGAAATTATTGGTGGAAACAAATTCCCACTACACTTCCCCTTTTTGTCTCAATAAGAAGGTTCTAAACCTGACACAAAAACTATATACAATAAGAACAAATATCAAGTATTGTCCAAGAAAAAAAAAGTTAAAACATATACAAATTTAGGCCTACAACCAAAAAGAGCAACATCAAGCAAGAAACACATACTAAATGTCCAGGCTATAGGTAATTGGCAAAGATATAGAGATTAATCCAACAGCTGACCTATCCTGAGGAGTTTAAATCTTGTACCTAAATGTCTTAGCTAATACATGAGAGAATGTTAGCTGAGACTATCTAGTCTTTAATCCCATAATCCCATCAAAGACCTGAGAAATAAAATAATATTACCTGGGTAAGCAGGAAGTAAAAGTTGGCAACTTCCTAAAGGTGCAAGAAATGACAGAAATACTTGGCTAACTGGACAGTCACCCAAGGTCTCACAGTAACATCAAGGCAATCAACTTTGTCTAAGGCCTAGAAAAATCTGACAGACCATTTTCAGAAGCAGGAAAAATTCAAAAGACTGTCCTACTTTGTCTTGCCAAGGTTTAGCAGTCACTTATCTTTGTAACCTGCTTGTCCAGTTTGGACAGTTTGCTTACTACAGGCAGTTGAGGCAAGGACTGTCCTTTACCCAACAGGCCAGTTTTGCCAAGACGACGACAAATTCCAAATGGAATATCTCCAGTGCCCAACATTCTCTCAGAAATAGTTTGGTGCTGCCAGGAGCATTTGTGTCTCATGTCAAGAGAGTTCTAAACTATGAAAATATTTAAATGCCATATTCTATATGTCTTTGAAGTGTTCAAAGATCAACTATGCTGAGTACATCTCTGTGCATCTAGAGAACCTACTAACATAACTAGGTATGAAAAACATGAGTGACTATAACCTGTAACTCTCAATAGCATATATCACTTATTGGCTAAAGCTTCACATGTAAAAACAAACACTCTACCTTGAAATTGTAACTATATATATGTATATATATTGATCAGAGGTAGAACTATATAGTGCAATATGACAAAAATATCCTTAAATTGTATCAATATACAAAATATCTTGAGCATATGTAGAAACATGCAGATACAATGTGGCTAAATAATTTTATATTAGTGTGCAAAAATATTGTAAACAGAAAGAGGAACCTACACAATATGACAAATATAATTCCCCAAATAAATATCTGTTGTTATTTTATTCAGGCATTTATAAACTTCCTTAATCCACCCTCATTTGGCACCCAACAAGTATACCTGGACAGGCATTTGCCTAGCATATCTAAGGCCCCAAGTTTAATCCCCAATAATACAAAAATTAGGTAGCTAAGGGAAAGAATTGAGGTAAGGACCAGAAGTGTCTCTGAACTGCCATACCTTCATGCACACCATCTAGATAAAGCTTTAGACAAAAGAGAAGGGGCAGCAAAGGAGGCACCCACTAAGTTTTTACAGAACCCTGACACCTTTTAATTGTGCAATTCTGAAACACAGCAGAGGTCAAGAAAGCATGTTGCTCCAAGTCTAAATGACGTGCAGTGGCTTCCCTGCCTGTTCTCTCATTTGCTGGTAACAAAATGGTCTATAGCCGTGCTCCCCAGACTGCTAACTAAACTTTTGCAGGCACCAGAAACACAGTTTCAGAACAGAGAAGATAAAGACCTTCACACTTCAACTTCTGGACTCAGAGAAACTACTGCCCAAGTCAGATGGGGACAAGAGTAAACCAGTGAGGTGGCTGCCAACATGAACCTGCATTTTCCAAACTGAATCACAACAGAAAGTGAGGCTTTTTTTTCTTCTTTACATATTTCAACATAGTCTAATGGAAGAAGAGGAACAGGGCCAAACAGCCTCACTGCTCCCTGGCACTAGTGCCAAAAAATAGAAACAGATTTTTAGTTAGTAGAGCAAGGCAAAGTTGAAAGAGCCACAGGCTCAGGAACTATATCAGGAGCCCTCCTCCCACTGGGCTAGATGGCTCACAATCACCTGTACAGGAGTTCTAATCCAGGCTCAGTTCTACCACTGTCCTGTAACTAAGAAAACTTTTGGGGAGCTACTCTTCCCTGGCTTCCTCACCGAGTAAGGGGCAAACAGAATGAAACCAGCACTTCTTATACTCTGTGAGTGGACATGTGGTCTTGTTAAACAAGGACTGTGATGCATGTGGCCTGAGGTTCTGCACTCTAGCATGCCTGGAGCTGGCAGGAACCGCTAGTCCACAACCTGGGCTTCCAGAAGCCACAAGTTATACGCATCTTCAAGTGCTGTGCTTCATGGATACACAGGGGATTATCACATCTCTAATTAGCTTCACATAAGGCTAACTGACCTAATTTACCAGCAATTAAACACTCTCCAGATGCTGTGCACAAAGGCCAAGTGAATACAAAAGAAAACCAGACCTTTGCCTATCTAAAAGGGATACAGTGTTTCCTAAAGCACCTCACAGAACAAGGGCTGATTCACAAATCTTATGGTCCTAAAAGTGAGAGCTCACCAAGGTCCACAGAGCTGTGACTAGTCACCAGCTAGAAGCAGTGGCCATGAATTCATGTCTCGTGGGATAACAAACATATTATGTTCATTCCACTCCCGTTAGTCCTGGCCTTGCTCATGTTAATGTGTAAAGGATAAGGAACACATTTTGTAAATGAGGGAAAAGAGGTTCTGAGAGGGCAAGCCATTTCTCCAGGACACAGGGAGTGAGTCACAATTCTACTCCCCAGGCTCTCCTGTAAGCTACCAGGCCTTATAAAGGGTTAAGCTCCAGGGTAAAGTTCACAGGACAGGCACCCCTGAACACAGTGCCTGTGGCTAGTCAGAATCAGATCTTCAAGCTGCACCAACAATCTTACTAACTTCCTGCTAAGTCCTGAGCCTGTGTGAGAAATGAGGTGTACAGGTGAGACCATGAATCCTAAAACCAACAAATTAAAGGCATGCAGGGAGCAAGTGGAGACTGGAAATTCAGTATAACAGGGTATTCCGCTGGGGAAGCTGCCAATAAAAGCTGGTATCGATCATTCCTGTACTCGGGACATATGTGGAAAGACCACTGAGTGAGCTTAAACTAGTGGCACTTCACCTGATGCCACAGGAATGGGGTGGAGCCAGATGCATAATCCCCAGAAAGCTGGAAGCAGCTTAAATGATAAGACCCTCAAAGCTCCCTCCTCTTCCTTTTTGGTTAAGTCCTTGTATGCTTTCTTCTCATTTCAGTGTTTTGTTTACAGTAACACAAGGCAGTGATTTGTGTTTGAATGTCCCCCACAGATTCAGGGTTTGTATGCTTGTTCCCTGGCTGATGGTACTGTTGGGGAAGTTGCAAAACTCTTAGAAGTAACAGCCAGCCAAGTAGCCTAAGTGTACCACTAGGAGCAGGCTTTTGGAGGTTACCAGGACCCTGGTCTTAGCCTCCCTCTGAAATCTTCAATCAAAATCAATCCTTCCTTGTGCAAGTTGTCCCATCAGGTGCTCTGCCACAGAGATGCACAAGCAACTCCCATACACAGGTCTTGCCTCAGCTAACACTTGGAGGTGACAGATAACTGGATGTAAAGATGGCTCCAGTGCCCTTAGGACCATAAAATAAACTGGGTTTAACCAAAATCTACCACACAAAGATGAGACTGACATAGTTCATTCTTTTAATCTAGTTTATTAACCCAACTTGGAACTTAACTACTAAAAGCAAGAGATCTAGTTCTGTGTACCTCTAGCAGATGGGGGGGAAGGGGTGACTAATTTTCCCAAAGTTAAAATTCCAATTTAACACTATAAACTCCCAAACAGCAAAACAAAGCACTTGATATGATCTAATATTACTAGGCAACATTAAGAAAGGCCATTGTTCACCAGAAAATACATGAACACACATGTTCTTGCTACCAAGTGTCAGCAACCACCATGGCCCCACCACACAGCCCAGGGTCTCCAGGTGGCACCACTTACAGAAAGAGAGAGACGACGTGCGTGGAGGCCGCGCCCAAGGATGGTATGGCTGTCAGCTCATTGTTATTGAGGTACCTGTAAGAAAAAGAAGTAATTCGTCACTTGGAGCACTTAAATTAGTTGGAAATCACATACAAGAAAAATAACAAATCAGTTAACCACAATAAGGATACAATGTGAGATAAAAGAATTTAGAATCAGTTTTAAAGGAAGACAAGCCACATTGAAAAAAAAAAGCACACACACAAAACAAAAAACAAAAACCTAACCACTTATCATACCCCTGATAAAAAAAATTAAACATAAACAGGAACTATGTTCTGAATTCCCATCAAACTCAAAAATCAGACTAACAGGAACAGTGAAAATAGGCCGTGGTACAGGTTCTAGCCAAATGTGTTCCCATGACCATCAACAAAAATGATCTTGGTGAACTAAAGTAGTCACAAAGGATTTGGGGGATAGGAAGAACAGATCCCTCCTAGTTACTCTGGTTCTCTGTCCCAAGCAAGGGGCAACATGAGAATAAGAGCGGGAGCCTACTCACTCACAGGTATGGCATTCCAGGACAGTCAATATGCCTCCTGACGTAATAAGGGGGCTGGACTCACCCTCATCTATTTGAGGTTCCAGCTTAGTTGGTTTCTGATAAAGCCTTTCGGTGATGTTTGAAGAAAACAAACAAAAACAAATGTACCACGCTTCTGCAAACAGACATTTTGAAACTCCTCTACAGACAGGATTCACTCTCCAGGATCCTCTCCCATTACAATATTCTAAAACCAGATTTACACAGTTACTATCTCTTAACAGAAGGGAAAGCCCACAAACCAAAGTACAGCCTGCCTGTCTACCCACAAAGGCTGTGTAATCTGCCCTCTTTACATGGGCGTGCATTTCTAAATCTGGGAAGAGAATCCAAAGTCACTTCCAATGTGAGCCCAAAATGCCATAAGAAACCCAAGGCACAAAGTCAGGCTTTGGAGGGTGGGGGGTTGGCTAGAAAGAAGTAGTATTTAACAAGAGGAATTGAAGGGAAAAAAATGGGTTATCTTGTTCCCAATTTCTTAAGGGAGGTCTGTCTTGCAAAAAGCATCTTACTCCATTTGAGGACAAGAACACAGAAATGACAGCTGTATTCAAACAAGTACACGACTTGAATACTTGTTTGAATAATATGGCTGTCTGCCATCTTTTCAGAAATGAATAGAAGGGGTGGGGGCTTGAATTATCTCATTTGCTTTCTTCAGTGCCAAAGTAGTTAGGGACGAAGTTGGCAATTACTGACTGGGACACAGAGTGCCTTTTTCACTAGCTCCATGACTGAAGCATCTGGCAGGGAGAAGGCAGGTCTGTACCATGGGGCAAAGCCTTTCTCCACTTAAAGAGCCCTTGTTTGTGGAAATAGACAATTAATTACTTTAACAGTCTCTTATCTGACTGCCCCTAAAATCACATAGTTTCTGCTTCACTGTTATCTCTTCCTGCCCTGCCATTTCCCATCACAGTGTGGAAGTACTGAAAACTCTCATCAGTCCTAATCTCAACCAATAAATCTTCGCAGCACCCACCAGTGTGCTGATTACTAGAAAGGACCGGCACGTCTTATCAGAGCAAGGCAAACTGTTGAGTGTGTGTTGCCAACACGTTATCCTGTCTAAGAACTCGTTTCTTAAGGAACACTGGAAATCAGAGGGCAGTGGTGGCAGTAAAAATAACAGCAGTGCTCTGCTAGAGACTTAATGAGGTGGCTACCATTCTAGGAGCTTTTCCATGCATTATGTCTCATCTTTAGATACCTAGATACAGGTCCCAGAAACATCCCAGTATACCAATGAAGCAGTCAAAACACTGAAATGTACAGTAACTGGAGCAAGGTCACCACAAGTATGTGACAATGGCTCAGGGAGTCAAGCCTTAAGATCTAGGTTCCTAACAACTACCTGTTGCTTCTTTGTAATTACAGGCCAAATTCCATGTGCGTTGTCCTAGCAGCAACTTTGAGTCAGACACCAACAACTGTTATCCCCTACATTCCAGTAAGTTTAAGTCCATTTAAATACTTAGCCTGGGGTCATATGACCCCAGACTAGCACTTCACATGTATGACACAGCCAGAAAATGAACAAAGATGGTCAAATCAGAAAAGAGCAAGCTCACAGGCTAGGAAGCATGGGACAGGCTTGAACATTCATAACCCCTCAGGTAACAACAAGATTGTTTCCTGCCTGCTTATCATAACTTGATTTTGAAGTTGAAACAAAGAATATGAGATTCAATGCACGTGAACTTCAGCTGAGGAACCTGGTCTCAGGCCAGCCCTGATATGCATATGACACACCACTCCACTTGACGCATACCACAGAACTAAATGAGTGAGGCAGAGGGGCAGGCCAGCACTTCACATCTCCATGAGCCTGCTAGAAGTGGATTATGCAGGGACAGCAGACTGGGGCTAAAGATTAACTGGGGAATTGTATGTCTTGATGAGCAGTCCCGGAGCAACAGGCTCAGTCAGAAATAGCAAGCTCTAATTTCAACAGGGCTGCCTGATTTATGGAGAAGACAGTTGGAACCTAAAGGAGAGGAACTCACTGCACAACTAGCCAACTTCTAGATCGTTTCTACTTTTAAAAGGAAAAAAAAAAAAAAATGCTAGCTCAATGTAAGCTGCTAGCTCCATCACTAGTAGCTCCACAGTTGTTTGCCCTGCTGAAAAGAGAATGCAATCCTCAGAAGGCCAAATCGCCAAACTCACTCTGAGACGTGAAGAGCTGTTTGCCAGACTGAAATAGAGACTGGTCAAAAATAGCAGTGCTGGAGCACTGAAGAAGAGAGGCGCTCTGGATGTTTAGCTGTCTCCATGAATACAGGCATTTTAGTGGGTAAGGATGGTGTGTGATGAAATACTTTCACTATCTAGGGTTCCACTCTTCCATTCCACGTGCCCTGTACTCTAACAGCTCCTGCCGACTCTACCCACCCACCCCCACCCCCAAACCTTTACTTCTACTCAACGCACTATAAATCTTCCTGAAATGTCTAGCTTTTATAAACCTTTTCCTGGTGATTCGGGATCAGAGCAGGAATCATGACCCAACCCTGAGCAGGAGGAGGTGTAAGTAGGGTCAATGAGATACACAGTCTGCCTGACCCCAGGATAGAACCTGGAGGTTGGATGCTTCCTGCTGACCCTTAAGGTCATCTGGGACATTCTGATCCTGCAGCTTTCTCTCAAAGTGTCCACTTATAAAGTAGCTTGAAAAGGAAGTATTACATGCTGCAAGATGTACAATGTCATAAAGGGCAGTTCGCAGTATAGCATCATCATTTATTAACCTAATCAAATTTGGTTTTAATAAATAATATAAAAACCACCAAAGGAGCAATTGGGGATGGGGGGGGGGGATAAGTACCATATTTATTTACTGAATGACTGAAGTGGACACACAGTAAAAATTTCAAATACTCCAATGAAGAATACAAGGAGTATTCAGTGAAAGATAAAGTTTCCTTACACTTCAGGCCCCAGCTCTGCCCAAGAGGAAGCTTCTGGGACAATTATAAGAGACTTCCAGGTTTGTTTCACAGAGACACATACTATACACACTGCTTTTCCCCTTAGGGATATATCATGAAGACCTTCTTTTGGCCATCAGCAGAGTTTATTTACTAATTTATTTAGCACTTGGCTCTTTGTAGATAAAGTGGCTGCTCTGGGCTGTTTCCTATCTCCTATCAGGAAGGAGCTGCAGCTCACAGGACTCAGCTTGAGAGTTTGATTGGTTGTTTCTTACAATGAACAATCCATTAGCAGTAGTTCTTTAAAGCAAAAATGGGTTTTAAATCAGGGCTTCAGTTACTGGAGAATAACACACAAGATTTTCCTTGGCAAGACTTTATGACATATGCAGCTGGTCAGATAAAATTGTTTTATATAGTAATACAGGGTATCTTCCATTAGAAATCATGAAGGTTTGATCCAGGACTCCCTGCAAATACCAGAATCTACTCAAGAACCTTATAGAAATGCAGCATCAGTTTGTAACCTGAATGTGTCCTGGAAACCCTCAATCATCTCAGGATTACTTAGCAGACCTAAGACAATGTAAACACTAGGTAAACCATTATATTACACTGTACAGGATATAAGACAAGAAAATAAGTACACCTGTATGTGTTTCAAACAGATGCATTTTCAGTGATCAATAAGAGGTTGGCTGAATCCACAGATGAAAAATCCATGGATATGGAGAAGCAGTCACTTAGTTAATAATCACACATGACAAGAAGGGTGAATGAGTAATACGTTCCCAGCTCTGCCCCAAAGCCTGAATAACATACCAACCCCTCAGGAGTACACTCAACTACAAATCCCCCTCTAATGATGAATCAAAGGCAGTTACCAAGTAGTTGATCAGGGAGTTTGGGAGTTTTTTTTTAATCACAGAGGACTTGGTTTTTCTACTCCTTACCAATCAAGTGACCTCCAGCATGCCATTTAATCTTGCTGTACCTTAGTTTCCTCCTTTAAGAAATGTAAATAATAAAAGTACCAGAGTCACATGGGTTTGGGCAGGATCCAGAAGAAATAAATCTAAAAGTTGGAAATACTAAGAGCAAAAAAGCAGTCCAACAAAACACCGCACAATGTCTCTCGGTCTTGCTTTACATAAACAACCATCATAACCCTCTACGCCTGTGCTTGTACATGCACACCAGCAGAGCGAAGGAGGGAGAAGCAGTCTGGGACAGAACAGAGTGGAGCCCTAAATACCTGGAGGCAGGCCTTCCTTGCCCTCTCCAGGAAGCATTTAGGGCACAGCAGCATAGTAGCAAGCACTCCCAAGCCACCCGAGGTAATGTGATCCAAGTGCCTTTTCACAGAGGACTGTATAAATAGCCCTCTTACTAGAGGACTCGGTGTCCAGCACTCTGGTGGAGGCACTCCCGGTGGGCTTTCCTCAGGGTTGTAAGCAGTGAAGACTGACTCGAAAGCAGCTGCACAAGACCATGTTCTCCAGGGGCCTCCAAAGGACTTGCTTTCTCTCTCTCTACCAACCCACAATGTTATGTGGTTCTAGAGCCTCCCAAATTAAACCACTGCTAAGCCACCACAACTACTGTGCTCGCCTTTGGCTCCAAAGACCACAAGGTCTGGGAGAACTAACTTAAGCAAACTTAATTTGGAAGCACTGGTGTTTTGACTGTGGGTTGTGTTCTCTTGTTTTTTCTTTTTATCTTCCATATTCTTACCTAGTTCCTACCACTCACTGCTGGTAACCTCTTTGAGTCACCAGAATTTTATTACAGTTTTCTTAAGAAAAGCCCTGGGCCTCCACCAGTAGGAAGTTAGTGTTGCTGAAGAAGTAGGAGAGAGTCACAGTGGCCAGAAGTCCAATCTGTCAGCCTCAAGGATGTGTTACTAAATGGCACACTCAGTATGGTGGCTGCAGAGTTCCAGAAGAAGAAGGGAATCGCACATCTGTATCAGTCAGGGACTACAGCAGAACTGACCATTAGCTATTACTTCAGTGTCACAGAAAGGGGAAGGGAAACTGAAGAGCCACTTCTGCAGAACAGAAGCAGAGCCAGAAACTCAAACCCAACTCTTCTGCTACCAAAACAATCATTTCCCCACCAGGAGGCCTTGTAGCCACAGAGCACTGGGGTGAGCAGTGGTGCACTCTACCCCTTTCTAGCTGTGGGTATAAACTCTTAAGAAACCTGGAGTTGATGGCAATGAGGAGGTCAAGGGAGTGAGACAAATGGAGGAAAGCTTCTATGAGCAAGGGACAGAGATGGAGGGAGATAAACACAGGAAGTACTCTTCAGAGCACTAACCACATGTGTGAATGGCAGGACACAGAACATATTAACAGACTTTAAAAGCATATGTCAAAATGAACGCAAAACACAATCCACAGTGAACAAATTAAAAAGGTCAAGACAAGATGAATAAAAGCAGTGCGGTCAAGACATTCTTGGTTCTGAGGCAAAAGGAAAAGTACCAGAAACATTGATTCTGTCTTTTTTATAATTTTGTTTATTGTGAACTTTCTAAAACATTCATCTGGACTTTTAAAATATGACATCAAAATATCCATTATTTTGGCTGGTAAGTTTTGGTAGCCTTGCGACATCAGTGCCTAAGGACAGGCCCTCACTTGTCTCCCCCTAATCACAGACCTATTTTTGTCTCTCATTCGACCCAGAACATCATCTACCACAAAGTAGACACTCAAATAAGTATAAACAAAAGCCTGTGATATCATAGGAAATAACATCATTTTAATCTCTCCCAATAATAATCTCTAAAACTGACACAGAATTTGAACATATAATAACCTCAAGAGTCAACAACATACTGGGCCAAAGCAAACTACTGGGTTATAAAGTCAGCTGGCTTCTAATAGAGTAAGCTTATCAATCTGGATAGCTAGGACTGGTTGAACTGTGTCCTCTTCTTCAAATTAGTGTGTTGAAGTACAAACCCCAAGGACATCAGAGTATAGATAAATTTAAAGATAAGGTCTTTAAAGACAGTGTTACAGAGACTGAGGCTACACTCAGTGGTAGAGTGTTAGGCTAGCATGGTCAAAGCTCTGTGTTCAATCTCCAACATAAGGGTAGGAGAATATCATTGAGGTTAAGTGATGCCATACGCATGGATCCTAAGTGACATACATGACTGGTGTCTTTATAATAGGAAATCAGGATATGCCACAAGAAACCAAGGTCCATGTGCACAGAAGAAAGATCATGTGAAGACATAGCAAGAGGCAACCATCCGCAAATAAGGAGAAAGAGCTCAGGAGAAGCCGGTCCTACAGCTTCCAGCTCCCTGAACCATGAGGAGTCAGTCTCGGCTGTTGAAGTCAGCAGCCTGTGGGATTTGTTACTGAGGTCTGGACCCTCTTTACATTTTCATCCTCCCACCCCTAGTTGACTGAACTCATGGGCAAATGAAGGACCAACACAAGGCATTCCCAAACTCCTTCCAACTCTGACATTTAACCTGGAAGTTTATGCTTTGGAAAAAGACATAAAAATCATAAAGTTTGGACATGAGGATAGGAAATGCAGCTATTCTGCAAACTATCAGTGAATGAAGCTAAAATTTTATTAGGTAAGTTGCTATAATGGAACAGAAGAATAACCACAATTGCTTGTAGTAAAAATGTATGAAGAACTTAATAATCTGATAAAATGTCTATAACAGTATAACTTGATGATGGCGTTATAGTAGTTTTATATACATATTCATGTAGAGCATAGACTTTATGGATGGAATGGAAATAGGGGCAAGGGGAGCAGGGAGGGACATGATGGGATGGGACTGGAATGCAAGGATAGATGGTAGCGGGGAGATGGGGTTGAGGGAGAGAGAGGGAGAGAGAGCAAGAATTAAGGGACATTTGAGGAGGAGTATAGGAACTAGTACAGTAGAAACACCCTAAAATATATGAAGTGACCCTAGTAAAGGCTCCAACCATGACTTCCAGTATGCCTACTGTACTACAGCATGCCCTTCATAGAAAATGGGCTGTAGCAAAGGGAAAGAAATTGAATATGACACCCCTTTATCTATGAGGGCTACACTCCTTGATCCCCATGGATACCCGAACCCTGCATATCGTCTTTTTCCATATGTAAGTCAGTTGTAGTAAGAGAATGGCAATAATTAAAAGAACACTTGTAGAATAATTCATGTGAATGCAATCTCTTACACAAAATCTTATTGTATTTTCTTTTCCCTTAAAGGAACTACTTCAGAGCTTCTTTTTTGCACATTCCATTATCAATATCTCCAATTCTGTGCTTTGGGACCATTACTAGGGAAAACTGGCATGACTTAACATAAGCACCACAATGCTACAGCTGATAATCTGATAACTGGGCAAGTGGCATGGACAGTGTACACAGTCTGGACAAATGGACGATTTGTGACCTGAACAAAAAATGCAAAACTCCACCTCTTACTCACAACTAAGTGCAACTTAAGCTCATGACCTGTTTATTTCTAGAATGTTATACTTTGTATTTTTGGTTGACTGTGGGTAATCTATGGATGAAAGGGATCATCCTACTATCATTTGTCAGTAAAGACCCATATGTAAAAGTCCCTTGCTATAAGCTGAGACCACCCACCCAGTAGAGTGAAAACAGCACAATACGAAAAGATTTCCCCAAATCTTTCTGCCCTCCACCCCTAGAGGCTTAGGGGAACACTCACACTTCCTGCAGATTCGTCAAGTCCTCAAAACCATCAGAGTCAATTTCCGAGAGTTTGTTATAGCTCAGGTTTCTGGTAAAAGAGAAAGTGAAAAATAATAAATTAATAGTTGACATTGCATCAAAGACTAAGAAACCTTTCCTCAGTCACCAAGTCCCCCAGAAGAAATCCATTCCCTCTGCCTAGTGACCTCCCATCGTGCTCACTGTTTAGTAACACACACTGAGCTTTGTAAATACACCTCTCCTCCTCACCTGCTTCAGTGCACACAGAATGCACACAGCATGCCTGGGAACCCACACCGCCAGAGGAGACTCAAGCAGACTTCACCAGTACCAACAGGCTACCTAACACATGAAAAGTTAAGATGGACTAGTCCTAGTCCCAATGTTTTGCACTGCATCAAGTTCAGGGTCACCAACTTTTTAAAATTACATTTATTGGGACTGGAAAGATAGCTCAGCAATTAAGAGTACTTACTGCTTTTGCAGAGGACTGGAGTTCAGTATCCAATGTCTGCAAGGCTCATAACTGCCTGTAACTCCAATTCCAGAGGATCTGACACTCTCTGCTGATATCTGCAGGTTTTATACACTCATGTGGTGCACATATATATACTCAGGCACAGACACATACAAAATAAATATTTTAATCATGTAGTGGCATCTTGTAATAGCCACGCCTTCAGGTGTGGCTTCAGTATGTGGATGTGACCCCTTATAAGGAGAGGAAGGGATCATTGTTCTCTCTCTTGGGTGTGGTTGGAGCATCCTGAAGGGCAAAGGCTGTGTCTCCAAGAGCAGAAGACCCAGGTGGTTATTTACCATCATTCTGTGAGTGGTTCCCAAATAAATACCTGCTAATTCTTTATCTGGGTATTCGTGGACTTCCTTTAACCCGCCTTCATAATTATATTTATTATTTGTGCGTGGACAAGCGTGTGTTTGTGGGGGGGTCAGAGTCAACCTATAGAAGTTGGTTCTTTCCACCATGTGCACCTTTTAACTCAGGGGTTCTCGGCCCTCCTAATGCTGCCACTCTTTAATACAGTTCCTCATGGTGTGGTGACCCCCAACCATAAAGTTATTTTTGTTGCTACTTCATAACTGCAATTTTGCTAATGTTATGAATCATAATGTATATATGTATGTTTTCAGATGGTCTTAGATGACCCCTGTGAAAAAGTCATTCAAATACCCCCACGATGTTGTGACCCACTCACTGCTCTAAGCCATGCATTCTTTTTTTTTTCCTGACATACATTCTTATAGTTTTGAGAGCGGGTCTATCCCTACATTGCCCTTGCTGATCTGGAAATTGCTATGTAGACCCCCAAACACAGAGATCAGCCTGCCTCTGCAGGGTTAAAAGCGCACCATCAAGCCTGGTCTTAATCACTTTTTAAAATTAATGTTTAACTAAAGTATCAACATCAAGTACTAGTTACAGACAAAGAGATCAGACTGTCGGCACTTCACAGTCTAAGCCAGTAGTTCTCCACCAAGAGTGCGCTCTCTCTCTCTGTCTCTCTCTCTCTCTGTCTCTCTCTCTCTGTCTCTCTCTCTGTCTCTCTCTGTCTCTCTCTCTCTCTCACACACACACACACACACACACACACACACACTTGCAAGCACAGGCACGTGTGCACACACACACCATACTCACACATACGGCAATGGCTAGAGATATGCTCAGCTATCAGCACTGGTGGAAGGTGGCACTAAAATCTTGTGGTTTAAAGCTGCAGATGCTCTCAAACATCCTTCCAAGTCAAGAGGTCAGTGTCCCACAACCAGGCATCCAGCACCTCAGGGTCAGTACTAGTCAAAATGAGAACCCTTGGTCTAAACAAGAATTGAAGATTTAAGTCTGGGAGCACAGAGGAGGTTCAGGTGACATTTAGAAAATGAACACAAGATTCAGAATAGTAAGGCTATGTATGCACAGAGGATGCCTACCATTGATGAATAAAATTAGGAGTGGCAATCACAAGAAAAGGGAGTGCAGGTTCCACAGTGTAGTAGTTATCACTTCTGCTTCCAGCCCCAGTGGAACCATGATAACAGCACAAGGGAAGGGAGCCAACCGGTAGGGATGTATATTGGTGGTAACCCCAGTCAGGGAAGCCACACAGGCGCTGCATTCAGGTTACAGCCCCCATTCTGTTCAGAACTGGGCCTCTCTCCCCAGCACTGCCTAGCTGCAGACAGAGCAAGTTTGGCAATGTTGATTCAGCTAAGCTTCTTTACCCACAGGCTGAGCACAAGCCAGCCTAATCCATCAGGAACAGAAGCCACTGGTGGTGATCAAGATGAGTTTTCACTGCCATCCAGCTCCTTGCCACAAGTCCACTCAGGCCTGCGTGTGCAGGAGAGGTTAACATTTTTCATCTTGGCTATTAATTCCATTGACATTAACGCCAATTAACAATACTACTAATCATAAATGGCAACTATCCTTTAAACTTACTCCAGAGACATTTCAATCAATACTACCCTAGAGCTGATAGCCATTTCACTGTGAACTCAAAGACATTCATCTAAATAAAAGTCAAACTGCACTTGAAACTAATGGCCCATCTGTGTTCATGGCACAGTCTGAATTAAAAGCAATTTGTCCAGAGATTAAGTTACCATAAAGACTGAAGGTGGTAATTTTTAAACCACATACTGAAGTCAAGTATGAGCTTGACTGTGCTTGGGAGGTATTTATTAATGAGTATGTAGATATTAACAGCTTAGACCTGGGAAAGAAAATCCAGTTTGAAAGAATTCCCGACACCAGTAAAAGGGCTGGCAGGACTATGTTGATCAGATTATCATAAAGGGTATGGGGACACTGTCTTGGGGAATAAGACGCATCATTAAGGTAACTAGCATGGGTGAGCTGAAGAGAATTTAATAAAGGCTGTCAAAAGCCACAAAGCAAGTAGAAGGGCAAGCAGACTGGGTGGCTGATGGACCAAGACTAACATGGAAGCCTGCCTACCCACCTACGCAGGCATTTACTCCTTGGCTCCAGAGACGAGAGCCAGTGCTGACACCAGGCTAGGCTTTCCAAAGATGCTCAAAGAATTCTTATGAGAAATCTTTTCAGTTCCTTTAAAAAAACAATAAATAAATAAATAAAAGTAAGCAAGGATGAGCAAAACAAAACCTCTCTGCCAGCCACTCCTGGCCTGAGGAGCACTGGCTTCTGCTGGGACCTGGATTCCCAGTTCCCTCCTGAAGCTACAGGTTCAGAAGGCATTGGGCGGGTCAGGGTAGGCTCAGCAGACTTTCTCCAGCTGAGATTCTGAGATAAAATCATGCCTCTCTTTTCCCACCCCTCATATGTCCATTTAAAGTCACACACCCACTGCTTTGTCTTTCCTTGCAAGGAAAGATAACTAACTTCCAGAAAGGCTAATCAATTCTGCTTCTTAGAGCAGACAGTGAGAAAACAACTTATCCTGACATACTGTAATCCAGAGCTGAGGAGCATTTTGGGATTTGGTACCAATATGACAGCGAGCACTACCAGGACAAGACACTAAGTGTGTTAGCCTTCACTGGGTCATCATGGTAGCCACTGAACCAGAAAAGCCACAGATCAACACATATGCCAAGGGACTGCCTAGAAAGGGCCACTCAATCTCCCACAGCACCAGTGGAAAGCACAGAGCAAAGGTGCTACGGCTCACAGCCCCTGGAACAGCTCCTGTCCCTGGACAGAGCTATTCTAGCTTTTAAGTTTGAAAAGTGGTCCTGAATCCATGAAGAAACTGTGAGACCTCAAATGCATTACCACGAAACAAGGAAAACAATGTAATTCCTCTGAAGAAATATAACAAGGAATAAAATAATAGACGTCAGCCAAAACACAAATTTCCAGCACCACTTGTTCACTGTTGTAAAATGTATATAACATAAAATTTACCATTTAACCATTTGTAAGTTGCTGCTCAGTGACCACACATACATTCAGATACATCCATCACCACCACCACCAGCATCAACCTTTTCACCATACAATTCCCAATTCCAGTCTGCCCTGGATATGCCAACCGTCATTACTCTTCTCTAGGCACCACATGTCAGTGGAATCATAAGACATTTGTCCTTTTGTGTCTGGCTTATTTCACTTAACACAATGCTTTCAAGGCTCATAGATGAATCTCATTACATATGTCAAAGTCTCACTGCTTTTGATGATTGAATACCATTTGATATGACTTTCCTACATTTTCCTCATCTATTGTCTGCAGACATTTAGCTTGTTTCTAGTTTTGGCTGCTATAATGAGCACAGTGTATTTTTTTTTCCAAATTAAAAAATTACCAGTCTTTTTAGCCCTTTATCTTCTATACTTACTAACACTCATTTTCCAACATTAAAAGAAATATACTTAGCCCAAGAAGTCAGCAGAAAGAGTATGAATTTTTATTTCCCATCCCAAGAACAGTGCAAGGGTTAACTACAGAAAGCCATTCCAGGTGGCAGCTGACAGGCACACACATCTAAAACATCCCACTTATTTCAAGGAGCATGGCTGCCCCTTCCTGCCTGACATATGAACAGGTCTTCAGTGGAGAGTTCAGATTCTCCTGTCAAAACAATCCATCTGTCAGCAGGACACACACTTTCAAAAGTATTTCTGTACCTTTCGGTAGCAAAGAACTTGCAAGGAAAGAAACCTTTGGGAATTTAGTCCTGCCAACTGCAGCTTTCACTGGGCATCATCAACCACTGTCACAACAGCAATTGCCCTGTTCTTGCACAAAGAACATGCAGATCTTTGAACAATTGAACCCAGCCATAGATACTTTTTCAGCTAATCTGCTGAAAGATGGCCGTGAGGCCCACCGTTTGCAGAACACACAAGAGGTAGGGCTGCAGAGAACAGCTCAAGTTTTATTCAGGCGTGTCTGAAAAGCACACTGTTTAACGGGGCACGACAACCCTGTGCTCGCTAAGTATGTTTCTCAACAAGCTCCCCTCTCTTAGCCAGAGAATTTCAATAGCTGAGAAATTGCTACCACCATGTACACCTGGACTAATCATGTGGCCTTGTATTGAAACCACTTAATACATCAGAAAGTATGAGCTCAGCTCCTTACCACATTAACCTAACTTCAAGCACTCAACAGATGCATGTGCCGGGCATGCAGGTGGAGCACTTCAGTTATTAATGAAATTTCTGTGAAACTGTGATGGAACTAACCAAAAACAACCAATGCTTCTAAATCATTACACGTTTAGCAACTATTCTAAGTGAAGTGGCAACTACAAAAGAAAGATGGATGTTAAAAGTTAATCTCAGGGGCTCCAGGTAGAGTGTTTGTCTAGCATGTGTGAGGCCCTGGATTTGATCCCCAACACCAAGCAGTATGATAACGATAGTAACTCCAGGCTGTGGGGTACTCGGTGGGAGAGTGCTCACCCAGCACTAGGAAGATCCCAAATTTGATCCCCAGCACTACAAATCTGTTTCCTAATAACACAAGAGCTTTGTTTAAAACGCACAGTGATATTAACAAATAAATCCAAGCCTTTTTCTTATTTTTCCTTGAGAGAGGGTCTTACATAATGTGATTCAAATGACCTTGGACTCCTGATCTTCAGGTTTTGGGTATGCACCACCAACCTGGCTCCCAAGTTCTTCTCAAACAAGTTCTTGACTATCCCAGCAGGAAAGGAACACTGGAAAGCCCAAGTCCCTTGGAAGGAAAGCGACTCTAATAAAAACTGCTCCAGTGTAATGCTATAGGCTTAATCGGTATTTATATAATCTGACCAGCACCTTCCTGGATTATAGCTGAACCACATGTTACAAACTTGGCAAGCAACCTTCCAAGTTGGCGAACAATAATTCATTGACTTCTTGGAAGCTGAGGGACAAAAAGTACCACTTACTTCTTGAGTGAGCTGTGGTGAGGAAACAACCCACTTTATTAGACAACACATGAGCATTTCATCCTCTCAGACAAGCCTCTGCAGGCAAACTCTCCCAGTGCAGCACAGCAAGGTGCATGTTTCCAGTTCTCAATGTTAACAGAAAATAATTCCAAGAGGAAGGAATTGATCCTAAATCTGTGACAAGCATTCCCCACTGAATGAGGTTTCTCTACACAGTTTGGTTTCCAAGTGAGTCTCCTTCCCATTACTCAGCCCTGGCTGGGATCCTAGACAGCACAGAATTTTTTGTAGTTTAAGCTTTCAAATGCTTGCTAAACTGAGTAACATGGCAAGGAGGGAGAAGGCTATAGGCAACCTAATGGATGGTTTCTGAGTACTGGCCAGTCCCCAGAGCTAGCCCGGGAAAACTTTTTTCATGATACTTTAGGCTCTGGCTGTTCATCTCTTCAACCTCAGAACTTGCAATACTTGCCACCCATTAAACAGGAAAGTGCCTGCTTGGCGTCAGAAAAGCAGGATTGGTCCTTTAGAGAATTCTAAAGTAAAGTGTTCAAGCCCTTTGAGCCCTAAGCATTTAGGGCTGTTTCTTCTACATTTGTACCTTTGGGGAATCACATGTCACACGTTAACCTCCAATGAAATCACTGTTATGGCCCTTACATCTATTTGCAAGACTAGTGAACATAGGAAACACTTTAAATCTAAGGCAGCACACGTCCTTATCTCTTTTTCTAATGTAGATGCTTTCCCAAATCCACACCGAAGAGCCTGTTAATACACATTATATTAAGAACAATACAATTGCAACTTAAGCTAGAATCATCAGTCAAGTCTATACCCAAGAACATCCTTGCTCTTCACTGAGCCACACTCACATAATCAAGATTTTAGCAATGGAATACCTTCTGTGAATAAGGAAATAGGATGTGATAGTGTTCCAACAAGATACATGCTACTCATTTTGTGTTTCTGGTTAGTTTCAATTTCAAAAAGGCAGTAATGGATTGTGATTATTTCCAATTCTAAAAATGCTACTCAAGACCATCCTCCCTGAGAATAAGGGAGGTCTAAAAGGTGACTCAAAAGAGAAGCAAACACACAGCCATAACGGCACAGCTATATAAGGAGGAAAACTCACCCATTCCTCTTTAATCTTTAAATCAATTCAATTAATTAGTGTGAGCCTCTAATTTTTGTTTTTTAAGACTGTTTCATATGGCCCAAACTGGCCCTGAAAGTGCTATATCCAGGACAATCTTGAACATCTGACCTTCCTCTCTCTCCCTTCCAAGCCCTAGGGTGGCAGGCATGTGTCATCACACCTGTTTTATATAGTGCTAAGGATCAAAACCAGGGCTTCCTGAGTGCTAGGCAAGCACTCGACCAAGCAGCATCTACAGGCCAGGGTGTCTGAATTCCAATGCCAACTCATGCTGCCTCTGTAACTTCAGAAGGTCTTGTATGTACTCTCTATCCTAACAGTAGACAATCTGATAGAGACATACATCTTTTTCCTCCAGTACCCAATAACATTCAAATTCAACAAATGTTTGAGCATATGTCTACCGTGAAGACTTTCTGAAATTTATTCTAATTACACATCTACAAATACATAAATGATATATACATGGTGCTAGAGAGATGACTCAGCAGTTAAGACCACTGACTGTTCTTCCAGATGACCTGAGTTCAGTTCCCAGCACCCACATGGCAGGTTACAACCATTTATAACTCAAGCTCCAAGGATGTGGGCATTGGTACACTGACATGCATGCAGAAGAAACACCCACCCACATAAAATAATTTTAAGTGAATAAATAAACTCTGATATAAATTAGGGTAAGAGGTTATCTGTTGCCTGAAGATTACAACTTACTGGTTAGGTAGGACTCCTGACCAAATAATCAAAGCCAAATAGCTATCAGAAAGTGTCTCACAGTAGTAGACTAAAAGTTGCTCACTGATAGACCTTGAGCCAAAGCTGAGCTGCAGAGAAATATGTTTGTTTATGATTGAACAGTGTTTGGGAAAATGACTTCAAGCACTCACATAGCAGCTCATAATCATTTGTAACAGTTCCAGATGGATCTGACATCCTCTTCTGGGCTCCACTGGCACAGCATGTGGTACAAAGGCATACTTATAAGAAAAACACCTGAACACATAAATCAAAATAAATAAATGCGTCCCCCCCACACACACACATGCACAAAACCCCTCAAGTTTTCACTGATGAGTATGCTGCAGCTTCCCTTGAGAGCCGTCACTGTGTGGGCATTTTTGTACCAACAACGGGCTATGTATATTTCATAAGCAGCTTAGTGACCACAGACCTCGTCACTTTAGTTGACATCCTCTACACTCATCAGCAGTATCTGCCTGATCCCTTCTTGAGTCTGGAACCCCTAGGATGGGTACATAAAATCTAGAAGAATCCAGGACAAGGAAAATCTGCTGTGAGGGGAAAGACTTTAAAAAAATGCTAAGCCAGAAAGCAGAGTTGAGAGGAACTTGTTTTCTGGGAGAAAGACACTAGAAGAGCAAAGAGGCCACAGAGCAAAAAGGAAACTGCTACAGAGGCCAGGCTATCGGGACCTGGTAGAAAGGGAAGGGCAAAGCAGCAAAGTGGCAAAGAGGAGCCCAGAGCTTCCTGGCCCACCCAACAAGCAGGTGAGTAACAGTTACACCAATCCTAGCCCGCCTCAGAGCTGAGACCCTCATGAACGTTAATCACAGGACCCTTAAAGTCCTTTCCACAGAACAGAATTAGCTCCTTGTGCTTCTAGGAAAACAATTTAACCCAAAGCATCACGACACCTGACAGGTTTTCCTGTCATCACTGCAGATAGCTAGCATCTGCTTTTGACGTCACACCATACAACAGATTCTAGGATCTGTTTTCTAGATCCTTGTTTGGACAAAGAGAGATGAAGTAGGCACATTTATTGTATTATTTAAGCATCCTTGGTGGAGGGTGACACTGAGAAGAAGCCCACAATTTTCCCATAGTAGTCATTTGTTAACATGGTCTGTGCACCATCAACCCCTACAGATGAATTAATTCAGTGATGAACGTACACTCCAGCCCATGATTGCTGGTTGGTGGCTACTTTACAAACAGAAGGCATTCATCTGAGCAGGGAATGGCTGCCTGCCACAGGCCTGACCATCCCACAAATCTATCACCAGAGCATCTCCATGACCACCCAAGTGTGACAAGGTACCGAGGGCCACCATTTGACTTTACCATTTGAGAAGGACTTCGAACAGCCTTAGAAATGGGAGTGAGAGGGAAGAGGAGTCACAAGTCTGGCCCTCAGAATTGCCTTTTCCCTATTCTATCAGCCCTATAAAGGACCCACAAACTCACAGTCCCAGAGTCTAAATTCATTACTTGCACAATAGCCTCCCTTGGACCCCAATCTACCTTTTGCAGTATAAAGTGTGGTTCTACCTCAGAGCTAGGCACTTCATAACCTCATGATGACCACCAGACCTGAGAAGTGACAGTGCTCACTCTGGCCACTTACTCCACAGTAACACTCCTGGGAAGAGCATGGAAGTATTCCAAATGTTCCACTGAAGCAGGAAACTGACTTTTGCCTCTGGAGCAGTGAAAATCAGGTGGGCAAAGGGAACAGGAAATGAGGGATGGGGGAGCCTGAGAAAAAAGTCTTATCAATCTAGTGACTAAATTTGGAATCCTGGGTTCTCCAAAGTGCTTTGGTGAGTCCACCAAATGTGCACTCTTGGGAGATGAGCTTCCTACAGAGCCATCCACTCTAAGACAGTGTGCTTCCTGTGCTCACAAGACAGCTTTAAAACTCACTAAGTTAGGGTGTACACAGGAAGACGGAAACCAGCTACCCTTAGGAACACTTCTGATGGGTCACAGAATTTAGTCGTCAACTCGGGTAGAACAGGAATGCTGTGACCAAGCTCCTGCTCCAGCACCTAAAATGATTCTCTACTTCACTCCCAGAGACTCACATCTGTGTGTTTACAGTGAAAGCCCTGAGAGGACAACTACTTAAGGTGCAAAACAACCATCTCAGCACAGCTCCATAAGGAGCACCCTGCTCAGGGTGGCCAAGTTCCATGCCTGTGTTTCTGGCAGAGGGTATAAGCATGCATTAAGAATGAAGGCTCCATGATTCATTACTTCCTCTAAATACAACAGGCATACATCAAAACAAACAAAACTCTATCTGAGCCACCTGTCACGCCATCCTAAACACCATTTTCCAGTTTTCTAGAACCAGGAAATGATAGACATTTTGTATGGTGTCTCCCATGCCCCTCAAGTCTAACTATCTTCTAACATAAACCAATCAGAGAAAATATTAGTACAAAACTTCCTATCACGGAAATTAATGGGGGAAAAAACTGTAATGCTGACTCACTTCTTGTAATGATCAGGAGTTTTCAGCATTTATTTATTTATTTATTTAT
Source organism: Mesocricetus auratus (assembly GCF_017639785.1). Classification (NCBI taxonomy): domain Eukaryota; kingdom Metazoa; phylum Chordata; class Mammalia; order Rodentia; family Cricetidae; genus Mesocricetus; species Mesocricetus auratus. The sequence continues at coordinate 155,752,642 of NW_024429266.1, forward strand.
TTATTTACTTATTCATTCATTCATTCATTGGTTTTCTTTCAGGTCAGGGTTTCTGTGTATAGCCCTAGCTGTCCTGGAACTAGTTCTGTAGACCAGGTTGGCCTCTAACTCAGAGATTCCCCCTGCCTCTGCCTCCAGAGTGCTGGGATTAAAGAGGTATGTCACTGCTGCCCAACTATTAAGTTTTATTTTATTTGATGGGTGTTGTGACTACATGTATGTATGTATGTGCCAGCAGATGTCAGAAGAGGGTGTTAGATGCCCTGGACCTGTTGTTACAGAGTTGTAAACTACCATGTGGGTGCTGGGAGTTAAACCTAGGTCCTCAGAAAGAGACCAGTGCTCTTAACTATTGAGCCACATCTACAACCCTCTTTTCATGTTTAAAGTAAGTAGTTAGAAGGATAATTACAGGCAAATACGCTCTGAGTTACAAAGAACAATGTATAATATGCTGCCTATCTTCCTGCACTAAAAGGGAGGAAGAAGGAAATGAAGGTGGTTTGTTTAAACAAATACATTTGTACAAACAGCAGCTTACCTTAGTGTTATCAGTACTCTTTCCTCTCACTACCATATAAAAAGCTTTACTAGGCAAATGACTTAAGTGAGTATAACAACTTTGCCATGCCATGCTGCAACTTCTCATTAAAAAAAATCCTTGCCAAGTGGACTTTCAGCTTCCACAGCATGCATGTGTCCTTGAATTTTTCAACTAAAGTCACACCCACTGCTCGATAGCATCTCTATGTGATGTCACTAGGAGTCTTAATGAAGTCCAAACATCTAGAATCTGTAATCCAAATATAAAAGCCCATGTTTACTGGAATATACCACAATGTACTACATTATACATGAACTTAAATATAATGTATCTATAAACATTATTTCCTAGATCAACAGCCTCTCTTTGTTGCCTACCCCAAACTTAAAATTGAAGATTACTCAAATGCAGAGAGCAGACACCCAGGAGGAAATCAACCAATTGAGAAAACGGAAGAGACTCACAATTCAGCAAGCACCCATCTTCTGCATCACAGGCAGGCGTGGGAGAGTATCTAACTGAGTATTTTAATGAATACACAGTTCTACGGCCAGCAGTTAACAACTTTATTAATTAGCTTATACTCATGGGATTTCATTCTGTCTATTTTTCTGAGGGGCTTTTTAAAGTTTATGTGTGTTATGAAATACCTAGTTAAAGCCAAATGCCAGTTTTTCTTTCTGCAACACCATGAAACACTATGGACATGAAGACTGTCCATAGCATTACCGTCTGCGCTTGAGAAGCAGGAGGGCAGTGGGTTGGGGTTGGGGCTCCTGACAACACAGTCAGTCTGACTGAACAGCACTGTTACAGTGTGCACCACTCACAGGTTGCTTTCTGCTGTTACAACAGAGACCTTCCTTTTCACTGGATTACAAGTGCAGAGAATCAGATGACACACGCAGAGACCTCTCTCCTCCAATATATCAAAATTATACCACATCTAATGGAAAGCTGGCTATAGAGCAAACGTCTTTCTTTGTGTTTTACTCATTCACCAATAAGGCTCACAGCAGCATGTCACTCCTTTCCCATCTGAAACTTAACAGTTCTAGGTCATTTGCTCCCAAAAGACAGGTCTTAGAGAGTTGATATGAGCAGTCAACTCTAGTAGCTAAACAAGAAGTGAATGATGTACTACTGTATCTATGGGATAGGATCAGCAAAGCTGATTAGAAGTCCTTAGTCACACATAAATGATCCCTTTGGGAGTCCTACTTAAAGGCAAAATCCTAAGAAATACAACACAGATCTAGATTCTCTGTATCCTGTGTGTGCAAGGAGAGGCAGAAGAGTAACCCCACAGAGCTTCTTCCCATCTGAGCAGAAAGCAAAGCCCAGGTCTCATGAAATGCAGACACTTCACAAAGCCAGACCCCTGAGACTCTGTCCCATGAACAGTTAGAACTTCCACCTACAACCTTTACGTAAAAACAGTCCTCGGTTCCACCAATCACACTTTTCAAATATGGTATCAAACCAGAGCTGCTAATGAGCCTGCTCAGCACACTGCCCTACATCAAGGGACTCTAACCAGACCTCCCTGGCCCATAAGAGTGCAAGGGTAGGGAGCTGTTTTGCTGCCCAGTTCACACTAACACAATCAGCATTATCTTCAGAAGTGTCAGGCTAGTTCTCTTCCATAAGAGGGATCAAAGTATGGTCTGGGATTCAGGCATAGTTTACTCAGCAGGCATTCAGCTCTGAGCACCATATCGGTACAGTAGACAGGTCTATACAAGTTTTCCCTTTCTCATCATGATCCGACATTCTGTCTTCAAATCCAACCAACATCACTAAAAGGCATTCTGATCCTAGGTTAGCCCAATGGCTACAAAATTATGTTAGTGGCTACCCTCACTTGCAGCAAACTCAACCATGACCAATAAGCCAAAGCCAACTGAGATCAGGCCAGGCTATGCCTGCACAAGCACAAAAAGAAAACCAACTCTCAAACCTCAAGAAACAGTGCAGAAGAGCACCTGCACAAACTTGTCAGGGTGGTTTATAAGGTCATGAACACCTGAGAAAAGAGCCTTTATTCCTAGAGGCATGAGACAAATGGTAGGCCTGTCACATTGCTGGTGTCAATATTTATCTAAGGCCTGGGTATTCATGATGGTATAAACCCAGGCATCTTTTCAATTCAGACATTCATGTAATTTGCCACTACAAAGTCCCAAAACAGAGATTCATTTACAGTTTGGGTTTCTTCTCTTCCATGGCCATACAGGAGGCTGGTGGCAGGACCCATGTTTGTGTCAGCGCTAATCCCAACAGCTTGGAAACAATGCACTCAATGTATTTCAGAACTGCCAGTATCAAATGTCACTGCACCTGAGGACAATGAAGAGGCGGGGAAGGAAGGCAAAGCACCTGCTTTCTCCCCTCCCGTGGCATGCATGCTTTCTGCCCTGGAAATGAGCAAAGCTTTGGGCCTGTAGTAAAGTAACTGAGCCCCAAGAATCACATCTAGCATCCCTAAGCATTACTCACACTACAACCTCATTTCAGTCACCACTACAGGAAGCCACGTGAAGCTCACAGGAAGGAAGACCTGAGCTAAGAAATGACTTCTTCTGGTCAGCTTTGGTTTTCCCAAACTCTTTCCTCCCTCACCCTTTCTCCTACCCTACTCCACTCTTACTCCAAAGGAAAGCCTAATCACAATTTTTCTTTCCAGGTAAATGATAGAAGAGATAACTACCCCATCAATATCAGCTTCAAGGGGCCCTTCTTGAAACCCAGAGTCCCCAGCAGATGCTACACTGTAGCTCCCTGTCTGTCAGGTCTTCCATATTCTTTCAGGAAGACACACTGCACCAGAATCAAAGGACTCAGGAAGGATGGCTCCCCGGTGACAGATTAAAGCCCCTTGTAAAACACTGCCAGGCAAGTGACACTGCAGCAGACTTCTCAAGCCAACCCTTTCCCCTCACTCTTTTGAAGTGATATAGAGAGTGTGTTTCCCAACTGGAAGAGTACCCCTCCATGACTCTAGATACTCAGTGCATTTACACATCCCAGTGGCTTACAGAACACATTCCCTTCTTCCTGTTCCCAGCAGAATGTGATGGCCGGTGAAGAGCTACCACACACCATGCACCGACATTCCTACCCAGCTTTAAATGTGCTGCCTGCTGAACTTGCTGGATGAGCACACAGATTCTCAACCCCAAATGGTAACAGCTGAGGGTGTGGTCAGTCTTATTTTTTTCTTCCATAAAAATACACCTGACACTTAATGGATAGTATTTCCTCATGCACATTGAAGTTAATAATTCACAACCAACTAGCTTTCATCAAGGATCTGAAAATTTGAAGGTTGCTTGTGCAAACACTCTGTTCTTAACAGCTGCATATTTAACTGATGGCTCTGTTACCATTAGAACAGGTAGCACTTCAGAGTGTTGTTTGTGAAGCCAGACATACCACTACCCAGGTTCCTTGGCCTCTGGGTTCCATGATGTGCAAGACCTGCACTGCATCTGCCTCTCAGAACAGGTAGACAGTTACAATAATGTAATAATACACCACAAGGATGGTACTTGCTGTTGAGACATTACTGTAATCATGTTTTCCTGTTTCTAACCTGGACCTTCCAAAGTGACAATCTCCAAAGGTGCCACGGGCACAATGGAGGGAAGGGTGAGGTTAGTCTAAGCACCATTCAAGAGATGAGCTGCCTGGGCCTCAGAGGCCCTTCTGATGGCAGGAAAGACATGCCTCTGCGCTCCCTACCCTCTCCCCTTCTCTCTCACACCATAACCCTCCCTGCCTCTCTTTCCTCAGTCTCGCAATCACTCTCCCTCATTTTTCAAAGGAACCTTACAGCCAGGACACGAACATGCAAACAATGCCTTCTCTGACCACTACTTGAGTGTCTTTACCATGCTGACGACGGGAAGATTACCAAACAGCTGCTGGCTGTTATTTCCACCAAAGGAAATTAAACTGGAGATCTGAGTTGGCTGCACTGTGTGGGTTTATGAATCCATCCTAGTTGCAAGGCAACATAAAGGTCCACCTAAGCCTTGTTATCGAGATTAACTGCTAACTGCCACACACCTAGATAGTAGTTCTGCCTTCCATGCTGTGGCTCTTTAATATGTTGTGATCCCCAACCATAAAATTATTTTCGTTTCTACTTCATAACTGCAATTTTACTACTGTTATGAATTGCAATGTAAATATCTGTTATGCAGGATATCAGATATTCGACTCCTGCTAAAGGGCCATTCAAACCCCAAAGGAGTTGTGACCCACAGATTGAGAACCACCGCTGCACTTCAAGGTAAACCTTCCTCCACTCCCCACACACCTTTTCGTCGTTTGGGGTTTTATTTTGCTTTGTTTTGGTTTTTGGTTTTTCAAGACAGGCTTTCTCTGTGTAACAGCCCTGGCTGTCCTGAAACTCACTCTGTAGACCAGGCTGGCCCCAAACTCACAGAGATTGGGCTGCCTCTGCCTCCCAGCACTCCCCACACACCTTTTATGTCTTGCTTTTGAAAGGACTTTCTGCAAGTTGTTGCAGGGAGTTTGAGAAGGATGAAAAATGAGTCTAGCTCTTGGTTTGGATTTTAATAAACTAAGACAGGAACAGACAGTGTTTTGAGGAACAGAACACATCAGAAAAGCCAAGGGTCGTGCACAGCTGGCTTGAGAAGTTGAGCAACTGATCATGTGTCAGCTGAGCTCAGGCTCACACACTTACTCTATGGGAATGAGTCTCACACCAAGAATCCAAAGCAAAGTCCTAAATCAAGTTCCAGTCCACAAGTCCTAAAGCTCTTTAAAAAGTAGGTTCTAGCCTACAACACCGTAATTCCGAGTCCAGGGTCTATTAAGTAAAAATTTTGTTGTTACATTTTGTTGGTAATTTTTTTAAGCCTACTAGCTACACAAACACTATGTAATTCCTGTCTTGCTTTGAGAGGCACGCCCACTGACTAACATCACAAAATGAGGTGCTAAGAGCAGGGCTATCAGTACTTCCAAAGTGTACCTAAAAAGTTTACTGCCACCATGATGGTTTACCCGCCCCCACCACATCTTCCCACTCAGTTCTATGTGGGAAAACAAAAGCAAAGACCAGCGAATGTCATTGCCTACCCAAGGTTCCACATTGCTTGAAAAGATTCAAAACCAACCTCCTGAGTAACTCAGCTGATTTTTCTCTGCTTTCTTGCTTTAAAAGAAACCATTGAAAGCCTTTCCAAATAAAAGCCACCAGAGCCTTAGTTTTCAATTACTTGTCAGTCCATCACCCTGAAACTGTTCAAGTTCAATCTGCAGTCCCTCCCCCAGCTTCCGGGTCTCCACCAAGCACTTCACACCTCTCTACTGTAAACCTTTCCAGAGCAATTACCCTGCCTACCTTTGGACAGCCTCCATACTGCATCTCTGTCTAAATTTATAGCTGCTACACTCAGTTGGCAAAGCAGGCTTGTCCTAAAGCAGAGGACACGGTCAGGCCCAGAGATAGGTGCTGATGCACAGCAAAGCAGGCAACAAAAGAGCTAGGGCCCCTAGTCTGCTCTGGTGGAGGCAGGTGCTGATAACCAATCTGCACAACCACTGCCATCTGCTGCCACATTCACTGCTTCTCTTGGGATTACAAACGAGGGGCAAGTCACTAAGCACCGACAGCTACTTTTCTTAGACTTTGGGATGATTCAACTGTCAGACACATTCAGTAGGAGCTATACTTGGAATTTTGAATGTGGTGTTTTCCCAGGCAAGTAGTGATGTGTGGTCTGATCCTTTGCAAGCAAGCCACAGTTCCCAGCAACCAACACAACCACTCATTCTGTTGCTAAGCTACAAGTTACCGGTGGCAAATACATTTTTAACTTGGTGTTTCCAACTCACCATGGGTTGTAGGATAGATATTACCTTAATAAGTTAACGAGCATCTGTAATACCCACATTTCTATCAGAAGACCCCAAAAGTTCTAAAAGCCTGAGGACAACCAACCTGAAAAGAACATCCCTATCTGGGGAACAACCCAAACCTTACCTGAAATCACACTACTTGTCTCTTTTTAAGATGATACACACTTCACAAATAGCCTAGCAATTCCCTGCTCCCCAAAAATATCAACATGTACCTACCAAAATGCCCCAGCAATTCTGCATGTACATATCCAAGAAACACTCCCTCACACGAAAACGAACACATCAACAGTCAAGCCAGGTTTGTGGTGCATGCATACCATCCCAGCATCAGAGAGCAGAGCAGAGCTACAGAACAAGGCCTTGTCTGCGAGGGAAAGTTCATAACTGCATTATTCTTACTAGCCAAACGGCGGGGGAAACCCAAATGTCTGGCTAACAAACGAATAAACAATATGTGTTATAACCAAACAACTGAACATTATTCAGTGTGTGGGGTGTGTGGAAGGGATGGACAGACGGCTCAGGAGTTGAGAGAGAGCACCTGCTGCTCTGACAGAACCAGTTTATTCCCAGCTCTCATCAGATGGCTGTCTGTAACTCCAGCTCCAGGGGAGCTGACACTCTCTTCTGTCCTCTATGAACGCCCATATATGATACAAGGAAGGAGTAATATGTGCTTACGTAAGAATTTTCAAAGTATTAGGCTAAGCAAAGAAAGATGGCAGGCATCACAGGCCAAGTACTGTATGTTTCTAGTCACATCCAACGCTCAAAACAGGCAATCAACACAGAGAGCAGATACTCCCAGAAGATGAGGAATGCGGTGGAAGCACCAACCAGCATGAGCTTTTGTGCTCCAGCACAAATATAATATAAAATATAAATTTAGGAAACTAAATATAAAGCATGAAAATAAAATACCCCAGAATTAGTGGTGGCAGCTGCATGATGCTAGACCTTCTAAAAACGCAGAATCTCAACACTTTAAATGTTGGTACTCAGACTCTATCTTGATTAAACTATTAATTAAAAAGGAAAAAGTTGCTGGGTGTAGTGGTGCATGCCCTTAATCCCAGCACTCAGGAGGCAGAGACAGGCAGGCCTCTGTTCAGTTTACAGGACCAGGGAGGGCTATATAGTGAGACTATTTTAAACAAAAGGGGGAGGGGAGAAGAGGGAGGGGAGGAAAAGAGCCACTACCTCAGGACTCAGAATTCCAGATTGAAAATGCTACCTCACTTCAATACCACAAAAAAAAATGTATAAATAACCTTTTCCTCACAAGCTAGAAGATACAGGAGAGGCCAAAGTACCCACATTTATGATGGTAAAACCATGATACCACCACCACAGTGCCATTACACCAAATTACCTCTTCTGCTTCTCAAAGGACACTCACTCCCAGGCTCAATCATCCTTGAGGCACAAAATCTGAGCTGGAGTTGATCTTCCCTCCCACTGTCTCCAGTTGTTGAAAGAGCTTGTCTTTCATTCATTCTTTCTTTTCCTTCTTTCTTTTTATAAGTAATTTTTTAATAAGGCTATGGAAAACAGGGTTCCCAATGGCCAGCCATTCAAAAATTAAAAAGAAGCCAGAAGGCAAGAGGAAATGTCAGTTCATTGGGGAGAAAATAAATTAGTCATATTAAGATTAGGATCTAACCTCTTTCTGTGGTTGGGGCAGGAGTTTTTATAATAATAGCATGCTGTTTCTCAAAAACTCCCTCCAGAGGGAAACTCGGGAGGTGCAGCTGTCTGGTTCTGGAGTCCGGTTAGCCAATTATTGAAGTTGACTGAGTCTCTATGTGAACGGCCAGTGAGTCCCTTTGCACAGATTCTGACCCTTCACAGTCAAGAGCAAGCTCCTGGACACCCTGGGTACCAGACTCCAGCACCACCGCAGCCAGTAGAGATGTAGCTAACTGGGAAGCCCCAGAGTCTAATGGGGCCAGGATGCTAGCCAACATCAAAGAGATTCTACTTGCTCCCCTTGTGCAATAAACTACTTTCACCCAAGATCATTCACACTCTCAGAGTGCAAAGTTCACTCTGATATTGGTGGCCTTCTCACTCTAACCTTATTGGCAAATGCCCCTTGGCCTGGTTATTCATTAATATATAATCAGAACATTAAAAGCATTGTTTCACCTTTTAGGGAGACTGTGGCCAATTTAATAAGACACTTCCTAGATTGGGGGGGGGGGGCCATCTTGAGCCTGGCAGAGAATTCAAAGACACACAGACTGGGAAAGAGTGCAGGGTATGTACTCACAAACACACAAGAGTTAAGTATTTCACAAGATGTTTTTGATATTCCCACATGGCAAGGGGGCAAAATAAAAACAGTTCTCTCACCACAGAAATTGCCCTGGTGTTTCTTTCCCCTTAATCTTTTTAACACCAAATGAATCCTCACTCCCAAAACCTTTACAGGAAGTGGTATCTTTGTGGCAGGAAGACAAATGAGCGAGTGATTCTTGCGCAGTGTTAGAACTGTCTGCCAGTGTTGCTGCAGTCTGCTACTTTTACTTTTCAAATCAGACACAATGACAACTCACTTTAGAGACCATGTTTACTCTGCAGAAAGCCACATTCTAAACACAGGCTTGTCTGAAGGGGGGCAGCTTATGGTCCAACCTTGTTTATGTTCCAAGTAGGTTTGACAGAAAAACCACATCAATTTGTTTTAAAATAATTTCCATTTGCTGGAAGCTGTTCCTGAAGGGTTCTCGGCCACGCTAATCTGCTCTGATTCCTACCAGCTGTAGGTACCAGGCACACTGGCCACAGACAGGGTACAGGGTTGAGTGGGCTGAGCTGGCTCCATGGGGGCCACTGAACCACTGCAGTACCCTCTGTGGAACACAAGAGCAATGGAGTCAGAAAAAGAAAGAAAGAAGGAAGGAGGGAGGGAGGGAGGGAGGGAGGGAGGGAGGGAGGGAGGGAGGGAGGGAGGGAGGGAGGGAGGCATGCCCTGATGGTTAAAGACCAAAACTATGCCATGGCCACCAGGAACACAGCTTTCTACAGAACTAGACCTGCCCTGTCTCAGAAACACCAGCTCTAGTGCTCAAGTCTCAAGTCCACAGTTAAGGACTCCAAGGCATTTACTGGATTGAACATAAGAAAAATGGAAACTTTAAAAGGAAGTATCTGTAGCCAGTGAAGTTTTCAGCTTCATTATCCAAAGAAATGAATATGAAGAGACTGCACAGCGGTTTTCTGGGACATGGTAACAGAATACAAAGTGGCATCTGGGAATGGGGAGTGTGAGAAAAGCCAGCACAAGCTTCCCTGCAGGTCGGTAGTCACTTTCTTGGGGGAAGTTGTAGCAAAAGTCTTAAGAATTTTCCTATCAAGAGCAACCTATACTTGATAACTCAGACTAAGGAACTAAGAAGTATATAACAATTTGCACAAAAGGGTGCCTAGCAACAGTTAGGGTTTTGAAAAGCTTAAAGGCTCAATATCAGGGAAGGTTTAATTATGACTCAAACCATACTTTTTATAAAGTCTAACCACAGAGGAAATATTTCTAATATGGAGTCTTTAAAACATAAGTTGAAATTGTTGATTATCCAATACCAAGTGACCAGCCCTAAAATTATATACATAAAAATATTAGTTTATGGACTGAGCATATTTTATTCATATACTTAGGAACACACACACACACAAAATAGAGACCATAAATTTGAGTGAGCAAGGGAGGTAATGGTACATGGGAAGGGCTGGAGGGAGGAAAAGGAATAAGAAAAACTATGCAATTACTTTAATTTCAAAAAATAAGAAAGACAATAAATACACATAAGGCTGAGCTCACAGCAGACCCCGCTTTCCAAATGTTATCAGCATCTCTGTAAAACTAACTGTCCGATGAGGACCCACCCTGAGCTAAGCCAGCACTGACTCCTCTGCCATTAGGAGAGGGCCTATGTATTCAAGGATGGAGCAGGGGCTAAAGTGTCCCACCTGAGGGAAAGGAACAGATTTAGAGTCCGAGGGTCCAGAGCCTCCTATTGTATATATGTCCCTACAAATCTGTGTTGCTCTTTGGCTTTGTCCCCCGAAGGTACAGTAACCTGCCCTGAATGCTGTATGTACTCGATCCAGTCAAGGAGATAAATCCTTCCCTCTGCCAAGAGCAGAGGAAGAAAAACGACCTTGGCCTAGTCATGCTTTCTGTCAGGGGAGGTCTTAGCAGAGTAACCAAGAGCTCAGGCAACCAAAACCAGCTGCCTGGCGAGGGCTCAGCATAAACTGAGCAGAATAACCACAAGGGGAAGGGTGTCTAGACAGCCTTAGTCTAAGTGAGAAGCAACCCTCCCCAAAACAGTCTCCACCAGGCAGCTCTGGCAAAAGAGCAGATGACAGACCATGTCAACAGTTCAGAACTACACCGTGGGTGCCCTGGTCGAGCACAAGTCAGAAGATAACTGTGCATGCAGTCTGGCCCACCTGCCAAGGACAGCCATGGAGAAGACTCCAGCAAGGAAGTACAGTCCAGGGACCCCACGTGAATGACAGGTCCCATGCAGTGAGCCCACTGTCTGTCCATCATCTTTTAAACTCCAGTTTTAAGTGCACTTGGTAGAAGATGGAGAGGATGACCAAACAAATAGGTCAGTAGGAAATGCAGAGATACATGAGCCTTGGGAAGTCCGAGCTATTTGATTATCTCTACTGAACTTAGAAAAGTAGAGAGAAAGAATACCAAGGGCCACAATCTGGCTCAACCAGTAGACTAAATGTCTAACATGCATGAAGACCTGTGATCAATCCCCCTCCTTGAATAAAGCAGGTGAGGTGGGACAGACCTGTAATGGCAGCACCCGGGAGACAGAAGCAGGAAAATCAGTTCAAGGTCATTCTCTACTATTTAGCATATTTGAAGCCAGCCTGAGCTATCTAAGACCCTACCAGAGGGAAGGAGGTATATCAGTGCCATTGTCTACATCTATATCTGTACTGCCTGGGCATTTTATATGTTCCAGACATGTGAAAACAATGAAGCAGTAGAAAACAAGCCCGTCTTTGCTGTCACGCGGCTTTGGGTGCCAGCTATAAACCAAAGTAACACCCTGAAGGGCCTATATGAAGTACAGCAGGGTCTTCCAGATGGGAATCTGAGTGGAAAGGAATGCAAACAATAGTTCCCAGGGGAAGAAACATTTAAGAAGGAGAGACAGGAGCCTCCAAGACAAAAGAACCTTCCTCCAGACATACACAAGACAAACTAGCAGTACAGAAGCTAGAAAAAGCTTGGGCATGGCAGCTTGGGCAGATGGAACCAGGTAGGAAGACATTAGGACCCTCAAGAGTGAGTGGACAGCCTGCAGCAGGAAGTGTAGTCTAACCCGTGACTCTGCAAAGACCCCTTGTGGCTCAAGAGGAGTCGAGAGAGGCAGGGACAAATCAGATTGAGAGTCAGCAGCTCTCTACTCCTGCCTCAAGTCTACACGACAAACAGAAAAGGTACTTTTAAAGTTCAACGTAAAATGTGCCATAAGAATCAGAAACCAGCATCTCCCTTCATTCCTTCCAACTCTGCATTCCTTTTTCTAAAATGAAGGCTGGGGGTCATGGGTCATTGGTGGTCACAGCATTCTCCTAAGACCACATGTATCCCCAGCATACCCAGCCCAAGGCATGCCAAGGATTTCAGGCAAGTATAAACTCCATCAGCAGGCTAAACTGTTTATAAGTTCTTGAGTTAAAAATACACCGCTCGGGTCAGCGTTAACACCAGGGCCTTATCACCAAGGCTGTTTGTGTGCTGGTTACACAAGGCTGGACGCTGACCTGCCCATCTTTTAGATGAGCCTCAATCTGCAAACTGTCTAATGGTACATCAGTGAGATTATAATAAAGCCACCAAATACACACGCATTTGAGAAAAACACTTTCCAAACCCAAGGATACTTTACTGTTTATAAATAGTTTACTTTTTTTGATCCCCAAGCATATAATATTCGCAGTTGCTCCAGAAACCAAAGAAACATGCAACAGGAACACAAGCCACAACCTAACAGAAACAATAAACAACAGATGGCAGGGCATATGTGCATGCTACCACCCTTCTCACCAAAGAGGCAAAGCACAAGCCAGCCCAGGAAGAAGCCTGTGCTTCAAAATCACATTTCAGACACTGTTAATAGGATACCAACTGTACGCCAAAACTGTGCTGGGTACTCAAGCCACTCAAAAACAGAGGAGCCGGTGACTGGCCTCAGGGAACTCAGACTTAAAAGGAAAGCACGAAGGGCCAGGCCTGGCCTTAGATTATTCTTCCTACTGTGATAATGTGCATGCAGACCGGACTTCTAACTCCAGCAACTGCTAGGCCGAGACTGGTCCCTTACCAACCTTGGACCTGATGCAGAAGACAAATATTATATATTTCAACAGTATGATGGTCGAATTAGTTAACACATGTATCCTGCTATAAAAAAGCATAAGCTGCTAGCACTCTACCAGCTCCAACAATGTATTAGGCACTGTTATTTTTGTCCTTAAACAAGCCCAATCAGGTGGGCACTTCAGTCACCCTCGTCCTACTTGAGGAACCTGAGGCAGAGAGAAACCAAGAAAAGTCACCAAAGTCACTCAGGTTCCCAGGATGCTGCTCTCAACAGAAACCACACAGCCACTTCATCTCCCATTCCATGACCACAACCTGTGACATGAAAGAGCTCATGGAAGATGAGAGCACATGTTCTCCAATCATGGACCACAGACCTGCTCTAGGGCCTTCACTGGTAAACAGAAGCTCAGCTGACTTAAGGAGTTCAAGACAAAGGCTCGGTCACGCAAACTCCAAAAGTCACACTTGCAGTAGCTAGTGATTCTGAATAGCTGGTGTTTATGGCATTTCATAAATGTTATCTGCCTCAAAAACAAAGGACAGGAGTCCAATAAGTAAGTTGGCTGTGGCCCTGCTTCCAAATACGTACATCCAGTTTAAGTATCACAATCCCATGGCCAGTCACTCTGTTTTCACCTCAATGTTAGTTTTTTTAAACTCTGACTACAATTTTCCAACTGCACTGTAACTTTAAGCTTTTATGCTTCTTCTACATTTAAAAAGAATGCTGTTTCCCAATATATAACTCCCAGATGTAGAGTTCACTGATGATTCATCTACAGAACAAGTGTTCTGAGACATCAGCTCCAAATAGAGGAAGAACTTGGAATTCCCTCCTCTCAAAGCTAGAACTTGCCTAAATCTGCTCTGCCCGACAGTTTGTTTTCAATTATATTTCCAAATTCTTTAACAATAACTGCACAGCTTGCACACCAACACATCTGATTCTTTGAAGTGGTTCTCAAGCAGAAAGCAGAAAATGAGGAGGGAGAAGGAGAAGGAGGACTCTCCATAGCTGTAGCCTTATGTCAGAGATTCTCCCCAAAGGGTCTCTCTCCCACATACAGGGAGAGGAACCACAAGCCTGACTCCACAGTACACAGCACTGCTCCCTGAGGAAGGCTGCAGTCACCCCTTTACCTCGCTAGCCTGTGAGGGCAGCCCACACAGTAGTGCCTCACTCACCCCTAAACCCCAATCCACTTCCCTCCAGCCCTCTACACAGGCTGACCTGAGACTGTCACACCTGGAAGTGAAACCCCTGAAGCCCTCGAAGGACCAAGGAGTCACGGGATCCTTTCAGCCCAGAAAGAATGCACCCCTGAAAAAGAAAAGTCCAGAGGTGACGAACAAATCGTGTCTGGTAATTCCTAGGTACAGTTCCTATGACTTCCAAGACCAAGTGAGGTGAAATGTCACCTCATCAGACTGAGAACCCTCTGGGAGATTAGATATAAATGTAAAGTCACGGACATCGTGGGAGTGACAGAAAATGACACTGTATATATGAAACTCATGGAAAGGTGGGAAATCATTTTGTCTCTAGTTTGATCTTAACCAACAGAAAAGGATTACCTTTGGATTTTCTGCTGTTGTTTGTTTTGGTCTTTTGTTTGCTTTCACAAGAACAATCTAGTCCAGACTGCCTAGATTTCAGCCTAAACTAGGTAGGTGTTGGGCTTGAGTTTCCAATTCTTCTGCCTCCACTCCCCCAGTGCTGAGACTTTGGATGTAAGAGAGCGTGGGGGGAGGGGGCACAAGTACATGGAGAGGTCAGAGGACAGCCTCATGTATGTATCATTGGGTACCACGTGACTTTTTCTTTTTGAGACAGGAGAGACTCTCTTGCTGGCCTGGTACTCACTAAGTGGACTAAGCTGGTAGCCCAGTGAGCCCCAGAGCTCTTCCAGTCTCTACCTTCCCAGCACTGGGATGTCCAGCCCTCTGCCTTGGATTTTATTATGTGCACTCAGTTCTTAATAAGAAAATTTTTGTTGCTGCTGTTGTTGCTCCCTCCCCACCCCAAGACAAGGTTTCTCTGCACAGCCCTGGCTGTCCTGGAACTCACTCTGTAGACCAGGCAGGTTTCAAACTCACAGAGAGCCACTGCTTCTGCCTCCCCAGTGCTGGAATGGACTAAAGGTGTGTACCATCACGCCAGGCAAAAAAAAATTTTAAGGTAGATTTTTGGACTATTCAGTCCTAATGTAGTGTCTAAACCCTGCCACACTTCTGTCAAGAGGTTCCAAACACCACTAATGGTGTCTCTAATTTCAGGTTGTAGTCCCAACAAAGCTCCACCTTCCAAAAGCATGCTCTAAAGAAAGGAACAGAAAGGCATCCTAAGGTCTCATATCATGAAAATGGAAAGGTGTAAGAATCTCCAGTAAAGACAGCGGCAAATCCCACGTGAATGACGGTGGCCATGAAGAGCACAGAAAGCTGGGGAAACAGCTCAGTGGGCAAAGTGAATGTGCAAACACAAGGACCTGAGTTCAGACAGAGCCCCACCACCCATGTGATGAGTTGGATGCGGAATCACGTGCCTGTAACTTCAGAGCCAGGAGAATGGTGGTACCAGTTTCTGAAGCCTTTGGCAATCCAAGCTAGCCAAAAGGAAGAGCTTCAGTTCAGTGACACACCATTTCAAAATAAGGTGGGGAGCAACACAGGAAAGATACCCAACATCGACCTCTAGATTGCCCTGCCCCCCCACATAAATAAACACAATAACTTTTTAAAATAAAGAACACAGAAAAAAAAACGCTACTAGGTTCTACATGATAAATATATTCTCTTAGGAACTACTCTATTTGATAGGAATCAAGATTTTTCCAAAAACAATATTCGATCAAAAAGAAACCCACACATGGGTAAATTTGGTGTCCATTGAACAATACATTAAATAAATAAAATAATTTTAAAAGGTGAGAGAGACTTCAAAATTTGGAGAAAGAAGTCACTGAGCTGCACAAAAGTGAGTTTGCTGAGTTTCCATAACAAAAGACACACTGAAAAGTTCCCTGGGAAAATGGCTTAAAGTTACTCAGAAATCAGAACCAAAGGCAAGCTTGCTCCAAAGGACAAGCTGTGGGTGTATCCTTCTCTGCAGCTGTTGCTACTGAGTCTGTGCACTGGGCCCATGGAACTGAAAGACTACCAGTCTTAGGGACAACTTCACTGAGCAACTAAGGCCAGCAGCAGCCCTAAGAAAGCCCTACTAAATTGATTCTGTGACTTTTCTCGAAACCTATGTTCCTAAAAAGCTAAGTCCAAGATATCAAGTTTGTAGCTTCCACAGTTTTCTTTGGCCCAGGGGTGGGAAAGGCAAGCTAAGAATCCTTTAACAGGAATGCATGGGGTCATAGTTTTCCAGATACCAGATTTTTTTTAATTTCTAGATTATTTATATAAGGATGGTACCCAAGTCTAAACATGAATTGATTCATGACTCATATATGCCTTATACACATAGCCTCAAGGCAAGTTTATACACTAATTTTAATACTTTTGTACATGAATACCTAGTTCCTTCCCAGTATGGAATTTTCCACTTGTGGTGTCATGTTAGCACTCAAAAACTGTCAGACTCTTAAGCATTTTGGACTTGCAGATTAGGAAAGCTTCACCTGTGCTTTTAGGTGCAGTGCTTGCTTCCCCTTAATAATAGTAGGAAAGCCCTGCTGAAGGGCCCCTCACTGAGCCCCACCCCAGCGCTCCATTTCTCCCTTGGCTGCTCTGGGTACCCATCTGCTGATCCCACAGAGTAAGCATCCTATACACAGACCCATTTACTCTCTTACCAGCAAAGCCAATGAGTAAGTTCACTTCCCCTCTTGGCCTCTACTAGCTAGAATCTGAAAATGAGGTCTTACAGATGGGAAAGGAGGGGACCAGCCCAAGGTCACATCACCAGTCCACATCACAGCCAGGACAAAAACCCCAGGGCTCCTGAGACTTAGGCACAAGCTAGTTTCCATTCTGCTGCATTCTTACTCTCCACAGCTTTAGAAATAAAAAAAATCACTTTTTCTTCAAGCTCAATAATTTTAGCCAAGAACTTCTTGGAGAAGTTTCTAAAGCTCCAGGCTCCTCTCCTCCAGAAATATATACTAAGTACCACGTGTTTCCAAGAAGGGGACTCAGTATTGCCTCCTGTTCCCCTCTGCCCAAAGAAAGCTAGGGAAGCTGCAAATTTATATCTTCAACTTTTTAAGAGCTTCATGGTTTGTTTCTTTGCTTGCTGTTTTTGTTTGTCTGTCTGTCTGTTTGTTTGTTTAGGCAAATAAAGAGGCAGGTGTGGGGGTATGTGCTTCATGCCTCAGGAGACTGAGGCATGAAGACTGCTGTGAATTCAAGACCAGCCTGGGGTAGAGTGGAGACACCTTGTCTAGAGAACAAACAAACAAAACAAAAGGCAAGAAAATTTAAGAACATGCAACAAGGTCCTACAGACTAATTAATACTTGAGATGAAACAGCTTTTATTTTAAGGCTGTCCAAACTGAACATAATTAAACCATTCCTAAATATTATTTCAAACAGACTTATGAAAGAATCTAAAAATCCCTTTAAGGACTGGGCAGAGGGCTCAGTGATTAAGAGCACTTGCTGAGGACAGGACTCTGATTCCCAGTGCCCATGGACACCAGCTCCAAGGAATCTGACTCACTCTTCTGGACAGACACACATACACACACACACACACACACACACACACACACACACACCATACAAACACATGAACACACAACAAACACAAAATAAAAATCATTCCCAATGTTTCTCTTGAGCAAAGCACAGCCTCTTCCATGAGGAAAAACTACCTGTGGACAAGACATAGACACTAGACCTGAGAAAACGGTGACTTGGGAGTGAGGCAGCCCTGGCAGCTGGAAAATTCTTGTTTTCACTTGGTTTCTGGCTCTCCTCTCCTGCAGAGGAGGGGACAATCCCTCCCTACTTGAGTAGTGGCTTCAGCATCCATCACTTGGTTGCATCAACAACCCACTTCCTGGAAGCTATGGGCTCTTCTGGCTGTTTATAAGGTTTTGCAAAACTAGGCGCTCATGTGCCAAAAACTCACACTGTCCCAGGTGGAGAAAGGAAGTCACAGACACACACGAAATTACTTTAGTAAAAATAAAGTGAAAAATCAGTGTGTGAGCACAAGACAGTGTGAACCAAAATACCTCATCAGAAAGGAGACAAGAGTTTTCTCCTCAGTTTGCAAACAGAACTTAAGCTCACAATCAAACCCTCACACTTGATTGCTTGCCTATAAGTTGCTCTCAAGCTCTTTGGTGTATGTCTTCATAAACAGAGGATCCACTGCAAATGGTATTCTAATCAAATATGACAGCAGTTTAATTATGCTCAACATATCTGTGGACTTAAAATGGCATGCTAGGTGGGTTTTTAAACCACTAAATACTCTACAATTTACCTAAAATTAGATTTCCACAGACAGAACATGAAAGTCATCTATTTATTTTAAGGGACTCCCTCCAACCAACAGAGAGACAATAGAGAAACAGAGCCATGGACTTCTGTAACGCAAACCACTCAGTAGCCACGAGGAGGAAGCATTTTTCTAATCTGTGTGAAGCTAAAAAGGAACCCAGAGGGTTCCAGGAAGTTGGCTCTGAGCTTTGGGGGGATTTTCTTATAGGGCGCTTCTAACTCTATTTAAAGCAGACTCAAGTAGACACAGCTGGAGGGTCAGGCCCTGCAAAGTAAACAAGAGTTAACTCAATTCAGATTCAAGGCCTAGCTACAACCAATAGCTAATTATCTCTACATTAATAATAATATCTGAAATACTGCTTTTAAATGACCCATTGTAATCATATTTGCTCACTAATAGATTCTAATCTACAATTAATAGCTTAGAAGAACCTCCCAATTAAGGGATCTATGGAGAAAGAAGAAAACTAGTGAGAATTGCACATTCTGGCAAGCAGCTCCAACACAAGAACTTTTTAAACATTCCCCACAAAGGCAAAGGTAGGGAAACAAATAACATGTAATTTGAGAACATAAAAAAGTGCATGAAATATGTGCTTGATAAACATTATGTAAATACATGATTTGTCACAATTCCCTTTGAAATTTTTATTCTTATTTGTCAGAGCTTCTTCATTTACACATTTCTTAAAAGTTACCTTTTAGTGAATAGTTACACTATGTGAATGATATGCACTCCAAAAGCTGTTAAATGAAAATCCTACACACTTACAGATGAAATGGCACGTTTTGGATTTGCTTCTTTAAAGAAGTGTAGAAAGGGAGAGGATATTAGGGCATAGGGCCTATGAGACAGACCACAAGCTGGTAACTATTGAAGCTGACTGACAGTTCAGAATTCATGCCATTATTAATAAACTGTCCACTTGTTAAGAAGAAAACACCCTAAATTAACAGAGTTTGTTTAAAGTATCCCGTTCCATGGCAAACATTTCCTTAACTCAGAATTGGTTTTAAGGTCAATCTTTCTAATCATCTCATAAGAATAAAAATTCTCTTGATTCTCTTGGTAACAGGCTTTGTCCCAGACAGCTGAGTTTTTACTGCCTTTTCTTGTTATCCAATCCACAGTGCAAATGCTTCAGATGCAAAGGCTCTCAAACGCAGAGCACTGGAACCGCAGGACCAGCTGGGAGCTCTTGCAGCTCAGACACTCAGTCCTAATGTTCCCTAACAGCCATCGTCAAGTAGGTAATCCAGAACAAAGAATTTAACAGTGCAATGTGTGCTCTGCTGAGATGAGCAGTGAATTGTTTGAACAACAAATTATAAATTAGTAGAAAGGTCAAAGGACGGGCAGGAGGGAGCAACTCCTCACTGCTGCACAAAGAAGCCCCAGAAGGCAAATTTTAAGGAGGATTGCTGTTTTTAAACCAGCTTTTAAAATAATGGGAGGGGGCTGCTTGTGAGAGAAGGCATACTCATTCATTCATTTCCAATTCCTGCTGATCATAAAAGGTGAGAGACCTTGCATCACAAAGACTTGAAGACAGACCACCCTTTGTCTTTTGCCAAAACAAACTCAAGGAGCGGTGATTGGAACAGGCATCCTGGTTCACAAGGAAGCAGTGATGAATCCGGCCCCATGGAGATGAACAGATTGGTTGTTAGTACAATGGGCCTTACCGGTTAGGTTAGATTAAATAGTAATAAAGGTGCAAACAATTGCAGCCGTTCATGTGGGCAAGGCTATGAATCATGGCCATTCACAGGGGGAAAAGACTCACGGACAGGTGCACCAGAAGCAAACGGCTTTTCAGGGTGCATCCTTGCCAGGTTCCTCAGATGACCCTGTGTTCACTGTCTGTGCCCCCTACAAGTTACCATACCACTGTAACCAGACCAAAACAAATGAAACTTGTTAGCTGCCTTCAGCCAATAACTACCCCCCCACACCTCCTCTCCAAGTCTTTCCAAAAAGAGGTGGGTATGCAACCAGGATGAGACCGCCCTAAGGACTGTAACCTAATCTCATCTGGAAGAGCACACCTGCATTCTTCACAACTACTCAGCTACCTGCTTTTGGGTAGGGCCCAATTTCAATGAAACCTTGAGAAACAGAATAAAATGATTGGTTTAAGGACTTCTCACTTTCCTGCTTTTTCCCATCTATCTTCCCAAAAGAATAATGCTAACCAGGCAGTATTTATACAACTGGAGTAGATTTTAAACTACCCCAACAATTTTTGCTATTAGTATAATTTACTGTAACTGTGTACAGCTTCCTGCCCATTCATCTGCGATTTCCAAGGCACACGAAGTCTACCTGTTGCATGCAGTTTTCATGTACCACCAAACTGCTGCTGGAGAAGGATGCCTGGCATGTGAGTCATGCTATACTCCCACACAAAAAGATCCCTTCCTATCAGAAAGGTAAACTTTCCCCAGGAAAGCCTTTGTCACTGGGAAATGCAACTTGGAGGGACTGGTCATGAGAACGGATGCAAGATTTGAGGGACTGACACTCCAATTGGCAGACCACACAGAGGAAGCAAGTGGCACACATGCACAGTTTAACTGTCCTCACGGCAGCTCTGAGATATGGTACTATCTATGATCCCCCTGGTAGAGACGGGCAAGGGGCTGGAGAGTGAAGATACCAGAAATGGGTCCTAAAAATAACTCTGAATCTTTCCGTCACTACTCCAAAGTGAAGGGTGGTGCTAGGTGCCCCTAGCCCTGCAAGGTGAGTGCAAAGTAAAAGTAAAGACAGTTCCATCCACATCATTCCCACTCATCAGAAACCAGGGTATAAGTATCCAATGCCCATTGAGAGAGGATGCAAAGAACTCAAGGCAGGGAAACAAAGAGTGTTAGACCTGGGGAAAGGAAGAAGCCACTTCTCAAAAATTAGAACAACTTCTATTAGCAGACTGTGTAACTCTGTTTTAGATGTCTATGCATAATATGCTTTGGTCAGAAGACAGATGATAAAGACCAGAGAGGAAGCTGAGCACCAAAGTACTTTCTACTGTTGGAAGACCTGCATTCTGTCCCTAGTCCCCAGGTCAGGCAGCTCACAGCTGCCTGTGACTCCAGCTCCAGGAGAATCCCAAACCTCTGGCATCTAAGGGCATCTGCACACAAGGGTATATATATCCCCACTCAGACCCTCAGGAATGCACATAATTAAAAATAATGAAAATAAATCTTTTTAAAGCCACCAGTTAAGCACTACATTATACAAAATATGACAGCACAGAAGCATAAAGCTTTTGGGTAAGAAAAACCCAACCAAGAAAACATGGGCACAAGTCAACAGTCTGCAACTTAACTGGTGAAGACTGAAATCATTATGTTCCGCATTGTTTTTGACCTATTCATTGTGCTTAGTAACAGTGGCCGTGTCCTGCACCAGTTACATAAATGACCAATTAATTGGTCAGATTGAACTACAATCCTAATCTCTATTGCTACATAAAACTATTTGGGCTAAATCAATAAGTGAATACCATTTTCATTGTACAAAGTTTAACCTCTGGTCTTCAAGGTTCACAGGAAATAAAACCAAATCTGCAATTTTACTGGAAACAGCAGCAGAAGATAACCAGTCAGTTACTAGCACAGAGAAAGAACTGAAGTAATGAGGTTCACCCCTAACGGACCCCACTGGTTCAATACCATGCCTAAACTGTAAAAACTAATTACTAATGTTCCCTAAACCTCCCTCAGGCCAGACATCACTTGAGATTTTTTTCATATTTCCCTTCCTCTGCTTGGGATTTTTCCCTCTACCCCTTTCTCCCTCCTGTCTCAAGACAAAGCATCAGCCACTGAAAATGCATCCACTGTAAACAACCCTGAATATTAACACAGCCCAAAGTCCTGTTCACTTCTAAACGGCTCCCAGGGTCTCAAACTGCAATTGCTGGGGAGTGGAAGGTCCCAGTGAGCAAATGCCACCAAGCTCATTCAAAACGAGTTGAAAGTTAGGCATACCCACAAAACTTAAGTCTTGCAACCTATGGGGTAAATAAAAATCCCTTTTATGTTTTAAAAAAATGAGGGAAAAGAGAAGGAGGTCATGGCAAAGTGAACAACCAGCACCATATTTACTGCTTTCAGCAACTTCCAACTTAATGAGCTCCTCTTCTAGATTTCCCTCTCACTTTTAAAACAGCCATAAGCTACTTTTAAACAGCCACCATCTTGCTTTCCTATCTCACAGACCTTTCTTCTGGGCAACAGCAGGTGCCTATTTTAGAGCCAGATGCGTTAAGTCACACTAGCCCCTAGCCAGCCCTGGGAGTAGGCTGAAAAGGCTTTGTACCATGGAGACACTTCTACAGAGAAGGGAAGAGACTCTTTCATTGTGAGCAAGGAGCCTGACAGAGGAAAAGAAAAGGTCAGCCAGAGGACGACCCAACTGGTCAGGGAAGCAGCCCAGGGAACCCAGGCCACGACGACATAATTAACCAAAGAGGGATAAGGCTAGAGAGCAGGAGTATGGGGACATCTCACAGAAAGCAGCACACTGCACGGTCCCTAAGCCTTCCCAAGATGCTGCCAAGAACGACTGCCTATAATACACTCAGAAGTCCAAAGTTTGTGAAATCTAGTAACCATATGTAATTATAGAAAGAGATGAGCACAGGGAGTCTTAAAATAGTGCCTTGGGGGACAATGCAATAAGGATGTGGCTCAGTAGGTAGAATGCTTGCTTTGAGTATGAAAAGCCCTGGGTTCGAGCCCATCCTTACCGAGCTTTTTCCGCATGAGCTCACAGCAGAGAAGACTCTGAAAGGTGCAAGTACCCTCAAGATCCATAGGGCTGAGTGGAGGAGCTCCTCAGTGGGAAAGCACTGTAGTTTAGCATACCCCAGGCAGTGAGTTCGAATCCCTCCAATCACAAAAATAAATAAATCCATCTCTATTCCAAACAACCTCCAACCCCAAACTGAAACAAGTTCAAGGTTTGCTGAGCTCTTAAAGTGATATGAGACAAAAAAAATTTTTAGTTTAGATTCTAAAAGGATTTGGTCAACTAATTTACATAAATCAGACGGAAAGTAATTTCCAGAACTTTAATTCACAACACCCTGCACACCTGGCCTTTGAAGTACAGCTGCAGATTTGAAAGGCAGAAGTTCTTGTTGTTTCTACCTATACAGTGACAGCACAGATTGTATATTGTCTAATGTAATCAAAACTGACACTTAGGTGCTCAAACCAGCAAAGCTAGATTTGAGCCTCCCAACTTAATACTGCAAACTCATAATACAAGAGAAGCAAATCAATAAACTCCTACTACTGGTACTCAAGTGACCACACTTGGTGCCCTCTGCTGAATGACCTTGTTTTTGAATCCCCGCTAACTTCCCTCCATAGAACAAGGACCCAAGGATTGCCCTCCCAAGGCCTGTCCACCTCCCACTCCCAACAGGCCATCAGTTACCTCTCGAAATGTTAAAGCCCATAGTATTTTGTAACTAAACTCTCTGCTTAAATTTAGATAGGTAAGAAAGAGTCTAAAGTAAATCCTCTTTAATACCTCTTTAAGTTTCTGAAATCATGCTCTCAAAAATAGTTTCAAGGAAAGCAAACACGTAAGTTCTAAGAAGTTTGGCCTCTTCTAAGGTTCTGGGGGTTGGAGTAAGGCTTGGCAGCCTTTGGTGCTATTTATGAATGCTCTGATTGGACCATGCCAGCCTCACCTACGCAGTGAGACAGGAGCCTCGGCTATGCTCTTCCACTCGTGGTGATCCTCAGCCCTAGAAAGGAATCTATTTCCCTCCATAGACACCAACCTGCATTTTTATTTACTATTTAAAAGTTTTAGTTTCTCTATGCTTGGCTTAAGAGCAACTCCAAAAGTAGATGTCCTGTTTACAACAGTGGGAGGAGTCCCATGAAGCCACAGGTTCCTTGCTATCTCAAACCCACAGCCTGAAACTGTTTGAGCAGCCTGCAGTTACCTACTTCATAGGCTTACAAACTAGCTCAAAGCATTTCCTCAACACGATAGCCTTAGAGGGTGTGAATTCAGTGACAATGCAAGATATTTTATTATATTACATATAGAGACTTTCTCCACTTCTGTCTTGCCAAAGCACAGCCCAGGGTATTAATATCTTTATGGAAATCCCAGAGCAAAGGCAACGGTTTAAAATGAAAGTGCCGGTACTAGAGATACAGTCTGGAGGTAGCATGCCACAGACCTCAGGTTCAACCCTCAACATCAGGAGGGAAAATATTCTGAGGAAACTGAAGGTTAGAAGACAATTCACACCTGATTTCATTTTAAACAGAAATTTTAAAAACTTGCATTTTTTAAATACTTGTGTATGCGCACACACTGTATCACCACATGCTAGCCCAGAAACCACACTGCTTGGATCTTAAATCTAATCCTTTAAAGCCATCCTCAGCAGAGTCAAATCTCTGCGAGTTCAAAATACCTAGATAGGTATTTATTGATCATTAACATTGAGTGAAAGAAAGTGCAATTTTAAAGGTATTTATGCTGTGTGAATTGTCACTTGTAAGCAACCAAAAGCCTAAAAATGACTAGTAAGTTCTGCTCCAAAACAGGGCAAGGCAAGGTGGGTCTTGTGACCTAGGAAAGTGCAAATAAGAACACTCTGTCCTCTCCAGGAAGTTATGGCTTGGAAACCGAGAGCTTTCCTCACTATGCTACGGATACATGGCTTTGCAAGTCACTCTTCCAACAGGTGAACACTCGAGTTATTCTGATTCTACCCATGTGGTTCTATTATTTAATTTTTAAAAAGTATGCAAAGAAAATTCACAACGTCCCCAGACTGCCTCAACTATTACCAAATAAAATCCTAGCGAAGAGCAACAGGGTGTTCATCTCCCAGTAACTGACAGAGCCACTGTGTTGAAACCCACTCTAAGATCATGCTTTTTCACTAGTGAATTCCATCTGGAGCAAACCCTGAAGAAAAAGCCTAATGATAGCGACGGTTGCTAAAGGGTCTCAGCCAGCTTCAGGACTCACAGCAGCTTGCCCAAGTGATCAAGGTAAATGCCCTTTATCTGTGCCTCATTTTGAGAAAACACTGGGTCTTCTTGTTAGAAAGGGCATAACTTCTCCCCTTCATGGCAATCCAATATTCAGGTCCATGGGGGTGGGTTAAAACCTGTGTCGTCAATTTTCTCTTTTTAAAACAGCAAGTGTCAAGACTGAGGTTACCACTGTACCTCCTCTATGTCCTAGGAAAGACATTCAGCTGCTCAAGTGAGAAGCAGACTACTCAAGCTAGGCCTTTTCTGGAAGGTACTAATAGTTCTAGAGATGCTAATTACTGATAGCAGAGGTCTGAGTTTTTAGAAGTATAACATAGCAATTCTATTCCAGTATGTTTACAGAAACCTAATAATGTCTTTTTGTTCCTGCCAAATCCCCTGTAATAAGTATCCCACTAACTCCTGATAGGCCCTAATCCCAACAGCACAGAAACGCACCTCTGTGGGGTGAAACAAACTATTAGAGCCAGTCAAGCCCCTGGCAAGCTCTCCTGAAGCAGCACTACTCCACAACTAACTTGTGCCATTTATGGAGGAAAAACTCGAGGGTGGGACCCACCACTGGGGATCATCAAGCCCAAGGGGGCCCCAGGGAACAGACAGGAAGGGATCTGGAACACAGTTCCTGTACATGCCAGCCAGGCGGAAAAGAGCGAACAGCCGCACTCAGAGACCTCCAACAACTCTCACAGCTCAACTCCTGGGTTCTCCAGGGCAGGGTCCCTTTTGCTCTGGCCAATGCCAAGTCAAGCCACCACGACTCTCTGGTGATCGGGAGACAGCAACACATGCTCACCAATGAATAATGTCAACAGACCGAACACTGGAGGTAAGACTCACCTTCATTCAATACCAACTGGGGGTAAGTTGAGGGAACCCAGACACCAAAGAGTTGGGTTACAGGAAAGGAAAAAAAGAAACATACACCCACCCATCCCAACATAGACTCCAACACTCTGCCATCCTCCGTCTCGCATGCACACAAATTCGCTCACCTCCATTCTTCACTCCCAGACACCCAAACACACGCATGTCGCGCTCGCAAGCACGCTCACCCACCTTCAAGTCACAAACCGGTGCCCCACATTCGCGGGCCTCCAGACTCCACGCAGCACACTCAGTCACCCTTATACTCATGTCCTGAACCCGCAAGAGAACACGCACTGCAAGTTAGGCTTCTCCAGAACCCCATGAGGCACACGCGCTCACCTTCAGACCGCAGAGACACAGTCCTCTCCACCGGGACCCCACGCGCGACCCCCATAAGGCCACCCACAAATGTCCTAGGCCATAGAGTGCACTCCGCACCCTCCCCGGCTGTGCACACCCGCAGCCTTGTCCCAGTGACAGCGCCCGGGCAAGCAGCGAAGGAGATACTCACAGGCTCCGCGTCCAGGAGGGCAAGTCCCGGGGCAGCGTCGCCAGCCCGCGCCCACTGCAGTCCACCGAGTCCCCGGCGCAAGTGCAGGCGGCCGCGCAAGGCTCCCGCGAGCCGGCCTGGGCACCCGCCGACTCCGACCATTGCAGTAGCAGCAGCAGCAGCCAGAGCAAAAGGCGAGGCGCGAGGCGCGGGGCCCCGAGCACTCCCGGACCCGGCCGCGCCATCTTGTCTGGAGCGCACCGCGAAGCCGGGGCGCGAGCGCTGCGAGGTGCGGGCGGGCTGGGAAGCGAGCGGGCGCGGGCTGCGCTCGGCGCTAGGCTCCGCACCGGGGCATGGACACCCGGCCCCAGTCGGCGCGGTGGCCGCGACACTCAGCCGGTACGCTCTGCCCGGGCCGCTTCGCAGCGCCCTGCGGGGAACGCCACCCCCGCGCCCATCCGGGCCGAGCCCAGCGCGCAGCGAACTCCGCGGTGTCCCGCGGTGAGTGCTCGGCCGCCGCTGCTCGTCCTTCCCGCCGCGCTGCGCGTCGCCTTCGGAGCCCGGGCACAAGCCGATAGCCGCCGAGGACTGAGGACGTTTAGCTTCGGCCTCTGCGCGTGGCGCGGGCGAGCATCTTACTGAGAGCTCTGAGCTGAGAGCCGTGGACCCCACGCGCCTCACCGTCCCGGAGCGTCCGGAGCGCACCGTGCCTCAGCGCGGCGAACAATCAGCGGCTAGCCGCGCCGTGGTCCTGCCCCGCGGCCCCAGGCCCCGCCCCGGCCCGGCTGCTCGCCCTCACACCCCTCCGCTGGGGCCCGCGGGCGGAGCGCGGCCCACGTTGGATGCTGGGCTACGGAGTCACGCCCCGCCCCGCCCGTTGCTCATTGGCTACCGGAGCCACGGTCGGCTTCCTAGACCGGAGGAACGCTAGGTCCCCGAGGTCCCGCCTCCGCTCGCTTTTCCCACCCAAGGTGTGAAGGGCGGAGACTGGGCGGGGAAATGCAGGGGCGTGCTTCCTCCTCTTAAAGGAGCCCTGCAGGATGTTGGCTACCCAGCACCGGGATCTAGAAGTGGCCTAGGGATCGGCCCGTTAAGCCTCGCGGAGGAGAGAAAGTTGGGACTGTAATGCATCGGTTTGGGAGCTATCTGAACCCAAGGTTTGTTGTGATCCTCCGAGACTACAAACAGCACGGTGGATTTACAGCAAACGCGCACCCTTTTTTTCAGGTGTCTTCCCAGGAGGAAAAATAAAAAAGATTAAAAACTTTCACGAGTTTCTCAGCTATTTCTTCAGAGTTGGGGCCCTTTTCTCGTCGCACATCTTGGAACTCATTTCTTCTCCGAACTCGTTCTTCTTGATACCTTAAATTCAGAAATGTGTCCTTGACTAAGGACATGAATGTGTACTGCAGAAACTGAATCTCAAAGGCACGCCCTCTTCCCCGCCCATAGTTAGTTGAAAGATAGTTCGGGAAATGCCCCAGACTTGAATAAAGGGTTTGCTGTGGTGTTGTATTTTGCGTTTGAAAATTGGAGCTTTTCAAAGTCAATTTTCAAGAAATCATCCATGGCATGCTCTTTATAGACAGTAAAAGAAGTAAGTTTGGCCTATATGGTTCAGAATGGATTGATAGCCGCCATGTGAAATAGTGCATGGACACAGGCAGGCACGCACAAACGGTGGGAGGGGGGAGGGAATTCGGTGGTGGTAAAGATTAGCACTGTAATACATACCTGCCACTCTGGGCGCTTGGACTTCCTGGTGTCTCACATACACTCTCCCCCAAGAGCGTGCAAGTTTCTAACATACTGCACACAGGTCAGGGAAGCTAAGCCTCTAGTCCGTTGGAAAACATTTGTTCCAGCACGTTAAATCTAACTTACACTTTATAGAAATGGAGTAGAAGAGCTGTTCATTAGGAAGACAAAATCAAAGGATTTTTTTAGTTCATATTCGACACATTCGAGAGATTTGCTTTGATGCTAAATGTGACTATCCCTCAAGTTTTTTTTAATTGGACCTGAATTTAGTAGTCAAGCAATTGTTAGCCTGCCTGCCGGCCTGCCTGCCTCCCTCCTTTCCTCCCTCCCTCCCTCCCTCGTTCTTTCTTTCTTTCTCTCTCTTCTTTCCTTTTTCTCTTTCGGTTATTTGAGCCTCATCATATATCCCAGCTCCCTCCAAAGTTGTGACCCTCCTCTTTCAGCCTCCTGAATACTGTCATTACAGGTGTGTACACCACACTCAGCTTTGTTTGCCATTCTTTTTATCTTTACTTCGGTTTCTTCTGATTGCTTACACTATCAGATAAATGCTGTTCAATTTCTCTCGAGGTTTTTTTTTCTCTGTGTGTGTATCTCTGAAGTGATGTTGAAGCTGTGCTCAAATGTGTGTAAATTAAGCCAAATGATACCTCAAAAATATTACTGCACCCAACCCATCCCACTGACTGCTTCAACTGGTGTGTGTGTGTGTGTGTGTGTGTGTGTGTGTGTGTGTGTGTGTGTGTGCACGTGCATGCATGAGCAGGAACATGTGCACTACATGTGCAGTGCACATAATCATACACCTTCCATCTGGATAAGGAGAAACAGGTCTCTTTGTTTTCATGCCTTTGGGTAGAAATAATAATAAAAATAAGCTGGAGGAATGGAATATAAAAGACCTCCAAATTGGAGGGAACCTCCATCTTGATGTTGAAGTATTTCAAGACCAATGAACACAAAAGAGTACATTTTAAAGATTTGTTTTTATTTTATTTTAATTGTGTGTCTGTCTGTATGTGGTATGTGCATATGAGTGCAGGGTGTCCAAGGAGACTAAAGGCCACTGTAACCTTATGCAGGTAGCTGTGTGCCACCTGACATGGATGCTGGGAAATGTAGTCTCTGCAAGAGAAGTATGGCATACTTAACTGCTGAGCCATCTCTCCAGCACACACACCCCACACATACACACACACACACAATTTTTTTCTTTCAAACAACATCTCACTGTGTAGCCCAGGTTAGCACCAAACTTGCACCAGTATTCCTGCCTCAGCATCCCAGGTGTTGGGACAAAAGAGTGATTTAGGCCAATAAGATGGTAGAACAAGAGAGTAACTTGATCCCTGGAGCCCACAAGACAGAAGGAGAGAGCTGACTTTTGCAGGCTGTCCTCTGGCCACCACACACACACACACACACACACACACACACACACACATCTCATTTAAAATTCTATTTAAATTTATTTTGCATTTTATGTGTATTTGTGTTTGCCTGCATATATATGCCTGTGCAACACACACATGCCCACGGAGGTCAGAAAAGGCATCAGATCCCTTGGCACTGAACATTACAAACAGTTGTGGACCTCCAAGTGGTACTTAGGACCAAACCCAGTCCTTCGCAAGAGCAACAAGTAATCCTAACCACTGAGCCATCTCTCCAGTTGCCTCCCTCCCCCAATTTTGAAACAAAAGACTATTTTCATTCAGAATGATTGTGAGGATTTCCTTAGAGAAACTTGTCAGGGTGTCCGTTTCCCACCTCAGAGTCAAGCAGCATAATAAATACAGCTGATCACACTTCTTGAAACCGAAGATTACCTTTAGGTTGGTACCAAGTATGTGTTTTCAAATGCTTGTGGGTGGAGCTATGAGTGCTATTGGGAACTCCAGAGTCTTAGAGGACAGGATTTGGGAATCTGCAAGGAAATTTGCCCACAGATCTACAGCCTCCCCTGTGGTCTGGTTACCACACTACCAGAGAAGAGGATTCCAAACAGAGAAAGTCTTGGGGGGACGGGGCGCCTGAGCCTTGGCAGTTCTTCTTGTCTACAGCAAAGCATGAAGTCATGTCTGCTCCTCACACCATGTATGGAACTCTGCCCACATGCTAGCAACCTGCGTGTGATTGCAGCAAGAATGTGGGCTGGAGAGCAGAGATCCAGCTTAGAAAAGGATCATCTGTGACCACAACCTCCATTCAGGATGAGAACATCAAGGGAGACTTTTAAGGAAAGCCACCTGCTACAAGAACAGGTCACAGTCCTTTCAGCTCAGAGCAGTGTATTCTGGATCTTCATTTTTTAGAAACTATCTCCTTTAGTCTGGGCTAGCCTGGAACTTGATGGGTAATAGAGGATGACTCTGAACTCCTGACCCTCCTGCCTTTGCCTCCTGAGTGCTTGAACCATTTATCTTAGCATTCTAGATTTTCCAGTTTGTTTTAATCAAGCAGGAACCAGTGCCCCAAACCAGCAAGGAATCAACATCCCTAAGAATCATTCCAGGTTTCTTGCATCCAGAAGTCTCAGCAATACATCATGCTAAGCCCACTTCGAGAAAACCTCAATTACCAAACTGCACTGACAAACACACACCACCATAATAGAAAAGGGACCAGCAAGATAGCTCAGTGGGCAAAGGCACTTGGGGTACAAGTCTGAGGACTTAAGTTCCATCCCCAGAATCCACATAAAGGTGGAAGAGGAGGATCAACTCTGCAAGGCTATCTTTCCTCTAACCTCCATGCGTGTGACGTGGCATGCCATACCCCACCACCACCACCACAAACACACACACCATTTAAAAAAATATCCGGAAGCAGGTTGATCACAGGGATTGAAAATCCAACTTCAAGGAGTCAGAATTACCCCTTCTTGGTGTTAAAAGAGAATTTACATGATATTTGGTACACTAAAAAGCACCGGAGTTTTCAGGAGTATAACTCGGGGGTACACCCTTGCCTGGTATACACAGGTCACCAGTTTTACAGAACTTAAAGAATAAAATAGTTCCCTGGCATGGTTTCAAAAGACCTGGGTTTCAGCCATCCTTGTTCCTAGAAACCTATAGTTATTTCTTTTCTTAAGCTTCAGTATTCTGAATGGATAAATCCTTCTGTTCTCAAGAAAGTTAAAAAATGATCTGTTTTGAACTGGGGAAATGACTCGATGGGTAAGAGCACTTGCAGTGAAGCATGAGGACCTGAGTTCAAGTCCCCAGCACCCACATTAAAAGCTGGCTGTGTGCCTAGAGCCCCAGCAATGTGGGAGGCAGAGACAAGAGAATGGCTAGGGCTTGCCATCTGCCTGCCCAGCTCGAAATTCAGTAAGAAATGCTGCTTCAAGGGCATAAGGCAGAGAATGGCAGAGTGGGACTCCCGAAGTCCTCCTCTGGCCTACCCTCAACATAGGAACACACACTTACACACATTCTCAAACAACATGCCACTCTAGTAAAGGTCACAGGTGTGTCAGAGGAGGTTTATGGACACAGATATCTAAGGCTTCTTTTCTAAATGTTACTAAATTTAAACTCTGAAGCAACTGAAGTCCATGATTATACCACAGATGGAAAATCTTAGTAGGTTCTTTCAACCCCAAGCTTTTCTTTTCCAGGAATGCCACAATGGGTTAATCATTACCTGTAAAGCCCCTAAGGACTCAAGAGTGATGACAGCCTGCTCTGAGTCTGTCTTGTGCTTGTCTCCCAAGAAAAACACAACTGTGTACTCATTAACTCCTTCTTTCCAATAATCTTGTCAAGGAGATGGATGGGGAGAAAGTTAGTGAGGGAACTAATGAGTCTGGGGATGGGATGGAAGAGAATTTTGATGTCTCCCTGCCTCTGGTTCCAGCATTTCCCTCTAAGAGAGGTGAGAAGTGGTTGCTGTGCAGTCTCTGGCTAGTGTCAGGCTGCAGCTGCTGTGCCTCCACAACCAGAATGCGTGATGCCTGTGACTCAGCTGTGACTGGCATGGGTTCCTGCCCTCATCTAAGAACTATTAATATCGACTAACAACTGTGGGGTCCACTCCCTGACACAAGCCACGTCCTGGGGACACTTGTCCTTTACCTGTGAAGTTACCATTTTAACTGATTGACTCAAAGAATTTTTAAAAGTCACAAAACACTCTGACCATCTCGAAATTCTGCAGCTGACCAGAAGAGCCAGCCCTTTACCTCCAAAGATGGGCTGATGACATCACCAGAGGCTGATTGGAGAGGCACGTGAAAGATTCTGGGTGCAGAGAAACAAGGTTCATTCCTCACTGCCAGCAACTCCAAAGAAACAGTTGGATGTATACTGGACACAGCACATTTGTCACACTGTAGAATGACCAGCCCCATGAAGTAATGCACCTTGTGTGTGTGTGTTTTTGCAGAAATTGCGTATCACAGCACAGTTGCCATTTACCGGGTATTTGTTTTGTGTCTGTGACACTGCTGAGTGCTTTATATATATTCTCCATTGGGGGAGGATACAAGGGAAATGTCCTAGCCACATGGGCTAATACATGGCAGTACCAAGATTGCAAACCAGTTCTTTGGACACCAGACTCTCTGTGAGACTTATGTCCCCTAAGTTTGGGTTGGGAGTAGAAGTTGTTCTGATGTGAGACTGAGTCTCACTGTGTTGCCCAGACTGGTCTTAAACTCTTAATCTTAAGTGGCACTTGTTCCTCAGCCACCCACATGCTGGGATTACAGACATGCCACCATGCCTGTGTAGCAAAATGTTTTAAATATTACAGTTGTAACTTTTCCCACTCTTTTAAAACTTGTTTTTACTTTTTATTTTATGCGCATTGATTGGTATTTTGCCGTGGGTCCCCTGGAATTGGAATTACAGACAGTTATGAGCTGCCGTGTAGGTGCTGGGAATTGAACCTGGGTCCTCTAGAAGAGCAGTCAGTGCTCTTAACCACTGAACCATCTCTCCAGCCCCTGTAACATTTCCCACTTTATAGAGTTGAAAGCTGTGGTCACACAAAGTCAGGAATCAGTAAAATTTTAAAATTCATTTGTAATCCATGATTTATATCCAGTAAATGTCTCATAAAATATATCAAGATGCCTCTTTTCTTAGCAGTGTCATGATAATGGCCATAATTATTTTCTTTTTTAAAAACTAATAGATTTCCAGAATTTTATCTATGATTAATAAGCTAATTTTTCCATCAGTTACCAGAACTCATATGATAATAACAGCTAATCATTTTGAGCAGTTACTATCTGCTAAGAGTTATTTCATAGCATGACTTGATTCCACCTAAGTTTCATGGGGATTCCACAGGGTAAGAGCTGGGACATAGCTTAGTGACTGAGAACTTGCCTAGCATACATAAAGGTACTCTTTTGACCTTAGCATTAAAAATAGTTTTTTTCAAACTATAAGGTTGGCACTGTAATGGTCATGTATTCCCCCCCGGCCCCCGGATGAAATTACAGAGATTCTGAGCTCACTCAACTCATGTCATATCCTACTTGGACAGAGAGCCGGAATCCAAGACTGTACTCATAGTTAATCCTTGGCAATCTTACACCTCCTCATGTCATTCTGCTTCCATTCTCTTTCCTTTTAACCTTTCCTTCCAACCTGGAGGCTCACTAAGTCCCAAGACCGATTTAATCCGACCGTGGCATTCCATGCTCTAGCTCAATTTCAGGCACACACACAATGTTTGCTCGCTAAGTCAGCCCTACCTGCTCCTGAAGGGAGGATGCCTGTCAACCCCTTCCTTCCCACATCTTTAGCATGTGTACTACCATTCAAACCTGGTTGGCACCATCATCCATAAGGCCTCTCAACATGTGACCTCATCCCCTCCCCAGGCCCACTCACTAGTTTAGAGCACACTACCCTCAAATTTGATACTTAGTTGAGGATGGTCTCAAACTTCTATTCCTCCTGCCTCTTTACCTCCCAAGTGCTAGGATCACAAGCCTGCACCGCCACACTGGTTTCATATGATGTTAGAGATCCAACCCAGGACCTTATGCATGTTAGGCAAATATTCTACTCAGCAACACCCCCAGCCTCAGAATCTGCTTTTAAGTAGGTCACAATTCACGTACCGGGTCATGTGTGTTTACCACACCCATCCCTCATGACTCTGTGGCCCCCTCATTGCTATATGATAGGCTGGCTTCTTTGCATGTTATGTATTTGTACATACTGGTGCATATTTACATTTTCCATATTTTCACAAGCTCTTACTAAAACAATTTCAAAAATAAAGGCAAGCATGTGGTTTCCATTATTGCCCCTAAACTGAAGATCATTCAAAACATCTGCTGCACATGAGATTCTAGAAAACACACACACCACCACCACCAGCAAAAAAAAAAAAAAAAAAACTCTCTTGTGCCACTCAACTCTTTCTCTTGGAGCTGCATGCAGATTAATAGGAAGCATTTGTGAATTTTATGACCTGTTATATTTGTTTCCAAAAGGACAGTTGGGTTTATTACACATTTCAGATTTATCTTTCACATATAGACAGAGGGGCCTGGAGCCAGTTCAATGGGCAAAGTGCTTGCTATGCAAGCATGAGGAACTAAGTTTGGCTCCCTGGCATCCATATAAAAATCCAGGCATGGCAGGGTGCATCTGGAATCCAATGCTGAGGGCAGGATGGAGACAAGAAGGAGCTCATTTGCCAACACGTCTAGGTGAACATTAAGAAACTCTGAGCTGAAGAGAGACCTGTGCTCATACAGAGGACCTGGGTTAAGTTCCAATATCCATATAGTGGCTCACAACCATCTAGACCTCTAGTTCCAAGGGTCCAATGCCTCTTCCAAACTCCAACAACTCCTGAATGCATGTGCTGCACATACATACGCCCAGGCACACACGTACACATAAAAATTAAATATACATTTTTTCAAGAAAGAAAGAAACTCTATCTCAAAAGTAAGTTGGGGGAGTTTGCAGTTGAGATGGCTTAGCAAGTAAAGATGCTTGCACCAAAGTTGCCAACCTGAGTGTGAACTTGGGACTCACATGATAGGAGAGAACCAAGTCTCACAATTTGTCCTAACCACACATGCCATGGCATGAGCGAAACACACACACACACACACACACTCACACACACACACACACACACACACACCAAATAAAATTTTAAAAGAAGGTAGAAAAGCAATTGAGGAAGATGTTAAGAGAAGCTTTTTCTTTGAGAAGGAGCTGTCCCGCCCGCCTGGTTCTAGATCCGCATCAGTCCCAAATAAACACACAGAAGGCTATATTAATTATGAAGCTGTTGGCCTTGCTTGTCTCTTACTGGCTAGCTCTGCTTTAAGTAATTACCCCATAATTGTTAATCTAAGTATGTCTCTTACCGGAGAATAGTTCCGGGGTCCTACCTCATGGCGTTACATCTCGACTCTCTGTGTTTCTCCTTCCCAGAATCCTCCTGGACTCCTAGCCCCTCCTATCTTGGTTCCCTATAGGCTCAACAGTACTTTATTGACAAATGCACAGGACTTCCCCCAACAGGAAGACACCAGTCTCTGACCTCCACATACCGATACAGATTAGCTCAACCACACATTTACGAACACAAACTTGCATGGACCACATACACATATGCAAAACAAGCAAACGGATGTAGAGACAGACATATTTTGTGCTATTCACTGCCACTCTAACCCAGGATCTACATTCCTTGGATAATCATTTACATTTCCATATTTCCCAAAGGGAACCCTGACACTTCTTTGGATATAGATGCTGTAAATCAAAGAAAACTTTTCATCTTGTCACCCAGAAACCCTCACTCTTACCCCATAGAAATAACCACGCTTTTTTATCAGAAGTGCATTGATGGGTAAGAACAGGAGAATCAAGTGTCTAGAATAACAGTCAGCAAAGACAGCCAGCAGTAGCTTTTCCCACCCCTCCTTGGATCCCTCCCTCCTTGGATCATGATTGACATGGTGACTTACTCTAAGCAATATATAATGATAGAAGTCACATGCTAACCAGTTCTAAGCCTGGTAGCCCATTTCCTACTCCAGCTACCATATATGGAGCCCCAGGATGTCCTAAAAATTAAGGCCCAAAAGAATAGAGGCCATAAGGAAAGAGAGGCCATGTATAGGGAACACGAGAGGCACAGTCAACAGCCCAAACTATAACAAGATCGGACAGGAAAGCCTCAGTGTTTAAAATAATATATTTTTTTAGATTTGTTTGCGAGCATGGTGCTGGTATCTGCTCAACACCTGGTCCCTGTCTCTTTTATGTGAATGAATGTTTTCCCTGTATGTATGGCATCAGATCCCCGGGAACTGGAGTTACAGGTGGTTTGTGAGCCACCAAGTGGATGCTGGGAACCAAGAGCAACAGGTGGTCTAAACTGCTCAACCATGTCTCCACTGAGCCCTTTTTAGCTCAGTCAGGCCACTGGCTAAGTGCAGTCGTGGGAATGAGCGTGGCAAGCACAAGGTGAGTGCAAGAAACCATCCCTGTGAGCCTCAATCAGAGTCTCGACCCAGAGAACCATGACCAGTGAAAACAGACCTCGCTCCAGCTACTGAGTCCGGAGTGATTTGTTAAATAGCTGTAGACAGCTGACATGGCAAGTGTGCCTAAGCAGACAGGCAGTGAAGCATGCATGAACTGTAAGGAAGAAAGTCTTATCAAATACACCTGTCATTAGGAACATCAAAGGATCAGTGTTATCACTGACCTCCCTGACATGTTTGTCACCATCTTTGATTGAGTGCTACATGAAAACTGGCTGACACCATTGAACACAGCTTCTTGGATAATATATGGTCTGGCTTTTCAGCAGACCGCATAATTGCTCCTCTCTTCCTATCTTGAGGTTGAAAAACAATCACAAAGCATGCATTTATTCTCAGATAAATAATTGGGGCTGGGGCTATAACTCAGTTGGTAGAGTACTTTGGGTATGCACAAAGCCCTGGATTTGATCCCAGCACCCTGCAAAGCAGGTGCATTGATGCTAAAACCAGCACTGGAGAGGTGGAGGCACATGGGTCAGAAGCTCAGGTCATCCTCGGCTATATAGCAAGTTTGAAGTCATCCTGAACTACATGAGACTGTCTCAAAGACATGAAAGGAAAAATACAGATTCTCAAACGTATCCTCATACATAAGCAGTGGCCCCCTGCGCCCTTGGGTAGTTACTGTATTCCAGTCTCTTCTGGCTCCTGTGTTAAGAACTCTACTGTATACAGTGTGGGAACACCAGGACAGGATCCAAAGTTGAATTCCCCAAGCTCTGCCATCAGAGAACTCCTAGACACAATTCCCCATTTCTGGCTTGAAAAGTAGCAGGTAGACATTACTTATCATTCCGTACATGGTTTTCTATATGGGAATCTCATTTTCTCAAGCTAGACTCTAAGCAGTTCACAGCAAACTGGCCATGGAATAGAAGACTTCTGAGTGGTTAATGACCTTGTGGTTACCTAGCAGAGTGATTCAGGACCGACCCCTGTCCCTGGAGGTGGAGCCAACATTCTGTTTTAACAATAGGTGTTTCAGGCACAATAAAGTTAGAAAACCACCTATTTAGCCTAAATACATCAAAGTCACACAATAGGCAGCATGGGGGTGCCAAACCACCTGGGATTGCCCAGAGACACGCAGTTCCCTATTTCATGAACTCCTCGTGCTCTAACAGTATTGACATACTAAAATACTTGATGCCAGATAACTTATAATGAAAGAAGGTTTAATAGCTCACAGACTGGGAAGTCTTAGAGCATGGTGCTAATGTCTGCTCAGCACCTGGTCATGGCCTTTTGCTGCATCACAATGTGGTGTCACATGCTAATGCAGATCAGGTTTCTTCTCATCTTATAGTGTTCCTAATGATGGGCCAGCCAGATGGCTTAGTGAGTAAAAGTGATTCCCATGAACTGAGTTCCAGGATCCACATTCTATATGTCCTACTCTACGTTTGTCTGGTTAGTGACTGCCTGGATGGTCTAGGGCATCTCTCTTTCTTCCTCGTCCTCTCTTCTCTCTCCAGCCCAGATTCTTCCTCCTACTTATTCTATCTGCCTATAAACCCCACCAATCCCTCTACTGCCTAGCTATTGGCCACTCAGCTTTATATTAGATCAATCAGATGCCTTAGGCAGGCAAGGTGAAACAGCAACACATCTTTACATCATTAAACAAATGCAGCATAAACAAAAGCAACACACCTTTATATAATTAAGTAATATTCCTCAACATAAACCAATGTAACACATCTTCCCATAATTAAGGTAATATTCCATAACATACTTGCTATATCATTGCAGTTCAAATACAGCCACAAATAGTATGTGACTGGCTATAACTACATTCCAGTACACCTCTATCTACAAAAACCAGTTGCAGGTCAAATTAGAACTGCAGGTGAAAATTGGCTGTCCCCCAGATCAATACTGCTGGAAAAGGCTTTGCTGGAGTCCCAGTAAAGGAGATAGGACAGCCGGGTGGTGGTGACACACGCCTTTAATCCCAGCACTTGGGAAGCAGAGGCAGGTGAGTTTGAAGTCAGCCTGAGTCTACAAAGCTAATATCAGGACTGCTGGAGCTGTTACATAGAGAAACCCTGTCTCGAGAAGAAAAAAAAAAAACACACCAAAAGGAGGAGGAGGAGGAGGAGGCGAAGAAGAAGAAGAAGAAGAAGAAGAAGAAGAAGAAGAAGAAGAAGAAGAAGAAGAAGAAGAAGAAGAAGAAGAAGAGACATGAACCAAGAATCAACGTGATTTAAATTTAGGATCCTGTTTACAAAAGCAAAGCAGCCATGTGAAGACAGCTAGCTCCATGACTCTATGAAGGAGGATCTTGCATTTGAGATGAGAAGGTCAAGAATAGGCAAAACCAGATATACAAAGGGATGAGGAGAACAATCCTCCCCAAGAGCTGAGAGAGAACAAGGAAGGGCTCGGAGACACTGCACATAGGTTCGAATGTCAATTACTTCATCATGCACAGTGAGTGAGGCGAGATGGATATGTCAGTATTATCTAGCAGTCCCATCAGGTATATGTGTTTTTCCTTATTTTACTTTGAGGTTACCAAAGACTAAGTAGTGTTACCCATTGTAGCAAGCCGATAAACATCAAAACGGAGGCTTGCACGGCTCTCTACTGTGTCTTCTGTTCCCTTCTGCTTTCGGATTGGGTACAGGTTTTCTAAGGATGATCTAGCAAAACACATATTCAGAAAATTTCTTTTGGACGCCTAATTAAAAATAATTACATACCTTAAAAGACACTAAAAAGACAGTAGGCATGCCAGCAAGGAAGACAGTTCATATTATATCAGTGTCTTTATGGGGTTGGATTCTGTTCAGAAAAATCTCAGGCTCAAAGAGTAATTGCTGGCAGCATGCAAAATCCATCAACCCATAATTAACATGTGACAATTATTCTAATTGCCTCTAACAACATTTCTATGTTTTTAATTGTAGAGCAATTTGCCAATCGTATTGTTAATTGGCAATTCATATTTTAAACACATCGAGGACAATGAAGCCTTATTTCTTCCTGGGCATGGAAGACATTCACTAAATTTTTAAGAGACATTTGCTTCTCTTCTCTGACCTGGGGACCCCCCTCAGGTGGCTCTGGCTGCCTTTGCTTCTGGCCCGAGTGTGTTTTCTTGAGTAACTTAATCTCCCTTTAAGCACTTTAATACACTTTCCTAACAATTCGCTTAGACCAGATCCTTGATTCCTGCTAGACACCCTCAACAGGGCTCCTGTTGACTTCAAAAGGAAAAGAGGGTGTGCAGGGTGGGGGTGCAGGGAGACAAGGAATCTGGTTCCTGGTTCAAAAGCCCTGCACACATCATAAAACCTCCCTGGTGTCTTCCTGTGTGTTAAGGGCCAATTAAAGCTTGTGAGGGAGACCATTGTATGAAACCACCCTGGCAACTTGGGAACTTGCTGGAAAAACTCAGCACGGGGTGTGAGACCAAGTTGAGTGGCCCTGGCTCCCATGCAGACCCCCAGCTGCTCACAGGGAGGGATTCAGAAGAGGATGAACTGCCTCAAAAGACAGAAAAGCAATGCAAACAGCTTCTCCCGTGCTTGGCTTCATATAGCCTGAGTTAGCCTTGAATTCCCTATGTAGTTGAGTATGATCTTGAACTTCCTTTTTTTTTTTTTTTTGAGACAAGGTTTTTTTTTGTTTTTGTTTTTGTTTTTGTTTTTGTTTTTTTTTGTTTTTTTTTTTGTAGCTTTGGAGCCTGTCCTGGAACTCTGTAGAGCAGGCTAGCTTGGAACTCACAGAGATCCACCTGCCTCTGCCTCCCGAGTGCTGGGTTTAAAGGTGTGCGCCACAACCACTCCGTGATCTTGAACTTCTGATCTTCCTTCCTCC
Source organism: Mesocricetus auratus (assembly GCF_017639785.1). Taxonomy (NCBI): domain Eukaryota; kingdom Metazoa; phylum Chordata; class Mammalia; order Rodentia; family Cricetidae; genus Mesocricetus; species Mesocricetus auratus. The sequence continues at coordinate 155,793,460 of NW_024429266.1, forward strand.
AACTCCAAAGGGCTAGGATGACAGGTGTGTGCCACCAAGTCTGGTTAATGTGGTACTGGGGTTCGAAGCCAGGGCTCTATGCATGCTAGGTTAACCCTGTATCCATCCACTGACCTGTATCTTCTCTCTCCTCTCTCTGTCTCTGTGCATCTGTCCCTCTTTCTACTTCAGCATGTGTTTATAATATCAAATACTTAAAAAGAACTCATCAGTCATTCATCAACCTCCTGTTCCAAATCTTAGGGTCTTCCCTCCCAGGGGTTTGAGACTGGGGTAGTTTACCTTATATCTGCAGTCCTGAGCTGCAGAGCTGTCCCTGTGGTTTGCCAGCTGTCACCTCAGGCATTTGTCCTGCCTGAGATGCTGCTTCTGTGTGGAGGGGGTGTTTCCTTGCTTCTTACCTCCCTCACTAAAACTATGACCCATGGCTGTGACCTCAATCAGATGATGCTAAATTAGGCTGTTAAGAATTTGGTGACAGCTGGGGTTAAGGGAGATAGTTCACTTTGTAAGGGGAAAGCAGGAGGACGTAAGCATCAGCCACAGAATATTTATTTAAAAAAAAAAAAAAGCCTGGGTGTCGTAGCATGTGCTTGTGAGACCGATGTGGGAGGTGGAGACAGGCAGATCATTGGTCAGCCATCCTAGCCTAATCATTAAGCCCCGGTCCCAGTGAAAGATCTTGTCTTGAAACACAGTCAGTAGCACCTGAGGGATCACTTCTGAGATTAACATCTGGCCTCTATATACACATGTACACACACACACTCACACCAACCTGCCTATGACAGGTAGCTGATGGAAACTAGAGACCCACATTTGTATAAGTGTGTGGCACTCTTCCATAGATAAGGGAAAACAGAAAAAGCCACATTTTCCCCCAGCCTGTCACTGCTTTCAAACTATACCCTCCAGCCTGGCCCAGGACTTTCTCCAAACACAGGGGAGCTGAGCTCTGACTCCTAGGACCTGGGGACATCCATAGGGACTAGTCAGGATTCTAGATATGGAGCCTGGACATCTTGTATATTGATGAGTTCAGTGTGTGTGCAGGGCTAATAAGACTGCCCTAGGTTAAATCCTGTCCCTCCACCAACTCATGGTACAGGTAGAGTGTGTGTGTGTTGGGGGTGGGGGCTTCCATGCAGATCTTCAGGCTGGAATTGTTCAGTCTAGACCAGAGTTTGCAAACTGGAGGCCCACCCACAGGCTGGATCCGGCCAGCAGATGTGTTTTGTTTGGCCCACATGGGGTTTTTAAAAAATTGGCTTACTTGCCAACATTCATTAATGGGAATATACTACACAAAAATCTGGGGATCTGGCTTCTTTGGGAAAACAGGACTATCTAGCCACTCTCAGTCTGCATTCCTTCTAGAACAACAACAGGCTGGAGAGGAGCCACCAGCCCTGTGAGTACAGCCAGTGTTGTCTGGCTTACCACAAGCAGTACAGCTCCCTCTTCTCCCTTGAGGCCCGGGTCTGCCTGGCCCATGGGCCTTCCTAGACCAGGTATTTCTGACCTGGCTTGAAGAATGGGGGAAGTGTAGTACTGGGGCTCCCTAACTGTCCTCACAGGACAAGGTGGCCACAACCCACCACCCCACGGTGTCGCAGATCCACAAAGAATTAGTTAGGCAGTATTTAGTGTATGCGTTCATCTCTACAGGCCCCTGACAACAGGAGAATGTTTGGTGCGGACTGTACAGACGAGGCGGGTAGGTTCTCAAACCTATCTTTGCCTCCCTGGCTTTGTTCAACCTCAGGCTTGGGCTTGCCTGCAGAGGAAAACATTCTCACCCCCGGACTATCCACCCACTAGATGCTACACATTTACCACTCATTGGTGCCTTGGGCCGGGTCACATGGCCAGGCCAGATGGCCCCACACCTGTCTTCCTGGGGCATTATTTCTCAACCTGTGGTGCACACACCTCCTGGTGGATTCCTGAGCTCCACCCACATGTACTGAACCTGGATTTCTAAAGGTAGGGCCAGCTATCCACACTGACACGCCCAGTGAGGTTATCACAACAGCAGCAGCAAACCACAACTTTCTTGTGTGTCGTTTCGTATATCAACACAGACACAATGGAGTGATGGTATAGTAAGTCCACTGCACAAAGTAAGATGTGTTCCAGAGAGGTTAAGAAACCTGCCAAAGGTCACACATCCAGTAAGAAGCAGAGCCTGAGATTCTGCTCATTTGTTCTAGCTGTTAAATATCACTGCCTAGAGTGACAGGGCCAGGCAGATTAGTGGTTCTCCCAGCCGCTCTCACTGGGGTGGGGAAGGCAGGGAGGGACACTCTGTCAGCTGCAGTAGAGCCAGGCAAAGCTTATTACCATAACCTATGATACCATATCATTGAGTAACAGAAAGCATCTTACATTGTCAGGAGTGGTGGCTCACATATGGGATCACAGGACCCAGGAGGCCAAGGCATGAGAATCACTGTAGGTTTGAGTCCAACCTGGGTTCCTTACATATGGAGTTCCAGTACAGCCTGAGATCCTGTCTCAAACAAACAATCAGAAACAAACAAAAAGTGTCATGTGTCTTATGCTGCCTTATGCTGCCTGCTCTGCTTCTTACTCATTCTTTCCCTGTAACTTCTCTGCTGTCTTCTGACCCCCACGTAGGAACTCAGCACATATTCTGCTCCCTTCCCGGGCGCTCTTTCCTCCTCCCAATCTTTTTAAATGGTATCTACTTTTTGTTTATTGTGTATGCTTGTGTATGTGTGTGCAGGTACTCTCGCCATGGCACACCTTCATGGTGCACACCTGTGAAAGTCAGAGGACAACTTGTGAGAACCTCTCCTTCCTCTGTGTGAGTCCTCGGAATTGAACTTGGGTTTGCCAGACTTGCACTGAGTGATTTTGCCTACTGGACCACCCTTGCTAGCCTTTCCCTCTGTTTTTAAGACATGGTCCTTTCGCATAACCAGGTTAGCCTCCAACTCTATATCTTCCTTCTTTTTTAATTATAATTTGCGTTTGTTATTGCTGGTATGACAGGCATGCACCACCGTGCCTGGGTAACTTTTCTTTGTGTCTGGAAGGAAGTAAATAGCTCAAGCTTCCGGTACTACAAGCTCTTTGCTGTGGTCACCATGTGAGAAAAGCAACCATGGACTGTGAATAAACTAGGAGGTATGTTTGTGTTTATGGACACTGTAAGGTTATATTTCATATGTGTTTTATGTGCCACAAAATGTTTCCACCTTAGGGCTAGGGATGTAACTAAGTTGGCAGAGGGCTTGCCAAGCATGCCCAAAGCCCTGGGTTCAGTCCCCAGCACTGCAATCAGGGCTTTAATTTCTCCTATGTATATAAAATTAAAACAGCTTGGTGATTCTATTTCATCAGGGTGTGACTTCTCACAGGCTTAACAGTGCTATTCAGTATTTTTTAAATGTCTGTAAAACCTGTTCAATAGTTGTCTTACCCCCACACACAAGGAGGTGCTTTTCTTAATAGAATTCATGCCAAGTACATGTTACAGACTTAAAATGATATGCTTAACAGAAGTTCTTCATATCTAGTAGCTGGTGCTACAAACCTCAGGCTCTGTATTTCTGTTACTGCAGACTTGGATTTTGATTAACTCAACATGCTATTACACCACATTGAAGAGTGGCATGAGCAGGTTTAGTGCAGCATGCCGCCCACGGTTGCTGGAATCAAACAAAGGTGCTTCACCGAATCCAATCGGGGAAAATTGGCTCAACCCATCTCTAAGCTGATTACCAGAAATTCGCATGACAAGTGCTATAGAATCAAGTTCAGAGTCTACCTTCTAAACACCATTTCATCTATTTTTTAAAAATCATATATTTTCAAAAATGTTCCTTGTGACCTTAATTAAAAGATATTGGTACTAAAGAGATGGTTCAGTGGTTAAGAACACTCATGTCTCTCATAGAGAACTGGGTTTGATTCCCAGCACCAACATGGTGGCTCCTAAAAGACTCTAGCCCATTCATGTTCACCCCTCCTCCCACTATTTAGAATATAAAATGAGGCTTGATTGTTTTTGACAAGATCAGTTCAGCACATTTGTTCATCAACACAACAACAATTACAGTGTACCTGTTTGGAGCAAGGCTTGACATCAGATCCTTTGGAGACTGCTAAGTGAACAAAACCCTGTATGGTAGCTACATCTGTCATGCTCTTACAGAACACCCAACAGAAGCAACTCAAGGAAGGTGTGGTTTGTTTTGCCTCACAGTGTAGAGGGTTTAACGCCTTCCTTGTAGGGAAGCATGGTGGTAGGAACTTATGGGACTGCCCACGTCTTGTTGGATCAGGAGGCAGATAGCTTGGGCCAGAACCACAAGTGGATATCCCCTTCAATGCCCCCCGGCACTGCCCATGATCCACTTCTGCTAGCCTAGTCTCAGTCCCAAAGATTCCACAAGACTGGCCCATAGGGGATAGTCTACCTCTGAACCAGAGTACTTAGAACTCACAGCCTTATCAAATTAACCAGGTATGGACCTAAGCACCTAGAAAGTGATTTTTGATGTTTTAAAGATGACCTTGAATTCTTAGGCATATCTGTATCTTTTTGTGTGAGTACCTATGTACATATGCACACATGCTAGAGGGCATGTGGATGCTAGAGGCCAATGTTAGTGTCCTCCTTATTTTTATCATTTTTTACCTCATTTTTGAGACAAGATTTTTAATCTCACACTGTACCTAGAGTCCCTGATTCTGTTAGGTTGGCTGACCAGCAAGCACCAGGCACCAAGTCCTATCTCTATATTATTATTATTATTATCATTGTTATTGTTATAATTACATCATTTACCACCTTCCCTTTCTCCTCTCCAACCCCTCTCAAACATCTCCTCCCCATTCTCTTTCAAATTCATGGCCTCTTTTTCTTAAGTTGTTGTTGCTGTTGTGTATGTGTTCTTATACATGTAAATGCAAACTGCTCAGTCTTTATAATGTTGCTTGTATGCATATGTTTTCACGGATTTCCATTTAGTATTGGATAACTAATTGGTGTGCTCTTCCCTGGGGAAGACTGTTTCTCCCGCTCTCAGCATTCCTCTGGTACCTGTGATTCTTTGTCTAGGGTTGAGGCCTCATACACTTTTCCCTCTTTCACATTAGCATGTCTATCGATGTCTCACACAGCCATGCTGATGAGACTTTGTGGGTGTAGACTCTCTGACATTTCTAGGAGATACAATCTCACAGGGAACACCCTGTTCCTCCAGCTCTTACAATCTTTCTGTCCCTCTCTTCCCAAATAATCTCTAAATCTTAGGTCCATGAGTTGTGTTGTGGATGTATTGGTTGGGACTGGGGTCCGCAACTCTGCATTTAGATCAGTTGTGGTTTTCTGTAATGGTCTCCATATGTTGCAAAGAGAAGTTTCCTTGATGACGACTGAGAACTACACTTATCTGTGAGTATGAGGATAAATGTTTACAATATAATTAGGGATTACACAGGCTTAATAGTGGTTATAGGTTCTTCTCCAAGATCTATGACTTCACTAGCCCTAGGTAGTTGGCTAGGTTTCTAGTATTAACCCCAGTTTCCTCCATTTAATACCAATTAGAGAGCTATTGGTTATCATCAAAGTACATGTGCCACTATTTTCACCCTTAGGGTGATTATGGTTTTAGCTCATAGACCTCATAGGGGAGTAGGACCATTGTTTGCTTCTGTCCTTTGGAAGCTTTCATGTTACCTTCTGGTTTCATAAACACTAGTCCTCAGGGATGAGGGTTTGACAAAGATGCCAAAAATACCAGTTGGGGGCTGGAGAAATAGCTCAGAGGCTAAGAGCATTGACTGCTCTTCCAAAGGTCCTACGTTCAATTCCCAGCAACCACATGGTGGCTCACAACCATCTATGATGAGATCTGGAACAACTTGTAGGCAGAACACTGTATACATAATAAATAATTAAATAAAATCTAAAACAAAAAAACATCAGTTGGGGAAAAGAAAGTGTTAAGAGAAGCTTTTTCTTTTGCTAGCCGTTTGGTTTATCCCCCGCCAGTCGCCTGGGCTCTGCCGCGCCAGCCTGGTTCTAGATCCGCATGAGTCCCAAATAAACACACAGGAGGCTATATTAATTATGAAGCTGTTGGCCTTGTTTGTCTCTTACTGGCTAGCTCTGCCTTAAATAATTACCCCATAATTGTTAATCTAAGTATGTTTCTTACCGGAGAATAGTTCCCGGCGTCCTACCCCCATGGCATCACATGTTGACTCTCCTGTGTTTCTCCTACCCAGAATCCTCCTGGATTCCTAGCCCCACCTATCTAGATTCCTATTGGCCAGCAGTACTTTATTGACAAATGCACAGGCAAATAATAGGACTTCCCCAACAGAAAGCATCTTCACCAAATGGAAAACTGGATGTCCATGTGTAGAAGAATGAAATTAGACATGTACCTATCACCTTGTACAAAAACTAATTCTAAATAGATCAAAGACCTAAAAATGAAATACTGAAACTGCTAAAAGAAAACATAGGCAATATTCTATAGGATATAGGTGCAGGAAAGAACTTTCTGAATAAGACTCCATTTGCCCAAGAAAAAGGCCAGCAATTGACAAGTAGGACTTCATAAATTTGTTTTACTAAATCCAGTGAAGAGGAAACCTAGAGAATGGGAGAGAATCTTGGCCAGCTATACATCTAACAGAGGACTAATATCCAGACTATACACACAACTCAAAAAATAAAGAGTCGCCGGGCGGTGGTGGCGCATGCCTTTAATCCCAGCACTCGGGAGGCAGAGGCAGGTGGATCTCTGTGAGTTCGAGGCCAGGCTGGACCGACAGCCTCCAAAACAATACAGAGAAACCTTGTCTCGTAAAACCAAAAAAAAAAAGAGTCAAGAAATGACCCTTCAAAAAGCAGACTTGGGATCTGAACAAAGAGCTCTCAAACAAAGAAATAAAAATGGCTAAGAAATACCTTTTTAAAGATATTTGTTGTCCTTAGCAATTAGGAAAGTAGAAATCAAAACAACTTTGAGATTTCATCTTACCCTAGTCAGAATGGCAAAGATCAACAAAAACAATAAGCAAATAATGCAAGAGAGGATGTGGGAAAGGAATCTCTATTTACTGTGGGTGGGATTTCAAGCTGGTACAACCACTGTGGAAATCAGTGTGGAGAATCCTCCAAACACTCAAAGTAAATCTCACATTTGGCTTTTTTTCGTGGGCATTCAGGGTTAAACTCAAGTCCTCATGCTTGCCTGGAAAGTACCTTGTGGACTGCAGCATCTCCAGAGCCTTGAATCCTTTTACTCTATAGAAGGTAGGGGTCTACAAAATCAGGCTGAAATAATGCCATGCCTTGCCCATGTTGCCTTTGAAGGGATTGACTTCCATGTTGGTCTACTGGAGTCCTCACCTACCATGTTAAAAAACAAAAACAACTTTCCCCCGAGAAAAAAAAAAACAAAAACCTTCCGTCCTGAGACCACCATCCTCTGAAAAAACAACAGCCAGATATGTGGGAGTAAGAGAAACACAGGATAACTCAGCTGAGGCTCCACAGGTCATGGGACAAATCAAGCCATCATGGCTGTGCTCTAAACAAAAATGTTGATCCTTAAGATATCTTACTAAACCACTAATTTCAGTGTCACTTGTGCTGTAGCAATAAGCAGCAAGAATGTGCTCAGCATGAAAGGAAGAGGCAAGACCCTGAGAAGTCAGGAAAATTGTTCCCAGCTTATGGGTAGGAGAAGAAACGGAGAAGGATGTGAGACAATAGTGACATTTGAACTGAATCTGTAAATCATCAGGAGTTATAAAATGAGAGATGAACAGAAAAGGAAACTCAAGGCAGGGGAAATAATGAGGACAAAAGCACGGAGGAGAGAAAGTGTCTGATGCGTGTGAAGGAGGCTGATTCATGCATTTCTGCAAAAGAAAATAATTGGTAAACCTCACTAGCCATCAGAGAAATGCAAACTGCATGGAGGTTTCATCTCACCCTAACAACCATTGAGAAATGGTGATGCCAGAAAATAAATAACAACAGATGCTGATGAGAATATGGAAGAAGGGAACTCTCATATACTACTTGTAGGAATGTAGCCACATTGGAAGTCAGTTTAAGGGTTGCTCAAAACACTGAAAATGAATCCACTATGTGATCCAGCTATCCTGCTCCTGGGTATTGAGCCAATGAACTCCAAGTCAACATATCACAGAGATACATGTTCAATCAATGTGAATCACAGCACTGTTCACCATAGCTGAGTTACAGAACCAATGTAGCTGTCTAACAACAGCCCCAATAGATATGGAAAGTGTGATGTATCTACTCAGTGGGATATTTTCTTTCATGGAAAAGAACAAAGTTCTGTTATTTACAGAAAAGTGGCTCCAACTGGACATAGTTAATGAAGCCAGCCTCAGAAATACAAATATATATCTCTTTCATATGAAGTTCCTAGATTTTATAGAGCTACATCAATAGCACATGTAGAAAATATGAAAGTAGATGTGAAGTTCTAGGGAACCAAAGGGACTACTGGGAGGGGAGAGGAAAATAAAGGGGATGGAAGTGGGTGTGAACGTGTTGATTGTCAAAGGAACAGAACCTAGAGTCACCTATGAGATGGGTCTCGATGCATGTCTGTGGGCAATTATTGTGATTACACTAATTGACTAGGGATATTAGCCCGGAGAAGTTGGGTTAGACCTCTCCCCTCCAGGATTCTAAGAGGACACATTCGTGTTGCTCAATTTGGGGACATTTGTTATACAAACAAGAAGCCAGCACAGATTCCAGCCAATCTTTTTCTTCAGGGAGCATCAGTAACAGCATTAACACCTAGCACTTGACAGCCTTCATGAATTTCACCTACTTTGGAGCTAGATTCTATTTCATGTTGCATGGAAACACAGACCTTTGGGTCCAGGTAAGTCCTCCAAACAGCCAGGTGACTTTGACTAAATTATTTAACCTCTCCATGCTTGCTTCTTGCCTATTAAGTATGCATGGGGGTGGGGGGGGCTTGGTAAGGAAGAACACTCACCTCCAGGACATTACAAACTTTACTTTTTTTCACCATGACATGCTTTACAGAGAGTATTGCTATCGTTTGGACACAGATGGCTATAATCTAAGTTCGGAAAAATCTGCACTTCTCAAAAGATGACATCTCATTAAAAAACATCTTGGGGGGCTGGGAAGACCTCTTAGTGGTTAAGAGTACCAGTTGCTCTTCCAGAGGACCCAGGTTTGATTCCCAGCACTACATGGTGGGTCACAACCACCTATAACTTCAGTTCTGGCCTCTACAGGTACCAGACATGCGTGTGGTGCACAGACATCCATAGAGAAAAAAACATGCACATAAAATACAGTAATAAAACATATATTTTAAAAAGAAATAATCTCAGAGTATAAGTGATATTTTTGTATGACTATGGTATTTCACAAAGAAGGCACATATAGACATAAAAGAATGCATGGCAGGAAGTGCCTAGCAGTTCCTACCAGTGAGTGGTCCCTGTGGTGCTGAAATATTAGCAGCTGCTGGGAGGATTGGCCTAGATGTTGGCGTGGGCTCTCTGCTACTAGAATTGGACAGCTCTAGGAGCTGAAGTGGTTTGAAGTCACTGAGGGTGAACGACAGTTGAGAAGGTAGCAAGAACACAAGGGGGAAAAGTACCACTTACCCAACCTTTTAAAAATCTCCCCGCCCCCAAAGCCAAAATGAACAAACCATTGGTACAGCAATATACTATTAGATTCCATCCTTAATTATTTAATTAAGAAATGACACACTTGGGGCTGCCAAGATGCTCAGATAGCAAGAGGACCAGAATTCAATCCCCAGGGACCATGTAAAAAGGTTTTGTGTGTGTGTGTGTGTGTGTGTGTGTGTGTGTGTGTGTGTGTGTACACCCACATTTGTAATTCCAGTACTGGGGAGGTGGAAATAGGAGGATCCTTGGGGTTTACACTCTGGGCAGTCTAGAGAATCCCAAGTTCCGGTTAGAGACCCTGTCTAAAAACAACAACAAAACCTCCATGGTGGACAGTACCAGAGGAGTGCCCTAGCTTGACTTCTGGCTTCCACATGCACTGACACCCATGTCCATACCAACACACACACACACACACACACACACACACACACACACACACACACACAGATGGAGGGGGTACCAAAATGACACATTCAATTTTTGTGGAGGGAGAAAAGGCCAAGGTTACTGTAATGATTGTTAACAAACTTCCTTTTGTATAAGAAAGAGAAAAAAAGAACCAAACCAAGAAAAAAATTCACAGGGAAGCTGATCGATGTGAGGATGCCCACTGGAGCTACCTGTAGTTAATGACCCTGACGTTGTTTCCAGTTGAACATCTGTGCCAGGAAGAGATCTAAATCTGAACATTTCAATATTTTCAAGGTAGTTCAACTTATGGTGTGCATCATGAGACAAAGCACATGAGTTTCTAGAAAGAGAGATGACACAGTGTTGTATGTAGGGGTGGGGAGGGGGGCGGTACACATGCTGTGATACAGAGCAAATGTCATAGTAGAGAAATATTCATGGGTTGGGGGTGTAAGATCTAAGGTCTGCACTGTGAGAACGGCATCTGGCAAATGGCTGGAGGGTGAGACAGAGACACTGTTGTAAGTCTCAGGCCGACCTCAGTCCCAGGCAAGCCTGGAGCTATAGGCTGAGATCCTGTCTTGGAACAAGTGAGAGAAAACAAACGTGAGAGGGAGCAGAACAAGCAGCATTTGAATCAGGCAATGCCCTGGCTTCCTAAGGTGTGACTCCCTCCCAGCAGGTGACCCTGGCTGACTGCGAGTATTAACCAGACATTTTTTTTCAATTTTCTAAATTTCTATGGCACACTGACATCTAGATGTCTTTTAGGTCCAGGGAGGGATTTCCCTCTCAGGATTAGGTATTCATACAAATGCCAAACGACTGCCTTGGAGCACAGCTTTTATATGCATCTTCTTGTGTTGGACTTTATCAGTCTGGGATGTTAGGGTTCATCCTGATTCCCTTTGGGCTAGCTTCAGACCTGCATAAGGACCCCTAGGAAGCAGAATACAAGAAAGAACTCAAATTATTCATCCCTATGTGGGGGAGATGGTCTTGCTGTGTAGCCCATGCTGGCCTCAACTCTCTCTCTCTCTCTCTCTCTCTCTCTCTCTCTCTCTCTCTCTCTCTCTCTCTCTCTCTCTCTCTCTCTCTCATACTAGAAATAGAACTCAAGGCTTGTGTACTGTAACTTAGCACTCTGCCACTGAGCCAGGGTGGCAGCCCTGCTTTTTTGTTTTGTTTTGTAACAAAGTGTCTCATTATGTAACCCTAGCTTTGCTGGCGTTTGATATATATAGATCAGGTTCATCTACAAGTCACAGCAATCCTCCTGCCTGGGCCTCTCAAGTGCTGTCAGGCATTAGTTGCCTCTGACTTCAATTATTATTTTTAAAAGACTTATATATTTTATATGTATGGGTGCCTTGCCTGTATGTATGTATGCATGTGCACCGTGTGTGCCAGGTGCCCACAGAGGTCAGAAGAGGGCATCAGAAGTTGCCGGGAGGGGGTGTGTGTGACAGGAATGGGGAGTGTCTGTCGGTTAATGGGCACTTGGATTTGGGGGGGATGGTGAGTGGTGTCTGTAGAATCAGATAGTGATGATGGTTTAACAGCATTGTAAATAGATTAAAAAAATGAGTGAACTTGTGCTGGAGTTATTGACTCAGTGGTTAAGAACACTTCCTGGTCTTGCAAAGCACTAAGTTTGGCTCCAAGTACCTTTGTGGTGATTCTCACGCACCTGTTACTGTAATTCCAGAGGCTCAGCCACCATTTTCTGGTCTCTATGGGCACCAAGCAGGAACATGTTACACATATACACACATGCTGGCAAATACAACTTGAGCTCTCTGTGTCTCTTGAGGCAGAGTCTTCTGTAGCCTGGGCTGGCTTTGGACTGTGTACCAGAGGCAGACTGTGCTCTCCTGATCATCTTTCCTTCCTCCATCTCCCAGGTGCTAGAATGATAGGTGTGCACCACCACACCCGGTTAATGTGGTGCTGGGGACTGAAGCCCCGCCTTCACGTGTATGAGGCAAACACTCCACCATCTGAGCCACAATTCCCAGACCTACATCTCCATGTTTAAAAATTGTGCTCTGCTACTTTTGCTCTCCTCTTAACTCCTGTTTGCCTTGCAAGATTCACGGGTTGGTCTTTTTGTTTATTTTTTAACATTTTAACACTTTCGTGTGTGTGTGTGTGTGTGTGTGTGTGTGTGTGTGTGTGTGTGTGTGTGTGTGTGCACAGCATGCACTCCTGGAAGTCAGAACATAACTTTTAGGGAGTCAGCTCCCTCATTCTACCCTGTGGGTCCTGGGATTAAATTTAGCCATCTTGCAGGCCCCAAGGGGAGATGGAAAATAAACACTGTGGGAGACCTTTCCTGTGGTGCCAGTGGATCTCATCATTTAACATTACCCACCCTGTCTTCCACCCAGGCTCTGCAGCTCCTAGTAAAATCCTGGTTTCTACTGCAGTCAAACAGGATCCTGGATGTGTGATTTCTGGTGTGACATTCCCCACACTTTTTCTTAGGGCTTCTAAGTTAAAGAAAAAAAAATAGTAGAGAAGGGACTCTTTGTCTTCCCTTTGGAAGCCTTTGCTTCCAAGGATTTTGAAACAGATGGGCTACACACTAGAGTAAGAACTAATCTTTCCCATGCTCTGTTTCATCCTGGGAGCAATGGTTGTGAGCCTCTGACTTTGGGAAGAGCCTCCATCCACGAACAACCTCCTGAGGGGCCAGGGTTCAGATTTAAGCAGTTTAAACAGGTGTGGACTTCAAAGACTTGAAAGTTTAGCAGAGCTTGGAGCTTCAGCGTGAATTTTGTCAGCTTGTGCCTGACCCCTGGGGAGGAGAGAGCAACCATCCTACTTTTAGGCACTCACCCTATCTCATCCTTGTCCTTAATTGTTTGTTATCTGCTCCTTTCTCTTGAAAGAATACAGTAGCCGCCCTAGTGATAGAGCCCCTGACTGGACACCTGATTAATCACTGAAGATAAGACAAGCTCTCTTTAGCCGCTTTCCCCTGGGCACAGAAAGCCATAAGTCAAAGGTGGGACTGACTCCATTGAAGTCCCTGTAGAAGGAAGGCAAGGTTAGTGGGAAGTCAAATGGGGACAAACTTCAAGGAGGTGAAGTGACAGACCAGGATGTTCACTTCTGCATCTTATTCTAGAAGATTCTAGTGTCTCTCACACCGCAACAAGCAAGAAGCTCACCATGGCACATTTACAAAATGCAGAATCCAGTTCAGTGTGTCTGCATTCTAACTAGCTCCCGGATGGCCCGGATGGGGCTGGCCCTCGGGCCACATTCTTGAGTAGCAAGTCCTTATCTGAAGTTCAAGAGGACTTTCAGAACACTGACACTTCCCCGAAGGTCCTGGTTAAATATTAATGATAGCAATGATAATGGCAATGACAGTGCATCTGGCGTTGATGGAAGGCTTAGTATGCACAGTTCTCTCCAGCTCTTTACCTTCCTTTTTGAGGTGGGCTACTTCCCTGAGCTGGAAGCTGGCCTGCTCGGTCAGCTAGACTGGCTCATCAGCAAGCCCCCAGGATCCTCCTGGTCCCTCTTCCCCAGCATTGGATTGCAGGTGTGCTCTGTGCCTGGGGATCAAGCTCAAGTCCTTGTGCAGCAAGCACTAAAATTTTTAATTTTGAGACAAGGTCTCACTAAATAGTCCAGGTTACTCTGCTCCAGGTTTAACGATACTAAATACTTGCCCAAGGTCTTCTTGCTAGTAAGTGGCAAACTGGGAATTCCAACACTGTCACACAAATATAGGTCAAGCATCTCCAGTCCAAACATCTGAGTGTGCCAATGTCTAAACTTTGTGAAGAGCCAACATGATTCCATGTGTGGAAAATTCCATACCTGACTTCATGTTAGTTCAATGTGCAGGCTCACTGAAATTGTTATATCAAATTACCTTGGAGCCATGTGAATAAGTGTTATGATAAAGCGTGAGAGGGACCTTGGCTGATTCCATGGCAGGCAAGGTGACCCACGGCAGGCGAGGGTGACCGAGGCGGAGGGAAAAACATGCCAGCCAGACAGAGTTTAAGTGACAAGTTTTATTAGAAAGGGAAGGGAGGGGGAAGGAAAGAGAACAGAGGTAAAGGGACTCAGAGACAGAGAGAGGACAGAAGAGAAGAGGACACAGGAAAAGTCCTGTCTGCTCCCGGGGAACAGCAGGAAACCGAGCAGGAAAGAGAGAAGTGGGAAACTGAGCAGAAAGAGAGAGCAAGAAAAGGGAGCAGAAAGAGAGCATAAGTGGGTAGAGGTCTTCCTTTTAAAGGGGTCCTTTGCACCTGGGCTGACCAGGCTACTGCCTGAGTGCATTCTACCAGATGACAGGGCTGGCCAGCATAATGCCTGAATCCTTACAACAAGACCCTCGTGAAACATGAAACATAAATGAACTTCCGTTTGTTTGGACTTGTGTCCCACCCCTAAGATATCTCATTATGGAAGTACTAAAAAGGTTTAAATTAGCTGAAATTTGAAACACTTCTGGTCACAAGCATTTTGGATAACAAACACTCAAGGTAAAGTTTCAAACCTGGGATGACTGAGGTGCCTATTTAACATACCAAAGTGGACCTGACCTCCAAGTTCTTCTTGTATACCTCAGCCCCTACTTGTTACAGGATATGGTTGGCACCTCCCTTCCCCTCCCTCTCCCCTTACCCCCTTCCCTCCCCTTACCCCTGCTCTTTACCCTAACTCTCCAACCTAAGGACTAGGCTGTCCTTCCCCCAGAGGCTCTTTCCTATAATCCAGACATTTTGGTTACCTGCCCCTCTTGTTCCTTTGGCCTCCTGGCTGCTGCACCTGGCTCCCCTCTCTTCCCTTTCCCTGAGCACACCCCCCAATGGCCCAGTTCAGCCTGGTCATGTCCACTCTGGACTCTCCGAGAAGTCTCTGCCTCTGACTATACACTCCCACATATCTACAATAGACTTTCTCCTCCACCACACCTAGGAGCAGTCATGTCCTTTCCTTTCCTTTGTATTTTATTTTTCCATTCACCCCCTGCCTCTTATTTCTGATGTCATATTTGTGGTTGGGTGGGGATGAACATGTAGAGTGTGTGTGACTTTGTTTTTAAAATGGAGTATTTTCCTTGAGCTTCAGGACCAAGCCAACAGCCCAAACTCACTCCGGGGAAGTCAGATGGGAGGCACAGACACTAGTGATTCATTTTCCTCCTGGCACAGAAGAAATTTGATGGAGAGCAGTGCTATTCTGTGAGGTTCACTCAACATTGGTGGGTAATCAAACTGTATCTATTACATGTTTTCAAGTCAAAATTTCATTGCCTTCCTTGAATGAAAAGAAAAATTCCAAGTTAGGACACCAAAAGCACAATCAATTAAAGGAAAAACTTGCAACTTGCACTTTGCAGGAATTTGGTCACTTTAATCAACAGTGTCAATCAAGGCTGAGGTCTCCAGTACTCCAAAACAAAGGAGTGCCACCAGTAACAAAACAGCCCTGCCCAACACACATAGATGACACTGTTAGGCAAAAATGGTCAGTCACACTGGAAGAAAATCTTTGTGAATTACCCGATAAAGAACTGCTATCTAGCTGGGTGTGGTGGCACTTGGGAAACAGAGGCAGGTGGATCTCTGCGTTTGAGGCCGGCCTGGTCTACAGTGTCAGGGCTACATAAAGAAGCCCTGCCCCAAAAATCAAACAAACAAAAAACCCTGATATCCTGTCAACTCTACAGTTAAAGTCTATATAAGGATAAAAATTTGCAAATAGACATTTCACCAAGGAAGTTCTACTGACATGCTGTGAGCACATGGAACTACATCATTATGATTAGGTGGAAGAGAAATGTGGGTTAAAACCACAGTGAGATACCATTTCACAGACAATAGCGTGGCTGTAATAAAAAAAAAAAGACGGACAATAGTAAATGTTAGCAAGAATGTAGGAAAACTGGAACTCCACATTGCCTGTGGGAATGAAAAGTGGTTCTTTACCTCAACAAAACAGTTCAAAAACAAAGGATTTTATTTCCTTGTTCCAACTGCACATTAAAATGTTATTTTGTAAATTGTATACATTGTATATTGAAATGTTTCTTATGATGTTTCCTTTGACATAAACAAATTTTATATCAAAAACATTTTTTAAGTGAAATAGACCTTTTTTGTTGTTCTTGTAGCTTCTGTTAATCTTTTATTTATTGCATGGAACGTTCATGCCTCAAACTGTGGATAATTAAATTTAAAACTCAGCTTTATTCATTTAAATTTGATTTACAATTTTGATAGCTTTTCATTTCAATTTCTATTTTGTCTTTTAAATTTAATAGATAATTTTTAGCATCTTAGACTAGACAGAACTAAATTATTTCAGTATTTCCTGTTTCCTTTACATTTTAATACTGTATATGTATTTTTGTACACATTTGGATTTGCTAGTTTTCCTCCACTTTTTATCTAAAGGGTGCATTATGGAAGTGACTTTAGAGTTGAGTCCAAGGGTTTCAAAAGAATCAGAGGAATGGTCACCGTGTAGAAATCTGGGACTGTGATCTGGATGCAGAAACTGGGGACACACTGAGTGGCTCTCTGGGTAAATGCTCTCCTTATAGAGCCAGAGAGAGGAGACAGATCCGCCTCTTCCTCCCTCTGAAAGCTCCAGGGGAGCCTGTGAACCAGGAATGGCTTATCCCTTCTTATCTACTGAGAGCTTTAACTCCTTAGGAGTGGCAGAGAGGAACATGGTTCAAGTTCAAGTCAGCTCTTGGCTAATGGTCTTTCTGCTCCTGGCCTGGGATGGGCAACATCTGGAATGTTAGTACCCATCTCTTGTGGCTCCTTTATACCCTTTCCAATTGCCGTTCCAATGTCACTTTCCTGACCATCTCATCTAAGAGATGTGCTGGGACCAAACCCAGGGCTTCACACATGCTAGGCAAATGTTATACCACTGAACTATAGTCACAGCCTTAAGCTTTACTCTTCTGCTTGGCACACAATGCAATCTAGAATCACACACACACATACACACACACACACACACACACACACACACACACACACACACATTTAAAAATATTACCCTAGGGGAGGTATTGGGTCATCTGGAGTTACCAGTGGTTTGAAACACCCACAGTAGGTACTAGGAACCAAACTGGGATCTCTGGAAGAACCACAAGATTCATGCTTGATAATCTAAATCCATCTCTCCACCAGTTTCCCATATATTTATTTTAAATTGCTTTTTTTTAAGTACAAAATGTATTTTCCTTGAGGATGTCAAACCTTGACCTGTTTACCTCTGGTTCTCCGGGGCTCAGTACATAAGTTGTTGCACAATACATTTTAGTTAGTTTCCTTAAACAAATGAATCTAGTCCAGTGCATGGTGGAGCCATCAACAGGTACTTAGTTAAGTTAATTTTGTATTTGCTGTCTCTTAGGCTTACCTATAGGAAACCACTGGTGGGAAACCAATGGAACGAATCATACAAAGAAGATCACATGGCCAAGGATTCCTAAAACACCACACACACACACACACACACACACACACACACACACACACACACACACACACCATCCCTAGCAGGAGCCTATTTCCTTTGCTAAACTAGGAAGCATGCAGACTTGACTGGACTCTGTCCAACTTCAAACAGCGTTTGCTTTCAGGTGCCAACACAGATCTGCCAACTTCTACTCGAACACCTACCCAAACTAAGAAAAACCCAGAAACTGTGCCCAACAGGTGATCAAATATATAACAGCGCAGGAACTTTCATCAACTACCTGTCATAGAGTTCAGTACTGGGAACACAACTTGAAATGCTCATGAAACAGTGAAATTTCCTCAGAAAGAAAATGAAAAACAATGAAAATACAACAGGTTATTTACAAAAGTCTACACTAAAAGAAATGAACAAAAGAGCTACTTGAAACTGGGCAGGGCAGTTTGTGCATAGTGAGTTTAAGGCTAGCCTGGGCAACATGAGAACCTGTCTCAAAAAAACAACAACAAAAGCAAAACAAAATATAGCATACATAGACAGCCATCATGAAAATCATCAATTATCACAGATAGAGAAAAAAACTGTATAAAATTAGGATATTTTAAAACATTCTACATATAGTTAAAAATAAAAATTGGCATTGGGGAGAAGTCTCAGTAGGTGCAATGCTTGCTGTACAAGCATGAGGGCCTAATATTGGATCTCCTTGCACCCAAGTAAAACTGTGGGCACAATTTGCCAGTCTGTAACACTAAAGCTGGTGGTGGGGTGGGGGTAGAGACAGGAGGATCCTAGGGCTTGCTCCAGCTTGTTCAAACACTGAGCTCCAGGTTCAGTAAGGGACCTTGTCTCAAACAATAAGGTGGTCCAGGAAGGTATTCCAACAACAGCCTCTGACCTCTATACACTGGCAAAGCATACAGATACAAGTGTACACACATATATGCATCATGCACAATGAGTAAAAGAATAAACAAACAAATAATAACACAGCAGGACACACCTGTAATCCTAGCACTGGGGAGGCAGAGGCGGGAGGATCAAGAGTTCAAGATCAACCTGGGCTACACGTTTATGAACCTATGAAAAATACCCTTAATTAATTACAGAAGAAAATTTCAATAATAAAACTAGGAAAATTCACTGGGTCTGTTACTATCGAGAAACTACTTCCTCCCCATGGACATACATTTTGTTGTTTGTTGAAACTGACTACACTCTACCACACTGAAGAAAATAACTTCCCCAAATGACAAAATGCAGGTCAAACATACTGAAAATAAGTGCAATAAAGTTAGAAACATAGTGACACTGGTAACAGAGAGAGATTTCAAAAATAAGCACAGTTATTTGTCTCAAAATGTTGAGTTAATGGAGAAAGAAGAGCTACAATTTCTAACTGTTGAGGCTCTCTGAAGAGTGTTTAGGAGTGCAGCACATGCAGGTCCTGGGTAGCATCACTAGATCAGAGCTATCTTTAAAAATAAAAGTGGAAAAAAAAAGATACGAGGCGAATGTTGAACTCATGAACTTATCACACCAGAGACAGAAGGGAAAATAGAACAAAGGTTGAGGAATATGAGAACAAATAACAATATAGTTCATAAGTAAGTCTGCGAGATTTTAAAGAAAATGGTGGGGAATTTAGGAAAATTTTACCCAGGAAGAAAGATAAACCTAAGCAATTCTCTCTCCCTCTCCCTTTCTCTCTGTATGTTTGTGCAGTGCATGTGTGAACACAGGTGTATTCCTGTCTGTGTGCATGTATGGAGGTCAAAGGGCTACATTGGAAGCCTTCCTTAGTTGTTCTCCACATACATTTGTTTGTTTATTTATCTATCTATTTATTTATTTGTTTGTTTGTTTGTTTTGAGACTGGTTCTCACTTTCTGAGACAGTTTTTACAGACCTATGTATTCAGGCCCACAAACATGAGCTACTTGAATTCCTTGTGTTATTTTGGACATTAACCTCTCATCAAATGAGTGGTTACAAACATTGACTAGCATCAATTGTCCCAGTAAAGCAAAGGTTTTACTTTAGTGGTTCTGGTTTCCTGTTAATTACGGCCGATTCTTCAGTTCCAGCTAACCAGAACCACAGATTCCTAACTCAAGATATACAAGAGCCCCTAATTGTCTTTAAGAGACTCTCAAAACTTCCCTCTGGGACTTCACAAGTCAGGCTCCATTATTTGCATTTCTCTCAACACTTAGTTCCCAAGCTCCCATAGAACAGCTCACCAAGCTTTGAACACTCAATGGCTTTTCTAGTCCACAGTTCCAAAGACCACAGTCCTCCCTGAAACAACATGGTCAGGTCTGTCACACCACTACCCATAATTCTGGTACCCATTTCTGTGTGTTGAAGTTACTATTGCTATTGCTAATAGGGAGGAAAGGGTGTATTTGGCTTATACGCTATATTCACCATAGAAAGAGGTCAGAAGAGGAACTCAAGCACAGCTGGAACCTTGAAGCAGGAACTGATGCAGATGCCATGAAGATTGCTGCTTACTGGCTTATTTCTTTTGGCTTGCTCAGCCTGCTTGGATGTAGAACCCAGGACCCCCAAGGGATGGCACCACCCACAAATGGGTTGGCCCCTCCCCCATCAATCAGTAATTAAGCGAATGCCCTACAGCCAGATCTTATGGAAGTATTTTCAAGTGAGTTTCCCTCCTAGTTTGTGTGTCAAGCTGATATAAGACTAGCCAGCACATCATGTGATCATCAACTAACTGTGCAATTAATTAGGCAATGGTGGTGTTATTTATAGATGAGGGAGGTCTGAGGATGCAACTAGCGATCAGTAGCTTGCCTGCCAAGGGTGAAAAAAAAAAAACTATATATATGGACCAGAAACTCATAAGCAATGTTTTAGCTATTGAACTTATCAAATAAGTTTGAAACACTTTGAATTGTATAGACAAAATATTAAAATCTCTCACAACAAAAAATATTTTGAAAGGTAGTAGAGGATGATGGCATGCCAAAAAGTGATAGAAGACCTATTACAGAAGCAGGGTCAGATTTTATGCTCTAACGCATCACAAATGTAACAAGCCATTGTCTGCTTGCTTTCACCAGCCCCTGGACATCTGAATAGCATCCCAACAAGTTGGATAGCATTATTTCCCAAATGACAAATGTCATATGAGAATGTATGGTTCAGTGGTAAAGACTGCCAAGGGCTTTGCATATGCTAGGCAAGTACTCTCACTGACCTAGCTTTCAGTTTTAAAAAGTAATTTTAATCAATTAATTTTGAGACAGGATCTCACTGTGTTACCCTGGCTGGCCTGGAACTCTCTAACATAGAACTGGCTGGCCTTGAACTCACAGAGAGTTGCTTGCCTCTGCCTCTGCCTCTTAAGAGCTGGGATTAAAGGCATTTATTGCTATGCTCTTATATTTAAAAAATATTTATTTTTATTTTATGTGTATGCCGTTTTGCCTGTATGTATGTGGACCACATGAGTATCTGGTACCTGAGGAGCCAGAGAAGGACGTTGGGTCCCCTGGAAATGGAGTTACAGAAATTATGAACTGCCATGTGGGTACTGGGAACCAAACTCAGGTCTTCTTCAAGAATAGCAAGCATTCTTAAACCGGGCGTTGGTGGCGCACGCCTTTAATCCCAGCACTTGGGAGGCAGAGGCAGGCGGATCTCTGTGAGTTCGAGGCCAGCCTGGTCTACCGAGCGAGTTCCAGGACAGTCTCCAAAACAATACAGAGAAACCCTGTCTCAAAAAAAAAAAAAAAAAAGAATAGCAAGCATTCTTAACTGCTGAACCATCTCTCCCCATTATCAACCCTCCTACTTATTTTTATTTTTAATATAATAGATTGAATTAATCCTTTGAGAAGTTCAAACATTCATACAATGTATTTTGATAATATCCATCTTCACCCCTCCTTGTAACTTCTCCTGGACTCTCCTCTCCTCTCCACGTTGTCTCCTTTTTCTTTATAACCTACTGAGTCAAATGCGTGCTGTCCATATGTGCATGGATTTGGGACTATCCACTGGAGCATGACCCTAAAGGACCCCCAAAGGAAACTGACTTTCCTCCTAGCTGTCATTGGCTCTTCACTTGAAAGCCCTGCCCCTATGCTGGAATGCTGACTGACTTGATCTTCCACGGGTCTTGTACAGGCAACCTCAGAGACTATGAACCTATGAGTGCAGAGGTCCCATCATGTCCAGAAGATACTGTTCCACCTGGGTCCTCTCCGACTCTAGTTCTTAAATTGGGAAACTGAGGCAGGAAGATGTGAGCATGAAGTCAATCTGGTCTCCATAACAAGACTCTTAAGTGGGATGTGGTGGTCCATGCCAATTATCCCAGCACTTGGGAGGTGAGGGAGGGTGATAACAAATTCAAGGTCATTCTTGCCTACAGAGAGTGTTCAAGGCCAGCCTGAAGGACATGAGACCCTGTCTCAAAAATAAAAATAAATGTAGCTAGGCAGCTGAGGAAGGAGGGCTGTTGTAGGACTGAAGCAAGTCTGGGTTAAATAATGAGTTGAATCTAGCCTGGGCTACTTTGCTAGCCTCAACATGTCTCAACCTCCCCCTCCAAATGTAATTCTGTATCCTAGGGACCAGAAAACCAATGGTCATAAGAATCAAGTAGTTTATGTAAATGAGAGGAGACAGAAGAGGGAAACAAGGGTGAGCTCTGGGAGCAGGTAACTTCTGTCCAGCCCAGCCTACTGCTGTCACACAGGAAAGGGCCCTACAGTTGCTAAAACTCACTGTTTGAAGAGAAACTAAAGATTCAGACATTTTATGACATGCCTTAATTTTCAAAACATAGCATATGGAATCAAATGCTCAAAACACCTCCCATGTGCAGCCAGTTTGCACCTCTTTGCCCTGCGTACAAGACCTGTGCAGTTGGATTTTCTTTGACCCTCCAGTCCCCAAATAATGATGTGGAGACTTCTTATTAATCACGGAAGCTTGGCCTTAGCTTAGGCTTGTTCTCAACTAGCTCTTATAACTTAAATTAATCAATTTATATTAATCTATGTTCTGCCATGTGACTCCTTACCTCTCCTTAGTACAATATATTCTATCTCCTCTGAGTCTGGCTGGTGAATTTCTTACCTATCCTTTCCTGCCTAGTTACTGGTCATTCAACTCTTTATTAAACCAGTCATAAGGTGCCTTGGGAGAAATAGATCTTCCGTGTACAACAGACCTGTTAAATCCGAGCAGGCATCAACATCTGATCTTAGTTATTTTCTGGGAGGTATGTCCTTAGATAAATACTTGATGAGTCTGATTTTTAAAAATTTAGTTTCTTAAAATTTTAAATGTATTGTTGTTTTTGTTGTTGTTGTTGGTGGTGGTGGTGGTGGGGTGTGTGTGTGTGTGTGTGTGTGTGTGTGTGTGTGTGTGTGTATGATTGGGAGAGGTTTATGTGTGCTACAGCATACCCATTGAGGTCAAAGGGCAACTGATATGCCTTGGCAGTCTACTTCCAGATATATACCTGACAGAAGCAAGCCTAAACAGAACCATGAAAAGACATGTATGAGAGTGCCTCTCATGACAGTACATGCCTGTAATCCCAACACTCAGGGCTCTGAGGCAAAGAGGTAGCAAGCTCCAGGCTAACCTGAACTACATAGTAAGAACCTGTTGCAAAAGAAAAAGTGAAGCAAAACCAAAATCCAAACGGACCAAAATGACAAGTTCTAGACTGTTTTGAGTAACATTATTCATTGTTGCTGCAAATAAGCCTACCCAAATGTTTATCATTGGGCCTGGAATAAATTTAAAAATTGCAGTGTGGTCAAGGGAAAACTGGCCCAATACAGCAAGAAACAGAAGTCTTCAAGCACAGGTGCCCAGCAGCACGGACAAGCGGAGGTGGAATGTTAAGTCAAAGAAACTAACAGCAAGCGCCAACTGGGCAGGTTTGACTTCTGTCAGTATTACAACCTGCAAAAACCAGTGTGTGGGCTTTAAGTCAGAGTATTGGTAGCCTTTATATCAATGGTTCTCAACCTGTGGATTGTGATCACCAGAAAATATGGACATTCATAAGTAGCAAAGTTACAGTTATGAATTAGCAATGAAAATAATTTTATGATTGGGGTTGTCACATGTGAGGAACTGCATTAAAGGGTTGCAGCATTAGGAAGGTTGAGGACCACTGATCTAGAGAGAGGCAAGGAGGGAATCTGAAAGGCTACTGGGTGATGACAATATTGTTTCCCATTCTGGGTGCTAGTTACCAGGGCATGTTAAACTTACTTTTTTTTTCCACTTTTCTATGCAGTATTAAAAAAATAGCAAAGGTGCTCATTTCAGGGACCTATTGCAGAGCCACAGGTGATGTGACTGCCAGTCTGGTCCCCAGGTTTGCCACAGAAGTTACCAGGGGACATTGAATGGCACACCCATTTCCGCCAAGAGGCTTCTGCAAGCTCTCTAGGTTCACTCAGTCATTGTCTCTCTCCTTAGGTCTTTTTTTTTTTTAAATGTGTTCATGTCCTTCTGGAAGCCAAGAGCAGGATAAGATTAAGAGACATGCTGAGTACTTTCAAACAGTGGCACTTGGGACAACGGAGGGAGACAACTCTGAGAACGCACCAGCTTATAAAACATGGTAAAATACAATTAAAGGTTTATATGGTGACTAACGTGCCATATCCGCAGGGAGAGTCTGTGCTTACCTCTATCAAATGTCAACTGAATGCAGGCCTCCAGGGGTAGGAGAGCCGACCCAAGAGTGGCGAAAAGGAGCTGGGGCTTTTCATGGAGGGGAAGGGGAAGTCCTGTGGCTGAGGAGGGGGCAAGGAGGATCCCCACCCAAGCCTCAGAAGTTGCGCTGCCAAGCTTGACTTATTTCTTCAGCCTGACCAGACTTAGACTTAGTGCTCCTGTATCCAGGGATCCATAAGTAAACTGAATGTTAGATTGAAGGCCGTGAGTTCTTTCTTAATAAGCTCCAGGAAGGACAGCATTGAATGTACATGCTTCATGTAGGGATCTTTAGTGTCTTACTTGCCCCCATGCCTGGCTCACGAAGATGCTCATTAAATCTATTGGTTCTTTCAACATGTAACATAGTGGAACTCATTTATGCTGCTCTACTCATTTTTCACCAGCAAAAAAAAAATCTAAAATTTAGGGGCTGGAGATGTGACTCTGTTGGTAGAGTGCTTGCCTAGTGAGTAGAAAGTTCTAGGCTCAACTCCCCATGCTGTAGAGACTTTGTACTTGGAACTCTAGGGAGGTGGAGTAAAAGGATCTGAGTTCCAGCTCATTCTTGGCTACATGGTGAGTTTGAGGATAGCCTGAGATACTAGAGACTGTGCTACCCAAAAAGATGAAAATAAAGCCCAAACCTAAAGTTTAGGAAAGGAACTCTGTATGGAAAGGGCATTACCTGGGATGATCCTGCAGGTTCTCTGGGAGCATGTGCATCAGTTACTCAGAGACACACCAGAAGCAGTACACCATGGTTAAAAGGGGTGTCTTCAAGGTCACAGCTCTTGACTGCATTGTTTTCAAGATCCGGACAAGTTCGAAGCCTGCGTCCTGTCACAGAGAGGCGAGTCGACAAAGAGAAGAGTTTCTTCCAGGAATGGTGGAAATAAACACATTGGTGCCAAGCTCCTGAACATTTACAAGAGACAGAAGATGTTCATGGGATGCTTCTGCTTAGAGAGACCTGGCCTGTTCAGGGGTTTGTCAAACTGCAATGCTCGGAACCTACAAAGCAGACCAGATCTGCAGAGTGGAAGATTTATGCTCCAGGACAATGGAAGCGCCATGCTGAATATACAACTCATGTGTGTTCTTGGCTCGCTCTTCGGGGACCTGGTTTCTTTTTCTCTGCCTTCTTGGGTTGAAGCATTACTCAGGTATTTATGAAAAGGGAGCATAGAATTTGGCAGAGGCCTAGCAGAGTTCAGTGCAATTTCTCCCTGAAATATGCTGGCATACTTGTTTTGTTAGTAAAGAGGTGAGCCATACAGAATCAGAAACCATAAAAGGAGAGTCCATTGAAAGGATGAGATTACGGAGCCTGTCTGACGTCCTGTGGATCCTTGACCACCAAAATTGAATTAAATCTAAAATGCCTCATGTCACCTTTCAATTATCATCACTACCACTATCATCATTATCACTACCATCACCACCACCGTTATAATTACCACCATCACCATCCCCACCATCACCATCACAACTGCCATCACCATCACTATCACCATCATCATTACCACCACCACCACCATCACCATGTTATCTGAATCTCTTCTCTATTATAGCTGTTAACCCCTCGCCAGATGGTGAATATTTTCTTCAATTCTATGATTGTCTCGTCACACTGTCAACCTACTGAATCAGAAGCCTTCTCTCTGTTGCCCATCTGTTTACCTCTCTTCTCATTTGTACCTGGTGTCATTATATTCTGGGACAACTTCTGTTCATCTATGCACAGCAAGGCGATTATGGTCAACTGTACTGTGTCATGCAATTCAAACAGTCAGGACAGGGAAGTTTGAATGTTTTTAGCCAGAAAGAAATGATAAATGCTTGAGATGATGGATTCCCCTGACTTTATCATTACACTGTGCATAAGTGCACCAAAATGTCATCCTGAACCATACACAAATGCATAATTATTTCTTGCTATTAAGAATTTAGAAGATCATACCAAGCAATGGGTCATGACATGTGTATAAACACGTACACACATATAAAATAATTATACTTTGTTCTATTCATCCCCTTTCTCCACTTCTCTTCCCCATGCTTTCTCCAAACATACAGTTATTATCTGTCAAATTAAAGCTTTATTATTAAGCATATATTTAGACGAGTTAGATTTTTAGAGGCAAGGAGGCCCACAGCAGGCTTGGAGAAGGCTATTCCCTCCAGGTGGCAATTGAGGACGCCACGCTATCATCCCGTGTGTGTTTGACACAAGAACTAATGAGAAACAGCGGCATGCAGAAGGCGAGGCCAGCCCTCTGGATTCACACATAATCATGGGAGGCAATCAACCGGAAGGAAGGAGCCAACTTTTATTACATAATTGGCTCCTGTGTCATCAGTATCACACCTACAGTGGCTCTACAGACATGCCACTGTTGTCCTGTGCCATGCCACTTGGCCCATGCCACCTAGCAATGACTCTGAGGAATGGTGGAATTGGGTAAGAGTGGATAAGGGGAGTCTTCTTCATTAATTTAGCTAACAGTAGATCCCGGAAATGTCTACTCAACTGTCAGTTTCAGCTCTGAAGAATGCCCAGGTGTTCAGGTCAGACTCACTCAGATATTAAAGCGAATAGATGCCTGGCATGCTTGGATGCATCATTTACAAATGAGGATGGTGATGAACTGAACAATACTTAGTAGGCACCAGAACTGTTAGTGTTTCCATGTGGGCTGAGTCTGAGACCGAATACAAGGAAGAAAGAGAGCTGGGCACCAGCATTCATCTTCCCTGTTTCCTGGCTGTGGGTACAACGTGACCATCTGCCTCAGGGCCCCGCTGCCATGCCTTCCCCACCGTAGGATGCTCCGGAACTGTGAGCCATTGGAGCTCCACACACTGCTGTCCAAAGGCGTCCCTGGAGTGGACAGCTGTGGGCTTGGCAGTCATTCCCATGTTGCTCGTGTGTTGCTCAAACAAACACTCTTACTGGAAGCCCAGGTGGGGACACAGCGAGGAGTTTTTATCTCTTCTCACAACCATGAATGTGTTTGTTGGGCAGGCTGAGGAGAATCAGCTTAGAAAGACCAGGGTTTGATTGTGTCCAGTCCTTGATTTTGGTGTCCACAGAAAAGTGACAGAGAATTAAGGTGACCAACTTTTTATTTAGAAAATCAACAATGAATTAACTATGTTCAGCACTGCAAATGTCAGACTAGCTGGCCTGTGTGCTTCTGGGGGATCCTCCTGTGTCACTTGTGTGCTTCTGGGGGATCCTCCTGTGTCACTTCTGGTCTTGTCTTTTGAGCAGTAGGATTACAGACTTTCAAAATGATATCCATCTTTATGTCAGTTCTATGGATTAAAACTCAGGTGCTAACACTTGCACAGGAAGCGGATCTAGATCTACCCACTGAGCCATCTCCTCAGTCCATGCAAAGCTTGTTTTGAGGTGGGGCAGGCTTCTTACATCAGGCTGGTCTTGAACTCCCCATCCTGCCCAATCTCGCAAATGACTGGGATTACAGACAGGGCAGCATTTACACATCAGGCGTCTGATGTGAGCTTTAATGATAACAGCTGACACATATCAAGAATGTGCTCAATGTTGTCGCATGCTCTGGAAACTCTGAAAGACTGTAGGACACAGATGACTGATGGGAAATAAATGCCAGGACGTGGTTTATAATGGAAGAGCCATAGAAGTTCAATGTCTGGGGCAAAATTCACAGCCAGAGAAAGACGGTTGAGTTCTGGGTCCACAGAGAGTGTGAATCTTCACCCTTCAAAACTAGGTTTTGAGAATCTTTTGTAAGCTTCATCAAATGGAGAGGCCAAAGTCTTTCAGTCTTACAAAACCTCTGTTTAAAACTGAAGAGCATCTGGGGCTGGAGAAATGGTCCCATGACTAAGAATGCTTAATACACTTCCAGAGGACTTGAGTTCCATTCCCAGCACCCATATCAGAGAGCTCACAACTTCCTGTAACTCCAGCTGCAGGGGGATCTGATGCCCTCTTCTGGCCTCCTCCAGCACCTGCATGCACATGCACACGCACACAGAAACTCACACACATACACGTAATTCAAAAGAAAATCAATCTTAATGTTTTTCAATCTCTCGTTAGCATAAGGAAGGATTTAGGATGCTAGGCTGCCTGGCCAGAGAGCTCCAAAGATCCACCTGTCCCTGCTTCCCCAGTCGAGGGCTGTAAGCTTGAACTGGCAAGCTTGCCTCTTTTTTTTTTTCTTAGAGGGTTTTAGGCATTGAACTTCATGCTAGGAAGACAAGCACTTTGTGGACTGAGCCACCTCCCCAGTCCAGCACGGTGGCACTTTTATTGCCTTTTGTTCTTTGATGGTTCATTTTCTCCGCTCATTTTTAGTCTCCATTCACCATCATAGCCACCATCATTTCCACACAAACCGCACTGGATATCAGGCCTTTGTTTCTGCTTTTGGGAGACTCCAAGTGAAGACATGTGGTCACGTGTTTCCAGGAGACACTTCATGCTTGGTCTTCTCCCATACTTTCAGGATGCATATGGACTTATTGAAGGCTCTGAGATGTACCCAGGCTAACTCAGTGTGGGCTCTAACACCATGTAAGGGCATGGGGTGTGACCACACCAGTTTTCTAAATCTGCTTTTCAGATCAGGCTTCTTGTTAAAGTCTTCTACAGTTTGTGCACATGTTTGTCAAGAAAATAAAAAGCATGAGCAACATGAACAATTGCTCTGGGTGTAGAGACACTGGAGTGAGTGCAGGGCTGCGTTTAGAGTCCCTGACTACTAAGCTGGCACAGTGTCTCTTGGAAAGGGAGACGCTCCTTCAATCTGTTAAAATTTAATTCTATTTATCATTATTATTGTGTGTCTGTGAGGGCCTATGTGCCCATGCTGTGGCATGCATGTGGAGATCAGAGAGCTGCTTTTGGGAGTGGAGTCTCTCCTTCCACTGAGGGTTCCAGGGATTGCACTCAGGGGTCATTAGGTTTGCTCAGCAATCTCTTTTGTTCCCTGAGCCATTAGCTGGTGCAAGGGGATGCTTCTTAATGATTTCTAGAAAAAAAAAGTTATACTATGTCTTATTTGGAAGGGTGAAAGGATATTCAGAGGTTTTTTTGTTTGTTTTCATTTTTTTTTTCGAGATAGGGTTTCTCTGTGGCTTTGAAGGCTGTCCTGGAATTTGCTCTGTAGACCAGGCTGGCCTCGAACTCACAGAAATCCATCTGCCTCTGCCTCCCAAGTGCTGGGATTAAAGGCGTGCGCCACCACCACCTGGCTAGAGTTTTAAAATGGAAATCTAGTTTTTATTATTAAAGGAAAATCCCAGAATAAAAGTTACTTATATTAGGACTAGAGAATGAAAAATATATAATAAAGGAAAATCTGTTAATTGCCAAACCTAGTGTGCACAACGACTTCAGAAATTAATTTTCTTTTGCTTGAATACTTCATGATGAGTCAGCAGAACAAAGTTATAAATACTTCAGCTCCAAATAACTTTAAAGTGAGAACAGATCCACTTCTATGCCATGAGTCAGTTCAACAAGGAGAGTCCATGACACTCCATGTGCTTCAGGAAAGAAACTTAGCCTGGACTGATTGGAGTAAAGAAAACAAAATCTGACACATGGACACTTAACATCACTGTTATCATGTGCTTGGTACACTTTCTCTCACTGCAATTTTTATAGAAATCTGGTTTAAAATACTTAATTTGAAAATGAAACTAATTCGATTTTGGAGAATTAAAAAAAAATGGATAATCCTAAAGTGAGTGTATGTGCATGCATGTGTGTTTGTGTGAGTGTGCATCTCTGTGTGTGCATGTATGTGAGTGTGTATAAATGTGTGTGCATGACTTTGTGAAAGTGTGTGTGAGAGTATAAATGTGTGCATGTGGTGTGTGTGTATGTGTGTGTCCCATTATCCATCAGGGACTGTTTCCAGGAATCTCTACTAACACCCAAACCTGTGTATATTCAAATCCCTTACATAAATTGCTGTGTTTATGTAGATCGGATGCACATTCTCCCATACAGTCAAGATCATCCGTAGATGGCTTACACTACCTCATACATTGTTAATTTTATTTAAATAGCTGTTATACCGCATCTCTTCAGGACTGGTGACAAGAAAGAAAAAATCCGTACGTGTTCAGTGCAGACAAAATTTCTCCCAAATATTTTCTATCCATAGTTAATTGAATCCATGGACACAGAGCCTATTGGTATGGAGTAGGTACGCATGTGTCTGACTATGTACACATGGGTATATTTGATGTAGTTAAACTCACATAACTGCAATTTAAATGAATTGGAAGACACTAAATCATTGATCCTAAGAGAGAGATAGAGTTGGACTTTCAAGTCTCTGGTCATAACTATTGCTGACAGATCCACACAACACATAACCGTGTTTCTGTTTAAATACTCCTTAGTCACTACATATGCTGATTCTTTACCAATGGCTTCACAGTCCAAGTCTGAACGAACCCTGTCTTAGGCCAAAGAACACAAGATCAGACAATGGCATTGTGGTTGGGGCCATTTTCAGCAGCAAAATCATGGAAGAAAAGAGTAAAAATGAGAAAAATGTGGGCTAAATAAACCGTGAAAAATACACTTGTTTACAGTCTGAGATCTGAAACAGGAAGTTTAGCCCCTTGCTTTGCTTGCCCTCAGCTGAGAAGGTGCATATTGTGTGACTGGAGCTTTCTCTCTGTGATGCAGATTTGTATGCGTATACACATGCGCACACAGAAAAAGCATGCTGTCCTTATTTGCTGCTGATTAGTGATGGGTTGCATCCCGAGTCCTGTGCAGAAACTAGGAGCTGGGAACAGGTGGCCTCTGCAAGCCTGGGAGTGGCTTCCAGGCTGGGGAAAGGAGAGGCCCTGGGATGTTGGATGCTTGGAGACCTATACAGTGAGACAGTAGCCCTCCATTGCCTGGCAATTGAAAGACCCCAGGGCACAACACTTGATGGCAATGTAAACTTGGACAAAGTATACACCATTCAGCACCTCTGTTTTTACTAATGCAGAGAGAGAGAGAGAGAGAGAGAGAGAGAGAGAGAGAGAGAGAGAGAGAGAGAGAGAGAGAGAGAGAGAGAGAGAGAGAGAGAGAATGATTTCTGGCTAGGAGTGGTAGCACACACCTTTAATACCTATAGAGGCAGGTGGATCTCTGTTGAGTTTGAGGTCAGCTTCATCTACAGAGCAAGTTCCAGGACAGCCAGAGCTGTTACACAGAGGAATCCTGTTTTAAAAAACAACAATAAAAGGATTTCTTAGAACAGATCTATTTCAGTTGTTTAAGGATTAAATTAGATAAACAATGCAATCATTTAAAAATCCAAGTCTTTCTTGGTATAACTAGCATATTAGATAATTACAGAAAGAATACATAAAAATATTGAATGCAACTATGACATATTATTATTAAAAAAGTGAACCTTTAGTTTTGGAGCCAGTGTAGTGAGGGTGGGTGGAGCAGGATAAATAGTTCTAGGCAATTGGAAAAAGTCAAGTAGGTGGGAGAGCCAACCCCCACCCCAACAAAATGAAGGTATGAGAAAAAGAAGCTTGGAGGAGAGGTTTGGGAAGACTGTCCAGCCGGCAAAGCACTTGCTTTATAAATGTGTGGACTTGAGTTCCAGTCCCAGAAGCCATGTTAAAATAGCCAGGTGTGGCAGTGCTTGCCTCTAAGTCCAGTGCAGGAGAGGTGGAGAAAAGTAGATCCCTGGAACTCACTGGTTAGTGAGTTAAGTCCTGTTGGTGAATTCCATGCCAGTTAGAGAACTAGTCTCAAACAATGAGGTGGACAGCAGGGAGGAGTGACAGCTGAGGTTGTCCTTTGGCCTCCCCTAGCATGAGAAAGGATGATTCACACTGGGCCACTGTATCAGTGGTTAGCTCCCAGTACTCGACAGTGCTCAGGAAACGGAAGGAGTGGGCTGTGGAAGGAGTCCTTGACCTTAAAGTTGTTCATTGGCATAGGGAAAGCCAAGAGAGTGGGTTCTGGAGCGCTTAAGGACAGGTGAGCCAGCAAGGTTTGAGAGCCCCCCTTTTGAGTATCAGGTTTTCAAATTCTCTCTCTCTCTCTCTCTCTCTCTCTCTGTGTGTGTGTGTGTGTGTATACACACTCACGTGTGTGTGCGTGTGCGCTCATACGTGTTTGTGTGTCCTCTAGTCTTCTATACACTCAGGACTATTGTTCTTACATGTAAGTTTAACAAAGTGACAGCTGTCATTCCAGAGCACCCTATAGGGTAGCTCTTTTTGTGGGGGTGGGGTGGGATCCAGGGATGGCAGGGAACTGAGGCTCTAACCAGGACCTTGCACATTTTATACTATGTATATGTCATACCAGGGAGCCACTCAGGCTCTTCCACAGTTTTTTTTTATCTTTCAGGCATCCTCCATTTGAATGTGGAGCTCACTGAGTTATACAGCGGGATCTTCCATCATCAACAATTTACAGGAAACTCTGAAACGTCACCCAGGTCACAAGTGACCAAGACAGGACTTGAGATTTTGCTTTTGTTCACCAAGTCATGAATACTTCATTAATTTATTACATGCTCATCAATTCTACCAGAATCCGCCCACGCGGTGGCAAAGACTGCTTCTGTAGTCTAGCACACAGTAGGCCCCTAGAGAGCCACGGAGCCCTGTGCTTTCCTCCAGCCATTCCCTGCAACTGGCACACGGTAGACCCTGGCAGAGCAGAAGAGCCCCATGCTCTCTACAGGCCATTCATTCCCTGGTATTTGTCCCTACACATAATTCTGTGTTCAGGCACATGCATATTAATATGGATACTGCAAACTAATAGTGAAACCATGAGTAATAAGAGAGAGCTATATAGTGGGTACATCACATGAACACATTCTTAGAATCAGACACTTTAGATCAGTAAAAGCGCAGTTCCCCAAGCTGTTCCTTGACCTCAGTGCTGCCAATCCCTGCTTTGTAGGGCGGAGACTGTAGCCTGGCAGCCTATAGGCCACACCTGCCTCTCAGGCGAAGTCGGGCTTCCCAGTGTAGCGCGGGGGCCCCCTCCATCCTTCACAGTTTCGTTTGTTTGAATGTAGTACTTGAACTGTTGTCCTCATGTTTTCTTATGTTTCACTGAAGCAGAGTTTCCTTATGGTGCTGAGGCTGGGATTATAGGCATGATATACTAGCCCCAGTTTCATATTTTTTTCTTTTCTGTGTGTGTTTTAAGTTTGAACTAGTCACCAATATTTAAAAGAAAGAACACAGCCGGGCGGTGTTGGTGGCGCACGCCTTTAATCCCAGCACTCGGGAGGCAGAGGCAGGCGGATCTCTGTGAGTTCGAGACCAGCCTGGACTACCAAGCGAGTTCCAGGACAGCCTCCAAAGCTACAGAGAAACCCTGTCTCGAAAAACCAAAAAAAAAAAAAAAAAGAAAAAAAAAGAAAAAAAGAGTCAAAGATTTCTTTCTCTCTATCAAATTGAGACAGGGTTTCAAGATGGAACCCTGACTGGCCTTGAACTTGCTGTGGAGAGCAGAATGTCCTTGAATTCACAGAGGCCTTTGGATTTCTCTTGCATGCACACTTAGGCACACACCTGTATGCAGATGTATGCAAATACTATGTGCATATGCTGCACACATACACAAATTATCATGGCATACAGTCATTGAGCAAAACGTTGGGCATTATTAAGACATTTACACTCACCTGCATCATGCATTTCACTAATTTTCACTCAATGTGTTTCATGGCCCATTTCAGATATCATCTCCTCCAGGAGACTATGCCTGACCCCTGTGCTCACAAAGGGCCTCTGTCTGCACCCCTAACTGCTATGATCCACCACCCCCCACAGCCTGTAGGGCTGAAATGATCCTAGCTAACTGCTTCTTCAGTAGGGAAACCCTTCCTGTCACAAGCTTCACATTCATACTCCAGCATCTAGCCAAGACGTCTTTAGCCAGAGTTGGAAAGTGCACAATTGCAGCTAGAAGGACTTTATTTGGGGTCAAGTCCCCTTTGCCCACAGCCTCCCTTTTCCATGTGTCTATTCTGAGTTCCCCTGGCTGAAACAAACAAACAAAAAACATGCAAAAATAGCAAACTGGGCACTTTGGGGATTTACATAGAAGATAACATTTAAACCATCAAGTCAGCTGCTTTCTGAATTTGCACCAGTGGAGAAAGTCAGAACAAGTGGGTAAGTCCCCGAGAGCTGGGTGAGCTGGGGGAGAAAGGAGTTGTAGGAGCTGTAGGCAGTTTGGGAATAGGCAGTTATTCGGAGGGAAAGCCTGACACGAGACTGTAATTGCTCCCCTTGGCTAGTAGTAATCTCCAATTCCTGGGAATAAAGCAATTAATTCACCACTAGTAAAAGCAGGTACTTAGTGGATAATTAAGTGTGTTGCCTACAGCTGTGCTTAGAATAAGGTCAGGAGGGAGGTGTGTAATTTAGAGACTGCTCCAGCTCAGGCTGGCTCTAGGAAACCAGCTGATTCAGCTGTGGATATCAGTGCCATCTCCGATGGCTCCAAGGGAAATGATTTGAGGGATCAGGAAGAGAGAGCCTTGTTTGCCCTGACAGAGTGAGTCACACAGCTTAACCTGGTTTCCTGCTGGTGCCAACTGCTGGAAGGCTCCAGGTCACACTTGTGACTCGACGGTTTAGGATTTTTGGTATTCGGTTTTGGAATATTCTTAATGTAAGTTCTCTAACTCGATACTTCCTTCCTTTGTTCTACCCACTTCCTTCCTTTGGTCTACCCACTTCCTTCTTTTCTTCCTTTGTTCTATCCACTTCCTTCCTTTGTTCTACCCACTTCCTTCCTTTGTTCTATCCACTTCCTTCCTTTCTTCCTTTGTTCTACCTACTTCCTTCCTTTGTTCTACCCACTTCCTTTCTTTGTTCTACCCACTTCCTTCCTTTCTTCCTTTGTTCTACTCACTTCCTTTCTTTGTTCTATCCACTTCCTTCCTTTGTTTTATCTACTTCCTTCCTTTCTTCCTTTGTTCTACTCACTTCCTTTCTTGTTCTATCCACTTCCTTCCTTTGTTTTATCTACTTCCTTCCTTTCTTCCTTTGTTCTACCCACTTCCTTCCATTGTTCTACCCACTTCCTTTCTTTGTTCTACCCACTTCCTTCCTTTGGTCTACCCACTTCCTTTCTTCCTTTGTTCTACCCACTTCCTTCCTTTGTTCTACCCACTTCCTTTCTTTGTTCTACCCACTTCCTTCCTTTGGTCTACCTGATTCCTTCTTTTGGTCTCTTCACTTCCTTCATTTGTTTTGTCCACTTCCTTCTTGTTTTTTCTTTTTAGCTACCCACTTCCTTCCTTTGATCTACCTGTTAGGTCTCAAAGAAACCCCACCCCTGGCCTAATCCCTATATAACTCAGCCATTTTGGCTACATAGGGCTTCTACTGGTCTCTGGGTCCAGGTTGATTCTCTTGGTCAGCAACAACGTTCTTGCTTCTCTCACCCTTTCTTCTCATGGTCCAGTTTAGTCTTTTGGTTGAGTTCAGTCTGGACTCTTCCCTCTGCCTGTTTTTTTCTTTATATCTACAATAAAAATCCTCCCAATACTTTAGGAATAGTCATGTCCTTCTCCTTTTATTTCATTTTTTTTCATTCACTACCTACTTTCTTCCTTTTTTCCCTTCTTTCCTCCCTCCCTCCCTCCCTCCCTCCCTCCCTCCCTTCTTTCTCTCCTTTCTTTGATCTACCTACTTGAACCTACTTGAAACAACGTCTTCACCCTGACTTGCTTGCCAGGGAATACTTTCCCACTGACAAATAAATTCTGTTTTTTTTTTAAACTTTATATGCATCAGGCTCTGGGGGTCAAATAAGTCATCACTGTATAGACATAGTTTCCAAAATTTTAACATATTTTGTTGTGTTCTGCCCATCACCTCCACTTCCAATATTTGATTAAGCATCTTTGAGTTTGTAGATATCCTGAAAATATGTCCAACCAAGACAAGATTGCTTACTTTCCAGCTGTTTTTACATTTTTCTTTCATAAATAAATGCTATGGTAAACATTACTGTAGCTGGATCTTTAAAAAACATACTTATTTTTATTTTATGTGGATGGGTGTTTTGCTTGCATGCAAGTCTGTGTACCACATGCATGCCTGGAGCCTAAGCAAAACAGAAGAGGGCATTGGATCCTCTGGAACTTATAGAACATTGTTAGCTACCACGTGGGTGCTGGGAATTGAACCTGGATCCTCTGGATGCTCTTAACCACTGTCCCATCTTTCTAGGCCCATGTAATTGAATTTTTCCACATGCCCTGATTTTTTTTTCTTTTAGTGAAAATTAGAAGTCTTACCGACTGTTAACATGTTGCTTTTTTCAGTGTGTCCTGCCCTTCAGTACTTCCTAGCTCAGGCTATGTTATTGAAGAGAGGAAGGACTAATCTCTTGTGAAGGCCCCTTTCCAGCTGTCAGTTAAGCTCGTAGAAGTGCCACCCTTCCACCTAGGCTTTGTCTGAGAATTGGCTAGGCATTCAGTTCAGCTGCTTGGTGTGGTTCTAGAGGTCCCAAGCTTCCACCACTGAAATAGGCACCCAGGGTGTT
Source organism: Mesocricetus auratus (assembly GCF_017639785.1). NCBI lineage: Eukaryota > Metazoa > Chordata > Mammalia > Rodentia > Cricetidae > Mesocricetus > Mesocricetus auratus. The sequence goes on from NW_024429266.1 coordinate 155,830,346, forward strand.
GTGTATTCTAGGCAAGCACTCTACCACTGTGCCACGCCTCCAGCCTCTCCCACTTTTAAAATTACGGCTACAATCCACTTATTTTTATGACTCACTATTAAGGTACTTAGGAGCAGGCTGAACCTTAGAAGCTCCAAGGGAAGACCAGCTTAGAGTTGACAAAGCAAAAATTCAAACCAAGGAGCCCCCAAAGTCTCTGGAGTACCAGGTCAACCAAAGGTCCTGAAAAGGCCTCCTTTACCGTGCAAATGAAGGGGGTAAATGGGCTCCATTGTCTTGGAAGAGATAATAAAGGACATCTTTTTGTTCTTTCGAGGGGTTTACTGAAAGCTTCTTTGCCCTTTGTTATGTAGAGCTGAACCCTGGGAAGAACTGATCCTGCTGTGAAAATTGATCCCATCTGCCCCACCCACAAACTTCTGAGTTTTAGAAATCAGTGCCTTTTATCAAGGTTCCACTAAGGGCAAGACTGTGCACGACCAGAGTTCCTAAATAAAGCCACCTTAATGATTTATGTCATGCAGGTGAGTTGGTTTAGGCCCAGGATGTAGATATCTGAACTTTCCAGGCAGCTGCCATCCTGGTGCAGTGGATTTGTGTTTTGGGAAATTAGAGTTTAAGTGTAACGGGAGTGAGGGGTAAGGGAATGGCTGTGACAGTAAAGCCCTAGCAATACTCAATGAAATTCATATAGCACCTAGACCGGTAAGGATAACCTAGGGTTGATCCTCTACTGCAATGTCAGTAGTGACTTAGGGCTGTAATTGTGGAAAAGGAATGGACTCTTAATGTTCCCATTAGGACACTCGCTTTTTTTTTTTTCCCAGTTGTGGATATGTGAAGAGGTCTCAAAAAGAATAAATAGAACATCCTCCAAATGAATTATACATTAGCATTAAAATGGGAGCAGATTTTAACTGAGCAGAGGAGGAACCATCGGGGCAGGCAGTACCATCTAGAATTACCTAGAAAATTTAGCCTGGCTGCAATCAACTAAGTTCCTGTTCTTAAGCATCCCTCCAGGGGATTTCCCGGTGAGATCACCTGACCAGAAGCATAAACTTTACCCAAGATCTTATTTAAAATGTGATTTCAGAGGCTGGAGAGATGGCTCAGTGGCCAAGAGCACTTGAGTACCCAGTTCCCATGCAATAAACCAGGTGACCTGCAAACACCTATAACTCAAGCTCCGAGAGATCCACCCCCTCATCTGGCCTTCTCCACGCACATGCACATGTGTGTACATTCGAACAGACACACATACATAAATAAAAGTAATTTAAAATGCAAATCCTTTTAGCTAGAGACATGTAGGTCAGTTAGCAGAATGCTTGCACAAAGCCCTGGATTAAGTCCCAGCAACACATAAAATTAAGTAAGCATTCCACTGACCAATTCAACTCCTTGGATCTCATTGCATCTCTTGATGGATCAAGAGGCACCATCAAGAAACTGACTTATGTACCACGTCAGACAAGGCAAGTGTTGCTGCAGCTTCCCGCAACCGTTTGGCCCCAAATAAACACACAGACGCCATATTAATTATAAAACCTGTTGGCCAATATCTAGGGCTTCTTATTGGCTAGCTCTGTCTTAATTATTAACCCTTTTCTATTGATATAAGTATTTCCACGTGGTCTTATCTTACCGGAGAACGTCTGGTGTGCCCCTTCTTCCTTACATGACCGCTCTTTTGATGGGCTCCCTCTGCCTGCCTCTCCCATAATTCTCCTCATCTCCTAGTCCCACCTATCTTCCTGCCTTATTGGTCAACAGTGTTTTATTCATCAACCAATAAGAGAAACATATATACAGAAGGACTTTGCCCATGAGTCATGGGGCAGTAGGTACATGGTACCATGCAACACATGGTATAGTAGAAAAGAAAGGAAAGACAGATAGTGTTTAGGAGATAGTAACAAAGCTGCGGAGATGCTTTAGGCACATAGTGAGGGAGACCATGATGCCAAGACCTCATCGGACGGTGAGGATGCATGAGAGGTTTTGAGCAAAGTTCTAATAATGCATTGCTCTGAAGAAAAAAAGCCATAATTAGTTTAGTAGCTCACTAGGCTGTCACTGTGCTATATACTGTCTTTCATGTGCTTAAAGTTTGACCAACCCCAGGGGTACTATGGTCTTGTTCATAAGAGAAGGTCCCCCATGGTTGGCAAGAGTAGGCCTGGCTTCAGACCCTGCCAATTGCATGACCCATGCTCTAAGCAGATCTAGCACCCATGCTCTAAGTCTAAGCTATTAACATGGGGTTACATATATTTGTGGCCTGAGCTTGAGCAGGAACAGACATTTTATTCTAGCCAAGTTCACATATGGAAGTGTTAAAGAACATTAACTGTGTTATATATTCTAATTTTTAAAAAATTCTTTTTTTCCCATGCCCTCTGTTTCATTTAAACATATTTTTAGACAGTCAGAGCAGGAGTTCAAAGTCATTTTTGGCTACATTACAAGTTCAAAGCCATGAAACCATCTCCTCTCTCTCTCTCTCTCTCTCTCTCTCTCTCTCTCTCTCTCTCTCTCTCACTCTCTCTCTCTTTCTCTCTGGTTTTTCAAGACAGGGTTTTTCTGGGTAACCTTGGTTGTCTTGGAACTCACTCTGTAGACCAGGCTGGACTTGAACTCACAGAGGTTCTCCTGCCTCTGCCTCCTGAGCGTTGGGAATTAAAGGTCTGCACTACACTACTCAGCTGAGATCATATCTTATAAAATATTTTTAGTTATGGTTCACCAAATAGATTTCATATCCCATTAACGATTGGGTCATAACTTATAGACTGTAAAACACTGGCTGGGTGTGGTGGTGCAAGCTTTTAATCCCAGCACTTGGGAGGCAGAAATGGGTGGATCTCTGTGAGTTTGAGGCCAACCTGGTTTTCCAGGACAGCCAAGGCTATTGATACACAGAAAAATCATGTCAAAAAAAATAAAGAAAGGAAGGAAGGAAGGAAGGAAGGAAGAAAATCAAGAAAGAAAAAGAAGAAAGAAGAGAAAAAGAAAAACCCTGCAGGAGGGGGCAGGGGTGTAAAGCGAGGGCAAGTGCTTGTAGAACAAGCATGAGATTATGAGTTCAAGTCCTCAGCACTTACATAGCACTCAAGTGTGCCCATGCACAGCTTTAACCTGAGTGCTGGGATGGAGGGACAGAGACAGATGGGTTACCAGAGCTTGTGGGTGAGCCAGCCTCTCTGAACTGGTGAGTTCCAGGTTTAGAGAAGTCCTGCCTCAAATAAATAAGGTGTAGAGAGGAATAGAAGACAACCTCCACCCCACATGAGCCCCCAAGACACAATCCATGACACGTACACTGCTTTACAAAGAAAATGTCAGTGATGTGCAACAGATAACTTCAGACTAGCAGGTGCCAATTAAATACATCATTTTGGGTAACAAGTAAGAAATCTGATAGTCATTTGGGGGAAAGTGAATGAAGAAATGGGAGTGGAGAGAAGAGAGTTGTGTTGGTTCCAAGCAAAGGACACTGTTCTGAGCTTGGAGAATGAAGCACACTTTCCAGGGGAAAAAACTTGGGAAGGAATTGTTTCTGTGCTCTGGGTCCTGGGGACTTAAAGTCAGAAATACAGTCTCATTACTATCATTGGAAAGATGGCTCAGTGGGTAGGGGTACTGGCTATGCAGGCAAACAGAGTTCAACCTGACTGCCATGAAAAAAAAACCCAGCACTTGGGGAGGATGGAGACAAGAGGACTGTTGGGGCTTAGTGGCTACTAGCCCAGCTCCGAGTTTAGTGACCCTGTCTCAAGACGATAAAGCAGATAGAGTAGCGCAAGAAACATCTTCCCCCAGCCCCTCATTCATGTGGGCATCTGCACACATGTGTGTGCATACACCACACACACGAGTTTGGTACTAGGTTAGCATTTCTCACTTGAGGAGGTGTCTGTGAGTCAATGAAGAACAGGTATACTTCCCCTGGTCACTGTTAGCTAGGAACATGATGAGAATTCTGCTTAAAAATGTCAAATTTTCTAGTAGGCACGTTGTAAAAGCTAAAAATAGGTAGTTAATAAAAAAATAGTTTTTGGAGAATTTTATACAGTAAGTTTTGATGATATTCACCCCTTCAACCAACAGGTAGAATTAATCTTAATATATTTTACTGATTCAACATAAGCAAAATAATATTCCAGCATGCAATCCATAAGGAAATTATTAAGGTACTTTAAGCATGCAGCATTGTGTCATTGAAATCCAGTGTATATTTTTAGTCTGGTAACACATCTTAATTTGGATTAGCCACACTGCAGCATTCAGTGGCCACACATAGCTGGTGGCTGCCATGGAGCCAGAGTGGGCCTAGATCATGAGCAGTACTCTTTATAAAGTGTTACAGCTGTGAGTGTGGGATGTGACTCAGCACCACGTAGACTGGCAGTGGTGGTGCATATCCATAAACTTAGCAATGGTGTTGGGATAAACTTTCCTGTACACTGTGAGAAGATGTGTCTGTGTCCTTCCTCACCTGCCCAAGGCACCTTTTGATTGGTTTAATAAAGATCTGAATGGCCAATAGCTAGGCAGGAGAGGATAGGTGGGACTTCTGGGCAGAGATGGGAACTCTGGGAGAGAATCTGAGGCATGGGAGATTCACCAGCCTGACTCAGAGGAAGCTGGCCGTGAGGTACTGTGGAGATGTAATGAGCCATGGGGCAGAAAGCAGGTTAATATAAACTGGTTCAGTTTTAAGAGCTAGTTGGGAACAAGCCTAAGCTAAGGACAGTCTTTCATAGTTAAGAAAATGTGTCCATGTCATTATTTGGGAGCTGGCAGTCCAAAGAAAGACCTATCATACACTGGGAAGGTGGAGGCAAGAGAACCAGAATTCAAAGTATTTCCAGCTACATGGCAAGTTTGAGGCCAGCCTGGGATCTATGAGGTCCTGTCTGAGAAACAACACCAAAGTATCACCAGTGTAATGTTTACCACCACTGTGTGAACAATGGACAATGAAACCAAGGACTTTTTTTTTGTAGGAGTTGGGGCAACATGTGGAGAGAAACAGGGCACCCTAATTTTGTGACTTCCAGAATGCCTTTTTACTAGGATTTTCTGTAGCTAAAGTCACAGGCTAGTTAAGCCTTTGGGTCTTCCAGTGTGGCCAAGCAGGCCCCTCAGAGGGACATAGACTGATGCTTATTATTATGTGGCCATGTTTATGCTCTTGTTTCTGGTATGTGTTGACTTACTTAAGATATTTAAAGAAAAGCAAACATCATCCATCTCGCTGGTTCCAGTGGGGTTGTCTGCCTTCTGTTGGATTTGAAGGGGGGTGGGAGAAAGTAGTTAGGAAGCCTTGGGAGGCTTGTGCCAAAGGTTCTTGGGCCTCAGACATTGTTTTTTCATTCAGATAGTTCTCTGGTAGATCACCATGGAAGGTGGGGTGATGGTATGGGGCTGAGGAACCAGGCTTTGTTGGGTAGAGAAAGGGAGGTTGCCTTCTCAGTCCTATCCTGAGAGTGAATGGCAGCACCTACACCTAGAGGAGAAGCCCTAAGGGGGTTGAGCACTTGGTGTCAGCCATTATCCTTAACTCTACTAGGAGGCTCCCATTTTGCAGAGGAGAAAAACAGCAGCTCAGAGCAGCCAGGCAGCTTTCCCAGCTCAGCAAAGCCCAAGCCTGGCCTCTTCCCAAAGGTATCTACCTAACCCAGTCTCTACTCTGTAACTTTTTCTCTGCTTCTGGAATGTTTTCTCCCGTGCTGCCTCCTCATAGCCATGTTCTCCTTGCTATGGCATTCTCCTGGTTCAGACACTGGCCACCAAATGTGCCTCTCAGAGTCTGTCAGACCCCTCACTCATTTGTGAAGTAGAAACTATGTTCACAGATGAGCTGGGCAGATCTGAGGGGAAAGGTGATAGCTGGGGTTCTGATCCCTCTTAGTTCTACCCTAGGCAAGTAGCACCCTAGTTTGGAGGAGGATAAATGCTATCACTTTCTGTGGTAAGGATGTGTGGGTCCTATCACACCCTCTGCTCAGCCACATTCTCTTCCTCTATTTTGCAAGTCCTCCCTGGCCTCCTGCTATCTTCTCCTGCATCTCAGCTGAGAATATCACCTTCTCAGGGTCTCCTTCTGACCTCCCCCATGGAAATAGCTCTTTACCACTCCCATCTGTTCCCTCCTGGCCACTTATTACATACTTGTTTGCTGGTTGACTTGCTCCAATATCTGGTTCCCTAGTAGCACGAAGTTGTACATGGGCAAACAGCATGTCTGTTTGGTTTGCTAATGAATTTCTCATGCTCAGTACAGTGCCCGGACCTGACTAAGCGCTCAGGAAACATTTTTTTGCACCAATGAACCAGTCAAGTTGGAGATCCCTTCAGATCCATACCCGCTCTGTGAATCTCAAGCTCTTTCCCTCTCTGGATCTGATTGTCACCTGTTTCTAAGATGGCCTCAAGGTGACCTCATAAGTCTCCTTCCAACTCTGAAATTCCACAGCTCTCTGATGGACATTGGGAAATGCTGAGCCCCACCCCATTCAGTTATTTTGCCCTCATCACCCAGGCCCAACTGATTTCTTTAGAAAAAGAGATGGGGGTGTTTTAGGGAACTCTTCATTCCTTTCTGAGCATTTGGGCACTTTTCCAATGCATATAATTACATTAGAAACTAGCAAAGTTAGCAAGTTATTGACTCTAGAGTCTCTAGTCCCCGTTGGGACCAGGTCCGGCAGCTCGGTCTTCTTTTTCCCTCCTCCTCCTCCTCCTCCTCCTCCTCCTCCTCCTCCTCCTCCTCCTTTTTTTCTTTTCTGGCACTGTTATGAGACTTCAGGCCAGTCCCTGAATCAACAGTTCTTTTACTCTATAATAAAGTTGTATTTTTAAATTTTGCTTTTGACTTTAATTGCAGCCAGGCATGAAAGGAGAGAATGAGGGTGTCGTTCCAGATGAGTGCACATTCAAAATCATTCAAACTCCACTTGGAAGAGGGGAGGAAAATTAATAATGAGAACAAACAGGCCTTTGGAAGCAGGCTCCCCCTACCCACTCCTTTCTTTGTAAAATGGAATCCCTCTCCTTGCACAGTCAATAGAAAACACACCACAACAAGGAGACTGGGAGGTGTTCACACAATGGGTCCTCCTGATCTACCCAGACCTAAGAAAGACCAAGCAGCACGGTGTGTGCGACACATTGGATAATTCAGCATGCATCCACTCATGCAACAAATACTTATGGACCACTTTTTCTGAACCAGATTTTAAGCAGAACAGTATAGAACAGCGAGCAAGATAGAGAAACTCCTAATACCAGGATGTTTTTCATGATGTTATTATTGATACCTACTCCTGATCCTAAAAATTTTGTATGTATGTGTATTGTATGCATGCACATTTGTTTGTGTGTGTGCACTTGTGAGCTTGTGAGTATTAGTGTGTATGCATTTATGTATGGAAAGTGAGATTTATTCCTTCCATTGCTTTCCATATTACTTTTTGGGACAGGGTCTCTTATTGGCCTGGAACTCCCTGCTTCAGCCTTGTTAGTTCTGGAATGACAGATGTGTGCTGACATGTCTTGCTTTTTTATTTTATTTTATTTTTTCTGTGACACTAGGCACTCTGCTACTGAGTCACACCCTTTTACCATTCCTGTATACTTTAAATCACCTCTAGGTAACTTGCTACACCAAAAAAGAAAAGAAAAGAAAAGACATCAATTCTATGTAGGCAGCTATTAATAATATAGTGTTTGGGAAATAATGGCAAGAAAAAAATCTGTATATGTGCATTACAGATATACCTTTTTTCCTGGCTTCCATCTGTAATTGGTTGAAACCAAAGACAAGAGCTGCCTGTGTATTTAAAAAGTAGACACTATTTTATGAGTTGAGGAAACGGAGGTGCATCAGGATGAAGTGATTTTTCAGCATCATGTGGCTGACCAGTGAGTCACAAGGACAGCAAGGACCGGCTGAGCTCCTAAGCTGTGGAGCTTAGAGACCAGTGGAGCAAGTAGCTGAGGACACAGGCAATTCTTACATGGTCCAAGAAGTGACCAGACAACAGAGAGAGAGAGTACAAGTGTGAGAAACTGAGGAAGAATTTGGGGGAGATACTCTGTCTAAGCTAAGATCTGAAGGGCGACAGGGAGCAGCCAGGCAAAGAAGGTGGGTCATTTGGGAGAGCTTGACAGAGCTCTGAATGGAGGAAGGTAGAAGACTGGAAGGGGAGAGACAGGAGGATGGATCACAAAGGGTCTGCAGGCCAGGCTGGACTTGGTAAGAGAAAAGCCTATTACCATGCTATGAGGCTCGAACTGTGAAAGGTCATACTCACTGGGCAGAGCTGTGGATGCAGAGACCACTTAGGCCCAAGGAGGGTTTTGGTGGCCAACTTGAGGCAAGGGGCAGTGGTGGAGAAGAGTAGTGTTGGGAACATTTAGATGTAAAATTGTAATACTAAGTGAAAAACCCAGATCTTCACTGTTCAAATCCAGGCAAGCGACATAAAATAACAAGCTTTGGCACCTGTGGTGGTGACTCTTGACTCCACTCTGTAGTTTGAGTGGAACTGGAAGAAACCAGGCAGTGCTCAATCCTGTGAGGCTACTCACTTTCCCTCAAAGACTTAAGAAAATCAAGCCTCCATCAATATAACAGGCAGCTCTGGGAACTGCTCCCCATTACCCGGTTCTGACATCCCTCACCAACCCGCTGCTAATTTATCTCTGAGGTCCAGTGGCTTTCCCATTAACTGTATTTGATAGTGATTAAACTGTCGTGTTTCACATTTGCTATGGCCATGGAGAAGTTCAGGGTGAGTTTATTTCCTTGCCTTTAAAGACTTATTCATTGTATGCATATCTGTGCCTGAGTGCATGTATGTGTTCCATGTGGGTGCTATGTCCTCAGAAGTCAAAAGAGGGCATCAGAGAGCTGGAGTTACAGGTGGCCATGAGCCGTCTCATGTGGATGCTGGGATGGACCCAAGGTCTCTGAAAAAGCAACAAGTGCTCTTACAGGGAGCCATCTCTCTAGCCACCAGGATGAGATTTTGTATTTATAATAAATATTAGCCTGGAACCTTCAACTGTTTACTTTGCCTCCTTTAAATTTAATTTCAGTCATCTAACAGATGTCTTTAAAAATGTACTCTGACCTGTAGTAACTATTTTTTTTTTAAAGTAGAGAGTATACAAAACTTTACAGGGCTGGGGAGATGACTTGGTCATTAAAGTGATGGCTCCTGAGATCAACCCCAGAAATAATACACAAAACCCAGATGCCTCTTTTGTGCTCCCAGCATGGGTGTGGGGTTGACAAGGCTCAGAGAAAAGACAAGCCCTGTGGCTCACTGGCCAGTTAACCTATTTGAATTGGCAAGCTCCAGGCCAGGCTAGGGCAGTGAGATTCTTTCTTCAAAAACAAGGTGTGTGGTACCTGCCGAATGACACCACACACATGAACATGTACACACACACCTGCACGCAAAATAAGCAACTACTACCTATCTGAATGAATTCACAAACTCTGACTGCTAACCTAGTTGCCACTTCATCTGTCTTAGGCTTGAATTCTACCGATGGTATTAATTTTTGTGTTAGGATGAGCACACACCATGTTTAGGAGCAGAACATTTCTCTGATTTCTCTGTGTAGTGCACTGACTGCAATGGCTTCTGGGTAGCAGTGTTCAGGACTCAGGAGGGATGGAAAGCAAGGCAGGTGACTTGGAGGTTGATGGTTGGAGCCAATGAAGCTACTACATAAGAGACCGCAGAAGGACTGGTCAAATGGCACAGATTGGGAGGAGAGGGTGTGGAAAGAGGTGTCTGCTTAGAGGAAAGCCAGGTGGTGATTTTGCCCTGTTGTCAACACAGGGAAGCACCATGTGCGCTGGGAGGACCCATCCAGAATGCCAGGCTTAGCTGTGACCTCATGCTGGGTGTGGAGAGGGAATCCCACTTTCTCATCCCTAAATTCCTTTGTGACATTTTCTTTCAGGATAGAAGGGTAGTTCATGCATTGTGAGTCACTGCCACCCCAAGGTGAATGTGGCTGTTCTTCCTCTTAGCCTTGGTGTGACTTTCCATAGTCTACCCTCAATCAACTGTGTCCAAAAATATTAAATGGAACATCCCAGAAATAAACATTAGATAAGCACTAAGTAACTTCATTGTTACAATTGTTCTACTTTATTTTCTTTTTGATGTTTTGAGAAATGGTCTTACCATGTAGCTCAGGCTAGCCTGTAACTCACCGGCAAAGCTCCTGCATCAGCCTCTCAAGTGTTGGGGTGCCATTATTATATTAATATTTATTTATTATTATATTAATTATGTATATAATAACATAATTATATTAACAATGCAGTATATTTTATATAATTAATATAATAGTAATAGCTTGCCCTATTTTGTTAGTAGTTATTATTAATCTCTTACTATATCTGATTATAACTTAAACATTACCACATACATACAAAAATAGCATATACAGGGTCTGGTACTAGTCATGGGTTCAAGCATCCACTGGTGGTTTTGAATGTATTACTTGTGGATCTAGAGGACTATTGTACCCCTGAATGATGATGAATAAGGACAAAAGTACAGGAGCTTTTAGCCGGAAGGGACCTTTGAGATGATAGATGGAGGTGCCCTTACAGGTGGCAAAACTAAACCACAAAGATAAAACTCATTAGACCAAAGACTAAAGACCAATTAGAGACAAACCTTACTGTAGAGTGCAGATCTTTGGCTCCCAGATGACACAAGTTAGAGACCAGTGTATCTACTGTTCCTGTGAAGTAGCAACTGAATGAAAGGAAATGAGTTCTGGGGAGATGAAGAGGAAAACCAAAGACCCAGCACGGCATGGTGGCCCACTTCTTTAATCTCAGCACCCAGGGGGCAGATAAAAGAGGACCTCTGAATCTGGGGCCAGCCTGGTCTACATAGTAGTTCCAGGACAGCCATGCCTACACAGTGAGACCTTGTCTCAAAACAAAACAAAACAAAACAAAACAAAAACAAAAACTAAATCCAAGAGTCAAAAGTCTCCCTAATTACCTCCATGTACAAGAGAGGCCATGTGATGAAGCCTGGCCAATCACAGCTTTCTACCCCCATATTTGTAAATAACTAGCATTATACAAGCAAGGGTTGGTCCTGTGCCCAGAAAGATCTGATCAGAGTCCCTCCCAAGTGGGATGCACTAGAGTCTTTCTTCGTCTGTGAAGATGATTTTACCTGGAAGAGCCAGGGGCTACCTTTCTCAAGGCAGGGAGGAAAGCGTGCCAATCTGCAAGGAGCACAGAAAAGAGCAGAGACCAAAGTCAGAATGAAGGACAAAAGGAAGGTAGGGAGGAGAGGTGAGGAGAGAAGCAGACTGAGCAAGAGAGATGGAGAGATTGAGAGGGAATGCGAGACTGAGCATCTGGAGTAAATAATTTGAGTAACTGAATCCAGCTATGCCTGAAGCCAGATGCACTTCAAGCCTTTGCAGTTTATGGAAGCAAGTAAGTATCCTTATTTTTATTCTTTGTGTCCAAGCAAGTTCAAGTTGAAATCCTCTCATAGATTTAAACTGTAAAGATGCTGTTTTCAATACCACTTTTAACCTAAATTATCCCATTTGATTTTCTTCTCCAAGAGATAGATTACTATGGTCACTGTTTCACGAATGTGAAAAATGAGGACCAGAGATATTTAGTGATTGGCCTAGGATCACTGGCTTTATGAAAACAAGCTGTTATTCCTTTCTTATTGTTGTTGTTATTTTATTTATTTATTTTTGTTTGTCATTGAGGTCTTCTGTTACTTTGTTTTTTGAGACAGTATCTTGTTATATAGCCCCAGCCTCAAACTTGTAATCCTCCTGCTTTAACTTCCCTAGGATTACAAGAGTGTGCCACCACATTTTTCCAGCTGTATAACACTTTGTAACCATTCCCCTCCCCCCCCATCTGTAACACTCAACAATGAGCCTCCCCTGGGAATGAGACAGAAATGTATAATCCCAGACCCTACTTCTAAGCTACTTAACCTGTCTCTACTTGCCAATAAGAACCCTGAGCAACTTGAATACAGGATACACTCTGAGGAGCACTGTGCCAAGGGCAGGGTAACTCTGCGGTACAGGAAGGCTCAGGGTATGCAGGTCAAGAGGCTTAAGGCTTGAGACAACAGGCCTGTGCTTTCTTAGCACAGCCAGGGGCTAGCCAGCTTCTTCGACGACCGTTCTCCTGACCTAATGTATTAACACATCATTAGCTGCTGAGATAATGCTAAGCACACAATCCACTGAGTCATTACCCTGCCCACATGAAGAGACGATCTGGATTGTAGTCTGAGCACACGAAGCTCCCTCAACATGAGGAGGCAGGCTTGTCTCCAGCTTTTCGTGGACAGATACTGTGCCAGCTGCCTAGGCTGCAGCCTCCTCACTGCCACAGCTAGCCTCAGTGGGGAAGCCCAAACGTGAGCGAGTCTCTGTTTGGGGTCAGCATGTGGTGTGGCCGGAAGCCTGTGGTCAGCATGTGGCAACTCAAATAATATGCTCCACTAGTGTGAAAAAGCCACAACACAGCTTTGAGGAAACAGCCCACAGGAAACAGCCTGCCTCACTTCTGCCAAGCAAGATGGCCACTGGGCCTCGGGCAAAGCCTCAGTGAACCTCTATGCAGTCCATGGAGAAGTCTGTTGGGAGACAGTTGACTTGTGACAAGGGAGAGTCTATAAACACAGGCTTAGAAGGCCCAAGTCTCTGTCTGGTTTATTTCTCCATTCAGGTCGTGGAATGAGGACACACAGACATACCCTACTTCTGGGGCTTCTATCCATCTCCTCAGAGAGCAAGCCAAGATCTGAGCAGCTCTGATGAAGACACTAGCCGTGTGGGGCGTGACTGATTCGTTTCTGGGACCGGTTCCTTTTAGTACAGTCACTTGGGTTTTTCTTCCACGTTCCTGGACAAGGAAACATGGTCCAGCAACACAGGAAGAAAGTCGGGAGTAACCGCTCTTCTGCCTTGCGAGCACATTTCCCCTCTGATGTCTTTTTCCAGAATGTGTTTCAGCTTCACTCTTCTGATTCTTTCTTTCCCATCTGGTTTCTATCTGCCCCAAGCAGCTGTTTTTTCCATTGAAAATAGCACACTCACCTCTCTCTTCTTTACATGCCGTGTTTTTAGTTCTGAAACGCTTTTTCATATGGACGGAACACATGGGGCTTTTCTTTTTTTTTCCTTCAGGAAAAAGAGCACCTCAAACTTTGACTCAGGAATGTGCAAATTTCTTGAGCAGATCTGGGAAACAAAGGCAGGGTGCGGCTGTTTCCTGGTTTCCTGGCTGGGATGAGCTCCTGCACTCACATCTGTGATACCATGTTGTACCCACACAAAGGCTTGAAGCTACGGCTAGGATTAGCACAATGTATGGAGCACGGTTAGCTATGCGTCCTAAGTATTTATAAAGACCATAGGAACTCCTTTCCCAGTGCAGAGGTGTGCTCCAGGAGAACACATGTGAGTAAGGAATGTTGGATGTTTTTGAGAAATGAATAGGTGACCTACCCCCCCCCCATGGCTAAACAGCCTCTCCCTCCCCCTCAGTTGTCAAGATAGTTGGGGAAATAAAACCCTGGAATTTTCCCGACTGATTGAAGTGTGGAGTTGTTACTCCTTGCCAGGGACATGAAAGAATTCATTCCCATTTTAAGTAATGTTTACATTATCCAGTCACACCACAGGGAAGGGGGTGAGGAGAATGGTGAAAAGAATGAGGTTCAATATGGAAGAGAGTGGCCATTTAAAATAGAGGTGCTGGGACCATGAGACTCAGCTAGCTCCACCATTTGACAGCTGTGTGGCCTTTTGGTGTCCCTCAGTCTCTCCTTTCCAGGGATCTTCACACGTGGGTTTCTCCTGACTGTTCCTCTAGGTCTTTGCTGCGATGTCACTTCCTCAGAGGTCAACCCTATGCACTCTGTCAGCAGACACAGTCCCTGACCCTGTTTTCTTAAGGACTCTAGCTTGTCAGGGCTTTAGTTCCTTGTTTATTTTAGTGTGTGTGTGTGTGTGTGTGTGTGTGTGTGTGTGTGTGTGTGTGTGTGTACTAAAGTGCCATATTGCCTGTGAAGACCAGAAGGTGTTGAATTCTCTGGAACTGAAGTCACAGGTAGTGTGGCTGTCTGATGTGGGTGCTGGGGACTGAACTCAGGTCCCCTAGAAGAGTAGCAAGTGTTCTTAGTCACTGAACTATCTTTCCAGCTTGGCTCCTTGTTTCTAATCTATCTTAAACTCAGCAGAACCTTGTCATGGTGGGGGCTGTGGTCCTCCTCCTTCCCTTTTTAAATGGAGGGTCTTCACATTTGCAGCTCTAGGGTTGCAGAAGACCAGTGGAAGGTAAAGAACCTCCCCAGCCCCCATGTCTCCAGTTAACCTACTGAAGGCTGAGCAAACTGAGTCTGGAAATGCAAGATCCTAGATGTTCTGAAGTCTGGAGCTTTCTGACAGGACACAACAGGTGGAAAATTCCACATCTGACATCATGTGGTGGGTTACAGTCAAAACACAGGTGTGCTAGAAATGACCTTCAGGCTATGCATAAAAGGTGTACGAAACAGAAATGAAGTTCATGTTTAGACTTGATGTCTATCCTCAGGACATCTCATTATGTATATGCAAATATTCCCCAAATTGAAAAACTCTGAGGTTGGAAATGCTCCTAATTTCCTGCATTTTGAGCAAGGGAAACCTCACTATATTAAAATCTTCTGGGGCTAGAGATATGCCTAGTGGGTGAGAGCACATACTACTCTTTCTTTCTTTCTTTTTTTTTTTTTTACGAGACAGGGTTTCTCTGTATTGTTTTGGAGGCTGTCGGTCCAGCCTGGCCTCGAACTCACAGAGATCCGCCTGCCTCTGCCTCCCGAGTGCGCCACCACTTCCCAGCAACACATACTACTCTTAAGAGGACCTGAATTTGGTTCCCAGCATCTATCCTGGGTGGCTCATAACCACTTATAACTGTAGCTCTAGTGACATCCACTGCTTCTGGCCTCTGAGGGCCCCTGCACTCCTGTGCACATAAGTAAATTATTCAAACATAAAAACAAAACAAGAAGATCTTATTAATATATGGGACATGTGTTGCAACTGATAAGCACAATGTTGATAACCGTATCAACCAAGTTCTCGTTCACAGTAGGCCTCACTCTTGGTGGGCATTCTGCGGTACAGACAAATGCCTGGTATGACAGACCTGCCATTACAGATTTATAAAGAATCATTTCACCATCCTAAAAATTCTTTGTGGTCCACCTATTCATACCTTCTCTGACCCAAACACTCGACATTCACTTATGTGTTTCCTGTCTTCATAGGTTTCCCTTTATCGGAATGCCACCCAACTATACTCACACAGATGCTACCTTTCAGATAGGTTTTGTATCACTTTGCAACTCTTTCACTTTTTTCATTTTTTTTTCTGTATGTGTGTGTGTTCGTATACCATATGGGCCTTCTTATGACATGGAGTACATATGGAGGTCAGAGGACACTATTCAAAAGTCAGTTCTTTCCCTGTACCCCTGGTTCCAGTCTTTCGCTCAGGTCATCAGACTTGAGCAGTGAGTGTTAATCCACTGAGCCACCTTACCAGCTTGTCTGTCCTTCCTTCCTTGCTTCCTTGCTTGCTTCCTTCCTTCCTTTACTGGATGCATTTATTTTATTTTTATGTGGATGAGTATTTTGGCTGCATATATGTATGTATGTACATCACATGGATGCCTGATGCCTGTGGAGGTCAGAGGAGAACACTGGATCCCCTGGAACTGGAATTACAGATAGTTGTGAACAGCCATATAGGTGCTGGGGACTGGACCCAGGTCTGGAAAAGTGGGAGCTCTTAGCTGTTGAGCACCACCCACAGTCCTGAGATACATGTGCTCAGTAACTGTTAAACAGACAAAGGATCAGGCTTTACTTGCTCTAGCCTGAATCACAGATCACTTCATAGACCTATGTGTGTTCAAATAGCAAGGTACACAGAGGACTTCTTCATTGTTAGGTCTCTGATAACCGTTAGAATGGCGGTTGTTACTTTTTATATTCTGAATGTTCCTGGGTCTTGAGGATGCTGATGTGAGATTCAGGATGCTGAAAGGATTGTAATGTGCTTATGAAACTCAGGCTTTCCTGAAAGCTCTTGCTGGTAAAACTACAATTTCTCCATTAGCTGCTGTAGCTTTGATAGCTACTCCTAAGCATGAGGCCTTCGGGGAATCCTAGTGAACCAGCACTGGTGTGTCTCTGGTCATTGCTTTCAGTGCAAAATAGTCCCACTATTTGCCATTGTGATGCATCTCCCAAAACTGACTCTGGGACTGCACATTATAAATGTTCTCATTTCTTTCCTATAGCGTACTTAGCTATCTCAGTTTCTCTTGAAGAAAACCTCCGCCTTAACTTTCTAGTTCTACTTCATGTTTCAGTGGAGTAGAAATGCTGATGTCTTTTCCAGCATCAACTTGACGAAACCAGCATGATAGTAAAAGCAGGACTGGTCCAGGTTAAGTCTCCTCCTCTTCCTTTTTCCTTCTCATTTATTTTTTTTCTTTTTAGGACAGAACCAAAGTTTCAGGTATGCTAGGCAAACACTCTGTCCCTGGCCATATTCCTAGCTTTTCCTGTTCTTATACTCTATTATCTGGTGAAAGTTTTCTTTGAAATTTTTTTAAGGTGGTGAGCAATAGAGGATCCTATGGGAGAGCATGAGTGCATACACTTGCATAAGCATATATTGGAAAACAAATGTTTGTGGGGCTGGAGGGCTGGCTCGGGGGTTAAGAGTACCTACTGTTCTTGCAGAGGACCCAAGTTCAGTTTCCAGTGTTCATGTTGGGTGGCTCACAACCACCTGTAGCTACAGCTATGTGGATGTGGGTGTGGGGTCCAATGCTTTCCAGTCTCGGGAGAAACTTGCACTCACATCACACACACACATACACACACACACACACACACACACTCACACACACTTAAAAACAAATCTTAAAAGATAAAAATATTCAAGTATATACCTGCTCATGGGTGTATACACATGCATTTGCACGTGAGTGTGTATGTGGAGGCCAGAGGTCAGCTTCAGGTAGTATTCTTTAAATTGAGACAGGCCCTCTCTTTCTCTTTTTACCTGGAACTCTTCTGTTCCTCTAGGTTGGCTGGCCATCAAGCCCCAGGCATCAGCATATCTCCACCTTCCCAGAGCTGGATTAGAAGGATGCTGTCATGCCTGGCTTCTTCCATTGATTCTGGAGACTGAACCAACATTCTCATGGTTTTACAAACATTTTATGGACTGAGCCATCTGTCCATCCCTTCTAAAGCAATTTGTAAAATGTCAAGGTGAAAGGGATTTAACAAGTGCTCCCAGAGTATTTAAAAGTTTTTAGCGGGGGGGGGGGGCTGGAGAGACAGCTCAGAGGTTAAGAGCACTGGCTGCTCTTCCAGGGGTCTTGAGTTCAATTCTCAGCAACCACATGGTGGCTCAATTCAATCTGGTGCCCTCTTCCAGCATGTAGGCAGAATACTGTATAAGTAATAAAATAAATAAATAAATAAATATTTAAAAAAAGATTGTCTTAAAAAAGTTTTTAGCAAACAGGATGCTTCCTTGGCCCTTTGAGGCCATGAGAGAAGTTGTTTCTTTTTTGTGTGTTCTTTCTACTCCAGCCACTCACATGCCTAGAGACCTGCCATGACCATGTGGCTGGCCACAGGCCTGTGCTGGCCTTTAGAGGCCATTTTAGGATCATTCTTTTGCCAAAACGAAATGTAGCTTTTTAGATTTTACAGTGGCTTCTGCAGAGTTGGACACACACACACACACACACACACACACACACACACTCACACACAATGTGGTACCTTTGTCATTTTCTCTGGGGAAGAAAAAGTTCATCCTTTTGCCCAAGGAATAAGAAAGTGCTGCAACCAAAAACTTTGAATTAGCAAGGGAAAAACTTTAAATTCCTCTCAAGGAATCATCTTACAGTCTTCAGAGGCCATTGGCTCTGATAACTTAAGGTTTCAGGGGTTTTACAACTTTAGACATAAATAAAGTCTCCTCTCGGGACCTGACCTACTCAAAGGACAAATGAAACCTAAAGGTGAAGGTGGCTGTGAGTTGGGGTGGGGTTTGACAAATGTCTTCAAGGTAGGGTTCTGAGTGTGCCCCATGCTCATTGAAAATACAGATGGCACCCCCCACCAAGGTTCTGACCCAGTGTCCATTCATGTGACTCCTAGGAGTTGACTGGGTTGATGCTGCTTAAACTAATATTTACAAAGCACTTTTTAATGGCATTTGTCTCCCCCTTCCTTTCCTCTCCTTTATTTCCTCCTCCTCTCTCCTTAGTCCCACTTTCCCTGTATCTTTGTCTCTCCTACTTTCTTTTTTGAAGTTTGTCTTTTGTTTGTGACAGGGTCTCATGTATCCCAGGCTAGCCTACAAACTCACTATATAGCTGCGGATGACCTTGAATTCTGATTGTCCTGCCTTTACCTCCCCAGTCCCAGGATCACAGATGTGCCCTTCCCTGCCTGGCTTCTTTGGTGCTGGGGATCGAACTCATGGCTTTTGAGTTAGCCCCAGCACCCTTACATCTTCAGGGAGGAAGTTGTATTGGAGTTATCAGCTCATTGTGACACAGTCATTCAGATTTAGGGAGTTGGTACAGAGCTGGGGTTCAAACCAGCTCCAGAGATTAGTGTTCCTTACCGCTTCGCTATGCTGACTTCCATATGTTTTCAG
Source organism: Mesocricetus auratus (assembly GCF_017639785.1). Taxonomy (NCBI): domain Eukaryota; kingdom Metazoa; phylum Chordata; class Mammalia; order Rodentia; family Cricetidae; genus Mesocricetus; species Mesocricetus auratus. Next base: position 155,849,145 of record NW_024429266.1, read on the forward strand.
TGTGTGCATAATACTTTTTCTTTTCATTCTTTGCCTCAGTGAACATTTGTAACTACTTCAGTCATACTGACCAGTGACTGGTTTATTCTATCATGATGACCAGGTAGGTGGTTCATACCTGTAAATTCAACACTCAAAGCCTGAGGCAGGAGGTTTGCATGTTTGAGGACAATTTGGGCTACATAGCAGGATGGTGTCTCAAAACAAAAATGAAACCCCAAACAAACAAAATCAGGCAGCTCAGTTGGTAGAGCTTGCCTAGCATTAGTGAAACCCTGGGTTGGATCTCCATCATCAAACAGCCAGGGTAGGGTGTTAGTGCCTGTAATCCTGGTGCTTGGGAGATAGAGGCTGCAGGAATGTCACAAGTTTAAGCTACATAATGAATTTGAGGCCTATAGGAGACTGTGTTTTAGAAAATTAAAAAAAAATGTGTGAGATGTAATGAGCACACTCACAGTGATGCCTAACGTTGCAAAGATGGAGGAATAACAAGGATTGGTAAGGATGCAGAGAGCTTGGAAGCCTGGTGTGTTGCTGGGTGGGACTGTGAAATGGAACAGCTGCTGGGAAACAGATTTTGCTCAAGCAGCCAAACACCGACTAGCCATACTGCAGTCCCACTCTTGGTGTCCATCCAAGAGAACCCAAAGCAGAGACTTCAACAGATTTCTGTGCCCTCATCATCTTAGCAGCATCACTCCAGGAAGCCAAAAGGTTGAAATGATCCCGATACCCAACCCACTGATGAGCAGAGAAACCCAAAGCAGCATATTGTACACTGTTTAATCACGTACACAAAACGATATTGTGCCATACGCTATAAGATGAGTGGACTTTGAAAAGAAACCCAAGTGCCATAAAGCTAGACACAAAAGGACTGATGTCAGATAATTCTACTCAAGTATCTAGAATGGGCAAAACTACAGAGGTAGAAAGTTAAATTGAGGCTGCCATGGAGAGGAGAGGCTGGATGGGGAAGTTGAATTAATTGGCCATTTCCTAAGGGAATGTTCTAGAATAGGATGGTGGGAATGACTGCATGACTTTGTATGTTCAAGGTCATTGAAGCAGATACTTTATGTAAATGGTAAATTGCAGGTTATGTATATCTCACCACAAACTGCAGAAAAAAGAGATGGAAAAAGGGGACCACCAGACAGACAGAATGAGACAGGACTGCAGAGTGACTCTGGATGGAATTCAGACTCTTATCTCAGTTCTTGGCTTTTTATCCAGATAATTGTCTTCATTAGTATGCATTTCAGTGTGCACAGACACAGCTGGTATAACTTTAGAGAGAAATTACTTAGATCCATCAAATATTTATCCTCTCATAGAAGAGAAAAGTGTTATTAATGTTAAAAACTTTTAAAATATTATACAATATTATAGTTACAAGTAAGTCCTGAACAATACATTAAGATCCAGAAAGTCCCTCTGATTCTTTAGGGTGTGTGTGTGTGTGTGTGTGTGTGTGTGTGTGTGTGTTGGGGGTATGTAGCTCAGGGAAGGATTACTACAGTGTGCTATCCCATTCATAAATAGAAGCATAAGGCTGGAGGTGTGGCTCAGTTGGTAGTACTTGCCTAACATGCACGAAGCTTGGATTCCATCCCAAGCATTGCAGAAACTGAGTATGGAGGTGGATACCTGTAATCCCAGAGCTTGGGAGGTGGAGATAGTATGGTGAGTGTTCAAGATAGTATGGTGAGACCCTATCTTAATCAAACTAAACCAAATCAAACCAAACTAAACCAAACCCCAAATAAACAGAAAACATCACAGGCATTTGTGATTGCAAACAGAACGTATAATCTTCCCCTCCAAAATGACAGACTTTTGCCAACTCAACTGATAGAGTAACTTGTAGACTGTATCCATGTAAGGGCTTCAACCTGAGTGAAGACAACATGACATAAACAGTTGTTTGTTGTTCAACTTTGCTGAGGATGAGTAAAGTTCATGATCTCTCAGTTCACATGGACAACCAAAGAATTATAGGCCAGGCAACAGAGAGCACAGTGCATGGAAGACAGAATTCCTCATGAGCCACAGTGGCCAGCAGATAGGTGTGGTGACTCAGGGTGAGGTGTGTGGCCTGTGGTGGATAGTTTCTACCATGTGGATATGCACAGTGTCTCTATCCTTTTATGCAGGGCTCTGGTAACATCTTTTACCACAGCTTGATTGAAGGGGGGGATAGCTAATCATTGAGTTTCTTTATGACTTTTTAATGCCAGCATTAGCATCTAGAAGGGCAAGATCTCTCAGTCAACATCTGTGGTGAGAACAGCTAACTAAATATAAAATCCAAGTAAATGGGTGTAGGGTCTCTGAGTTACTTTATCTGACTGACTTAAATAGATGGTCTCCAAGCTGTTATTTTTGCAATATGGAGGTGTCCTCTGTCTCTCTATGCATTCTTTGGTTGACTTAAATGAACAAGCTCTAGACTGTTACTTTTGCTATGTAGAGGTACCTTCTATGTCTCTATACAGAAACAGAAAGGATGACGGGATAACATTCACTTCTCAGCTTCTTCCAAATAATCGACATATTTACAGTTATGATCAGAACCTGGGCTACTCTCAGTTGTCACCTGGGTTCTGCAGTAACCTTCTGGCCAGTCTCCCTCAGTCTATAATTACTCCCCTCTATCAGTCCCTAGTCCCAGATTTGAGTGCTTTCTTTCAAGTAAAGGTCATGCAGCTGGGGAGACGGCTTGGGTGTGGTAAATGCTTTGCTTCGAAAGTGTGAGGATCTCACTTTGGATCCCAGAACCCTCTCAAATCTGGGCATTGTAGCCTGTGCCTATATATAACCCTAGTGCTGAGGAGGTGGAGTCAATACACACCCCTTACAGGGTATTTCTCAGTTCATACTTGTTGAATGAGACACATTTAACTTCAGTACATCCAGTACATCCAGTACATCCAGGTGGAGCTATGTCATCACACACACACACACACACACACACACACACACACACACACACACACACACATTCTTTAGGACTCTGAGGAGTTTATTAGTGTTCAGATACCTTGTTAGAGTCTATGATAGCAATGGGGCAAATTTGTCTAATCCTTTAACCTTCATTCATATTTAACAATACGTTTCCAAAACTGTGGGAACTCTGCCAGCCCTGAAAACGAATTTGCAAAATTTGAGCAGTCAAACATGCACATCACACAACTCCTCCGTTTTTCCCTTTCCTGCTGTTGTTATTCCCCCAGCTCATCTTGAGCAACACTCAGTCTGGCCTGTGGAGATGAGGGGGAAGGAAAGGAGTGAGCAACAATTGATGTGGAATCCTTTGGCATTCCTCATTTTCAGGAAGGTCGATGGAGTGTATCCAGGGTCAGAGGGCTCTGTGTGTGTGTGTGTGTGTGTGTGTGTGTGTGCATGCATATGTGTGTGTGTGGAGTGTGGAGACCAGAGACTGACATCAATGTCTTTGTCAGCTTCTCTCCACTTTACTCTTTGAGGTGGAGTCTCTGCCAAAACTCAGAACTTGCACACTCTGACTGTCTATTTAGTCAGTCTGCCCTGGGCTGAACTGCAGGTGACTGCCATGCTTTCCCAGATTTCTCCTGGTTTCCAGAGATCCAAACTTTCTCTGTTGAGCCATCTCCCCTGCTCAGCTACACATTTCCTTTCCAACCATTGCCTCATGCTTTTAGGTGTATCTTTGTGGGGGCAGGGTGATTGTTTAAAGATGGCTGACTTTACTCTTTTAGCTCTCAGGGGAGGGAGGTGTCAGCCTCTCCTCAGGAAGAGGTAAAGATTAAAGCAGATGATACGTGGCATGGGTTCTGCAAAACTGTTGTCATTTGGCGAGCACTCCATCATACTGTCGGCAAGGATTATTAGCAAGCTTGGTGCTGGCAGGGCCTCTTTCAAAACTCCAGTGTGGGGACCCGTGCGATTATCTCAGAACTCTTGTGGCCAGAAAGGTTTTAATAAATCAAACCTGGATTCTCCTTCGTGTCACTCAACAGTCTTGGGTACCATTTGATATTTCCTCTTTCTCACAGTATGGATTTAGAAAGCACTAAATATCTACTTTGCAATGACTGTCAGAGAGAGGGGTGGGAAAGCGTGAAACTCCCCCAGAGTTTTAGGCAATGGGAGGGTCCTAGCAAATTAGGCAGAGTTAAGCCTAGGTTTTGCCCCCTTTCCTCTCCGGCCCTCCTTATTTGGGTAATTGCATCAATTCTACACTTGGGTCTGCACGTGTGGCCGGTCTCTAAGCTGTGGAGAAAGGGATGCCCTTTAATGATTTCCTTTGAATGGCTTTCCATCTGGGGAGGAAGAGGGCCCCTCTTGTTCAGAAACAAAGGAGCCATCCACCCTCTCAGACCTTTCTTCTCTATTAAGTATCTCTTGAATTTCAAAAGACCTGTCCTCGTCTTAACAGCAGCAGTTTATTTTCTTTGTCCCTTTAAGGCTAGAAAACACGACCGGCAGTGAAATCATTGCTCTTATTTTTCTTGGGTTCAAAAACAAGCCCAGCTTCCAACCTGTTAAGGCTCCACCATTGTACAGTTAACCAAGCAGTTTCTGCGGACCAGCTCAAAGGCTGGCATCCCTTCCCAAAAAGTCTATGACTCTGAACAGCAGCAGCTGGATTTTGCTAGTCACTCCTCCTGTTCGAAATTCAGTTTTCAATTCTGTCACTTGGTTTCCCCACTGTTCCTCTTCCTGGGGGCTGCCGAGTTGTTTCTGAGGGGCCTTGAAGTGGTTTCCTAGCTATTTAAGCGCCCCGAATGACAATGTGTGCGCAGAGTCGGGCTAAAGAAAGGAATCCCCTGTTTATATCCACAAACCTTCTCTCTCTCCTTCTTTTAAACATATGCAGAGTCACCGAAGAAACTGGAAGGAGATTAAAAGAAATGCTGGCTTTTAAGGCAAGTCTGAAAAACGTAAAGCTGGGAGCCGGCTTCCCGCTCTCCCCTCCTTCCCTCGCCGCGTTATGGGATTCATTTGCTGTGAGCCATCGCCGATTCATCATGCTCGTCCATCAGAGCCTTCAAAGCAAACCCCACAGCTGCTTTTGCCATTTATCAGTGGGAAATAAAAAAGAAAGGGGGGAAAGTAAGGAGAACATATCACCACCTTCCAGAGCCTGGGATAATGGGTGTGAAAAAGGGGTGGGGGGCGAGCTTATCTAATGAAACCCAGAGACTTCTCAGGACCTGAATTCCTGAAAAAGGCTGGGGACCTAGCAAAGCCAGCAACCCGTCTGCAGCAGGGTCCTGGGGACAAAGCCTGGCAGAAACAAAAGCTTCAGTGGGAAACCCGAGGAATGTGCACAAAATGATCCCCACCTCCAGGACGGTTTAAACCTCCAGATATTTGTAGGAATTTGTTCTCTGTAACCAACCGCCCAGCTCTCAGCTGTGCGAAAGAAACCAAGCGTTGGAGTGGCAAGCAAATGTGTGACCTTAATGCCCTTCCCTGCAGACTGGGAAATGACTGATCTGGTAATTCCCAGTTTTCATTTCCGTAGGGGGCCTTGACAGTCACCTGCCACTTTAAGCAAAGCTGCTGTGTCACAATTCCAGTATTGCTCTCAGATTCGAGAATCCAAAACCAAGGGCTACTATCTCTCTGGTGGTAGCTGAAACTCTCAGTTCAGTCTGTTGCCTCAGTTCACACAGAAGGTCCCACTCTGTGCGGAAGGAACAGCCCAGAAATTCATCTTTACCAATAGAACCTACAGCTATTAAACTGGAAGGAAGGTTAAGCAGACTGGATGTGTCAGAGATCATAAGTTCTCAAAATTCAAAGGAGCAACGACGGACACATGCAAGGCTGCGAATGAATCTAAAAAACAGGAGTGAACCTATGTGGTTTCGCTCCTAGGAAATCTGAGACCAGGCAAGGCTGCTCCACATAGGAAAAGGACAATTGCTGCCTCTGAGAGCACAGCGGTGGAGACAATCCTTCAAGGCCTGAGCGGTTTCTGCAGGTGGTGTTCATGGACCCTATCTTGACAGGGTTTGGGGTTGCACAAATATATTTTCTGTTAAAACCCAGTGACTTTTTATTTTATTACTGACATTTTTTGAGATGAGGTCTTATGTAGCCCAGGATGTTCTCAAATCCAGGACTTCCTTCAAGGTAGGGAAGCACTCTACCCAATGAGCTGAATCCCGGATCTAGAGCTCAGTGAGTTTTGTAATTAAGATTGGTGCGTGTGTCAACACTCAGAAAATAGTTACTTTGCACATTTTATTCTGTCTGTATGTCACAGAAAGAGTTAAAAAATGGGGGGTGGGGAACAAATATCGAGCTCTAACCAATGATGCGCATGCTGAAAGTAGCGATGCTTTCAATTTCCTTTGAAATTTGTTGTGTTTGTTTTTACAGCACTGGAGAGTGAATGTGTGGACTCATACATTTAGTGTATTTTATTTTGTTTCGAGGCAGGGTCTCTATACATGGCTCAGATTGTCAGGAAACTCACTGTGTAGGCCAGGCTGGCCTTAAACTCACAGAGATCTGCCTGCTCCTGTCCCCCAAGTTCTGGAATAAAAGGCACGTCCCATAACACCTGGCATCCAATGTATTTTTGAATACACGAAAACCAGATGAGGGGATACACAGAGAGAAAGGTGGCAGATGGATGGCTTTGGTAAAACAGCCATAGGATGGAGGTAGCTGTCACGCCAGGGGTGAAGGGTTACACAGATTTGTGACTTTTATTTTGAAGCTCTCCATAAAGTATGAAAAGATGAGGACATCTACGTCCTCTTGTGGACTTGGTCCCAGTTTTACCATTAAGCGAGGTAAGCAGCAACATGTACAGTGCACTACCAACCATGGAGATAAAGAACACATATGGATACCTGCATGCACATATCTCTGGAAAGAGACCGGAGAGACACTATTAGAGAAGCAGCAGCTCTAGACATTGCTTCCTTAGAGGAGGGAAAGCAGAGGCCAGGAAGGTGTGGGGAGCGGATGAATTCCTGGTGAATGTGTGTTGTTGACATGAGCATGGCCATGTCAAGCACCCCAGTGTCTCAGACCTATAGGAGTGGCAAAGCCTTTCCCTGGGTCAGGTTCACAGACATGACAGGCCTTCCTTTGGTTGAAGATTGACCTGTGTATAAAAAGCACTGGTAACTATAGCTTTCGCCTTCCTTCAGGATGTTGTAGCCTCAGGTTGCTCCCCTACTGAGACTAACTAAACCTGCCTCCTTGATCAGCTGTGTACCATGAACCCACCTCCTTGTTCAGTTGTCTACAATAAGCCTTGCCTCCTCCATTCGGATGCATACAATAAGGTTGCTGAGTTGCTAGGATGCTGCTGTGTTTCCGTCAGAGGTAGTGGCCTACCCAGTTCCAGTTTTCTATTGGTCTGTCTGTTGTTTCTTCACTCCAGGCTGCCCTAGTTAGGTCAATCCCAAAGTCATGCATGTTGTGGCAGGAGGGAGGCAGGACTCAGATAGAATGTCTTAATCGCAGGTTAATCATTGTATACCTTTGGAGTCTTTATATGTGAATGGACTAGTGAGCTCAAAGGGGGAAAAAACAACAAAATAACAAAACAACAGCCAGGATGCACATCTGAACCATTTCAGTTCTGTGTAGTTGATTCCCTTTGTGTGGATGGTACCCATCATTCTTTGAACAATCACTCTGTGTACCCAGATCCTGAGGATAGGTACAGGACAGTGACCAGAAGTCAGCAAGGGGATCTTATTCTCATGAATGTTACTGAGCGATAGAGTTAACTAAAGGCTAGGCACATGTCAAAATAGTAGAGGTCCTACATGGACTAACCTGGTATGAAGGGGGTGGGACCTGCAGCCCCTTTGATCAAGGAAACAATAATAGCAGAAGGTGAGGTAGGCTGGGCTATGGAGAACATCGTGGACAAGAAGTGTATGTGTGTATGTATATTCATGTGTGTGTGTTTGCGTGTGTGCGCGCGTGCATGCGTGCGTGTGCGTGTGTGTGTGTGTGTGTGTGTGTGTGTGTATGTGTGTGCGTGAGTTCATGCCAGAGGGCAGCCTCAGGTGTCATTCTTTGAGAGCTACATTTTGAGACAGGGTCTGTTGCTGACCTAGAACTAGTCAAAGAGACTGGGCTGGCCAACCAGCAAGTCCTAGGCTTCCCCTTCCCAGCCTCTCCTGGCCTATTTTAAAAATGGGTCCTGGGAATCAGACCACGGTCCTATTTTATTCTTGACTGGTACGTCTCCCCAGCTTCATCCTATGGTGTCTTGAATGCATTGATTCCCTTTGCTTGAATTTATCAACAACCACAAAAAGCCAGATATGGTAGTTGCAACAAAAAGATGTCTTGCTTCCGATGGCCTTTTACCTTTCAGCCTTTAAACTAATGCACATACTTGGTGAAGCTAATCCATCACACCCTGCTTGCTCAGTTTTCACTAGTTACTTTTGAAAAAGAATTTTTTTAACCGAGATCAGATGTGAAGTAATGTATGTCAGGGTGAAATTTCTTTGTCTGCTCTTTTGATTGAGCCTTAATTTCCCTCCTTTCAGAAGCATGAGGCTGTCAGAGGGTGGGTGTCTGTGGGTGATGCAGATCAAGCCCATTTGGTCCAGGAAGCCTGAGCACCAAGATATTTTCATGCTGGGATTACTTGTCCAGATGGCTGGAGTGCAATTTTTTTGGCGTGCTTGTAAGGAGACAGGAATGTTCAGGGGGAAACCAGAGAGCAGAGCATAGTAGGGAGAAGAATGGGTGGGGGAGGCCAAGCTAGGGTTGAGAAGTCAGAAGTTTTGCATTTCGGCAAGTGGCATTGGCAGGGAGCTGGGATCAGGCCCTGCATTTGGAGGTGACTTCTCCACCATTTCTTCTGCAGAGTGGGAGCTGCCTGCCTACTCAAACAGAGGAGGGTCCAAGCGACCAGAGGAAAATTCATGGAACAGAGACACAGCCCACCAGTAGACCAGTCCTGATGACCCTCGTGTATCTATCTGTACGTGGTTGAATGAAATGTTCAGGAGGGTTTGCCAAGGCAGGTGCCATCTCAAGAATTGTTTTTAACCAGGAAATGTGGCATGGGAAGCTCTCAGAGATTTTCAACAGCTCCCATGTGAAAACTCAGGAATGAGGCATGCCAGGCAGGATTCTTAGGCAACCTCCCTCCCCTCCCCTGCTCCCTTGCCCCAGCCCAGCATCTGGTGGACACACACCTTCTTCCAGCCATCCCATCAATCATGGTTCTAGGCACTGTTTGCAGGTATCATGAAGTCCACAATCTGTTGATTTTTAAGACTGGGTGATTGCCCAGGTCACATAAGCTGAGAAAGAGAGGGGAAGGGGAAGTTAGATGGCCTTGTATGGAAGCAAAACCCCAGGCTTGTAAAATTGTTCTGGGAGCCACATGGTGAAGGATAGTGGCACCGGTGGGAGTGACGGGCGCTTGGTCCTTAAGTTCTTGCCACTGCCAGTGTCCTTAGGAGAGGACCCAAACCAGGTTTGAGACCCCCCTGGCATCTTGAATGCAACCCAGGGAGGCAGCTGGGTATTCCTGTAGCTACCTTACTGACAAGCTCTGTAGGATGACAACTTTGTGTGAATTGGGACTGCCACATTCGTGGCCACTCAAGATACACTATGGAATCACAAATCACAATGCACAGCAGCTACTCTGAGAGCCAGAGGGGCACACAGGGAGTGAGCGCTTTCTTCCAGCTTCTCTAGTGAGAAGCCTGGTTCTATCACTTCCCAGTCATTCTGTGCTCGCCCTCATGTATAAAATGGGGTGAAAATAACAGATAAGATGAACATGAGGAGTAAATGGACAATGTACAGCAACACAGCAGGAGATGTCGACAGTGGTGGTTTGTGTGACACTTGGCACACAAAAAGAATCTTAGATAAAGAAACCCCCGCCCCCCCCCCCTGCGCTGCTGCACTTCTGTTTTTATTTTTGCTACATTTACTGGGAAGAACCTAGAATGTAGATACATCAAAAGGAAAAGAATCTATTATCTCTGTATATAAGCTGCTTACTTTCTGGTTTACCTTACCCCCCCCCTCTTGAGACAAGGTCACCTGCATCCATCCCATGCTGACCTCAGCCTCACTGTGTAGCTCAAGATGACCTTGAACTCTGGATCTCCAACCTCCACCTCCCGACCCCTGAAGATTACAGGTGTGCCCCAGGACGCCTGGCTTCTGCAGTGCCGCTGATGGCTTCCGGCACGTTAGGCAAGCACTCTGCAAACTGGACCGCATCCTGAGTTCAGCAATCTTATATTTTTATATAAAAAATGAAACCACAAGGTGCATAAAAGGTAAGAGTTTCGTAAGTTAAGACGAATTCCAAAACATTTATTTATTCGTCTGCCAAACATCACTAGTTTCCTTCTAGCCCACCGGTGTGGGGAGGAGGGAACCATCTCATGTCATTGGATTTCTGTGGCATCAGCTTCTAGGGTCACAGGTTGCTGTAGGTGGATGTGGCTCTGTTGTTGAGACGTAGAGTGGCCCCTCCTCTTCCTCCCTCTCTGTTTCTTTTATCCCTCCTTTTCTTTCCCTTTGCTCTCCTCTTTTCTCTCCCTCCCCCCTCCCATTGCTATCACAGATCCCTCTATCCTGGACATCTTTGTGGCTTAACTTTGGCAGGCATCCTTAATGATGCCTCCTAAGTGACTCTGGCTCTCACTGCTTGGGAAACCACCTACTGTGACTGAGGTCACATGGCCAGCAGCGAACCCACAAACAGGGCAAGCGGAAAAACTGCAAGTGTTTGCCCCTCCTAACTACACAAGTGCTTCCAGGTTGTACGAGGCACAAGGCCAGCCAGTTCTCCCTGGACCTGTGGTTTCCACACTGTCTCAGCCTGCTAGGGCAAGCCAGCCTCTGGCAGGGAGGGAGCCAGGTTAAAACTCTCTTCTGCCAGAGGCTCCCCCAAACTCTCAACTTCTTTTTGAGCTGCAGTGGAGATGCTGGGTATTCAGAGTGCTCAAGCAGCACAAGGCTGCTCATGGGCAAACTAAAACAGAAGATGGAAGCTGGCGCCCAGCCATCACTTCTGTGGGTGGAAGGTGGGGAGCTCAGTCAAAGCCCTAAATAAACAGCTCGAGGAGACAAAAGACAAAACGTTTTTTTTTCTCTTTCTTTCTTTTTAGTACTGGAAATTCAGGAACAACCTGAGTTCGATTGTGCAACTTCTATGAGGGTTTGGGCATGGCAACATAGTGATCTTGCTCCTGGAACCATCTCAGAGTCAATACCAAGGTTCCTTGACCTGAGAGGCAAAGATGGGATCAGCCCAACTCAGGTTACATTTCAGGGCCTATTGAGGGTAAAGTGGAACGAAGGAGTTGGGGCCAATGTGATGTATGAGGAGAAACAGCGGGTGCTACTCTTTCACCTCTGACAGTCAGTTGCTTAACTGTCTCAAGTTCAAAGTCTGAACTTGAAGTTTTCCCCAGGTGAGCCAAGGACAGGGAGAAGGGATGTGTTTTTGCCAAACAAGGAAAGCCTCAGGTGACTACTGTGGTCCTGTTCTCGGGACAGAAGGGCTAAGGCACAGGAGGAAGCCACCCAGCCCCAAAGCATTTCAAAGTCATGTTTTTGTTTGTTTGTTTTTGTTTTTTTCTGGGCATAAAATATAAGGAGTCCAAGGACAGGGGAGAATGTTTTGTTCAGACTATAAAGCTAAGTCAATAGAGCAGGTTAGCGAGGAATCACACTGCTTCAATATTGTGCAAAAGAATAGAAGATAAATCTACTTAGAAATGATGGGAGCGGCCATGTAGAGGATCCAAGAAGTCCTGCTCCAAGTCCTGAGGAAGAATGATGGAATCCTTCGCCCCAGTGTATCTCTCTTGTTAAATGTGCTTCCTGTAACTTATTGTTAAAACTAATGAGCATTCCCCGAGAGGCTGGGGAAAGGTGCCCTGTGTGTTGGCAGAGTGAGGAAACCTCCCTTAACTCAGAAGGCTTCTGTGGATAGTTTACATATGGGCCCCTGAGTACCATCCAGGACTTTTAAAGTTAAGGGACTCTAAATCCAACCTGGAGAGATGGCTCCATGGTGAAGTGCTTGCTTAGAGAACACAAGACCCAGGTTCTATCCCCAAACCCAGGTGGAAAACCCAGACAAAGAGCTGCTCTTGCAATCCCTACTAGAGCAGAGTCCTTGGCCTAGCCAGCCCAGCCTACTTGGCAAATTCCGGGCCAGTGACAGACCCTGTTTAACAAAACAAGGTGAGCTGGGCATTGTGGTGCACACCTTCTATCCCAGCACTTGAGAGGCAGAGGCAGGTGGATCTCAGTGAGTTTGAGACCAGTCTGGTCTACATAGTGAGTTCCAGGCCAGTTACGGCTGCATAGTGAACCCTTATCTCAATAAAACAAACAGAAAACTAAGGTGGCTGGTACCCAAGGAACTATAGCTGGTTGTCCTCTGGCCTCTGCAAAATGTACCCCCCCACACACACATACATGAAAAGGGTGAGAGGAAGTGGGGTAATCTCCATCCATTACTACCTGTTCTGGTGTGTGTGTGTGTTTCTGTCAACTTGAAACCCATCAGAGTTATCTGGGAAGACAAGCCTCAGTTGAGAAAATGCTCTCCTCAGATTGCCTGCAGGCAACTCTGTAGGGCATTTTTTCTTAATTAACTATTGATATAGGGAGGCCCAGTCCATGGCGAGGGGAGTACCACCCCTGGGCAGGTGGACCTGAGCTATTTAACAAAGCTGGCAGAACAAGCCCTGCAGATCATCCGGTAAGCAGTATGGCCTCTGCTGTGTTCTTGCCTGGAGCTGCTTCCCTGTCATCCCTGGATGATGGACTCCTGTGAGCTGAAAGAAACCCTTTCCTCCCCAGGTTGCTTTTGGTCGTGGTACTTTATCACAGCAATAGAGACATAGCTGTCCTTTCACACTTTTGGAGTGTGTATTCCAGTGCCCTGCACCATATCCTCCGCCTGAGCTGCTGTCTCTGGCTACTGACTTCATCTTCTCTACAGAAGAGGAAAGGATATTGTTGTATTTTTTAATTGTAATTAAACTAGAACACAAATATAGGTGGAATTTTTCTGTGGAGACCGTTGGCTTCCCAATAAACACACAGAGAAATCTGAGTGTGTGGTTCTGTGGGTTTCAACAAACACGCCCAGTCACAAGGATGCAGAAAAACTCCGCGTCCCTGCATCTCCCTGGGCCATGTGTCATCTAGCCTCCACCCTCCACACCACAGCCCCATACCGCCACTCATTGAATGGTGGTCTCACTAATTTCTTCTTTTTTGTTGAATACTATTTCATCCATTGGGTGCTACACAGTCTGTTTATCCATCCCCCAAGAGACATTTATCTCCTTAGACTTTATCTCCTGGGGAGAGCTCTTGGACCCCAGACAGCTGGGAGGCCAGCATGGGACTGATCCAGAACCCCCGAATGTGAGAGTCAGTGAGGAGGCCTGGGCAACCTATGGGGTCCTGAGCAGTGGATCAGTGTTTATCCCTCGAATGCAAACAGACATCGTGTGTCCATAACACAAAGAGGGTTGCTCTCTCAGCCTGGACTCTTAGGGGAGTGCCTGGACCCTACCCTGAGTGAAATGACAGACTCTAGATATCCCCTATGTGGAAGGAATTGGCAATAGGGTGGGAGGCTGGGGGGGGAAGGGGAGTGCGGGAGGAGGGGAGGGAGAGGGAACTGGGATTGACATGTAAAAAAAATAAAGAAGGAAAAAATCCCCCCCCAAAAGATTTTATCTCCTGGGTACATGTTTGAATATATGTGCGTATGCATATTTGTGTGTATGCACACACGTGTGTGTGGAGGTCAGCCTTCATTCACAATACTACCCACCTTGATTTTTGCGACAGTCTCTCGTTGGCCTAGGACTCGTCAATTCGGTTGGGCTGTCCAGCCATGTAGACCAAGGATCTTCCTGACTTTACATCCTCCATGCTGGGATTAAAAGTGTGCACACTTGTTTTTATTTGTGTGTGTGTGTGTGTGTGTGTGTGTGTGTGTGTGTGTGTGTGTGTGTTCTTCGTCTTGTTTTACATATGTTCTGAGAATCCAATTCAGGCACTTTTACTGACTGAGCCATCATCCCAGATCCTTCACCTTTTTTTTTTTTAATCTCAAAAAGTAATCTTCTCACAGTGACTAGGGGCAGAGGTTTCTGGGCCAGCTGGACACAGGACTGGATCCGGCCTGATAGCTGTTGACTGAGTAACCTCCGGTCAAGTTCATGGAGTTGCACACGACTTAGGGAGAGGTGTGGGAAGAGAGGTGAAGCCTCTGGTTCAAGGCCTCGTGAGCAGGCAGTAAGTAGGAGTGCCAGCCATTCGGGGGATGGGACGGTCAGACTGCAACTTCCCTCGTTCTGATCGCTTCACCAAGACTTTTGTCCTCGCACTTTAACTGGTCGGAATCGATTTCTCTACCTGGAAGATGAGAGCAATGCTACCCAGGTTGCAGAACCAGTGTGAGGACTCAGTGGGATCTCACTGCACAGACTGGAGGAAGCAGAGCACTGTGCCTAGAGCACTGGTTGGGTTGACTCATTCCTGCCTCTAGGCCTCAGGGCTTTAGAAAGAAAGTGATAGACTGCGGACAGGCTTTCTGTGTCAGGTGGCTTCCATTCCCAGGACCATGCCTCCCTGCCCGGCGAACCTCCATGGGTCGCTTAATGCCTCTGCATCATAGTTTCTCACTTGAGATGATAAGGTACCCTCCCATGGGGCTGTTTCTAGGATCACAAGGGAGAATAATGTCAAAACAGTATCTGGTACACAGAGTTCAGCGTCAGCTGCCATGATGGAATGAGCCTGATTCCCCTCCGCATTTCCTTTGCATTATCCTCCAGAGAAAAATGAAGCAAGATCGTAGGATGAGCTGGAAAGCAGAGCTCTAGGATTAGGCTGCTGTGTGACTCCAGATAAACTGAGTACCTTCTCTGTGCCATAGGTGCTCCACTGAGTACTGAGATGCATGGGAGAGTAAGTCAACAGTTGTCTAATTTAATTTTCAACCCATTTGTGTGTGTACAGTATATCTATGTATACATATTTGTGTTGTCAATGTGTGCATGTAGGGGGTCAGAGGTTGATTTTAGGTGTATTATTCTTTCATAGCCAACCTGATTGGGGGGCGTTTTAAGATCCACCAGTGAACCCAGAGTCCACTTATTTGGCAAGACTATCTGGGCAGTGAGCTACAGGGATCCCTTTCTCTCTGTCCCATCAGCACTAATATTACAAGTACACCCCACCACGACTGGCTTTTTACAGGGGCGCTGGGAATCAGAACCCAGTTCCTCACATTTGCACAGTAAGCATTTGGCCAGCAGAGACATCTCCCCAGCCCAGTAACTGTTGAACATGCTGGATACCATGAAGGTAGTAGGCCTATGTCAT
Source organism: Mesocricetus auratus (assembly GCF_017639785.1). Classification (NCBI taxonomy): domain Eukaryota; kingdom Metazoa; phylum Chordata; class Mammalia; order Rodentia; family Cricetidae; genus Mesocricetus; species Mesocricetus auratus. The sequence continues at coordinate 155,864,526 of NW_024429266.1, forward strand.
CATCATTCATTACAAAGGCTTTCTCTTGTGTAGCCCACACAGCTTGTGCATGCAGGCGGCTGAGATCACTGCCAGTTCTGCCCATTAATTCCTTCATTTTTTCCCTCCTGAAACTGTCAAACAGCATTTTGTTCAGCTATCAAAGACAGTTAAGTGTCAGTACACACCTGGAATCCCAGCACTCTGAGGCTGAGGCAGGGGGATCATGCTGTTTGAGAGTAGCTTGGGCTATGTAGTAAACTCTGAGTCCCCTAAGCTGCCCAGCAAGACCCTGCCTCAGAACACTAAAGGTTGTCAGCATCCTTGGGTAGGATGCTGACATGTGACTGTTAGAGGTGACTGTCCTGTCACAATGGGCACTGTCAGTAACTGGGGCTGCTTAGTACCAAAATTGCTCCAACTATAGTGATTCGATAAACTGAGGTGGAAATGACTCCAAAGACTCACACTCTCCTCACTTGACATCAGAAGCAGCTCCAAGTGGCTGTCCTGCCACTCCAGGGACACTGCCTCAAGATGGGACCAGCAGAGAGAGAGGCTGGGTTAAGTATCACAGCAGAAAACAAAATTGGTATGACAAGGCCCATGGCAACTGCCAGTCTATCAATGATGGCCCTCCCCATCAACGGATGAGTTTCTACTTTTGAGACAGGTCTCCTTAGCCCAAGCTGGCCTTGAAGTCCTAATTATCCTTCCCCACCTGGAATTACAGGTACACTCTGCCATGCTTAGCTTGGCTTTTCTGAGATAGTTGGTTCTCCATCCCACTTTCCATGTTTTTCTTTTCTATGTTATTCTTTTGTCCTTTTATATAGTCTCATGTAGCCAAGGATAACCTTGAATTCCTGATATTTTTTTTGGCCTCTATCTCCTGAATGCTGGGGTTACAGGTGTGTACCACCACACCCTGTTATGGGGAGCTGTGGAGTGGAACCCAGAAGCTTTGCACATGCTGGGCAAGCACTCCACTAACTGAAACCCATCCCTCACCCAGCTTTTGCTTTTTGAGACTGAGTCTCATTATATAATCCAGGCTGCCCTTGTACTCACAATCCCCCTACTTTGGCCTCTGGAGTGCTGGGATTACAGGTGTATGTCAGTACACCAGGCTCACTTTTTGATGAGGAGGGGTGGCCTGTGATGTCAGAGGTTGGTTTCTGTATGGTTTATCATAAAATACTAATACTATATTGCATTGAGTGTGAGCTCTTGGTGTCATGCTTCTACTCAGTGTTCTGAGGTGAACAGTATTTTGCTAGATAATTAGAAATAACCCACAATGCAGTCACACAGGAAGGAAAAAGTTCCCCCGCCCCCACCTACCCAGTGCCCCTCACTGGGGGCATCTTGACTCTCCAGTGCTCGGCAGACCTCAGTTCTTTCAGGCTCAGGGGCTGCTACATTATTCTAGTCTTCTTTCTTAGGGTACAGCTGTTGGTCCACTGTTCTATGAAGGGGCTGGGTACCTACATCACATGCTGGAGTTCTTCCCTTTGAGCCACTCTGGGTAGGGGTTCCATCACATGGCTTTTTTTAGTCAGTGAGATATCAGCAACTACAAAGTATAAAAAGGTCTTGAAAAGCTAGTGTATACTCATGATTGCCTTTTGTAGTACCTGGTTGTCACCTTCATATCTCTTTGGACACACCAAGACTAAACCAGTTGGAGAGATACAAGGAGCCCATGAACCAGATGGCTCATTTTATTCCTCTGGGCCCAGATGACCATACCCATCTCCCCAACCCCCCAACTGCAAGCCAGCCGGCTCCTTCCCAGATCCAGGAGGCAGGAAAGTCTAGAACAGCCACTTGTCCTAAACCACTAAGCCATGGGATCTGGGAGATATGCGAATGGTTATAGTTCTATGCCTCTGAGACTTGAGGTGTAAACTACTGACTACACTACACCCTCAATGTGTTATCTAGTTGACTAGTATGTATAGCATCACCCCTCCTCCACAAGTAGACTGCTAGCCCCAAGATTGTGATAGAGTTTAGTCTGTTTTGTTAAAAGCTACACCCAGTGTCTAGGACAGATATAGACTCCATAAATGCTTGTCAAATGACAAATAAACAATATATAATGTACCTTACAAGCTGGTGCTGACAGGGGTGGTGGGGAGAAGGAACAGAGCTAAGAAGCGTATTGCTTGCAGAGGACCCATGGTTCAGTTCCCAGTATCTGTAGCAGGTGGCTCACAACCACCTCCAATTCCTGTTCCAGGGTGTCTCAAGGTACTCTGGCCTCTTCAGACACATGCTGCACACAAACCCATCCAGGCACACACCTACACATAAAGTCAAAAGTGGCACTGGGTTGATGCTTAACAAATGGTAGCTATAATAATAATAAGGTTAATGTTTTTATGCTGCAGCCAACATTTTTTTCTGAGTCTTTGTTATTTTCTTTTTCCTCTGACATTTTTCTAAAAAAGGAAAGGTCGGATGGGGAGATACACATCTGGAACCCTAGCAGATGTGGCAGAAAGAGGACAGCCTGGGCTACATTGTCAGTTCCAGGCTAACCTGGGTTACATACATAAGTGAGATTATCTCAAAGAAATAAAATGAGCAGTGGCGAATGACTCTCCCTTTGTCCTGTAATGGTGGCTGGAGATAATGTGTTAACAAGCTTATCTTGGGATTATGGGCAGCGTGGAGACAATGCCCCTGCCTCTCCACTCTCTCTGTCACTGTGGTAGCTGCTGCCATTTGTGCAGGTAGAACCAAGGGGACAGTCTTGCTGCTAGCACTAGCTAGCCGCCTCAAATAGACCATTTGCCTTCTACCTGACTAGCACTTGCTGACTCCTAGGTTATCTGCCAACTTCCTTCTGTGCCATACAGGATGCTCCAGAAGGAAGGGTCACTTCCGCTTCACTTGCCATCACACCTGCTCTATTCAGCTCGGTGTTCAAATGCACGCCCTGAGATAACGAATCAGGAATCACTACTTTGTTCATTCCAAGAATACACCTTTCTCCAATTGAATGTCTATGCCTTGCCACAAATATGGCATGACCCTGGCATGGTGCTCGCAGTTCAAAGTGTGCAAATGCTCCCCATTCTGGAAAGCAGCAAGTGAATTTTATTGAACTGTTACTATACACCAGGCACCATTCCAAGAACACAGTGCATTAACTCCCAGTGGGGACAGGAATAATTGTAATTGGTTCCATTTTACAGACAGGAGTCGGGAGCATGGTATGGCCTGTGTTGGAATACTGCTACATAGCTTGGGCATGCTACACTCCCTGTGGGCCCCCCTTCCCATCTGTAAAACAAATAGCCAGCATGAAGCAACCCTCCTTCCCACGTAGAGTTGTAAGCCAGCGACGATCTGTATGAGCAGATTGCTGTAGACAACACATCCCTCGGCCCACATTACATCTGTGCAGTTTCGAGGAAGGTTCCAGGTTCTGTGTCGGGTGCTTCTCTCATGTCCTCTTCTCAGCTGCCCCAGGCTCTGTCTCAGGCTGTGGAGCATGGATCTGCACCATAGTAGACACAGGATGTATAAACCCTAGGATTCAGCCCATGATGAACGGGACTCCTGGCTGCTTCCCCTTTCGTGGGCTGGCTTTATGTGATTCCTTCCACAAACCTGAGTCCAGGCCCGCAGAATAAATCCATCACAAATGCACTACTTTTGTGCACTTCATAGTGTGTCTATGTGCATGTATGGCTATGCAAGTTCATGTGAGTGCATGTCCTGTTTATGTTTCCATACATGTAGGGGCTAGAAGGTAACTTTGGGTGTCACTCAATATTGCCCAGCTTGGTTTTGGGGGGCAGTGTTGGCTTGGAACTTACCAAGTAAGCTAGGCTGCCTGGCCAGAGAGCTCCAAAGATCCACCTGTCCCTGCTTCCCCAGTCGAGGGCTGTAAGCTTGAACTGGCAAGCTTGCCTCTTTTTTTTTTTCTTAGAGGGTTTTAGGCATTGAACTTCATGCTAGGAAGACAAGCACTTTGTGGACTGAGCCACCTCCCCAGTCCAGCACGGTGGCACTTTTATTGCCTTTTGTTCTTTGATGGTTCATTTTCTCCGCTCATTTTTAGTCTCCATTCACCATCATAGCCACCATCATTTCCACACAAACCGCACTGGATATCAGGCCTTTGTTTCTGCTTTTGGGAGACTCCAAGTGAAGACATGTGGTCACGTGTTTCCAGGAGACACTTCATGCTTGGTCTTCTCCCATACTTTCAGGATGCATATGGACTTATTGAAGGCTCTGAGATGTACCCAGGCTAACTCAGTGTGGGCTCTAACGAATTAAATTGCCCATGTTTTACTTTTACTCCTAACATCTTTGAAGGCTCCCCGGAAGACATATTTGGTGAATTGCCCTCTGAGAATCACTGGCTGATGTAGTCTCAAGGGTCTTTCCCCTCATTTTTATTCTGAACATGGATGGGTGGATCTGGCTGTGTCAGCTGCCATTACCTGGCGTGGAGCCAACAACCACACAGGTCTCCCAGGATGGGAGTCTTCTCTCAGTGCCAGGAAGGCAGAGTCTCCAAAGCCCTTTCTCTCAGCAAGACCTCTTCCCCTTTCCTTATAATGGGATTGGCAGCCTGCTGGTGGGCCAGGAATGTTTGGCTGGTCTGGCTGGGAACGCAGCTGTGGGCATCCTGAGAAAAAGCGCGACTTTCTAATGACGCAGGAGTCTGGATGAGCTAAACAGGAAGTTTTTGCCAACTAGCTGGCCTCCCTACCCTCTTGTGGTAACCAGCAACCATGGGAGAATTTAATTGGCATGGGTCCAGAGGGGCTAATTATTTCCTACAGTAGTATATAGAAGGCTCTTGAGAAACCAGGGATCACAGAGGTGGGAACACGTGCATGGCAGCCTGGGCCTTGGGGTTCAATGTCTCTCTGCGAGTGGGGTGACTGGTGAGAGTAAAAGGGGCAGCTGCAAACCCTCCTTCCTGTACTCTTGTACTGAAGTGACAGCACTGGGGCTTTTGGAGTCTGGGGACCAGGTTACAATTACATGAGGGAAACTTCAAAATTGTATTATTCTCTAAAAAATGAAACCAGAAGTGACGATGAGAGCCTCAGTCCCTGTGTTCTCTGTGCAGGGCTTCACAAGGCTCTGGTCAGGTCTTTTATGTTCAGTGTTAGACTAGGCAGAGTGGCTGAGCCTTGGCACTATCGGCATGTTAGGCAGGACATTGTCCGATGGGACTGTTCTTGCCAGATTAGGGTGTTCAGCATTGTCCCAAAGTCCCTTCTCCTTAAATACCAGACACACTTCTCTCCTATCAACTATGCCAGCCAAAAATGTCTCCAAATATTCCTTGGGTCATAAGTGGGAACGGCACGTTTTCTGGGAAGGGTAAGAGGGCATATTGGTTAAAAGTCAGTTTCTCAGGGCTTGGGTTATGATGGCTGGGTTGGTAGAGCATTTGCTTAGCATGCATTGAGCCTGGGTTTGACTCCCAGAACCACCTGAAGTGGCCATGGTGGCACACACGCCTGTGAGCCCAGCACTCGGGAGGTGGCGGCAGTAGAGTGAGAAGCTCAGGGTCATCCTTGGCTGCATGGAGTTTGAGGTCAGTCTGGACTAATAGCCTTGTTTTTAAAAAGAAAAAAAAGAGCCAGTGTTTTAAAAACAAGCAGGTCTTTGTTCAGGTTTTGGCCCTGCTACTTTAGTTGTGTGATTTCACACATAGTATTTGCGTTTCCTATGCCTGGGCTCCTGCATCTGTATAATGGAGATAACAGCAGCATGCACCTGATGGGTAGAATAAATGGGGTTGGGTCGATGTGAATAATGTGTTTACAGTGTTTTGCAGGCTGGAGCTTTCTGTGAACTCACATTCTTATCGCCATTATCATCTGTCTCATCATTTGGGTTTGCTTTCCTCCTAGATTATAAGACCTTTGAGCATAAAGGTCAATTCTTCTTATTTATTTTTAAATCTATGTGGCTAATATAGGCACAGAACAGAGATAAAGCAAGAAACAAGGGAAGGCCCGAAGGGAAGGGGGAACGCAGCAGGTGAACACCCCACTTGAGATCTGAGGATGGAGAATCTGTTGACAGTGACCTGGCACCAGGCTGGACACTCCCTTCATGGCTCTCTAGTGCTAGGCCCAGTTTGGGGCCAAACTGTCAACAAAAAGAAAGAAAAGAATGGAAGAGTCCACGCTAAACCCAGGGATGAGTAAAGGGGTCAAAAGGCTCCAAAGTGGGCAGGTGTGTCGGTTGCATGGGGGGGAGTCGCACAAGGCTATGTTTGGTGATTGCTGAAGCTGGAGGTTGCAGGGTTAGGCTTTATGCTAGGCAGGCATGATTGCTATAAACTGGAGAAGCAAGATGCAGAGGAGAAACATCTTCTGTTTGTGCTTCAAGGAGTGAAGTATATTATTTACAACTCAATTTAGAAGCCCTGTGGAGTCCACCCATGGACTTGGGCTAGAACAGCTAGCTAGGACAGAGAAACAAACACTAGAGGAGCGTGAGGCAAGGCTCCCATTGACCCAGGGTCGGTAGGATGTCTGGTTTTAATTGTTTTCATAGAACTTTTCGGATGATGGAGACTTCTTGATTTTGTGTTGTGCAGCATAGCGGTGGTAGATGTTCGTAAGTGGTCACTAAACATCAGAATAGTGGGTAGTGTGGCCACGAAACTAAATTTTAAGTTAAGCTAACTTAGAGGTAGGGAGATGGCCCAGTGGGGGAAAATGCTTGCTATGAAAGCCTTAAAACCTGAGGTTGATCTCCAGAGTCCCCATTACAGCTGGACACAAGTCGCATACACATCTGTTTCTCCAGAAGCTCATAGGCAGGCTAGCCTGATGTGTACCTGGCGGTGAACAAGAGAGACCCTGCCTCAAACAAGGTGAAAGGTAAGGACCAGCACAGGAAGTTGTCCTCTGACCTCAGTTGTGCCCATGACATGCATATACCCCGCCCCCTTCTCATCTCCATTTCTCTCTCCTGCCCCCTTCCCATAGGCACACATGCGTACAGAGGCACACACAAATGAAACTGATTTTAGTAGCTATGGTGACTAGTGGTTACCTAGTTGGATAGCAGAGGTCTAGAGGAATCTCATGCCTCTAGATGCCAGGCTCTTGGAGCACATGCTGGAGTTGGTGGGCTCTGTGATCCCATGGAGGAGAATTAGCCAGAATCCTTACTACTCTCTAACTATTTCACCTGTCAGATAGGCTAAGAAGGATCCTGTTCCAGACCATTCTACTTTCCTGGACCATGAAATAACTCATTGTGAAGTAGAAGATAGAGAAGTAATAATATCAGTGGCAATTACTGTTACCACTACAATCCGCGACATTGAGAGGACATCAGTATGCATTGAGAACTAAGCACATTGTTTGCGTCATAGGTCTAGTCGTTATTCAGGTCTCACAGATGCAGAAACCAAGGCTGAGAAGTAGTTAAAAATAACTGGTCACTGTGGGACTAGAACATGCAAATGGCAAAAGCTGTAGATTCTGAGATTAGCACTATCCACAACACCCATACTTCAGAATCCCTTTTGGAAAGGTATCTCAGAGTTTCCATTGCTGTGGTACCCTGACTAAAAGCAACTTGGGAAGGAAAGGGTTTATTTTAGCACTCAACTCTCAGGTCACAAGCTCCACTGCAGGGAAAGTCAGGACAGGAACTTAAGGCAGGAACCTATAGGCAGGAACTGATCAGAGACCATGGAGGGATGCTGCTTACTGGCTTATTCAGACTGCTTTCCTATGTAACCCAGGCCTACCAGCCCAGGATTGACACCATCCATAGAGAGTTGGGCCCTTCCAAATCAATCACTAATTAAGAAAATGCCCAAGCCATGCTGTGGTGGCATACATCTTTAATCTCAGCACTCAGGAGGCTGAGGCAGGCAGATCTCTGAGTTTGAGTCCAGCCTGGTCTACAGGGCTAGTTCTAAGATAGCCAAGGCTAAACAGAGAAATCCTGTATCAAAAAAAAAAATAAAAGGAAGGAAGGAAAAAGGAAGGAAGGGAGAAAATGTCCTATAGGATTTCCCACAGATCAACTTATGGAGGCTTGTCAAACTGGCAGTAAACTAGCCAGGACAGAAAGATCTATAAGAAAGTGCTAACAGCAGCAACTTTAGCCAAAACCAGACCAAACCCCTGAGTTATGAGGATGCAGAAAGAGGAAGATTTTCTCTTTTTGTTTTTAGGTCTTTCTGTACCAGATTGATAAAAAATATTTTTTATCAGTTCAAGTTAAGGAAAAAATTATCAGTGAGGCTTATTTTGTTTAGCTTATAGGGCTTTACATAAATTTATTTATTTATTTATTTTGTGTATATGTGTGTGTGGTATATGCACTTGCTCATGGGGCTATGTGTATATGTGTGTAGTATATGCACTTGCTGATGGGGCTGTGTGCATGTGTGTGTGGTATATGCACTTGTTCTTGGGGCTGTGTGCATGTGTGTGTGGTATATGCACTTGCTCATGGGGCTGTGTACATGTGTGTTTGGAATCTACCTCATTTTTCGAGATAGGGTCTCTCACTGAACTTGGAGCTTAAGGCTTTGCTTAGGCTGACTGATCAGTGAGCATTGAGGATTCCCGTCTTCATCCTCCCAGTGCTGGGCTCATGGGTATGTAATATGTGCTCAGCTTTTACATGGTGCTGGTGAGCTGAACTCAGATCCCCATGTTTTTGTGGCAGGCCCTTTACTGAATGTACTATCTCCCCAGTCCTGATTCTAGACCTTTACATTATTATGTTTGCTATTAAAAGAGTCCAGCTCTTCAAGCATTCACTCTGTACCTTTACCCATCCTGGACCTTTATGAGTTTGTAGCTTCTTCTCTCTGAAGATGGGGCTCAAGGAGAACATGGTGAACAACCCATTCAGACTACAGAAGATTCCTGACTTGACCTTGGATAGAAAGGGAGAGTTTATCCTGATTTTCCAGGACTGAGTGGTTCCCTAGTCAATGCCCTCCAGTGCTAAAACTTGGAGAAATTCCAGGCAGACATGGCCATGTTGCTGAACCTAGCTGGAATGGGAAAACTAAAAGCCTGCCTTGGAGACCCACACACAAGAACTGTTGCGAAAGAACAGTCTCCAAGCAGGACATTGTTTAGGTGCACAAGGGCATGGCCAATTCAGGGACATGCCTTATCTATCTGGCACCGCTTGCTTACTGCTGAGAAGTTCAAAGTCAGGACATCCCAAGGAACACTACTGACTCCAGGCAGGGCAGTTTCATGGCAGAAGAGGGTTCCAGGTACTGTGTCTTTCACAATAATGAAAACAGAAACCAAACCACCACAACAGCTGTCTCCCACAATTATACTTAAGACTACATTTTGTAAAGATGGACATTACCCACATCGAATTCATTATTTAAAATGCATTATGATCACAGCCACTTACTCTCCTCATTTTAAAGTAAATAAAAAACATTTTGATGAGCCCTTAAAAGATCTACTGGGCTCTAATGTCAGCACTTGAGAGACTCAAAACAGAGAACAGCATGGAAGCACCAAATTCAAGGGCTTCCAGCCTCAATGAACTTGTGTGCAAAAAGCATCTGACTTTTCAGCTGGGCAGTGGTGGCACACACCTTTAATCCCAGTACTCGGGAGGCAGAGGCAGGCAGATCTCTGTGAGTTCGAAACCAGCCTGGTCTACAAGAGATAGTTCTAGGACAGCCTTCAAAGTCACAGAGAAATCCTGTCTCGAACAACAACAACAACAAAAAGTAAGAAAGCATCTGATCTTTCAACAATGTCTAACTGAAGTTTAGGATTTTCTTTCATTACCACTATAGCAACACGCCATCCCTGCCTGGCAGTGCCCATTGCCTTGTCACATGTATACATGATGGGTGTTTGGGGGGGCACTTAGCAGTTGAGGCAGTCACCTTGAAACAGCACTTTCCCCCATGACTTCTTTAAGATTAAGGTAGTTATTTAAACCAGATGCTAGATCATTCTGTGTGATGGGCTATTGAAGATGCTGTATTTTATTATGTCATAATTTTAAGTTTAAGGGACTGAGGATGTAGCTCAGTTGGTAGAGTGTTGGCCTAGCATGCATGCAGCCCTAGGTTTGATCTCAAGCATCAGGTAAACCTGGTATGTTGGTGCATGTCTGCACTCCCAGCACTCAGGAGGCAGAGGCAGGGGCATCAGAAAGAAGTTAAGGTCACCCTCAGCTACATAGGGTTAGCCTGGGACACATGAGACCCTGTCTGAAAATTTGTAAATACAGTATCTCAATACAATGGTTGTCTAGTCCTCTGTGTATTGTTATATGTACTTCATAGACTTGTAGGTAGGGCTTCTGTGGTGGCCCACACCTTTCACCCCAACATTAGGGAGACATTAGGCAGACAGATCTCTGTGAGTTCAATGCCTACCTTGACTACATAGTAAGTTCCAGGCAGCCAGGGCTGCATTGTGAAAGTCTGTCTCAAGTACAAAACAGAATGTGTGTAAGCTTCAGCACATGTCAAAGAGAGCCACATCCACAAAGGTAAAGCTGAAGATCCCACACCAAGTGTCTGGAGTTCACAGCTAGAACCCTTCTTCTCTTAGTTGCATCTCTATGAACTAGACAACTTGTGCTGAGCCCTGCCTGCCTGGGAAGCCCAGGATAGGCTTAAAGACTTGCTGATAGAGGATAGAGCCGCCCCCGGCTGTGAGACTTAATAAGGTGTTAATCGGCAGGCAACCAGGCAAGCTGGGAGTGGTACCCAGAGTTTTTAAAAAATTGTTGCTTTTGAGAACAGCATCAGGTCTCTCACTAGGGCCCAGGCCAGGCGCCCTCTCTGAACTGCTTTCTTGAGAAAGCTGCTGTGTTGGTCCTCCGTAGACCCCCTGACAATTAGTTTATTTTGCCTCACTTGTTTGTTCTTCACCTCCACAGAGCACTTCCTGAGAGTCATGCAGATTGCTGAGTAATTTGAGCGCATTATGTCATTCAGACCTCACAACTACTCCTCAGGGAAGGTGCTCTGATTAGTGCTATTTTTAAAGATGAGGCAATGGAGGGAGCCCCAGTAGAGCAAGCAACTTGCCCAAGTCCACACCGGTATCAAGTGCCTGGGATCTGAACTTGGTCAGCTTCTTTGGAAAGACATTTCCACGTGACCTCTGTCTCTACCTCTCTGCGTGGGGAGGCCAGAAGACGCCCTTGGCTATCTATCACTCCTCGGGTGCTGTCTACTTTGGTTTTTGAGAAAGGGTCTCTCACCTCCCTGGAGCTAGCCAAGCAGGCCATGCTGTCTGTTGAGTGAGCCCAGAGGATCTGCCTTTATACAAATTTGTGCTATTATTCCCAGATTTCCTTACATAGGTCGAACTTGGGTCTATATGCTTTCAAACAAGAGATTTCCGACTAAGCCATTTCCCCAGTCTTTTATTTCTAAAAATGAATTTTGTGTTATTTACTGTTGGTCTCAGTTTGAGCGCTGTAGCATGTCTGAGACAGATGGAGGTAGGCAGCCAGCATAGAGGAAGCTTGCGAGGCCTGAGGTCAGGCGGGTCAGGACCACACAGGCATGGTGGGATCTTTGTCAGAATCCAAGCTCCTGGAAAACAATACAGCATGCATCCTCGGTGCCTGCCAAAATTTGTTGCTCTCATGGAACTGCAGAGGACAGTTGGTGCCAGAGAGCTCTTGCTTTTGTTGGGGCTAGTAGAGGAAACTATCTTTTTATATCAAAGTCGGGCTTCTATAACTTCTGCATACATCTGCTTGAATTTTTAACTTAAATGGTTAGGGGAAACCTAAAAATTTACCACATGACAGAGAAGTCCAACATCTGAGTATTTATCTCGAAGACTCTAAAGTCGTGCAACCACAGAGACACTTATACATCCATGTTTACTGTTGCACTATTCACAATAGCTCAGCTATGGAAATCCCACGTATTCATCAACAGGGGAATGAATAAGGAAAATGTGGTATATACATGCAATGAAATTTTTTCAGTCATAAGGAAAGATAAGATTATGATTCTTGCAAGAAATAGACGTACCTGGAGATAATCATATTAAGCAAATGGGTCCAGTCTTAGAAAGACAAATATTGCATGCTTTAATTCATCTGTGAATCACATTTTATATAGCGCCATAAAATCCTATGTGTACACATAGTCTAACCTTCCTAATGCTATGACCATTTAATACAGTTCCTCATGTTGTGGTGATCCCCAGCCATATAATTTTTTTTTTGTTGCGGCTTCATGACTGCAATTTTTGCTAGTGTTATGAATCATACTGTAAATATCTATGCAGGATATCTGGTATTTGAGTCTTGTGAAAGGGTCATTTGACCCTCTAAAGGGGTCGTGACCCACAGGTTGAGAAGTGCTGAGGACTGAGAAGAGACTAATGAGGGAACATACAGGGTATGGGAGAGAAATGTGTTCAAAGTGCGTTATACGAAAATATTCTTATGAGACCCAGTGTCATATACAATGAATATATGCTAAATTTAAAAAAGGCTTGCCCCCAGTGTGTATGTTTGGGAGATGGTTTGGTCAGTAAAGTGTCTAAGTAAGTCAGAGGACCTGAATTTTCCCTCTCTTGAACCACAATAAAGAAAATAAAAGCTGGACACAGAGGGGATGGGAGGATCCCTGGGGCTTGGGAGGCAGACAGCCTAACCAAATCAATGAGAGACCTTGCCTCAAAACATAAGATGGAGAAGGTCCCCAATGCAGATCTTTGACCTCTTCATACATACAAACTGCTCACAAGTGGAAACACACACACACACACACACAATGCATGCACACATAAAATTTAGGGGACTAAAAGCCAACTCTGTTCCTTATAACTTCCTGGTGAAGTTCAACATCATCATCATCATCTTCTTCTTCTTCTTCCTCCTCCTCCTCCTCTTCCTCTTCTTCATCTTCTCCTCCTCATCCTTTGAGACATGTATGTCTCATATAGCCCAGTCTATCTTCAAACTTGCTGTGCAACTGAAGGTAAATCTGAAGTCCTGCTCCACCTGCCTACTCCTCTTGAGTGCTAGGATTCTGGGACTGTGCCCAACTGAAGGGGCTGGCTCTAATCTGGAACCTTGGCTGGGCTATTCTGCCATCATAGTTCAGCTGAGTCTGGAGACAACTTCTCTCCATGTTCCCCTTACCATCCACAACAGCCAATGCTCAGATGTAAAGGCTTCACGAGGCACCCGCCCTCCATCACCATGTGTTTATACCTAAAAGAAAGATTTGACATAGTAAAGCACTGAACCTCAGAGCCAGTGGGGTGAGTAACAATTCAGCTCTTGTTTTAAATCCAGTTATCATAATCCAAAAGCAGGCTCCGACTTTAATAACAAACACCCAATGTTATGACATTTTACCTTTTCCAACTATTTATGCAGGCACAAATATTTTGTTTAAATTTTAAACTATACAGTTAACATAAAACAGTGCACTTACTTAAATGTAGTAAAAATAAAGCCATTATACCAGTTCTGTCTCCCCTCAAGGCCTCATTTTTCAAATATAGAAGATTCATTCAACAAACGTCTGTTGAATGTTCAGTGTCAGACCCTGAGCTTGGTCCAGCATATTCCAGAATGGAACCAGAATCAGTCTCTTTGCTTTGGGGATTGCAAAGGAACAGCAGGGAGATGACAGGACTCACTGAAAAACCTGTGTTTTTCTGTCTCTAACATCAAAGAGACATCAGACACAGTCTGTCCTTCCTATTCTCCATCATGCCCTGTGCCCCAACACCAAGTGGTAATGGCATCTATGGGTTCCCACATCTCCATGGTGAAGTTCAAGTCTCATTTGTAGCATGTCTTTTCAGGAGTTTTAAGGACTTAGGCTGTGAAACCCAGGAATGAAAGTGCTGGAGAAACTAGAATTTCACAGTTGCTCAAAGGAAGACAAAGGGTGTGTGACACTGCATGCCAGGTTTCCTGACTCTCCGTCCCACACTCAGACAGCAATTGGATTTTAACAAGGAGTGGGGTTTGTGGTTTGGGAAATACAGCATTTTTACTGCCTTGGGTCATATTTGAAATAGTTGCAGCCGTTTAAAATAGCGTAATGTTATTTTTTCCCTTGTCTTCAAAACAAACCCAGCAAGTTTTTATAAGTCCTAACAACAAGAATAAAATCGGGACACTGGAAAACCCAGGGCCAGGACTTTGGGAAACCCTTACTCCCTCCAAAAAAAGTGTTCAGTTTTGGGTACAGAAGGCCACAAGCTTCTTGGGTGACTTCGAAAGATGCTCCAGGGACAGCCGACTTTGGATCTTCTACTCCATTGTTCTTCAGGGCAGTGGTAGAAGGGTACACAGGGACTTGGAGGCTTCCCTTCTAGCCAGGATGTCCTGTTTTCCACTCTGAAAATGACTTTGAGAGAAAAAATAACCCAGGGATTCATATTTATTTAAGCAACCAATTCCCCAAACCCATGGCTTTGGAATTCTGTCATGTGAGCCACCCAGTCTGGAAACAGTCTTTGCCATGAGACTGAACCCTGCCAAAAGCCTCAGGTGGAGGGGGACACACACTGAGATGAAGTCAGCTGGCCTCCGATGCAATTTACACGATGTGTTAGGAGAATTATCAGAGAGATAGGAGGCACTCAGTCCTTGTCCGGAAGGAAACACGCGTATACTAATACAGAGCGAATATTAGCTATTTAGTTAGCACATCAGTTGTTATTAGGTTTTGATGGTGGTACTAGGGATCAAACGCAGGACTTAATGCATGCTAGGCGAGAGCTTTACTATAGAGCTAAGCATTTAACTTTTTCTTTTTTCTGATCACGAGACAGTGTCTTGCTAAGTTGCCCAGGCTGGCCTTGAATTTGTGATCCTCCTGCCTCAGCTTCCTGAGTAGCTGGGATTACGGCTGCGTACCACCACACCTGAACTAAATTAACATTTCCTGGAGCACTGCTAGGCCACACCTAGCTAATCCTCATACACGTCCTATGCAACCTTTGCCATTACTATTTCCATAAGTTTGACTTATGGAAAACTTGATACACAGGGAGGTGTAGAGTGGTTTGCCCGAGGTCACACTGAGGGGAGGTGTGACCTAGGGCTGGGATGCACCTGACGGCTGGGCACAGAGCTGAGCACCACTGGATATGAGCATTGTTCCCTCTGGCTTGTTTGTGAAGTTCAAATTTAAGTACACCCATATCTCAGTTATCCAAAATTCTGGATACTTAATGGCAAAGAAAAGAAAGTGTTCAATAGTTTCCTTTTGATTTTTAGAATGAAAAGAAGAGGATGGGGGGGGGGGCGGTGAGGAGAAGGTGGGAGAGGAGGGGGGAAGAGCAGGAGGACTCTGAAATTATTTGGAAGGAGTAAAAAAAAAAAAAAAAAGGAAAACCCATCAGGAGCAAAGCCGAGCAGATTTCCCCCATCTTTGCCACAGCAGATCTTTACGAAAATAAAAACATGAGAAAAAAAAAAACCCAAATTTACTCGCTTTTACTTTTCGAGATGACCTGTGTGAACTTTTATATTCCGTATCTTAGAAACGTCAGAGGGAGAAAGAAGAGAAGCATGCAAACTGCTTTCAAAGCTGTGTAGCAAGACACAGACCTTGGCGGGACCCCGGCTGCCAGGGGTCTACAGGGGCCGGGCTAGAGTGTGGGAGACTAGCACTGGGAAGGAGGACACGGGAAGGCCTTCCCTGTCCTGGGATAAAAGCCTTGAGAAGAAAGGCGCCTCTCAATGAATGGTGCTCAACATGGCTGGAAACAGGGGAAACAGACCCTCCCCATGGAAAGTTGAAAAGGCGCCCTTTCTGTGGGCCCCCTCCCTCCAGTCCCCATCCTCCTTGACCCTGCACCGCCCGCAAGCCCTCCCCCCCACTCCGCTCATCTCCCTGCGCTGGGAGAAAAGACTCCTTGTTGTAACCCATCTGCCCGCTGCGCATCCTTTCTCTTTTATCTCTGCCCAGGGCCTGGCAGAGCGCGGCTGGAGTTACAGCTGCCAGAAATTTTGCGTTTCACATCAAATGTTCCCAAGATGGGCACCCGAGAAATGTCAGTTACACCAAAACTGCCTTCTCTAGCGATGGGGAAGAAGTTTTCTGTCCCCAGCTAAGCAGTTCCCAAGAACATGCCAGGACTGACCCAGAGCCACACTCGCCATGTTCTGACTTACAGGGACAGGGGCTTGTTAAAAAGACAAAAATTTAACTTGAAAGTTAAAGATGAAAGCCACCGTCTTTGTGTCACAAAGTCTCCAGAGCGGGGGTTTTGGATAGACGTCAGGCCAGGCAGCAAAGTTACAATGGTACTGAAGAGTGGGGACTGGGAGGCCCCCTAAGGTAAAGTTCATACTTCAAGAGCATGAGAATCCAAATTTCACCCCAAAGCCAGGAATGGTGGGGTGCACTTATAATACTAACACTGGGGAAACCGCGTCTGGTGAATCCTGGGGTCCCGCACATCAGCCCCCTAACCTGTTTGGTAAATTCCAGGTATACACACACACACACACACACACACA
Organism: Mesocricetus auratus; assembly: GCF_017639785.1. Classification (NCBI taxonomy): domain Eukaryota; kingdom Metazoa; phylum Chordata; class Mammalia; order Rodentia; family Cricetidae; genus Mesocricetus; species Mesocricetus auratus. The sequence goes on from NW_024429266.1 coordinate 155,880,990, forward strand.
CACACACACGCACGCACGCACGCACGCACGCACGCACGCACGCACGCAGGCACGCACGCACGCACGCAGGCAGGCACGCACGCACGCACGCACGTGCACACACACACACACACACACACACACACACACACACACACACACACACACAGCCACTTGGTTTGAGAGGCAAAATCAAAAGGGTAACTAACGGGTTGGGCATGAAGGTAAGATGATAAAGAGAAAGAGTTCTTAACTGACAGTTCACAGGTCTACGGAAAGTTCTGGAACAAAGAGGACAGTACTCTGAGGTGGGAGGTGGGCTACACAGTGGATTAACCAGAAAGGTGTCTGGCTTGAAGGCGGATCCCTTCACTACCTGCATAAGTCTGTACACACAGCCAGTCAGCAGAAGCAAAGAGGGGAGCCTGGCCCTGCTCAGCCAAACCTGCTTTCACCACAACCTCTCATTCTATAGTGCTTCTTTGTTTGAGTGATGTTTGCCTAGGAGTAAGGTGTGTGTGTGGGGGGTTGTGGGGTGAGGTGAGGGTTGGGGGGCTGCTGAGGCAGTGGGGGTGGCCTGTCAGAAGGATCAGGGAGGGGGTGAAGCTTCTGTGGCCTCTGAGTGCTACAAAGAGGCGGCTGGAACTAGGGCACCAAGACTCCGCAAGGTTTTGAAGGCCTGGCAATGTCTGTCCATCCACTCTCCCTTCTCCGTCTGGAGAGAATGAACAAACACCTTCACCATTTTGCTTTCTTTCTCTGTACTCTTCCTAAGCTGGAGGCTGGAGGGCCCTTTGGAAACGGAAAGGAACCTGGTCTTTTGAAGTCCTACCATTCTTCACGGGCTGGAGGTCAAGATAGTCCTCGCTGTGGAGGGTGACCATGACAGCCAGACAACAGACTGATTCAGTGTTGAAAATGGGACCCATGGCTTTTGTGTACCAGGCCAGTGTGCCACCACTGAGAGATGCTCCTGGTCCTTCCTTCCTTCCTTCCTTCCTTCCTTCCTTCCTTCCTTCCTTCCTTCCATCTTTCCTCCCTCTTTCCTCCTCTTTTTTTTTTAACAGACAGTTTTGAAAGTGAAGGTGGCTACAGTTAATATTATATCCCTAGCCTGGGGAGATGGCTTAATAGGTAAGAATACTTGCTCTGCAACCCTGAGTTCAGATTTCCAGCACCTATGCCAAGCATAAGTGTGCACGCCTGTAATCCTAGCATTGGTAGGTAGAGACAGGTGACAAGTACAAGAGTTCTTGGGCTAGAGTAGCCAAAACAGAAGCTCTGTGATCAGCGAGGGATCCTTTCTTAAGGTAATGTCTTAGTTTGGGTTTCTAGTGTTGTGAGAAGACACCATGGCCATGGCAATTCTTGTAAAGGAAAACATTTAATTGGGGCTGACTTACGGTTTCAGAGGTTTAGTCCATTATCGTCATGACAGGAACCATGGCAGCACACAGACAGACATGGTGCTGGAGAACTGAGAACTGAGAGTTGTATACATAATTTTAAGTACTAGGTTTTTTGTTTTGTTTAATTAATTCATTTTTATGTATGAGTGCTCTGTCTGCAAATAAATGTGCATGCTAGAAAAGGGCATCAGATCCTACTATAGATGGTTGTGAGCCACCATGTGGTTGCTAGGAATTGAACTCAGGACCTCTGGAAGAGCAGTCAACTCTTAACCACTGAGCTATCTCACTATCCCCAGAGTTCTATATCTTGATCTGCAGGCAACAGAAGGAGACTGAGGCACACTGGGCATGACTTGTGTCTTGAGCATATATGAAACTTCCAAGTCTGCCTTCATAGTGACTTCCTCCAACAAGACCACACCTACTTCAACAAGATCACACCTCCTATTAGTGCCACTCCCTGTGGATCAAGCATTCAAATACACTAATCTATGGGTGTCATTCATATTCAAACCATCACAGGTTGTAAGGTAGAGAATGATACAGGAAGAAACTTGATGCTCTGCTCTGGCTTCCATGTGTTTATATGTGCATGCACACCCACATACTCACATGCATGCATACCCACATACCCACATGCATGCATATCCCCCCCACATGCTTGCACACGTACATAAACACATGAACAAAGTTAAAAAAAATCATGCCAGGACAACAAAAGATGCCCTAGGAAAGCCAAGATGAGTAGCTCTGAACCTAGGAGGCCCCTTCTGCCCCAGCCCTGACCTGCCTTCTCAGTCTCTGCTCATCCTCCTCTTCTTCGGTTCACCCTAGGGTTCTGTTTGCCCTGCGTGCTCCTCCCTCTGCAGGGCCTTTGCACATCCTGGACTCTGCCTGGCTTGTTCTCACCCATTTCACCTGCCATACATTTTTCAGTCTTTCTCACAAAACCCACTGTGCCCTGGGAAGGCCTCTGTGTTTTATAGTCCCAAGAGTCAGCAGGGACAATTAACATACTGAAAGATGGATGAATGAATGAATGATAGTCTCCCTTTATCTTGGTCAGCTAGTACTACTGTAACAAATCACTGCAGACTCTACTTAAACAAATTTTCTTCCCTCCCTTCCCCCTCCCTTCCTTTCCTTGTTTCCTTCCTTCCTTCCCTTCATGAGGTCTTACTGTGTAGCCCAGGCTGGCCTTGAACTCAGTCCTCTTGCCTCACCTTTCTTAGTGCTGGGATTGGAGGCATGTGCTACCATATCTTGCCATCTGTCTGTCTGTCTGTCTGTCTATCTATCATCTAAGTATATTATATCTATCTATCTATCTATCTATCTATCTATCTATCTATCTATCATCTCTTTCTCTACTGAGCATCTATCATCTATCTATTATCTTTACTTATTTATTATGTATCTATATCTATCTTCTCTATCTGTCATCTATTTATCACCTGTCTATCATCTATTTATCTATTATATCTATGTATTATCTATATCTATCATCTCTTTTTCTCTCTATCATCTATTTATGTATCATATCTATCATCTATTTACATTATCTCTATATATCTATTATCTATCATCTTTTTCTCTACTGATCATCTATCTGTTTATCTATTACCTTTATTTATCTATTATGTATTAAGGTGCCTTTACCTGTTGAGTCATCTCACCAGCTGTGCAGTTGGCTCTTTAAATTTCCAAACAAACCATGTGTTGAATAGTCTGATCACAGAATATGCTGCATTTCAGCTATTAATCAAAACATCCTCACCATTTCCAAATCACTTGTTTCTATTTGCTTTAGATTCACAGGAAGATACACAAATAATGCTGAGGGACTCTGCACTTCAGTGTGTTTCCTCCTCCCATAGAGATGTCCTATGCAACCGTGGAGTAAGAGCAAAGCCAGGACATCGGTGCTGTGGCGTATGTGTGTGTGTGTGTGTGTGTGTGTGTGTGTGTGTGTGTGTGTGTGTTACTATATATTTGTAGCATGTGTATATTTGTGTATCCACCTGCATAGGACATCTTATCTTTGAATAGGCATTGCTTTTTAAATATGTTCAGTTTCTGTCCTGCAATCTCTTTCAAGTCATAGTTCCTATACCTGTCAGTTTATTTTGAAAAAATTTTGTTTATGATTATCTTGTATGCATGGTATGTGTGTAGAGGTCAAAGGACAACTTTGTGGAGCTGGATCTCTCTTTCCACCTGGGTTCCAAGAACTGGACTCGGGTGGCGAGGCTTAAAAGGCATGCACTTTTCATACTGCGCCATCGTGACTGTCTTCCTCCTGTCATAGCACCTGCCTCAGTGACGGAAGCCTGCCTGGTGGGTGGTTTGTTAAATCTAAACTGAGTTTCCCTAAGAAGCAACCGTCATTCCTTTCCCTAAAAACACCCTAGCCTCAAATTCCAAGGAATTTTTTCAAATTTTATTTTTTAAATCAAGGAAGAGGGCAATGTGGTGGCAGCTGTGAGTCTAACTAGCCCAGTTATGGTCTTCACAATGTCTCCTGCCCTTATGACTATTTTGGAATAAGCACAGGAAATGACGTCAATTGGCAATAAGAGTCCCGCAGTTGGGATCTGGGAGCGATGCGTATTTGCTTATCCAGTTCTCTGCTCCCCTGCCAGGCGAGCACATGGAGCTTGACCTCCCATATGTTTTTAATGTGTGTGGAGATAAGCCGTCCAACAAGTTGGAAGCAACAGGTTGAGCCTGCCCCACTCCCATTCCAGCTGAAATTGCTCTTAAGAGGCCGAACAGCCTCCCATGGCTACTTGTGATTTGAAATTAGTACTAACATGTGGACTATAGAAATCAAGAAGTAATGACTTTCACCTTCTGAGAGATGGATATGCTGGGATTTCCCCCCCCCACTGTGAAAGGCAGACAAGAGGAAGACTGTGAGGTTTGGAGCCAGCACAATATAGCTTTGACTCGCTTCACCAGCGCCTGATAAGGAGGTCTTGTGCAAAGCCTTGTTCTCTTGAGACCCTAGAATTTTCATCTGTGTGGTGACGATGGGATGGCACTCTTGAGTGATGGAAGGTTCCTGCCCCTGGCCCTTCCCTTAGGTCCCTGCCGAGACTTTCTTGTAGTCCTGCAAACAACATGACAGTTGATGAAGATAAATTACTGCGGGTGCCCAGTTTTGGAGTGTGAAGCTTCAGAGTCAGATAGCCTGTACCTGGAGCTGCCGGCTACTATGTGTGCAGGCCCACAGGTGCCGCTTAATCCCTCTGTCAGCCTCTCCTCAGCCAACTGGGGATTTACTCTGTTCTATCAGGGAGAGAAAACCAGACACCCCCATCCCCCAAGGTCACGTGCTAGACCCCCTCCTGGCTCAGGCTCTGCATACACAATGACTGCTGTTGTCATTTCTCTTTGCCTCGGGTGGTTTGGAATAGCAGTTGACACAGCTGGGCTCCGAGCGCTCAGTTAGTTCCTCCAGCCTTGCCTTTGGACTGTCTGCCCCTTTCTAACGTGGTTGTTTGTGGAAGCCCTGTTAGCAGCAGAGGTAAATCCTTCACCAAGCCGTCCACCCGATTCTGCCTATAAAAGTAAAGGGTCCACTAAGGACTGTTAAGACTTGATCTGTGTGCTTAGCAATGTGCCCTTCAGTCTGTGGCAGTCATAGATCATAGGGGCCCGCGAGCACACTGTCCACAACCAGCCGACCCTGGCAGCAAGACACAGCCAGCACAGCTTGCTTCTAACTGTTCCCAGATGCTCTGACGTCAGGAGAGCATCTGATTATCAGAAGTGGATGATGCAGTGGCAGGGATGGCTAGCCTCAGATGCTGACCAGCAGGCCAAGGCGGGTGGGGGACAAGACAGCTTCCTGGCTGGATCAGGGGTGCGGGACAAAGTACTCCAGTCCTTGTCTTGTTCCCAGTCATGCAGAGGACACTCACAGGAGTGAGCCTCAGCTTCTAAACAGGCCCCAGAGACTACAGCTCCTTGCGTTACCTCTTAGTTTGCGCCTCTGCCCAGCCGTTGGTGTGGGCTGGACCTCATGACTTGCTTCCAAACGGCAGAGCTGACAAAGCGACAGGATGTCATTTCTGTAATTAGGTTACAGAGGGCTGAACTTCCTTCCATCCTGCTAGATGACTCTCTCTGCTGCCTTCTTAGCTTGTTCTTGTCATGAAGCAAACTCACACAGGAGAGATCCTCACATCAAGGAACTAAGTGTGTCCGCTCTTTGTCTAGCACTCAACAAGGAGCTCAGGTCTCTGTAGCAACATCTTCAGAGCTGTACCCTGCCAGCAGAGTGAGCCCTTCTCCAGGAGAACCTTCTGTGGAGGCCTCAGTCTCCAGGGTATCTTAACTATGGATTAGGATGGACCCTGAAGCAGGAAGCCCACATGATCCCAGAAACTTTCATATCAGAAGGCTCCAAGTGTTGTGCTAGGTCTTTAGGGAGCAATAGACAGCTGGTATAGATTCCTTCCGATCAAACATAGAAAAAAAGACTTGCGTTTTTCCTGAGTCTGTTCCTTACTTAGTGTTCCCTCAGGTAGTTTTTTGATAGATTAGTCTATCTCTAACATCGTTTCTTCCGCTATTATTTATTTATTTTGTTTTTCTGAGATAGGATCTCACATAGACAAGGATGGAGTCTCAACTCACTGTGTAGCTGAGGCTGGTTTCGAACTTCTGATCCCCTTGCCTCCATTTCCCAAGTACCAAGATTAAAAGTCATATGACACTACATCCAGTTTATATGATGCTAGGGATTAAACCCAGGGGTGTGTGCAAGCTTTCTCCAAACTGAGCACCAGCACTCCTTTCTCTAACCACCTCCTTGGGGGAAGGGAGAGCCTCATCTTTTCCACCCAGCCATTGAGGCTCACTTCCATCTCTGTCCCCTACCAGCTGCCAGAACACCAATTAGCACATACCGTTCTGGTGCACACAAAAAGCCTTTGTTGGAGCCCAGGTGCCAACCAGATTGAACCCGTGTTCTGCAAGCTGACAATGAAGGCCTGCCTCAGTCTGGGCGCCGTCCCGCCCTGCTAGCCACTCAAGTGTTTCTGGAGCTGTAGACTACACAGCTTCTTCACGGTGCCTTCCCCTGCTCTCCCCCCCCCCCAGGGGGGGGTCTTTAAGGTTCATGCTTTTTCTTTGCTTCTACGGTGTTCTTTTCCAGCCATTCCCGAAACCTCTTTCTCTGGAAAATTCTTATTAATGCCCACTCAGATGACCACATTAACGCAGAGGAAAAAGAAAGCACCTGAAGCATTCACTGGCTCAGACCTAGTTAAACAGTCCCTGGAAAGATCCAGAAGAAACCAGTGATGTGGGTTATCTCTGGGGAAGGGAGAGGAGGTGAGTAATCCGGATGCATAGGGCCTGGGAGGGGGGAGTTTCTACTGTAAATGCTTTTGGGAAGACATTAAGCGGAAGAGTCACAGCAAAGGAAGAGAAAGGGAACTTGTGAACAGGTCTTTTCTGGGAAGCTCCGGCCTCCTTGTGAAGCATGCCTGTGCTGTCTCATTGTATACCTAGTCAGTGGTTTTCTACCTCCCAGCGGCCCTTTAATACAGCTCCTCATGTTGTGGTGACCCCAACCATGAAATTATTATTATTGGTATTATGATTATTATTATTTTGGTTTTTTGAAACAGGGTTTCTCTGTATTGCTTTGGAGCCTGTCCTGGAACTTGCTCTATAGACCAGGCTAGCCTTGAACTCACAGAGATCCTCCTGCCTCTGCCTTCTGAGTGCTGGGATTAAAGGCATGTGCTGCCAATGCCCAGCCCCATGAAATTATTTTTGTTGCTTCTTCATAATTGTAATTTTGCTACTGTTATGAATTATAATGTAAATATCTGGTATGTAAGATATCTGATAGGTGTTGCCTGTGAAAGGGTTATTTGACCTCCAAATGGGTCAAGACTCACAGGTTGAGAACCACTGTTCTAGGCTGTCCAAGAGAGTCCAGAAGTTCATCATTATGTAACACTTATTCCTGTATAGATCTGCAAATGTATTTTCTATTACCCTCTGCCTTCCTTGTGGATACTGGGTTTACCTGACCCTAGGCCCCAGATCCTGCTCTTCTCCCGTCTTGGTTTCTTTCTGCTTCCCTCTCTTGTGACTTTTGCTGTTTAAGAAAGGATATCATGTAGCCCAGGATCACCTCAAACTCCTTAAGTAGCTGAGGATGACCTTGACCTACCGATGTCCTGCTTCTACCTCCCCGATGCTGGAGTTATAGGTGTGTGCCACCATGCCCAGTTCGGATAGCACTGGGGATTGAACCCAGCACTTTGTGCATGCTAAGCAAGCACTTCACTAACTGAGTCACATCTCCAGTTCCGTGGTGGCATTCTGAAGTGTGCTCATCTTTATCTTTCGAAGACTTAATTTATCTATTTTTTATCTATGTGTACTTGTCTGTGTGTCAGTGAACACATATGGGTGTGGGTGCCTGCGGAAGCTATAGTGGATACCAGAGCTGTGGTTATAGGCAGTTGTGAGCTTCCTGATATGAGAGCTAGAAACCGAACTGGGGTCCTCTGGAAGAGCTGCAAGTGCTCTTAACCATTGAGCTGAGCTATCCCTCTGTCCCCTCAGTCTGCTCATCACTTAAGTCTTATACTTCACCTCCAGAAGCCATCTGCCTTTTTTAAAAATTTCCTTCACACTGGTGAAGATTTAAAAAATTATTTATTTACTTGAGTTATTTATTTATTTTTGCATTGGTTTTATACCATCATTCAGGCTATCCTGATACTTTGTACACAGGTTGGAATGGCCTATGGTTAGAGGCAAATCTCTTGAGAAGCAAGCATTTACAGTGATGAGAGTACCGGCAGGAAGAGGCACCACTGCAGGCTACTGTGTGCCTTATATCAGAGGTCATCACTGAGACATCTGACCAGTCTCTGTAAACAGAAATGTCCATTAGTGACAGGTGTCTGTGGCTGCTTCCCTCTTAACGGTAGTGAGCAGCCACAGCAAAGCTAAACACTCCAGGCAAGGCTTGTTCATTCCTAATTCATATCGTGGTTATATCTCCTTAAGGACCTAAACTTAGACACACTGGAGAAAAGACAGCACTTTCAGCCAGTGGTGCTGCCCAGACTGGATGGTTGCATGTAGAAGAATGCAAATAGATTCATAGTTATCACCTTGTGCAAAACTCAGCTCCAAATGGATGGAAAACCTCAACGTAAGACCAGATGCCCTAAATCTGACAGAAGAGAAAGTGGGACGGCGCAGGACATGACTTTCTGAACAGAACACTGGTAGCACAGGCACTAAGAGCAACAATGAATAAATGGGATCTAATGAAACTGAAAAGCTTCTGTATGTCAAAGGACACCATCATTTGGGCAAAGAGGCACCCTACAGAGTGGGAAAAGATTTTTTACCAATTACACAACCAATAGAGGGTTAGCACCTAAAATACACAAAGAACTTAGAAATCTGAACATCAAGAAAACAAATTATCCAATTACAGAAGGGGGCATAGAACTAAGCAGAGAATTCTCAAGAGATGGAGCACAAATGGCTGACACACACTTAAAGAAATGTTCAGCATCATTAGTCAACAGGGAAACGGGAATCAAAACTACTTTGAGATTTCTTCTTATTTCAGTCAGAATGGCCAAGATTAATAAAACGAGTGATAGCTCATGCTGGTGAGGATATGGAGTAGGGGGAACACTTGCCCATTGCTGGTGGGACTACAAACTTGTACAGCAACTGTGGAAACCAGTGTTGTTTTCTCATAAGGCTGGGGCATTGATCTTTCCCAAGATTCAACTATACCACTCTTTGGTGTATACTCAAAGGACTTTATATCCCCCTACAGTGATACTTGCTCACCCATGTTCATTGCTGCTCTATTCATAGTAGCCATAAACTGGAAACAGCTTAGATGTCCATAAACTCATGAACAAATAATGAAAATGAGGTATATTTATACAAAGGGATTTTGTTCAGTTGTTAAAAATGAAATTATGAAATTTTCATGTAAACGGCTGGTGTTAGGAAAAGAAAATATTCTGAATGAGGCAACCCAGACCCCAATAGAAATATTGTATGCTTTCTCTTATATGTGGACATTAACTTTTAAGCCTTTGATATGTGTGCTACAATCTGTTATAACCCCAGAGGTTAGGTATTAAATAAAGGACTATGTGGGAAGGGAGGATCTTCAAAGGAAGGGGAAATAGAATATATAGTTATGGAGACACAGTGGGAAGACTGGCATGGGAAGATTAAATGGGGAGGAAGGATAATAGAAAGGAATGTGGGGAGGGGCAACTAACACTAAGGGACATATAGAAACTTACTGCTATAGATGCTTCCTAAAATATATACATATAGACCAGTGCCTGTGAGATCAGGCTATTATCAGAGGAACCCTCTTGCAGTAGATGGGAACTAACATAGAAACTCACAACTGGACAATGTGCAGGGAGTGAGGGACCTTGGAGTACACAGTCCTAAATGGGATGTCCTCATCAAACTCCTCACTCCCTTCAGGGCTTAGTGGACTATGCAAAAGAGGAGGCAAAAGACTGTAGGAGCCAAAGGAGGATGGAGGACAGTGTCTTTCAGACACAACAGGACTGATGCACATAGGAACTCACAGAGACTCTGGCAGGACGTGCAGGGCTTGAGAGGATCCAAAGCTGAGAAATGGGAGAGAGAAATGGGGGAGGGGGGCTCAGAAGAAGCTGACACAGGCTCCCACCCCTAACCCAGAAGCTATTTATGATTGTCACCCACCTGGAAAGGAAACATTAGTTTTTTCCCAAGGCATACCACTGGGTATATTAACCATGTTTAAGGGTAGGCCCCATGTTCAGCAGCAGGTGGCCAACACAAAATGAACTCAGTGGTATTTCTGTAGACTTTTTTTCTCCCATTGCTGTGTTTGGGCATTTTTATTTTTGTCTTACTGATTTTTGCTTGTGTATTATGGTTTTAGATTTTGTGAGTTTTGTTTTGTATATATGTGTTTCTTTTTTTTTTTTTTTGGTCTTTTTTTGCTGTTTACCTGTATCTGGGAGGGTTGGAGGAAGAAGGGAAAGCATGATCAGAATATATTGTATGAAAATTTTTTATTGTTTTTATCTTTTATTATTTTTTTTATTTTGGAGACAGGGTTTCTCTGGGTAGCCTTGGCTGTCCTGGAACTCGCTCTGTAGACCAGGCTGGCCTCAAACTCACAGAGATCCGCCTGCCTCTGTCTCCCCAGTGCTGGCATGAAAGGTATGGGCCATCATTGCTCAGAAAAAGTTTGTTTATTGTCTTTTACAGATGTAAATGTAGACTCAAACTCTCTGATTAATTCAGCCAAACATGATCCTGGCTGAAGAAGCTGCCTGGACCCGCAGTCTGCCCGGTGCTGACCTACGCATCTTCTCCCAGAGCCCTTGTAACTTTCCTGCTTCAGTTGCGCTCACTGTCCCTGTCAGCCTGAGTGGGCTCTTCCTGTCCTAGTCATGCCCTTTGAGAGGCAACCCCGAAGACCTTATCAGTATAGCTGTGTCTCTGTTTCAATGCCTGTGTGGTCCTGTAATTATCTGAACCCATAAGCTCTTTGAGGGCAAGGATGGTATCTGGCTAGTTTCCTACCATATCTGCAGAGCCTCAAATACCCTCTGCCACACAGTGGGTAAATCTCTCAGCAGGGGCTAGTTACTGAGTGGTTAAGCAGTTGCACACAAGACAAAATCCCGCCTCCATCAGAGTGACTAGCTGAGTGTGTGACAGGCACTCAGACTGAAGTGTTGAATGAATTAATAATGTAAGAGGGACACTTAATCAGGATAACACTGATAAAAGAGTAACTCATCACATGGCTCTTCTGGTCCTTTGATACCAGACTTGTGGAAAAGAATAGCTTCCTTCAGCGCCATTTAAATTATTCAAGATAAAGAGGAGGAAGTAGGCTCTCAGGGGGCACTCTAGAATATCCTTGTCTGAGGGTGTGTGTGGGGGAGGGGAGTGAGAGAAAGAGAGAGAGGGAGAGAGATACATATACCGGAATACAACTTTTAGCCCAAAGGCCTGCCTCTAGGTAGCTGAGGCTATGGGAACCAGGGAAATACACAAGTTTTGGGCACTCCAGAATGTCCTGTCAATAGTCATGAAATCTGCTTTTCCTAAGATGTAAAGTACCAAAGATAGAATACTTCCCCTCCCTCCCTCCCTCCCTCCTCCCTCTCTCCCTCCCCCTCCCTCCCTCCCTCCCTCCCTCCCTCCCTCCCTCCCTTTTTTCCTTCCACTGCCCCCCTTTTCTTTCTAACACATTTAAGGGCCACTCTCCTCACCGAATTAGATGGTTTCACAACACTTTAAGGAGCTGGAAACTCAATGACTTGCCCACACACTAGTTTTTTTCTGTGCCACACTATTGTCACTTTCTACAGCTAAGGTAGGATTCTGCAGTGAATACTTTGCTGCCTCTGCATAAAAACAAACAAAGCAACAACCACAAAAACCAAAAACCCAGCCTAGATTCACAGAAAAAGAATGATTTCCTAAAAGATATAAACTTTATAATACTGTTTAGTGGTATAGCTAATTAGTCTATATATGGAATTGACACAGTTGTAGAAACCCAACCTCACGCTGACTTAACTGTGAACTTTCACCAGCATTAAGTTAAGCCATATCTCAGGCTAACTTCTTTTTTCTTGACCTACTTTATCTGTCCACATTGGTTTTGTGGAATTCAATAAAAATTCTGTTAAGGTTAATAACTGGTATCTTTTATGTGGCTGATTATACTTCCAACTAATGGAAACATTGTAAGTATAGAAGACAGCCTTTGATATGAACAGCAACAAGAAACTGTAAACATAAAATACAGAATGTTAACAACTCACTTACCCTGTGAGGGCATATATGGACTCACTTTAACTTTCCAGAATATTTATTTCATATCTGAGTGGAAACAAAGGAGTGAGTTTAGGAGTTGAGGCAGGGACTGGAGACCAGCTTTCGTTATGGTTAAGGACAAGATCAAACATGATCATCTGGTGTGGGCTATGCTGTGCTAGTGTCTGTATGTCTTGGGCCTTCTCCTACATTTGACAAATCAGTGTCTTATTAATTGGCTTATGCATATTTATGAGCCTCCCAGAGTTCAGAAATCACTGTTAACTTCCCTCTTTACACTGTAGTTTGCATTGCTCTTGGTACACAAGGCTGCCACAGGTATATGTGAACTCATAGGATGGCCCCCAAATAAACAGAATGTGGCAAGGGGATTTGCCATAAGGGCAGTGAGATCTTGACTATGGTTTCAGAGGAACTACATGTTCTGAGAGTCTAAACATAATCAGAGGATGGCCCTTGAGAATTTTTGAAAATTATCCATAGTGTTTTCCTGGCAATGGATATATGTTCTAGTTTGTTCTATCCTATTGCTGTGAGAAAACCATGACCAAATTCATCTTGGGGAGAAGAGGGGTTATTTCACTTCAATGGTTACAATTCATCACTGAGGGAAGTCTGGACAGGAACTCGGGACAGGAACTGAAGCAGAGGCCATAGAGGAACATTGCTTACTGGCTTGCTTCTCAGGGCTTGCTCTTCCCAGATGACTCTAGCTTGTGTCAAACTGACAGAAAGCTAGCCAGCGTAGTGACATGGGCTTTGACTTGGGGGAGGAAGCTCTGCTGATGTGTATAGAGAGGGTGTGATGGGTGAGAGGGCGTCTGAAGCAAGGTGCGGACAGACCCACAGACCCGGATGGGGTGTGAAGTATGTGCTGACGAAAACAGGGCCATGCAGTAGAGATGCTCTGTGACGTACTCAGGAGGAAGCGTCTTTTCCACAGCTTCCTTGAACACTGCTCTTGTGACTCCAGCATGCTTCCTGTGTTATCTCCTCCTCGTGTGTTCCTAAGGTGGAAACAAAAGCGTTTCACTGTGAGGCTAAAAAGTTGGGTAATTTCCATCACAATTTGATGCTATAAAATACAAGTGGTATTCTTAGCTCTTGATCTTGCAGAAGCCACATTGTCACTGGGAGTTGACACTGCTTCCTTCTGTGTTGCCATCCCCACACATAGCACCGCTTTTGCCCTGATGGACACAAAACCTCCCAAAGCTTTCAGTTGAGAGTCACAGTTGAAGTTAAAGTTTAAATCTTGAACACATTTCATGACTTTGACGTTCTAGGTGGTAAAAGCATCCCTTCCATGCTGCTGTCATCACGGTCATTACTGTTCATACTAAACTCCCAGGAACAGAAGTGCACTCTCTAGTTTATAAATGATTACGGAACATGAAAAGTAACGTTACCGAAAGCCTACATGTTGAATGGGATGGAGAGATTTTAGTCTGTCTCTGTCCCGCCTCTCCTCTTTCTCTTCCTTGCTCTTCTGATACAGGGCCTGGGTCCTGCCTGAGTGCTAAGTGTTCAGGGTGCTTTAACTCATGCCCAGTTTTGTTGTCCAGACACATAAAGTTCAACATCAACTGATGCACTTTCCTCCCTCCCTCCCTCCCTCCCTCCCTCCCTCCCTCCCTCCCTCCCCTCCCTCCACCCTTCTCTTCTCTCCCTCTCTTCCTCCTTCCCTCCCTCCCTGCTCTCTTTCTTCCTTCCCTCCCCCCTCTTCTTTTTCTTTCCTTCCCTCTTACCTCCCTCCCTGCTTTTAATTGCAGTTCAAAGGGCTAACGAACCTCATTCACATAAACATGGGATGGACAGAGTTTTTGTCATGACAATACCTCTCAGTTCTTTAAACGGTTCTGAGTTATCTGCCCAAAGTCATGCTGATCTATCATCAAAAATTATTTCTAATGCTCTACCAGCTGACAACTCCATCAGATCTCCCTTCAGTGTTGCTGAAAGCAAAGAATTGAGAATGAATTGACTTACAGAGGGATTTGTAACCTAGTCATTAGAGTCATTCGCTTTCTCAACACTGGACAGGTGGATTTTGAATCAGTTCTTTGTTTGGAGATAAAGCTTTTTTTTTGCTCCCTAGGGCAATGTACCACAGTCAGATTCAGGAGTAAGAGGTGCCCCTCTCTTCTGTAGAAGAGGAAAAAGCAGCTGTGAAGGGGGAATGTGGAAAGTGTGGCCAGGCCTACTGTGCAACCCAGAGACATCCTTCACAAGGAAGGTCACCAGCACCGACAGGCTCTGCTAGAAGACCAGGGACTGCAGCTGTTCCCCCATTGGAGTGGTGTCTGGAGCCTCTTGGCAGAGGGTGACAATCTAGAAACTATTCCTCTCAAGTTATGGATAGTAAAGTCTTCCTTAAAAACATTTGACAGCATGGAAATACACATGTAACCTCAGCATCTGGAGGCAGAGGCAGGGGACCAGGTCATTCTTGATTATATAGCAAGTTTAGGCTAGCCTGGGGAACACAAGACCTCATCTCAAAAAGTATATATTTAAGGCAATTATAGAAAAAAAATGAATAGATTTAGACAAGGCTCATTTGTGGAAGCCAGGATAGGCAAAAATGGATGAGGATCAGGATGTTCCAAAACCTCCAAGTCTATCTCCACAGACCAATAATTAAACACCATTAATTACTGAATACAAAACACTAGCAAATCAGTGGGAGAAACCTGGCAACCACACAGACACACCTTGGGTCCCTGCTGTCAGGGCGTCCTTCCCAAGACACAGCAGGACTCCAACCCCAAGGAACTACTAAATACACTCAGATGGAGGGTTATGCCGCCAAGTATTGATTGCATTCTTTCTAAACAGTCTAGGTCACTGAGGCAAATAGGTGGCTAGGAACTGTTCAGGTGGAGGACACAGGACAGATACGAGGCTCAGTCCAGCTTGTGGCTGGGACTTGACCTGAGTCTTACATGGTTCTCACTGGAATAAACTGGAAACACAAAAGCCTTTGGATTCTGGCCAGACCTTGACAATGTTTAAGACTGCAGTGGCTGCTTAGGAAGGTTCTAGAAGACATGTGGTGGAATGGTAAAAGGGAAATTAGTTGACCTTATGCTTGCCCATGACTTTTACATGGTTCAGGAACAAATATATGAATATTTGGCGGAACCATAAGGGAAAAAGGAAGAAGTTGGGTGAAAAGACTCCACGAGTTACTGTGTATAAGGTGTTTTTTAAGGTTTGAAAGTATTTCAACATAAAATATTAAAAATATCAATTTAATTAAAAAATAAATTTACTGTGTATGTACACGGGCAAAATTTTCTTCTTCTATCATGTGGGTTCACACTCATGTTTTCAGGCTTAGTTACTCCTGTTGGGTCATCCCCCGAGTCCCAAAAGTCTTGATCTTTCTTGGGGTAGTGGTGCATATCTATAATCCCATAACTCTGAACAATGGGGCTCAAGGCCAGCCTGGGTTCCATAGTGTGATCCTTTCTCCAAATGAACAAACAAAAAACATTAAAAACCCAAACAATAGTAACAAAACCCTCCTCTCCCAAAATTAATCCATCCTGAAGATGTGGTCCCCAGTTTGGAGATCACTACATACAAACACACATATATGATACACTTGATACATAGACATGCATGTGTATGCATGAGTTTGTCTGTGTGTGTGCTCCTGTGGACAGAGATGAAGTCATTATGAGTTCTAAGCAGGTGAGGACAAAGGACAAGATGCATCTTAGTGTGTAACAGGCTCAAACATGCAAAGGAACATGGGAGATTTGGAAAGAAGCGGAGAGAGAGACATTCCTGCGGAGAAGAAATGCTTGTGTTTGTGAAAAGGGAAGGTGAGCAAAGAAAAGCTGAGAGACACTGCCAGGAACAAGCGCTGCCCTGCCCATCCCATCCCAGAAAGATGAGAGAGAAGTAAGGGCCCTCCCTACCCCACCTCACCCTACTCCAGAAAGGTGAGAGAAACGCGTATGGACACTTGATGCTCTGTCTATATTTTTCATGGAGTAAAATGATGTTCATTGTAGTCATGGGGTATTCTGTGTCTTGGTTAGAGGTTTCAGTCAAGTCATCCCATCCTAGTGATATCCTGCTGTCGTCCCCTCTCCCCCTCTGCGAATTGCCTGGAACCAGCAAAACCAGCAAAGGTACTACATTGCCACAGATGTCAAAGCTCCAATCATAATAGAATTCAATTTCCTGTGGCTCCTTGGATGCTAGGAGGTACATCACCTGAACCACTGCAAGCCTTGTCTTGGAGTCTTAATCAGCTCATCTCTGCTACAGGTTTTACTTCCCTCCCATTGACTTGTTAAAGGATTGGTGTGGTCGGCAGGGTGTTCCAAAGAGAGGCCCCATTTCTTTCCATGTTCCTTACCAAACCATTTTCCCTATAGCAACAATTGCAGTGCCTCCTATTAAAATATAAACAGGCAAACGGAATCTAATCTCACGGACTGATTGGTAATAAGCCTCTTGGGGTTCTCCATTAGGTCAGATCTTGAAGGTCTTTCTGGGCTCACTGGGAAAGAACACCACGATTAATATTTGCTTCAGTCGCTGGAAGAGGGCCCATAATGTGATTGGCATGTGGGGCGATTGGCCGGTAGTGCCCCTCCTAGTATTCATTTCCTCTAGTACAGGCAGCCCCTGTGACTGGAATTAACATGATGAACTGTCACTTGGGAGGCTAGGCTACAACAGCCTGTGACGTTCACTTGTAGACAGATGATGCTCTATTGCCTTCACTTGTAGACAGATGATGCTCTATTGCCTTCACTTGTAGACAGATGATGATGCTCTGTTGCTGCACTGAGGCCGCAAGCTGCCATGTTGGAGAGGTTCTTGTAACTGAGAACAAGGGAAGGCTGCTGCGCAGCAGTCAGCAAACAAAAACGAAGCTCTCCATCATTGTTGTGGCACTTGAAGAGTGGGGTCCCACCTTCAGATATGCAAGAGCCAACTGTATGCGTCATGCCAGAAACCAGAATGCTGAGGTGCAGGTAAGTGTGTGTGTGTGTGGGGGGGGTTACTACACACTAACACATACTCCCTCTCTCTGGTTTTTGAAGACATGAAGTTCAGCCTCAGGGCTGGCCTCAAACTTGCTACGTGGCCCTGAACTCCAGGTTCCCTTGCTTCCATTTACCTCCTGAGTGCTTAGGTTGCAGGCATACACCTCCATGAATGCTATGCATGCATGCATGTTTAAATAGTTCTGAGAATCAGATCTCAGGCTCACACATACTAGACAAACTCACTACTAAGTGAACTACACCTTTGGTACCTGAAGCTGATGAAGTTTGAATTAATGGGTTATGTGGCAATGACGATCACACCTTGTGTTTAACACCTTTAATTACTTTATATATACTATCGTGTAGCAGAATGCTATCAGCAACATCCTATACCAAGAAGAAACTCTATTTGAATTCCAGAGCTACATCAGTTACTAAGACCACCAATGAGAACCAATTCACAGCAATGAGAGGTTGCTCAATGGGAAGAGTGTGTTCCAGAGGGTTCAGCCAATCTCAGACTCTACCGTTTTGGCTCTCTGTTCACTGTCTCCATAGCACTCCACATTTCTCATGCCCTGGCACTTATATTAGTTTGCACAGTTTCATCTTAATTACCCCTTCTTCATCAGCACACAGGTTAGGCAAGGACAGGCCTCTGTCTTCCTCTTTGTAAGCACCTACACTGGACTGAGGGCCAGCATGGTAGGTTTCTGATATGCATTTGTTGAATGAGTAAGTGTTTATGTGTCAGGGAATATCAACAAGTCACAAAATGTTGCTGTGCATTTTAGAAAATAAACACAATGAATGTTATGATGAAGCAGTGTGTGTGTGTGTGTGTGTGTGTGTGTTTGTGTGTGTGTGTATGTGTTCCTGCAGGCACACACATACTTGAAGGGAGCAAATCTTAGTATCTGGCCAATGCACTCATTTAAGGCATCTAATTCCCTGGTAATGCCACTTAAATGGAGCATTACTGTAATAAACAGCATTAATTATTCATTCCTGACACAGTGTTCAAGGTCAAGTGAAATCTGATGGAAAAATCTTTCCATTGTGGAAAAATCATTTGCTGATTTTTATCTCAGCTTTCACCACAGCTATCTGGACCCTATCTCCTTCTAGCATATTCTTTAGGGATTAGAGTCACTAAATTCAGATTGGGGAAAATTGGACAATTTCATTTTATCTGATTGCATGTTTCTTTGCTATATGTAATTTATCTTCTAAATTATATTTTGTTTTGAGATATTATGAAGAGAAAGAGGCAGCACATTTTGGTAGAAGAGATTATACAAGAAAAAAAAATAGACCCACCTCCAGCTAGGGGAGGATTTGAGGGTTTGATTGACTGGACATGTAGTGAATGGGAATGAAAGTTTTCCTTTTGTGGACAACCAGAGTGGTGTTTAGGCGTCTTCCCCTGCTGTTCTGTGTTAAGGAGGACTCTGAGGTCCAGGGGAGGACACAGTGATTTGTTAACAGTGGCACACAGTCTAGAGCAGATAATTAATCAGGGTATTTGTGACTCTTAGAGTTTTCAATTATGATTCAGTCAGCATTGGGTAGATCGTGGCTTGGTAAACCCTGGTGTGGTTTGCTGCCCTTACAGTAATAATATGAGCAGACCTGTTTCTGGAGTCAAGAATTCAAGGAACTCCTTCCCCTCCTCTTTCTCCTCCCCTCCTCCTCCCCGTCCTCCTCCTCTTCTTCTTCCTCTTCCTCTCCTTCCACTCTTTGTCTTCTCCCTCCTCCTCCCCTCTTTGTGCCTCATGTGTGAGGATGTGTGTGCAGGTCTGGAGTCCATGTCAGGTGTCTTCCTCTGTCCATCTCCACCTTAGCTTTTTGGAGGCAGCAAACAGACCTCTGTGCTTTGGCTAGACTGGCTCAGTGTTGGATCTCCCCCGACATCCTCCTGTCTCTGCCTCCCCAGCTCTGGGATTACAGAGCACCTGGCCTTTTCACATGGGTGTCTGGGGATCACATGGGAGGTACTTTACCTGTGAAGCCTGCTCCAGAGTCTTTGTCTTCAGAACCCCTATTCTTCTGACTTTGCTGTTTTACTCACTTTCAACGGGGTGCTTCAGTATGGGGGTGGAGAGGGAGCATTTCAGGCTCTGCGATGTTATCAGGTTTCCCACCAGTAAAAAGCAAAGCCCATTAAAAAAAACTTTTCAGAAGTGAGAGAGCCGACTGATGTCTTGGCTCTGCTGTTGCTGTCACCATGAAGCAGTGATTCCACACCCAATGGGGACTGACTTAGTCTTAAGGTAAACAAAACCTGTTGGGGCAGAAAAAGCCAGCAGGATGGTCAACAGGTATGTGGGAGCCCCCCTTCCCACTAGTGCCTTGCTCTGGCTTTGCATGACCCCCTTGGGAACCTGGAACCACATATATAGAAAGAAAAAAAATGGGGTTTGAGACAAAAGAGCAACACTTCACAATACCATATATCACACTTGTAATGTGTACACTCCACGGAAACGGTGAATATTTTCAATAGTTTTAGCCTGAAAAATCTTCTCCTCACTCCTTGGGACTTGAGGTGGTCTGACCTCTGAGAGTGGGGACAGGACTGAGGACACAGATTTCAGTTTCCCATTAACCTGTTAGCTGCTCACAGTTCCTGCTCTCACCCCTCGGATGTAAGAGGGGAACAGACAGATGCCTTCTTGAAGGACATGCCTTTTCACTATGACCACACCCCTTTGCCTTGGAACCATTTCACTCGTTTGGGTGTTAATTTAGGTAAAGTGTGCAGCTTGGTGAGGCTGGTGACAAGCCCGGGCTCCTCAAGGGAGGGAGATGAGAAAGAAACTCAGAAGCAAGCAGCAGTACATTGTGTTTACCGAAGAAATAAATGAGGGAACGAGAAAGAGGGAGAATGATGGGCTTCTGTTTCTGGCCATGTGGTGGACAAGATACTTGCAGAGACCCCACCTAGAACACACACAACAACAGAAAACAAAACAAAACAACACCCTGCTCAATAAAATCACGAAGACAGAGCTGGGAGGTGACTCCACTGGGACAGTGTGCAAAGCCCTGGTTTTGATCCCCAGCACTGGGCAGGCATGAGTATTGCTAGAATCCCACATCCAACACCACGACAAACTCCAGGTGAAGTCAGCGTCACTGCGAGGAGAAAACAAAATGGTACATCGTGTTCCAAAACAAGTGGGTGGGGGAACGAGGTCTCATCCTTCTGAAATGAGATTGTAGAAATAAGCCCAAATGCATTAGTAGTCATAATGAAATAACACAACTAAAGATTTAAATGAGAAGTCACAGACTAAGAACTGAAACAAAACATCTAGTTCTGTGTGGTTTATCTGAATACATAAGAATATAAAAAGATGGACCTGAAGGACGGAGAGAATATACTAGCTATCTACAAATAAAAAGACTCATGGAAAGGGCTGGGGATGTGACTCGATGGGGGGGGGTGGAAGGCCCTGGGTTCTATCACCAGAACTTAAAAATAAAAGACTTGAGGGTACACATATCCCACAAATGCTCTGGTGGTAAAGAGGCATGCCCCTGAAATCTCGGCACTTTGGAGGCTGAGGCAGAGGGTTACAAGTTCAAAGCCAGCCTGGTCCACACAGTGAGATTCTGTCTCAAAAACTAAGTAAACAAAACAATTCATTGTATTTTAACAAACCTTTTCATTTTTAGAACTACAAAGAAATATCAACCAGACCTTTACCACAGTAGGAATTTTGAAAGCTTATTTATCCATAACAGTGCATATCAAGAACATGGAAGGAACCGGTTTGCTTATTACATTGTGTGTGTGTGTGTGTGTGTGTGTGTGTGTGTGTATGTGTACTCCCACACATGTGAGCCACAGTACTTACACAGATGTCTAATGACAGCTCTAAGAAGTTGAATCTCCTTTCACCATGTGGGTTCTAGGGACTGAGCTTAGGTCTTGAGACTTGATGACAAGCTCCTCTAATTGCTGAGCCCTCTTGCTGATCCCAGGATACTTTTTCAAATAAGTGGGAAATGATTCTTGGTGCACTCATGAAGCATATGGAAACTGCAGATACACACTGGGGCTAATGTGAGTGTGGATTCATTTTAAGCAGCTGCTGTAACAGAGATAAAAGCTATGCTGGAAAAGAACCTCCGCAGAAAGAGAACAAAGTCCTGGTTAGTAGTGTGCCTATTTCTGTGGCATTAATACATACAGCACCTCTGACTTCAAGCTACTGGTGGTTTAAGAATCAGCTTTCAAATTTCCCGAGTCTAACAGTCATGTCTGTCGATGTGAGTTGTCTGTCACACTCTATGACCATATATGTATATTTGGTTTTACCACACAGGGTTTCTCTGTATTGTTTTGGAGGCTGTCGGTCCAGCCTGGCCTCGAACTCACAGAGATCCGCCTGCCTCTGCCTCCCGAGGGCTGGGATTAAAGGCGTGCACCACCACCGCCTGGCTCTATGACCATATTTAAAAGGTCAGATATTAATAAAAAGCATAACTACCCTGTACCTGTCATTGGATATTAAAAACACACTTCTCAAGCCATATGCTCAAGAAGAAATTATAATGGGCATTCAAACGAAACAATAGCACAATCCTGCTTAGTAAAACTGGAGCATGTAATGAAAATGTTCTTCAAGGGAAATTCATACTTGTGCATAATTATACTCAAATATAGGGAAGGCTGAAAACACATTGATGAAGATTCAACTCAAACAAAACAATGCAGAAGATGGAAGAGGCCAGAAGAAAACCAAGGAAAGCAGAATGGGAGACATAACAATAAGAGTGCAGGCATTGGTGCATGACAATACAATTACAGAGAGAAGTTGGTTTATTGTAATGATATAAATAATAAACTTTCTGCAAGAAAAATCATACAAAATAACCCAAATAGAGTAATTAAAGGGGAAAATGTTATAGACTCTTCAGAAATAAAAAAATATAGTACAAGACTAATTGGAAAAAATTTGATGCACATGTACATACACACACACCCCCACATACTGTAACCCCAGACATACCAATGAAGTAAAAAAAATCAGTTGATCTTTTAGGTTCTTTCCTGTTTCCCAGACCCTCTAGAAACCATATATGAGTGAGTACATACCATGTTTGTCTTTTTGTGACTGGGTTACCTCACTCAGGATGGCTTCCTCCAGTGCCATCCATTTACCTGCGAATTTTAAGATTCCATTGTTTTTTTCTGTTGAGTAATACTCCATTTTGTAAATGTACCACGTTTTCTCCACCCACTCTTCAGTTGAGGGGCATCTAGGTTGCTTCCAGGTTCTGGCTATTACAAATAATGCTGCTATGAACATAGTGGAGCAGATGCCCTTGTTGTATGAATTTGCCTCATTTGGATATATGCCCAAGAGTGCAATTGCTGGGTCTTGCGGTAGATTAATTCCCATTTTCCTGAGGAATCTCCACACTGATTTCCAAAGAGGCTGTACGAGTTGGCACTCCCACCAGCAGTGGAGTAGAGTTCCCCTCTCTCCACATCCTCTCCAGCATAAATTGTCTTTAGTGTTTTTGATTTTAGCCATTCTGACAGGAGTAAGATGGTATCTCAGAGTTGTTTTGATTTGCATTTCCCTGATGGCTAAGGATGTTGAGCACTTTCTTAAGTGTCTCTTGGCCATTTTAGCCTCCTCTGTTGAGAATTCTCTATTTAGATCTGTACCCCACCTTTTAATTAGATCCTTTGGTGTTTTGGAGACTTGTTTCTTGAGTTCTTTGTAAATTTTGGAGATTAGATATGCATATATGCATAGTACCCAAGAGAAGAGGATTGAGATAAGATCCTCTGAATGGATGGGGAACACGGTGAGGGGTAAGGGGGAGTGGGAGCTGGGAAGAAGAGAGGGGGAGAAGAAAAAGACAGAGTAGGTCATGGGGGAACAGGAAGTTGAGTGGGTGGGGGTAGAATAGGGGGAAGAGGGAATCATAGGTTAGAAGACGGATCAGGCACCAGAGTGACCTCCAGTGATCTAAAGGGATAACACCAATTGGCAAGCTAAGTAATAGTGGAGAGACCACCTCGAATGCCCATTCCTGATAGTGAACTAGATGTCTATAACCATCTGGGAGCCTTCATCCAGTGGCTGATGGAAGCAGAGGCAAACACACAGTTAAACACTGAACTGAACCCAAGGAACCCAGTGGCAGAGAGAGAGAGGAGTGATGAGCAAATTGGCAAAGAATGGGCTGGCAAAACCAGCAGAGACAGCTGATCTGAACAGGGGAGAGCTCTTGGACCCCAGACTGACAGCGGGGAGGCCAGCATGGGACTGATCCAGACCCCCCAAATGTGAGTGTCAGTGAGAAGGCCTGGGCAACCTAAGGGGCTTTGAGCAGTGGATCAGTGTCTATCCCTGGAATACAAACAGTCATTGTGTGCCCATAGCACAAAGAGGGATGCTCTCTCAGCCTGGATTCTTAGGGGAATGCCTAGACCCTACCCGGAGTGAAAGGACAGACTCTAGATACCCCCTATGTGGAAGGAATTGGCAATAGGGTGGGAGGCTGGGGGGGGAAGGGGAGTGCGGGAGGAGGGGAGGGAGAGGGAACTGGGATTGACATGTAAAACAAGCTATTTAAAATTAAAATAAAAATGATATAAAAATCAGTTGAAATAGTTTAATCTTTTTCTGGAACAAACAGAAAATAGAAATGATTTGGCACATTAATCATATGTTGCTGTATAGCTGCCTTGTCACTTAATGACTTCAAATGAGCAATACTTATGATTGCCACAGGTCAGTGGTAAACAGAATGGCTCCTCTGCTCTTGCTGAGGCTCACTCTGGCCTTTGGTCAATTGCAGGTTGGTGGCAGGTGAGCCTGGTGGAAGCTGAGCCTCCCATCCCACATGTCTCAAGATGGGTTTTGTGTTACACAGTTTTCAGCTGCTGGAGGGCTGGGCAAGGCTCAGTCTGGGTGGGGGCAGAAGCAAGAAGAGTTCTTGGGAAATGGACATAGTGGAAGAACTGTATCCTGTTGCCTAAGAAAACCCCCAGGCCAGGCCAGATCTAAGAGGCAAGAGAACCAAAGCTTTCTCTTTAGTGAGGGGATGCGGAAACAGGGGAGAGAGAATTGTGACCAGTTTTGTAATCTGCCACATCTTAAAATCATCAAAGACATTGGTTGAGGAGTTATAAAGTCTTCTTGCTAAGAAAACACGGGGCCCAGATGCATTCACTGGCAAGTTCTACCCAACATCTAAGGAACAGACAAATGCAATCACAGTCTTTTCAAAAATAGAAAAAAGATGGATGACTCCATAACTCATGTTTATGAGACTAGTAAAACCCAGGCACCAAACGAGACGAGAACATTATGAAAGCAGTAATCATACCTCAATATAGACTAGAGATCACAAAGGCAAAATTCTAAGGAATATTTAGGTAAACAAAATGTGTCAGCATCAAAGAAAAGACCATATCAGAACAAAAAACTTTAGGAAAGCAAGGTTGGTTTAACATTAGAAAAAGAAATCTACCAATTCACCATACATATTAACAAACAAAGTAAACTATGCTCAATGAAGGAAAACTATTTTAAAAGATCAATAAATATTACAGTAAAATCATGATAAATATTAGCAATATAAGGGAATGTTCTTAAAAATGAAAAAAATCAGCAGTACTTGCAAAAATCCAAAATCAAATGCCAGACTTAATGTTGGGTTGTGGAAAGCATATTTAAAAAGTCAGAATGAAGAAAAGACTAGCCATTATGTTATTGAAGATAGTATTGGAGGATCTACCTTATAGAATAGTAAAAAGGTGTATATCAAAAAGGAGAAAGCTAAGCTCTTGTTATCTGTGATGATACATATGTCTATGTGGAAAGCAATCCATCTTAATAATTTACAAGTAATTATATATACAATGAAAATTTAGGGAGCTTATGGAATAATATATTTTTATATAGTTACCTTTCTCTACATTTCTGTAAACAGAAAATATACTATGCCTGTTTACAATAGCAAGACAACTATTTACATATCTATCTTCACTTAGAGGCAAGCATTATGTATACATGAGATCTGATGGAGAAAAGAAAATTATAAATCAGAAGCATTAAAAGCATAATTAATAGTAAATGGGGAGATGCACATGAAAAGGTGAAAATTCAGTTAAAGATGAGCTGGTCTCCACTTGTAATTTAACTGAAGCAAGAGTCCAAGAATAGTCTGGGCTGCATAGCAAAATACTATCTCAAACAAAACAAAAGACCCCAGAAGACAAAAAGATGAATAAATTATGTGGATGTAATTGTTCAGTAGATGAGTACAGTAGTTGAGTTCTACTACTCACATGAAATCTACTTAGAAGATCATATATATTTTTTTGAGATAGGGTCTCATGTAGCCCAGGCTGGCCTTGGGTTCACTAGGTGGCTCCAGATTGTTCTGCCTCTACCTCCCAAGTGCTAAATTGACAGCTGTGTGTCTCATACCAAGATTTTAAGTGTGCTCACTACCTACCCAAATTCATACCCACACTCACTCACATGTACATTCACACTCACCTTTTCACCTACACTCACATTTATACCCATGCTCACACACCCACATTCATATTCACAAGCAACAACTGTCATGATGTATCAGTTAATTCATTTGATTGTGATTAATCATTTCACAACTTAGACAAATATCAACTCATCACACCATACCCTGTGTGTGTGTATATATATATATATATACATATATATATATATTCTTAATAAAGCTGGAGAAAAGAAAGCATTGAACAATCTTGTAAATACAAAGCTAATTCTTATTTAAAGATAGACTCAATATTTTAGAGATGTCATTTCTACCTAAGTTAGTATGTCCATGCACAATAACTCTTGTAAAAGTTCCCAAATGTTTAAAAAGTCAAAATTTTTGTTTTGTTGAACTTCAGCTGTTTCAGAATATATATAGAAAAGAAAATACAAAAAAAACTAGCAAGATACTGTTGAAGAAACAGGTTAGTAGAAAGAACTTCAGAGCATGTGTGACATAGGACATCATAGATGATCCAGGACATCATTGTATTTAAACTTCAGAGCTGTGCTGGATTTTGTCAACTTGACACATACTAGAGACATCTGGGAAGAGGGGACCTCAATTGAAAAAAATGCCCACCAAACTTGTCTGTGGGCATGTCTCTGTGACATTTTCTTGATTAATGGTCAGTCTGGGAGGTCCCAGCCCACTGTGGAGGGTGCCATTCCTGGAGCTGGAGGTCCTGGGCTGTATAAGGAAGCTGGCTGAGGAGCACGTTATGCAGAGCGATCCAGTGAGCTGCCCTCACTATGGTTTCTGCTTCTGTTCCTGCCTCCAGGTTTCCTCTTTCCTTGTATTCCTGCCCTGACTTCCCTCAATGAGGATCTATGACTGGGAACTGGGAGAGGACATAAACCCTTTCCTCTCCAAGTTGTTTTTAGTCAGTGTTTTAGCACTGAAATAAAGAAGCAAACTAGATTAGGCATTGCCTGTCTGTTTAGTCTTAAAAACAAAACAAAATAAAACAAACCCCAAACCTTCCATTGCTGGTGGGAGTGTAAACTTGCACAGCCACTTTGGAAATCAGTATGGTGGTTTCTCAGAAAATAGGAATCAGTCTACCTCAAGACCCAGCAATTCTACTCTTTGGCATATACCCAAAGGTTGCATACTCATACCACAAGGACATTTGCTCAACTATGTTTATAGCAGCATTATTCGTAATAGCAAGAATCTGGAAACATGGGAGGGGAAGGGGGGAGAAGAACATGAGGGAATGGGATAGCCCAGATGGGGAAGGACAGGGAGGGAGAGTAAAGAAGGAGATATCTTGGCTGAGGGAGCCATTACAGGGTTATCAAGAAATCCAGCACTAGGGAAATTCCCAGGAATCCACAGGGATGACCCCAACTAAGACCCTAAGCATCAGTGGAGAGGATGTCTGAACTGGCCTTCCCCTGTAATCAGATGGATGACTACCTGTATTATCATCATAGAATCTTCATCCAGTAACTGACAGAAACAGATTAGAAGATCCACAGTCAAGCACCGGGGAAGAGTGATAACATGGGCAAAGGGGTCAAGACCAGTTTGGGGATACCCACAGAAACAGCTGACCTGAGCTAGTGGGAGCTCAGTAACTCTGGACTGACAGCAGGGGAGCCTGCATAGGACCAAACTAGACTCTCTGAATGTGGGTGGCAGTAGTGTGACTTGGCCGGTCTGTGGAGCCACTGACGGTGGGACTGGGATTTATCCCTAGTGCTTGAACTGGCTTTTTGGAACTCATTCTCTTTGAAGGGATACCTTGCTCAGCCTAGATATAGGGTGGAGGGCCTTGGTTCTGCCTCAAAGTAAGGTGCCATAGTTCCTTGACTCCCCATGGGAAGCCTTACCCTCTCTCGGTAGTGGATGGGGGGGATGGGGGGAGAAGGAGAGGGTAGCAGGAGGAAGGGTGGGAGTGGGGACTGGGATTGGTATGTAAAATGAGAAAAGACTGCTTTTAAAATAAAAAAAAAGATAAAAAACCCACCAAGACTTACTAAGGAAACATCCAGGAGAGACCAGAGAGGGAAACCCGCAACATCCAATAACTGATCTTAGGACAGACATCTAGTTATCTGTGTGAAAAGAAACACCATCTCCATAGACACATGCAATCCCTACCTCACAACTTTCACTACAGCAAATTCCAGTTGTGTCATGGACTGGAAAATGAGTGGCGAAGCTTTATAAGATTTAAGAGGAAAGACAAAAGGGATGAGTGTTTTGTTTTGTTTTTAAAGGAATAAAAGACACAATATAAGGGAGCAGATTTTCGATGAAATAAGAGAACACGAGGCTACAAAGTACGCATACAAGAAGCCCCAAGGGAATGAGCTGGCATGAGACCAAAAGATGCCCGTGCCCAGCATGGGGCACAATGAGGGTCCTCACATGGATAGGTTAATCTTAGGTGTCGGGTTGAGGTGGGAGACATCACTGGGGCGGTCATTACAGCCAGAGGAGCGATGCGGTTCAAACCCTGGGGAGGAGACCGGAGCCCAGAGAGGCTGGGGATGGGGGGGGGGTAACGGAGATGGAGGGGTGGTAACGGGGATGGAGGGGTGGTAACAGGGATGGAGGGGTGGTAACGGTGATGGGGGGGTAACGGAGATGGAGGGGTGGTAACGGGCATGGAGGGGTGGTAACGGGGATGGCTTGGGAAGCGGAACCAGGCCAGCACAACCAGGGAACAGATGAGCAGCACATGGCTGTCAAGGGAAGTGAGGAGGGGCGAGGAGACAAGCAGTGGGGACCACATCACTTCTAGGATTAGGGACAGGAGCTTTCACAGAACCTCAGAGGCAGCTGCAGGAGCACGGCAGAGGCAGAAAATCTCACCAGATCACCTCAATTCCTGTTCTGACTGGGGTCTTGCTCAGAGCTTTCTATGCTTCAGCCTCTATTCTGTAAATAAAGCAACTTCCTCACCTAGCTCATACAGGATGTTACTGAATCAGTTTTTAAAAGAAAGAATTTAAATAGCATTTTAGTTAATTTGCTGTATGTGTAATACACACACATACCATGGCACAAATGCCAGCCAGAGGACAACTTGCAGGACTTGGTTTTGTCCTTCCAGGATGTGGGGCTGAGTTCCTCACATGCTGGTGGATCAGGAAGCCAAGAATGGGACCAGAAGCAGAAAGTGGGTTATCACCTTGATTTCCCAGTCCACTTCTGCTGTCGAGGCCATAGTCCCAAAGATTCTATAATCCTGCAAACAATGCCACCAGCTAGGGACCAAGTGTTCTACCACAGGAGCCCATGGAGGACACTTTAGACCCACCCATCACAGGAAGGGAGTGTTGATTTCTAGCTAGAAGTTCAGAATACACAGATGCATTTTTACCTGCCATTCAGTTGAAGGACTTTCTAAATTTTGATCTCCTTGGATGCCCTAGATCCTAGAATACATTTCTTTTCAGAAAAGTCATGTCTGATGGCACAGGCCACTTTTGCTACTGTGGTTTCCAAGGTCACCATTATTATTTTGAGAGGTAGTGTGGATTTTCTGCTACCTCAGGGCTGTCAGTGCTCTCTCACATTCCCCAGGAGCAAGAGTGTCCTAGAGCCTTAAGTCTCAGGAGACTCCTGGAGAACTGGGGAAAGGAGAGAGAAGGAGGAGACAAAGGCAGGGCCCATCAGCCTGATGGTGATCGTTATTCATAAGCTATAGATGTTTATTCTTTGGAGTTTATTGCTCATTAAGAACCAAGTGCAATGCTCTTAATTGGAGACAGGAGCTGGACTCCTAAGAAAGCGGGTGGAGAACATCTGAAAATCTAAACCTAAAATAAAACTGTAAACAGATTATTTTTGTAAGAATAAATCTTTATATACTCATTGGCGGAATCTTCTTTTTCTTTTTTCCCTCTCTTTCTTGAGCCCGAGAAGTTTGAGCCCGGTGGTTCCATAGTCAGGGGGTTTCCTGGGAAATAGAAGCTCTCCCGACTTTGGCCAGTGAATGTGTACCCTGTTTCGACCCATGTGTTTGCTTGATCTCCATCACAGTTCTTCCTAAAGGCCTCATGAGTAGGTACAATCAGCTATTGTTTGAATTAGATAGGCAAGGTATACTTGCTCCAAACCTCTACTTCTTTACTGCATGACATCTCAGAACCTTTAAATGCCAAATATATTATATGTAACATATACATACATATATACACATACATACACACAACATACACACACATACATATATATGGAACACAGCAAGAAGATAGCAATAAACATTCAAACTTGTATGACATACTTTTTTACCCATAGATTTTCCTCAGGACCAGTGGTGAAATGCCGCATTTATTTATTAGACACACATTTTCAAAAGAAGTGATTTCCTTAGGTTATGTTTGTCACTAAACTGTGAGGAAAATGAAGCAAAGGAGAAGTGGGGACGTTGGGGTCCTGGGGGATGAGTCTACATAGAGAGAGGGCTGCAGGAGAAAGCTTGTACTCTTTCGAAGATCAACCTACTTGCTGTCTTCAGCTGGTGACTGCTCAGAATGGCATGTGTTCCTACATCCTGTGCCTTTGTGCTAAGGACCTGGGTCATCTTGTGAAGCTGCCTCCCAGGCTGCCCAGAGAGTGAGCTCTCTCTTCCAGCCATCCCATTGCCTCTGGCAGAAGGGTTACTGGTATGACTGGGCATTCAGACAGGGAAGTGGGCTGACTGGCAAAACAGAGCAAGTGCGTGAGTGGAGAGAAACTGCTGTGCATCTGGGCTGTCAGGAGAGGAACCCGGGGCTCTATCTCAGCTCGGCATGAAAGGAAGCTGCCAGGGAACGGTTCCCAGATGGCGACTGGCCTGGATGGTTCACTCAGGGTTAGAAGAAGATTGTTAGGTTTCTCTGAGCAGTAGGTGTCAGCTTGCTTGTCATTTGCTAGAAGCACAAAGCTAAGATTTTGAGAGACCCATCTAGCTGACCAACCTCAACTGACAATTCTACAAATGATTCTTAGCGGAGATCAGCGCCGTTTCCAGGGGACAGCTTGCACACTCGGGAGACAGCTTTGGTCATCACAAGTGGGGTGGTGTTAGTTAGCATCTAAAGGATGCTGCGCAATGTCTACAGCATACAAGGCAGTCCCCGTGAACTCATCCAGTCCCACAGTTAGTAGCGTGGTGCAGACTCTGCAAAGCACAGCGTTTCTCTTAAAACTTTGTCTTTTTTGGAGAGATGGTCTTGTTACACAGCCCCAGTTGGCCTGGAGCTCTCAGTGCTCCTGCCTCAGCCACCTGAGTGCTGGTGGGATCACTTTGAGACGTAAGACAGAAAGCAGAGTCCCGGGCAGTATGGTGAGCAGAGCAAATGGCTGCAGAGTTTGTGGAAGATACAGAGTGTGCAGGTGCAGCCACTGGTCGTGCAGAAGGCAGAATAGTGCTATCTGGTCTTCCTGCAGGGATGAACGTGCTCCACATCCAAATCCAGTAAGCAGCTGGCCACATGTGCCTGCCGAGAAGAGAACATGCATGCAGACAGTTCCATTGGGAACGTGTGTGTGTGTGTGTGTGTGTGTGTGTGTGTGTGTGTGTGTGTGTGTGTGTGTTTGCAGGTGCACACCCGTGTGGAGGCCAGATATCAACCTTGGATAACATTTCTCAGTCTCTCTCTCTCTCTACTTTCTTTTTGGAGACAGGGTCTCTCACAGTTTAGAACTCATTAAATACGATGGGCTTGTTGGCCAGTGAGCCACAGGGATCTGCCTTCCTCTGCTTTCCCAGAACTATCGGGATTACACTCACCCATCACCACATGGATTCTGGAGATGGATTTCAGTTCTACATGCTTTTGTGGAAGCTAAGTTGCCTCCCTAGAGCATACATAGAATAATCTCTCACTGTGTACCCAAAGCTGCAGTTGGATTTGGGATTCTCCTGGCTAGGATTATGGCATGCACCAACCCTCTTACCTCTTAATTGACGGAGAGGCTGAGCAGTTCAGACCAAGTTGAGGGGAAGGGCTGCTGACAGTGTGTGAGGGAGGTCATAGTTCATATACAGAAATGGAGGGGAGGGCACTGTGTGGAAAAGACCCTGGGAAAGGTTGATTCAAGGGCAGATAGGTTCGTTATGGCAGAAGATGGGACCAGTGAGTAAGATCACATCTCAGGCAAAGGAAGCAGTATAGGCAGGCAGGAGAGAGCAAGGCATAGCTGCTCAGGAGAAAGTCAGGCCTCAGAATAAGAATACTGGGTCTCATGACACATAAGAGATGCATCATGCAAGCCAGGTAGCATTCCAGAGAGCTGGCTAACAGTATCTTATGCTTCAAGCCCAGGACACTCAGATAGAATAGAGAGAAGCGGTTTAAAAGATAAAATCATGATCCTGCCTGGACAGATTCTTACAGAATCTCCTGGAAAGTGGTAGGTGTGGGTCTGAGACCCATTCCTGTGTGACTTCAGGCACAGTGCTGTCCACCACACCCCATGAGAGCACAGGTCTTCATGTGGGCGCAGAAGTTGTAGAATGCAACAGGGAAAGCTGGCAAACAGCTAACTACAACTTTTGACAATTTGACAGTTTGCTGTAGGCGGCTCTGGTTTCTGGAACCCAGTTTACGAGATGACACAGGCAGGCTAACTGGCACCACAAAAAACCTCGTTTTCTGGGCCCAGTTTTCCTGCAGATAGCAGTCACGCATCAGACTTTTCCTAGAACTCTGTTAATGATCACAACTACCAAGTCTTGCTTACCGAGTTGTGTTGCAGCAGAAGCACAAGTGTCTGTAGCTTCGAGATCTTCAACTATAGGCAAATTTCCACACACGAACACTGGAAGTTTGCAGTAGCATTTGCTACTGAGGGAGGAAAAAAACCGACCCCCAACCCTCTGATGTAAGGAACATGTATGCAAAATTTGCTGGGTGGAAGCTGAGGTTGTAGAGCAGTTAGGACAGGGCTTGCCTAGCATTCTGGAAACCCTGGCTTTGATCTCCAACATCAAATAAAAATGGCCGTGGTACATGCATATAATCCCGTCACTGGGAAGGTGGTGGTAGAACTGCTCCAGGCTAACTTGGACTCTGTGAGACATTGCCAGAAAGGAGGAAGGAGAGAGAGAGAGACAGAGAGAGACAGACAGACAGAGAGAGACAGAGAGAGAGACAGAGAGAGAGAGAGAAAAAGAGAGAGAGGAGGGAGGGAGAGAGAGGGAGGGAGGGAGGGAGGGAGAGAGGGAGAGAGAGAGAGAGAGAGAGAGAGAGAGAAAAAGAGAGAGAGGAGGGAGGGAGAGAGAGGGAGGGAGGGAGGGAGGGAGAGAGGGAGAGAGAGAGAGAGAGAGAGAGAGAGAGAGAGAGAGAGAGAGAGAATAAAAGATAAAACTGACAATAAAATGATGCCAGGAACAGAAGCTAAACAGCACTGTGGGTATTAGTGTGTGGGCAGTGTTATTGCAGACTCCAGCCACCCATCCTTAACACGATCACTTCACAGCATAAAGGAAACATTAAATCTGTCTCCTCTGCTCCTTCAAGAGTTAAAATCTGTAGCAAGAACGCCAGCTAGCAGCTAGCAGAACCCCAGGTAACAAGGCAGATGCATTTCACCTCTGTCTGCTTTACTAAACCCTCCCCATCCAGCCGTCCCTTTCTCCCCTTCAGGCACTTTGGTTTGAATAAGATATGTTTTCAAACTACTTTGTCTCTTAATTTTTAAACCCTTGTTTATTTTAACTCAAATTTAATCCATATGTTTCTGATTCATTTACACTTAACTCATCAAAATGTTGTTTCATAAAATTTTCTTTGATGTTCAAATTGCTTTTGGAGCTATTTTTATTTTTAAAAAAATAAAACTTCCCTACTTAGAAACAGAAAGTTCCATTTCATTGCTATTTAACAACTTGGGGTCCACAGGGTTGAGCTTAGTTCATTATTTAAATGAAATAATGTATGTAAAATGCTTCATAAACTCTAAGGCAAGTATTGACTGCTAGCGATTAGTGTTGCTATTGTTACCAGGACTATGTAGTCTGCAGAAGGTTCTGGGTCTTTCTTCCCACAGTCAGCAGCAGTGAACTGTTTTTTTTTCCTCCAGTTTATAATGCTGTTTTTTTATCCTATGACTTTCTCGTTCTCAGTGATACGGTAGTACATATGTCTAGTGGAAAGACAATGGAGTATGTCATCAATTCAGAGAATGATGTCAACCATATAAAATGAATCCTTGTTAACATAACGATTAGTTAGGGATTAGGGATGGTAGTGTGATAGGGTGGCCCTTAGTGGGAACCAGAGCTAAGTTAGCTTTCCCTCACTGGGGCTGGGGTCTTCTCAGGGTGTTATTGGAATGAACTGATAGACTTTGGCAGAACAAAGATCCATTAAGAAAATAGTTTTAAGGCTGGGAAGAGGGTCTCTCAACTGCTTGATAAAGTGTCTGCTTTGCAAACACAAGAACATGAGTTTAATCTCTGAAATCCACAAATGTGAAAACACACAGACACACACCAACATATGTGAACCCACAAAAAATGAGGCTTGGATTCAGTTACCCTGAGCCCTGTGGGGAGTGACATAGTCTCTCTGTGTCTCTGTGCCTCTGTCTCTGTCTCTCTCTGTCTCTGTCTCTCTGTCTCTCTGTCTCTCTCTCTCTCTTTCTAGGTAGACACAACTCTATGGGTTGGTACTAAACAAAGATCTGTGAGTTGGAAGCTTGGTTTTCAACATAGTATTTAGAGGTAGAAGACTTGAGGAGGTGGGCCAGGAAGCTGCTTAGGGTACCTTGGGAGGAATTAATGTAATTATCACAGGATCACATTATCTTCTGGGAGAGCAAGTGATTACACAACAGTGAGACTGCTTGTGCCTAGTCCTTTGGCTTCTTATTATGCTGGGTGATTTCTCTCCTGCTGGCATGTGATTCTACCATGCAACGCTCTCCTTTACGAGGTCCTCATGAGGGTTGGGTGATATCAAAACCACGTTCCTAAAACTCTGGAGAAATGAACCCCCTTTTCATAAAATACTCAACCTATGGTATTTTGTTATAGCAACACAAAATGAACTAAGATGGACACACAACGTGGTTTAGGATCAGATGGTAAAACCTAGGCAGAGCAGCCTTTTCCTTCTAGGCAGAGTCTAGTCTTTCCCTGGTTTGTGTGAGTGCTTATCCACTGGTAACCATGGCCATGCTGGCACACTGTGGCTGGCACAGAGGGAGAATGGTGGTCAGGAATCTGCTGTCTATAGGAGATAGGAGACAAGTTTTGGCAGCACACAGCTGTTATCTGCAGCAACACCACACTATTAGGGTTTCTATTGGTTAGGATTTCTATTACTGTGAAGAGAAACCATGACCACGGCAACTCTTATAAGGAAAACATTTAATTGGGGTGGCTCCCCCACAGTTTCAGAGGTTCAGTCTGTTATCATCGTGGCAGGGAGCACGGTGGCATGCAGGCAGATGTGGTTCTGGAGAAAGAGCTGAGAGTCCTACATCTTGCAGGCAACAGAAATTCGACTGAGACACTTAGTGGTATCCCGAGCATAACCCCAAAGCCCACCCCCACAGTGACACACTTCCTCCAGCAAGGCCACACCCACTCCAGCAAAGCCACATTTCCTATTAGTGCCACTCCCTAGGAGATTACAGGGACCAATTACATTCAAACTTCCACAGGGCTGGTGAAACACACACAACATATACAAGCCTGGGTCCCCAGAAACACTTTTGAGTGTCAGGTGTGTGGGGGTTACAGGGAGGTCATCCCCATGCGTCTTCATGACCTCACCCCAAGCTGGAATCCAGTGAGGCCTGGGGGCCATTCAGGATACACAGCATACAGCAAAATGGCTGATTTGTTGCATGTCTTGACAATTGTGTAAAAGGTCTTGACCATGCCATCCAAAGTGAACAGGGAGCCCTTGTCTCCGGGAAGCTGACCCTGATGGGAGTGTGGAACACACACCTCTAGCTTTCCACACTGTCCCTGTGGCACACCAGGCTGCCCTGAGGAATTTGGAAGCAAACAGGAAAACTCTGGGCCACACAATGGAGGGACCAGGCTTTGCCATTCACACATCAGTCTTTGTGGGTGAGTGGCTCCAAGCCTTCTGATTCTTGCCTTATGGAACAATTGGCCCCTTCAGTTAACTTGCCAGCAGCAATCGGTTACTCCTCCTAGCCATAAATTACAACTATTCTTTTTTTGAGGGGGAAGAAATTAAAGTAACAAAGGGAAGGGGCTATAAAGAAGGAAACTGTGTCGGAACAGCAAAGGTTTGAGTAATTAGTTGGGCCTTTGGTTTAGGGTTGACTGACTTTCAGTTTGAATTTTGATTTGGAGTATAATTGGAACAAAGAGACCCCACTTTAATCTACCTTTCCAGCTGAGATTGTGATTAGATGGGTGACAATGACTGGGGTGGGGGGGGGCAAGCCTTGTTACAGGGATTTTCATCGTGATTCAGCAACTTCATTGGTTGTTGTTTTATTTCTTTAGAATTCTGGTTTTGAGTTGATAACATCCTCCCCTTATTATTGGTTGGATCTCAAAATGTCTCTTCTAGGCTCATGACATATCTGAACACCAGGTCCCTGACTGAGGATGCTGTTGGGTACATGGGGGACTTTCTGTACATGTGGCCTAGCTGTTAGACACATACCAACAGGAGTAGGCTTCACGGTTATAGGCCAGCCTTGGTGAAGATCTATCTGTCTCTGCTTCATGTTTCCTGCTGCAGTATAACCTACTACCTCATGCTATGGCCACCACTGATCAAACCACGATGGATTGTATCCTTTCAACCTTGAGCTGAAATACATCTCTTTTCCCTTAAGTTGCTATAAGGAAGGAAGGAAGGCAGAAAGGAAGGAAGGAAGAGATAAAAGTTTTATCAAGTATTCTTCTGTTTCATGAAACAAGCAAGAGAACTAACAATATCCATTAAACTGTTCATTATGGACACTGTACAAAACCACCTTGTCCACCCACACATAATAGAAAAGCTGCTGGAGGCCGTTCATTCCACTGGGTCTTGTTTGAAAAAAAAGGGGAAATTTCCCAGGTGGCTGATGGTTTTTCATTGTTCTCAAGGCACCTGGAAGAACTGGCTGGCTCTCAATTTTTCTGAGAAACGAAGAACGTAAAATGAAAGAAGAAAGATAGGGTTCCAAAGTCCACAGAGCAAGGCCACCTGGTTCTACAGAGAAAACACTGACTATTTGCTAGCATGAGGCTGGTTGGGCTACCCCCACTGAGATCAGATTTTTATATTTTCTCTGGAACTGGGATTTTTGTACACCAGGCACAATACCGTAGGGGTATTTACAGTGTAAGCATTTTTTTTTTCTAAAGCAAACATCTGCACTCTCTGACTGGCTAAACCCCTCATCCCCAGATGCAGTAGATAGAACCTTCTTGGTAAGCAGGTGCGTCCTAGCTGGAAGGAAGCCTTTCTTTGGGCCTGACTCCCAGAGTGCTTGGACATTTTTCTCCTTCCAGAGATGTAACCTCATGACTTCTGAGAGCAGTTGAAAGGGTGATTCATTTCTTATTTTCCCCTTGATTAAAAAAATAAATAAAAAAGGGCTTGGCTATTGCAATTGGAGGGGAATGACTGGGTGGCTTCGGGAGGAAACTGAAGATATTGTCAGAACCATTACACAGGCACTTTATCTTCATTTTCTTTTTCTTGTTTTTAGTTTCCCTCCTTTCCTCAAAGTGGGGGTGGGGGAGGGTGGTGGCTGTGGGGGGTGTGGAGGGGTCAGGAGAAAGGATTAGAAAGGGAAACAAAAAACCCAAAATATTGAAACTGCTTTACCATATAGAATGTCAGTGGTATGTGTGTGTGTGCACCGTGTGTGTGTGTGTGTGTGTGTGTATGCACGCGGGCACTGTGTGTGTGCACTTTGTATGTGGTTATGTATGTTTGGGTACACACATGCCACTGAGAGTCAATATTTTCACTTCTACCTTGTTGGAGGTGGAGTCTCTTTGCTGTTTTTCTACTTTGGATGTAAAACACCCTGGCCAGTGAATTTCCCAGGATTCTTTTGTCTTTACCTCCTATCTCTGCTGGAGTGCTGGGATTACAGATGTGCATGCCAGCATGCCTGGTTTTACCTGGGTTGTGGGGATCTGAACCCAGGTCCTCATGCTTGTGTGACCAGCACTTTACCCACTGAGCTATCTCCAGGGTTATTTTTTTTGTAGGTTCCATAGGTGCAGTTGCAACGTCACAAAAACTTTCTGAAGATAAGATTTTAAAAAACCATGCAGAGGTGGGGTGAAGGGGTCAGAGACATTCGTATATTTACACAATCGGTGTATATCAAATGTCTACTCGGTGTTGGGGTTTAGGTTACTGCAGGGATGAAGGCAAACAGCACCTCTTGTAAGGGACCAAAAAAGTGAATCCTCGATAGCTAACCTCAAGACTGTCACAGTTCCAACTCTTAGACATTGTTGGATAGTGGGCAAAATGATAAGTGCTATACAGGAAAAGCTGCCATATTGGTGTGATGTTAAAAACCCTTGCTTAAATTATGGGAATCTAAGTCCCATAGCATTATGGGAAGATGACAACTCAGTAACGGGAGGTTGAGTTTCTGTCTGTTGTGTTAAGGGATCACATGAAAATGTTTAGCCCTCCACAGGGCCTCAGCTTTCCTGTAAGCAGAGAAAATTGGAAGGGCTTTTGATTGACTTCCAATTGCATAATTATGCAAATTGCTAGTGGTTTGGATCCAGAGAATTTGTGATGGGTGAATGAGGTGCTTGGTGTGAGGGCTACTTTGGAGGAGATAAAGGTTAGACTATAGGCTGGAGGCAGGGAACAGCATATAGGGTTAGTGATATCATCTACTTTACATCCAGCTTTCTGACCTTGGGTCTTGGCTCAATGTGTACAAGATTTATAAACAATGGAAATGCATTTCTCACAGTCTGGAGGTTGGCAGTCTTGACTGCATTCCCGTGTGTGGTGGGGCATCTTCTTGGATGAAGATATCAACTTTTGCTGTTTCCCTATGGCATAAAGAGGACAAGAGAGCTCCCTGTATGGGTATTTGGGTCATGACTGTTGCTGGTTACCTCTCTCAGACACTCCTTGGGGGAGGGGGTGAGAAGACACAACACCAACCACTCAGGCACTGGGAGTCAGTGAGTAACAGAGCATGTTGCAGACTCCTTTATTAAGGAAGTCAGACCTGCCTTTATACCCCCTTCCAAGGTCCTATTGGCTCAGGCGGCTGACTCTGCTATATTGTCTTTTCCTCATTGGTGTCTCTGGGTCAGGTATTTCTCTGTCAGCGTCTCTGAGCTTTGAGGCAGGCTTGGCGGCTTGGCTCAGGGAGGAAGTGCCTGCCCCACATGGAAATTAGGGTCTTAACATCTCAATTTGGGAGTTGCATAAATATTCAGCACATATACTACCCACAAGGTTGCTGTGAACTAGCCCACAGACTCAGCCCAGCACACCAAGTCTGCTACAGCAGATGCTCAGCATGGGTCATGAGGAGAAAATTTGTTTTATGGCACACTAAAACATTACTGGCCTTTCACTCTTGTTCTCTTAGAATGTTTCCAGGCCTCAGGGCACACAGCATTGTAAGAGACTGAAGGCAGAGACAGCTGTTAGAGTCCACCTGCCTTCTATGAAGCCACCCCGCTAGCATTTCCCCAAAATGTGAAACAATGCACTCTTTTCTTTTCTGTTGTTTTAGAAAAAAATTTTAAATACTATAGCATCTTCAAATTGTTCTCAGTTTTCATATTCTTATCACCACTCCTCTCTCTGGTCTCTTGTATCTTTCTTATAAGATTTCTTATGACATCTCTAGAACACAACCCAGGACAGTTGCCTATTCTTCAAGGTCCTTAACTAGGTCACATTTGCTGAATCCCTTTTCCATTCTCTTAACACATTCACAGGTCCCAGAGTTCAGCACATAGATGGTTTTGAGGCACCACTTTAACCCAGTTTAATTTTGGCTATTTATTAATTGGATTCTTGATGTATACAATAAACAAGGTACAGCTGTTAAGCTCTGCAAAAGTAGATATTGTCTTAACTGTGGGTTCATCCTTTTTATGTACCTGCCAACAACTTTCCTCACAAACCTGCATTCCAGGCTTTGCTCTATTTTTTCCACTGACTGCTTCTTCGCCTCTCCTACTTACTTCAAGAGTATATATGCTTTTTTCTCAGCTTCGTGCAGTATTCACAAAATGCAATGATTTCAGTTATTTTTCAATCTCTTTCTCCTCCACCAGGCTCCCAAGCCATCATTCCCCAGATGGTAATTCATAAGCCATTTGTCCTGTGAAGTTGTATCACACCAAAGAACAGAGCTTATGTGGCCAAAACATTTTAAGAAACTTTGCATTTTATCCTCCCTTGTGGAGACTCATGGTATGCATTGGCAGACTATAGGTTCTGAGAAGTCCTGCAGAGACAAGAGGGTGTGGTAATTGGACACAGCATTCTTCAAAATGACTTGCTCATAGAATCCTTTTCCTGATTACAGTTACATTGTGAGAAATACAGTTTTTGATGCCTTGAGGCCAGAATCAAATGGTGTCTGTTTTGCATAGTTTATTGCTGTTCTTTTCTTGGCTTATGTAGGTGTTTCTCTCTCTCTCTTTCTCTCTCTCTCTTTCTCTCTCTCTCTCACACACACACACACTCTCTCTCACACACACATGCACACGTGCACATACACATGTATGCACATGCCAGCTGGATTCATCAAATACAAAAATGATGAGGCCAAATCTCATTCCTGAAGTTGCTTAGCACTGAATGACGGGTGCCTAAAAACTTACTTATAATACTTGGAAAATTAAAAGTAATTCAGGCCAGGACTGTGAATGGGAAGGAAAAACCCAGCCCAAAGGCTGAGAACCAACCTGATATTTAAACAGACACAGACAGGTCATTCAAGCTCCCCTTGAACTTTGTGGACTGCCCTTTTTCTGCAAGGGAACAAGAAAATCAAATCTGTGGCCACAAAGCCAAACAGAAAGAAACAGCTGTCTTCAGATAAAGAATGAAAATTGTTATAGAAAAGATCAAGTGAGGATTAAGACTCCAAGTCAGGTCTCTATTGTGCCCTGAGCAGCCACAGAGAACCCCACTACTCAGATCCAATTGTGTCTGCGAACTGCAGGCAGTCACTTTGAGGCAGTGAACCTGTAGCTTGTGGCCAAAGGTTGTGCATGAGTTTTCCAATTGCAGCCACCATCATTTATCAGAAACGAAGGTTCTCTTGACACAGGAAGCAGTAATGGCCTCCCTTGGGGATGGTGCCAGAGGTCAGGGCAGTCATAGGTAGATGAGCCATTCCCACAGTTGCTCTGTGGCCTTGCTGAGTCCCTTGCTGTTTAAATCTGGGAGCTGTTTCAACCAAATTCATGAGAAATTAATAAGCAATCTTTCCTGTGTGTTCTGCTAAAGTCCCTGAAGAGAGGGCCTGCCATGGTTCAGTAGAAGAGATTAAGGATTTGGGTTGGGTTACCTGCTTTGTCATTGTGAATGATAGGAAAGGTAACTTATGAGACATTGTGTTTAGTTGACACATTTGAATACGCCATTGTGAGTCTGGACATGTAGCTCAGTTGGTAGAGCATTGGTTTAGCAGGCTCAAAGCTCTGGGTTTGATGTCCAACATTGTGTAAATCAAGCATGGTAGTACTTACTTTGGAAGAGGAATCCAGCCTTTGGAAGAGGAATCCAGGAGAGTGTGTTCAAAGTCAGAAAGACACTGTCTCAAAACAGCCAAAAACAAGTTAAAAATATTTAGCCTAACTCTATCTTTATACAGAGTTATAAATCCTAGAGGTAATATTAGTAAAGAGCACATAGATATGAATAATGTCAACTTGACACAAGCTAGAGTTCTCTGGGAGAGGAAGGTTCCATTGAGGAATCATCCCATCAGATTGGCCTGTAGGCAAGTCTGTGGGGGCATTTTCTTGATTAATGATTGATGTAGGAGGGCCTAACCCACTGTGAGTGGTTGCTACCCCTGAGCAGTTGGGCCTTGGCTGCGTAAGAAAAGTAGTTGAGAAAGTCAGGAGGAAGAAGCCAGTAAACAGTATTTCTCCATGGCCTCTGCTTCAGTTCCTGCCTCCAGATTCCTGCCTTGATATTTGTTTTCTTAGCTTATCCTAGTGATGGTCAACTGTCCTTTCCACCCCAAGTTGGTCTTGGTCAGAGTTTTATCACAGCAGTAGAATGTTCACTAGAACGTGATATATATTAAGATAGAAATTAATACAAAGGACATACATATAATAATCTTCAGTGAACAATGGCAAGAAAACCAAAGAAGTTTGTCTTGATAGGGTTTCTATTGCTGTGAAGAGACACCATGGCTACAGCAACTCTTATAAAGAGACATTTAATTGGGGCTAGCTTACAGTTCAGATGGGAAGCATGGTGGCATGCAGGCAGACATGGTACTGGAGAGGTAGCTGAGAGTTCTACATTCAGATTAGTAGGTAGCAAGAAAACAGAGAGAGACACTGGGCCTGACTTGAGCTTCTGAAACCTCAAAGCTCATCCCCTCTGACACACTTCCTCTAACAAAGCCACATTTATTCCAACAAGGCCACAACTCTTAATAGCGCTACTCCCTTTGAGTTTATGGGGATCATTTTCATTCGAACCACCATAGTGCTAGTAAGCCTTGTTCTAGTATCCTTCTTTACCATTTCATTTTAATTTTAATTGTGTTCTTTATTTGTGAAGCTGACCATTTTAGTTTACTGTCTTAAAGAAGAGATGACTAGATGAAAAGAAAAGGGACTTCTGAATTTTGAGTTTTTCAAACTGGACAATGAAGGAAGAGAAAGAAAATTCATGTAGCATGAATAATACAAACCCAGAGACAGATACTGGGGTTTAAGCTGAAGAGCAGAGAAGCAAAGCAGCCAAGCCACCAGAGAGCTCTTACCTATACCAAGGCTGGGGAGATCCTGTCCTCAGTGTGGCTGGAGACTAAATGCCTGACTGAATGCCGAAAGCTGAATGCCAGCTCTGAGACCCTGCTCCTGTTTTATATACCACTCTAGTGTGGGATTAAAAAAGGTATGAGCTCTGTTTCTCTTTTCACTGATTCACTCTCATGTATCCTTGGTGGCCTTGAACTCACAGTGATCCATCTGCCTCTGTCGGATTAAAGGTGTGTGCCACAACTAACTGTCTGGACTCCATGGTTATGACTAGATTTGCATTCTGATCTCCAAGCAAGATTTATTAGATCATAAACAATATATCGCCACAGATACATGCTGCAGACTTACCCCAAACCTGAAAAGTGGCCAGATCGTGTGTTATGAGTGCACGGTACACACTGGATTTTAGAGTCTTAGTTAAAAAAAAAAGATCTGGGATCATCTAGGAGACATGCCTCCAGGCTCATCTGTGAGGAACTTATATTTATTTTATGTTATATATTTATTCTATATTCTATATATTATTGCATTTATTTATAAATTTTATATTATATATGTTTATATTATAGTGTCTAGTGATGCGTCTGAGGGGAGGGCAGCGCTATTCCTGGGCTTGTGTCCTGGACTAGATTAAAAGGAAGAATCTACTGTTCTTTCCTTTCTGACTGAATGCAGTATGGCCATCTGGCCCATGTTCATGCCACCATGTCTCTCCCACCGTGATGGACTGTATCCTAGGACTATGAGCCAAAATAAACCTCTTCTCTCTTAAGTTTCTTTTTGTCAAGGTATTTTGTCAGAGCAAAGAGAAAAGTAACTAAGACACCCTTATACATGTGTTAAGACCTAACCCATATAAAATGGCATTTGGAGATGGGCCTGTAGGAGACAATACAGTCTTATAAAGGTAGATTAAAGCTCTTATAAAAGACACCAGGGGATTTCATTGCTCCCTTTGTCATCCACAAAAGTGCCCACCCCTATAAACTGTCCAAGGTAACTGGGCCTTCACGACCTCATCCATTCGCCTTGCCTGAAGAGAATTTGCACATAGCCCATGGCAGAATAATGTCCCAGACAGGAACAACTCCCAGATTTGAGGATGCTCCCTGTATAAAAATAGAACATGATAGACCAGACACCATATAACCTTCCAGCCTCCAGAACAGTGTGAGTTACATTGCTCTCTCTTTCCCTCTCCCTCCTGAGCTACTCAGTCTGTGGTGTGTTGCTGGGGCAGCATGAGGTGATTAAGACAATAGCAGCTTAAAGAAAAATGTAGCAGTCAAATGTGGGGGGGGCACACCTTTAATCCCACTACAAAGGATCCTGAGGCAGGAGGATTTTGAGTTGCAGGTCAAGGCATGGAGAGATGATTGAGACTGTCTCTAGACATGGTTCTATTTTCATGAGGTATGGGTATGTGTGCTTCCTGCACTAGAAGGCATGGCAACCAGACACAAAAAAACCAAAAAACCAAAAACACAACCCCCCCAAAACCGTGTGGCTGCCTAAGGTGACCATTCCTTCACAGCCTTATCTGAAGAGAGTTCCCACACAGCCCAAGGCAGGGAGGTGTCCCAGATGGGGAACAGCTATTGGACCTGAAGATGATCCAAGGCTAATGGAGCCTGACTTAGCCATGACCGAACAGACCAACAGCCGAGGGCCATACAGGCTGACTGGGGTCTCAGGGCAGAGCGTCAGAACCTGTGGTGGGGACTTTGTACGAAAGCTTTCTTGCAGGACTTAGGGTTTTCAGGAGAAAGTGAGCGAGGGAGGTAGGCAGATGGATGCAGAGGAGGACCTTTGAGCTCTGGGGTATGAGTTGACCACAGCCTTTGTTCTGCTGTGTGGCTCGGGTTCTGAACTTCTAGGTTCGATGCCAGTGCCTGGTCATAGAGGGCCCCAAATGGGCTCCCTTCATCAGGTCCCTCAAGGCAC
This sequence comes from Mesocricetus auratus, assembly GCF_017639785.1. Lineage (NCBI taxonomy): Eukaryota > Metazoa > Chordata > Mammalia > Rodentia > Cricetidae > Mesocricetus > Mesocricetus auratus. Next base: position 155,925,677 of record NW_024429266.1, read on the forward strand.
CCATGGGAGATAAGGCTCTTAGCAAAGGGATATACCGCTGCTAATGATGCTGCCACCAACTGCAGAAATCAGGAGCAGGGGTCTGGTCAGGAATCCTGGGCTGACCTTCCACAGAAGTGCAGGCACAGAACAGCCAGAGGGAGAACAGCACTCCCTACCCCAGGCTCTTTAGAGTCTGAGGCAGGAAGATGACAAACTCAAGGCCTGCCCTACTGTAGCAACTTATGCCACTTGTCTCAAAGGTTTTTTGTTTTGTTTTGTTTTGTTTGTTTTCTGAAGTACTGGAGTTAAAGCTTGGTGGTAGAGTGCCTCATCACCAAGTATTAAGTACTAGCCTCAACTCCCAGTATTTCAAAAATAGGTAATTAAAAAATTAAAAACTAGATTTAGGACTGGAGGATGGCTCAGTCAGCATAGTGCTTGCTATACAAGCATGAGCACCTAGGTTTGGCTCCAGCACTCATGTGAAAGCTGTTTGTGATGATGTGCCTATAACCTTAGATTTGAGGAGGCAGAGGCCAGAGGGGTTGGGGGTGGGCAGCCAGTCTAGCCATTCTGTGAGTACCAGGTTCAATGAGAGATTGCCTAAAAATCTAAGATGGAGAAGTAATTGAGGAAGTCACCCCTGGCCTCTGCACTCACATGTACATGTGTGTCCACACACATATATGTCCCCCAACATATATTCAAAGTTTATCTTTCATTATAATGATGCCTAATGCTTGTCAAGTGAACCCCAAAGCTTGACAGGATGTGTACGAAGAAATCAAAGACATCTGACGATAAATATATATGACTTTCTCATAAAGAAAATGATTTATATGGTTTGGATGCAATATGGGCTTTGGTCATGCTGGTGAGAAATATTTACACATTCCAGTGGTTCTATGATGCAAAGTCCAGGTGGGTCTGAAATGGACTGTGACGAATCTGGAATGATGATGCCGGCACCGTAAATATCTCATTAGCAGATTGCCACCACTTACAAAGAAGAAAGCTTTTATTGACTTCATTCATGTGGACACCACATTTTCAAGAGGATTGTGCAAACATTTAGATTTGTTTAATTCAAGGCAAAAACAATAGGGACCAAAGAAAGTTGCCAGTAACGCATGGGATTGTTTTGTGTATCACTTAATACACGCCCAGGCAACGGGTTGTTTTTCTTCTTCCATTTTAATTTGCTTAACTGATGAGCCAAATCAATTCCAGTTATTATGCTTATCCTGCCCTAGTTTGTAAAGCATCAAAGAAGAACTTGAGAAACTCAAAAATTAGGACCAATAAAAGGTTTGTCTCCTACACCTGTGTAAAAAATATCCAATGATTTGTGAAGCTGTTGTCAGCATCAAAAGTTCTGGAGAGTGCTTCTGCCCATGTCTCCAGACTCTCTTGCTCATTACATCACTTTCTTGTTGTTGGTTTGGGGCTCTTCTGCCCTCTCCATTGTAACTATCTCCATCATGCGCTATACAGTGTTTTTGTTCCTGCTGCCCACTTACAAAACAAATGAATTCTTTCAGGGCATCTTCCAGGATCCATTGATGCTCAAAGCTTCCTATCTCCAGGAAGCTTACCATGAGTATGGAATTATCAATGGACTAACAGAGATATTGGCTTGATAGCTTGAAGCTGGCTTCTTTGGTGGCTTTTGTTCAACTGAATGCTTATAGAGAGTCATGTACAAATCGACTAATATCTTGCACCGCCAAAGCAAGTTGCTTGGCCTTTAGAAACACATTCATTTCACCCTCATGATATCCTAACTGCCTCCACTTCCGAGGGCCAGGGATCTGACCCTCTGAAGGGGGTCACTGAGCATGCCAGGACTACAGCCCCCTCCTTCTTTTCTTCCCTCTCTCCCTGATGCCTTCCTTCCTTGACAGAGTCTCATTTATCCCAATCTGCCTTTGAACTTGTAGCTGAAGACGACCTTGAACTTCTGATCCTCCCAACTCCATTTCCCAGTGCTTGGACTATAGACCCTGTTATGTGATGTTGGGGATGGAAACGAGGGCCTCATGTATGCCATTCTACCAACAGAGCCAATCTCCAGCCCTTGCTTTTTCAGCAGGTCAATTTCCTTTCTTTGGCAACGACTTATTCTTCAGTTGACAATGACCACCCCAAAGAATTCTATCTACAGATAACCCATGAAGCTATGATGGCTATGCCATTAGGGTTTTGCATTTGATAAGAGAGTGATCTGTGTAATTTTCAGGGAGTATGTACCTAATGGCAGGTAATGTGTTATTTTATAGCTGATCTTATTTGCAGAGACACAGGAATAAAGACTGGCAGAAGGCCCCACCATTAACTGAGGAGCCACTACAGTTGTTGACTGCTGAAGGAGAGGGAACCATTCTTCCTTGAGGGTGTATGGTCAACTGAATGTTTCCTATGCTTCAGTTGATGGCCTACACCCATGTGTTGTGGAATATTACCTTAATTATTTAAAGATGTGTTACATTTGTTTATGTTGAGGAATATTACTATAACTATGTAAAGATATGTTGCTTTGCCTGACTAAGGCACCAGATTGGTCTAATAAAGAGCTGAATGGTCAATAGCTAGGCAGTAGAGGGAGGAATCTAGACTGGAGGAGAGAAAGAGGGAGGAAGAGAGGGAGATGCCTGGGGCCATCCAGACATGGAAGAAGCAGGAAACTAGGACACACAGAATGAAAGGTAAAAAGCCTGAGGCAAAACATAGATGAAGAGAAACAGGTTAAATTAAGGTATAAGAGTATAATATAAGGTCCAGCATTCATGATTAATAGTAAGTCTCCAAGTCACAATTTAGGGGCTGGTGGTCCAAGAAAGTCTTTTACACCTATGTGCATGCAGGTAACACTAAATGGATCTTTACATATAGTAAAGATACATGAAGGTGGGAGAGGAATGTGTTGGTGGCATCAAGTGGGGTCTAGGAGAGAGGAATAGGGGATTGATATGATCAGAATACACTATTACATGTATGGAATTATAAAGAATCCATGTTGATATGATCAGGATACACCATTACATGTATGGAATTATAAAGGATCCATAGACTATATTATAAAAAAGCTGGGACTGGAAGAGCCAAGTTGGATCATGGGTTGGGGAAGGGTTTGGAAGGAGTCTGTTTAATGAGTAGGGACACCTCACTAGCCTGGGATGCTTCTCTATGGACTCTGTTCATGTAATAGAGACACAAACATCCACACAAATTTTCTAATAAAATAATAATGACAGGCTGCTGAGGAAATGTAAAGGTACGTACTCCAAGGAGTTTTCTAGTATCCTCAAACTAGGGAATTACTGGTTCTGCCTGCCTGTGTTTTTCCATGTACCATCTTTTTTTTAAAATAAGATTTATTTATTAAGTATACCATGTTATTCCCAGAAAAGGGCACCAGATCTCACCATGTTGTTGCTGGGAATTGAACTCAGGTCCTCTGGAAGAGCAGACGCTGCTCTTAACCTCTGAGTTTTCTCTCTAGCCCTCCATGTACTATCTTAACCCAAATGAGATGGCCGACTTATTAAGGATGGGGGAGCATTCTGGCTGCCATAGCTCAGGTGTAAGAATCCTTGTTCCTGGAAAATTCTAGGAGAGTCATTTGTGATTCACTGCGGTCTTCACATAAGCCTTGGAGAAGGCTCAATGGCAGTGTCCACCATCTCTATCACCTAAGCTTTGTAGTCACCAACCCACCCTAGAGTTACAATCAACTGCAATTGCGTCACATTCCAAATGTGTTTGCAAAAGCAAGCCCAGAGCAAGAACAAAAATGGGACAAATCCTCATTTGGATGAGTTGGGACAACGTGAACTGGGGAGATGGAGTGAGAACATGGGTTCAAAGAGCCAAGTCAGGGAGGCACTGGAACAATGCAAATGACAAGAAGAAGCTATGAGATGGAGGTAGAAGGAAATCCAAGCGAAGGGCATCTGAGAACAGGAAGGTATTTTATGGAAGGCGTGGTTCACAGGGAAGTCCTAGTGAAGTCAAGAAGGCAAAGGTAAAGAATACATGGATGCTGTGACAGGTCATAGCGATGCAACAACCATTAGCAGCCATCATGGGTAGACAAGGCAGACTGACAGTCATGAGCTAGACTGCAGGTGACTGAAGAACCGAGCCTTTCTCTCTGGCACAGGATGAAGGGCTGCTCCTATGAGATTATGGGGACTTATGGATCACAGATGTCAGGTAAAACTGACTCTGAATAACACAGAACCCTCCCTCTCCCAGCTTACTCTTGTGTTGTCTTTGGCATGCTGGAAATGGCACAAGTACAAAGACTGCATCAATGTAACAGCCCTCAACTATTTTCTGACTACCACCGAGACAGTTGGGCCAAAATCAACTAAGAGATTACACTTATGGGTGTGATAGCTAACTACCCACTGTTTGCTGCTTGCGCTGAGATAGTAATGATGAACTCTGCTAATTAGGCCCTGTTTATATTTCCATTATCACAGCTAATTACCTGTTTAATCCAATGATATGCTCTTAAAAATATCACTAGGGTTCTTCTTGCTTAGCCTATTTTAAGCATCTGAACAATGCCTTCTTTATCGACTGGGTGCCCTTGCCAGTCACGGCTTCTTTTACTTGAAGAAAGCAAAGGATACACAGAACATCATATGCAAATTACAGAAGCTGTGTACTCCCATTGTTCTTCCAGGAGAAATATGGTCCTTGGCTGGGCAAGTTCAGAGTCAGCAGGCATGAATTATAAAGTCTATTTAATATATCCATTCTCATTCTAGAAGTGGACAGAAGTTTCTTGGGAGATCAACTGGATGCCACCACCAACGCATTTCTATGATCCCATTATAGTTTTGGTCATTAAATGTTTTCATATGTAGTCACTATGATGACAAAATTTCTAAAAAATTATGTTGCTCAGAAATGTGTTTTGGTTTTTAAGTTCCAGATTTCTAAAAGGGTGATTGGTGGTTTGTATGATCATGGAACAATATCTGCACTTTATAAATGGGAGAGATTGAGGCCTTGATTGGGAATAGTGGTCTTGGACAGAGGTGCCACCTGTAGAAATAGCAAAGTGGAGCTGAAATTCTAATGTCATGCTTGTCCCAGTGACCTCCACCCACCAGGGCATGCTGAGAAGACACAGTGGCAGTTTAGGCCCTAAGCTCACAAAGACCTTGTAGAAGCCTAGCTTCACTCTGGGCCCTGTTTGTCTTGTCTAGAGAATAGGGATGGCAGTAGTTGCCATAGCACTTATTTTGTTGATTAAATGAGAAATGGCACAGTACGGTTCCCAGTGAATGCAAGCTGCCCGTGATAACACAGACCCAGAGAAAATATTTAAAATCCTTGTAAACTGAAAATTGATCACCTTTTCCCAAGGCTGACATGTTAGCATTTTGCACCTTGATACTTCTGGGCATGCATGGGTTAAGTTAATGGAGGTGGGAGGATCCATCTTAATTGTGGGAGGCACCATTCCATGGACTGAGTTAAAGGAAGAAAATGAGCTGAGTGTGAACACTCATCACTCTCTGCTTCCTGACTGTGGTTGCAATGTGACCAGCCACTTCAAGTTCCTGCCACCATGACTAACTACACCCTTGAACTGAGAGCCAAAGGAAGTTGCTTTTGTCAGGTTGTTTTTATCACGGCAGCAGGAAAAGCAGCTAGCATACAGGTGTCCATGAAATAGTGGCAGAAAGTGAAGCGCTTAGTATGTCAAATCACCAGTTTTCTGAGGTTGGTTTTGGAGGAATAAGATACCTTATCTTTACGAGGACAGGGATGGAGTTGGGGTGGGTACTCCAAGAGCTAAGCAACTCTCCCAAAGTCACACAGGCAGAAAGGTGCAGTCCAGGCTGGGATCTAGATCTTCTTTAACAGTGATGTCTTTACTGTGCTTCACATTCTTCCATTTACTGTGGAATTTCTAGTTTCGATGCCACCATGTTATGTGTTTCTCATTTTTAAAACTTCTTCTTATAAGCCATTGGCTTTTGCATGAAGGGGCTGCTCTGCACATGTGTAAGACAAGGAATTTTGGAGAGGCTTTCCACAGACAGCAGATGTGCTCCTTTTGCTAAGTGAGCAGAGTTCCACATTTTTTTTTATTTTTCTGTCTCTCTTTGGTTGGTGATGTCCAGTCTCTGGCCTTAGGGTCTGGGCCAGATTCCTTCCCCCAAGCCTTCCCAGACTGTCAGGTCTTTAGCTTATAGATCTATGATCATAACTTTAAAACTCTCTCATTTCTGACTTTACCAAGTCCCAAGAATAGGACATTCTTATAAAACAGAAATCCTACCCATAAAACATAAATACTATGTAAATTATGCAAAAGGTAAATAGTTTTCATTGAGTACATAGGATTTTAACGATCTACCATATGAGGAATTAGAGCCGGAAATAAGTTAGGAGAAAAAAAATCTATAGGCTTACAGAAATGTGCAAATAAGTTTTCTATCAATGAAAAAAATATCACAAAACTTTAAAGATGCTATGGATAGATTAAATAACAGGTGAGACATAGATGAAGAGAAAAATCAGTAATTTAGAAAGCAGAATTGAGGATGTTATCCAGAGTGAAGAATGATATAGTCCCACTGTAGGGTTCCAGGAGGATAATGTAGAGTAAATGTGAGAAAGAGGAGACATGAAATGACAGCAGCTGCACATGGGCCAGATCTTATGACAGACGTCAGTCTTCATTGTAGAGTCTGACGTAGTTTACGGTTAGAACAGGACATGAACACACAACCACTTATTTGTAAATTCTACCTTGCCAAGGTTATCAATTATTATTGTTATGAGTAAGCTTGGAAGCCCAGATGAAATTACGTATGCAACAAAGGTATGTGGCTGCACAAAGGCCTGGAAATCAGCAGACTGAGGAGAGGTCCTACCCATGAAGGGTGAAGCTATACTTCACATGGGGGTCACAGTGCATGTGTAAGAATTTATCCCCAAACCTCTGAATCCACTTGGTTGGACCTAGAAATCTGAATCTCTTGCAAACATCAGCCTAGGAGATTCACTACAACATTGTAGTTGATTCTAGCCACCTGGATTAGTATTCTCAGCTTTGAACCTTGGCACTTAAGGAAGAAATCATTGGCTTCAGTATACAGGGCCTGCCTACATTCAGTCCCTGAGAGGGCACTGTGTATCTTCCAACTGCCAAACCACTTCCTGAGACAGGCTTCAGTGCCAGGAAATACTTTTACAATCCTCTGTTTAGTAGCTTTAACTTCTAAAACAAAAGTAAAACGAGAGAAGAAGCACAGTATTTGATAAAAAGGAGTGACCTATAAAAACATATATTATACATGTCCTTGAGATGTCATTAACATATGTAATAATCAATTAATTTTGAGACAAGGTCTCACTCTGTAGTCTAAGTTGGTCTGGAACTCATGTAGCCCAGACTGGCCTTGAACTTGTGGCACTCTTCCTGCCTCAGCCTCCTGAGTGCTAGAATTATAGGCATGAGACACTGTTTCTGGTTTAAAAAGATGCCTTAAAAAAGGTCCATCTGTATGTACTTGGTCAATGTTAGTAGTAACATGTGTAATTTGCTAGCCAATTATTAGTATTATTCACAATCATTACTGCTTTCATGTATTCTCCCATTAACTATAATATGGAGACCACAATGGAATTCTCTTAGAACTTCTTTGTGACAGTTATTAAATTAGATAACAGGTTTAATGCTTAAGATATACCTGCATGGTTGTGAGTACTTATAAACTCCCTTAACTTTTTAAAAATGTTTTTCTGCTTGAAGGAATGGTACAAATGACAGAACTAAAGCAGATGTTTGGTGTGAATCATAAAAGGTCAAGGCAGCCCTGACATGCATGCGTGCCATCAGTGATGTCACCTCCATGGCTCTGGGGAAGTCAGCTTAGCTCTCCATATCACTGTGTCCCAGGGTGTGCCGGATTCAGGGGCTCCTGTCTCATCCAGTTCTTTGATGGGTTTCACCTGCTAGTTTGGGTAACGAGTCTCAATGAAGTCACATAAGTGGGGTCAGTTTTGTCAGCGGCCAATTGTACAATTCTGGTCGTGACTGATGCACACTCTTTTCCAAGTGCAGCACACACTCCCTTTTATTTCCGAGTCATCATGGTCTGGATTCTTGACGCTCTGTGGGAAGATTAGCCACCTAGTGATGCCGTAGCTTCATCAGTTTCTCAGCGTGTTCCCTCTGCTCATGAGATTTGGGGAGAAGGCATTTGGCAAAGTTCTTCAAGGAAGAAGTAGTAAGACATGAACAGATAGACATAAGAGGTATATAGCTTTGGATTGAGCTGGCTTTTGATGACAGCTGCTGAGTCAGTGGCACATCTGTGAGGCGGGCATGGCCGTCACAGCAAAGGCAGGGCTACAAGGTGACAGAGGACTCTGAGAGACTTGCTGGGGTCACAGGGTTCAAGCACTGGTTCTATTCAATCACTGTTGAAAAGGAACCCTCTGAGACTCTCAGAGAATATCTTCATTTAGTTCTTATAATGACCCTGTGATGTTCTATATTACAGATGGGAAATTGAGGCTCAAAGACACTAAGTACGTTATCTGGGGTCACACAACTGTGAAGGGTTGACAATTGACAATTGTGTGTAAAGAGCCCAATCCAGTATCTGATACATGGAATCTAATAATCAGGATTTTCCACTCTGTGTAGAGTCTTCCTACAGGGCTGTCCCGGGGTGTCAGTACCTGGGTTGAAGTCCCATATCAGTCAGAGTACTCATACTGACAGAAGTTCATTCTTTCAAGGAAGATAAGTTTCATAGTGCTCTGGCTGACAAAAAAAGAATTATCTCTAAGCAGTAAGTTGCAAACAAGGCTGGACATATATTTAATAGGAATTGGGCCAAATTCATTTCACGTGGCTCTCAAATTAATGATACCTGTCTATGAGGACCCAGAATAATTATTATAAATTTTGTGTTTAGTCCTGAAAGAATGGTCATGCTACCGAGACCCAGCAGAACCTCAGACACATCTTTTGCAGCATCGCGACACTCTCAGAACAAAATAATAATCTCAAGATTGGATGGGAAAAACCCTCCCACTTGTTAAATTCAATGCTGACGGGCCAGCCTTAGATGCAATAAAGGCTGGGATGTTTAAGATGATCGCGGACAGATGTTTAACATATTTTATGTAAGAATTGTAGACACAGTTAACTGCCAAGTCTGACTGTTTCTTGAAATACTGGACAGGTGGAGTTCAGGACACATATTCCTGAGCAGTCTGAACTCACCCTCATTTGAAAAAAAAACAGTGGTTAGCCTGATCAAAACACTTAATCCTCCATTCTCATCTCTGTGCTTGTTTACTTTGTCATGGCTACCAAAAGTATTGGAGATGCAAGTATTCTCTCCTCACCGTGTGTGTGTGTGTGTGTGTGTGTGTGTGTGTGTGAGAGAGAGAGAGAGAGAGAGAGAGAGAGAGAGAGAGAGAGAGAGATTGATGTATGTTTTGCTTTCAGAATGGTACTTTTCATCCTTTCTTTTCTTGTCATCATTCACTGTGGGAAAGTTGAGCGTGCGGTGCACGTTGCTGGCTGACTCCCCAGCATCTGCTCCCTTCCCTGATTCCCATTTGGAGCTCCGTGGTTCCAGGAACGCTGACTCCGCGTTCTGCTCCATATCTTGCTTTGGGCTCCCTTTTATATTCACAGTTGAATGCAGAAGCTCCCAAGGGGTCCAAGGCTCAAGAAGGTCTGGTCCATATTACTCCAACCTTATCTCCTCCAGCTCTGCCCTCTCCTTTCTCCGTCTCATCCCCTTCACCACCAACCTCTTTCCTGTTTCTTGAATGTGCTGGATAGGCTCCAACACTTCCACTAAGCATCTCTGTGAATAAAACTTGTGAAGATCCTGACAGAGCTGAACACTTGTCTCAAAATTGCTCACTTTTTTTTTTGCACCACAGAAAGAACATTCCAGTAAAATCAGATTAATTTTAAGCATTCACTATTAAATGCTTCAAGAGGAGTTTGCACCAACATTCTGCCCTGGCAAGAATTTTGGAGGATGTGTATTGAGTCTTTCTTCTTGGGTTCAGAAAGAACAATGTGCAATTCAGTTGTGGAGAAGGCTTTGTTGAAAGTAATTGAAAGAGGTATTTACTGGGTGGGGTTTCAAATTTTGTTGCATTTATAGTGTCAGCTGTTGTGCCGATAGTCACTTAATGAAAGCTTAAAAACAAAAACATCTGGAAAGCGTGCCAACCAATTCTGGCTTCATGAACCCAGCTTTCTGAATGACCCCAAACAATTTTAATAAACTATGTTAACTCAATCAGGGGCTTGAAAGAACTCAGATTGTATATCTGGTCTTGTCTACTGCTACAGGAATGGTGAGAACAAACCTATGATTTTAACAAAGGACTTAGTATCCTGGGAGTAGCGAAGCTCAAGGCTAATTAAAGTGACCACAATTCAGGTAAGGCTCACAAATGGTGCATTTTGCTTACATTCTGAGTGCTGCCCTTTAAAGGAGTTGTGTGGCTACCACCATCAAATTGAAACACTTTTCAATGCAAAGATGCCCCACAATGAGTTTCAGGCAGCCAGCATTTGTGAGTAAGGGTGCTAGCACTCTTGAGTTTGCTTTGTACAGACTGTTTAATTTCCTGTTTTAAAAATGAGATCTTGAATGGAATTTCTTCTTAAAGGATTGTTTGACTTAAACCTGATCCTCTCAAATGCTTTCCTAAATCCCTGCTTTGGGGATTCGGACTCCAGACTCACCTGAAGGTATCATTTCATTTCTTGGATGGGAGACACACTCTCCATCATTCCTAAGCAACCCGAGAGAGTCCTTCTCTAATGCGAATGGCGTCGGCAGGTGGACAGAGGCCACTTTGTTCTGTGGGCAGTGGAAATGTATTCTTCTTAACCATGCACCCTTGAGCTGAAATAAGAAGACCCTCTGGCTGGACATGAATGCAGGGCAGAATCAATGTTATTAACACACACACATTGCTGTTTGGGTAGCTGGCACTCCATGTATCTGTTCTCTTTTTATTCCAAAATAAAGAGCTGCACTTACTGGCAGCCTCTATCTGGACTTCCTGAAATTGAGCTAAGCAAGGAAAAGTGTTATTCAAAACAGAGAAACTAAGGTCAATATCTTCAGATTTCATTCTGCTGTGGTCAGTTAGCAAGGCAAAAGACCTTCCAGGCTACCCAATAGCTCCCCTCTGTCCAGTGGAGTCATAATTCAGTGTTAGAAACAAAGAATCAGCGTCTAGGCAGGTTCTTCGGGAACATGTCTAGATCTGCTTAGAGAAACAGGTGAGAATGACTCACTTACACCACAACACATATGACCTGAGCAAGCCCAATTGCAAAGTTGTAGGGTAGGCATACTGGAATACAAGTTGGAGTTTCTATATAACAGAAAGGTAAGTAAGCAAGCCCAACAAACTCAACGACTGTGAGGTCAAACCAAGACTATTTTAAATACAGTCAAACAGAGCACTCCTCGGAGACATGGACAACTACAGTTAAGTAAGTTAGAACAGTACTATGTGTTCACCCCAGAGCTCCCTCAAGATATCAGAGGTTGCTTGGCAGCAGCTTTTCCTAGTAAAACTGAATACTAAAGTAATCTTTCACTTTCTGTAAATGAAAATCAAGTTTTAGTAACTCTGAATACTTCATTCAGTAGGCTGCTTTTTTTTTTTTTTTTTCGAGACAGGGTTTCTCTGTAGCTTTGGAACCTATTCTGGAACTCACTCTGTAGACCAGCCCGGCCTCAAACTCACAGAGATCTACCTGCCTCTGCCTCCCAAGTGCTGGGATTAAAGGTGTGTGCCACCCCCCCATCAGTAGACTAATATTAAGTAGTAGTGTTCAATCACATAAATGTTGATAGAATTACAAGTCATTCTTGCAGAAGAGCCCAAAGAAAGAAAAATAAATGTATTATAAAAAGCTAATTCCTTATTTTGTTTTTCTATGCTGTCAGAATCACCTGTGGATATGTTTCTAGGTTCTATACTCTGTTCCTGGTCTATGTGTCTAGCTGTCTATCAGTACCACAATCTCCATGACTACAGCTATATAAATTTTGAAATTGGGCTTACTGATTTTTCCTATCCATTTGCCTCTCTCAAAAGTAGTGTAGCTATTTTGGCTTCTTTGCCCTCAGACTGTATTAGTGTCCTTATAAAAAGAGAAAGTAACACACTTCTCTTTTTGTTTTCTGCCATGGGAGGTAACAAAGAGAAGGCGAATATCTATGAAGTAAGAAAAAAGCCCTCATGAAACAGGAACCTGGAGGCAGGAACTGATGCAGAGGCCATGGAGGAGAGCTGCTTACTGACTTGTTCTTTAGGGCTTGTTCAGGGTGCTTTCTTATAGAACCCAGGACCAGTTGGCCAGAGGTGGCGCTACCCACCATGACCTAGGTCCCCCCGCTGGTGTCTGTCCAGCTTATTTCTGGTACTGCTATTTTCTCTCTTTTTTTTTCAGTTTCTTATTTTTTCTGCCACATTAATTTCTTTGCTCATATGAAGGAACCAACTTTTATTCTTGTTGCTTTTCTCTTAGCTTCAGTTTTCAGTTTCATTAACTTCTGCCCTTATCTTTATTATTTCCTTTGTTCCCCCTCATTTTGATTTATTTTGCTTTTTTAGTTTATTAAAATTGAAGCTTATTTAATTAGAGAGTGTTCTTCTTGCTTTAGTTGCATCCATGAACATTTTTATATTTTCATTCTATTTTTCTTATAGCTAAAGTTATTTTCTAACTTCCTGTTAGACATCCTTTCACCTGTGGATTACAGAAATGGACTGGTTCATTCTGAAGTGCTGAGATCCTGTCTCCTCGTATCCTTTCTAGTTTAATATGGTCGCTGGCTAACAACATGCTCCCCACTTCAACTCTTTCACACTTGGTTACCGTTTGACTTATGACCTGGGACACAGTCTGTCTTAGTGACTATTCCTTGTGTACTTGAAAGGGATGTGTATGTTGATGTACTTGATGGAATGTCCTAGAAAAATCAATTAGATCCAGTCGATGGATGGTGTTCTTGAGTTCTACTATACCCAGGCTGAGTTTTCTGTTTAACTGACCTATTTATTACCAAGGGAGGTCTGCTGAAGACTTTAACCACAGTTGTGAATTTTTCTATTTGTATTTGCAGTTTGGGCAGTGTTAGTGAATACATTCTAGTGCACGTTGTAGGGTTATAAATATTTAAGATTATTATACCATCTGAGTGATTGATCCTTTTATATTGGGTCATATCCCTTTTATCTATGATCATGTGTTCCTCTAGAGAAACTCTGCTGGCAATGGATTCTCTCAGCTCTCCTTCCCTGAAAACATCTGGATTTCACCTTCGTAGTTCTCTCTAGTGTGTATGACTTCTTTCTGGAGTGCACGGCACGCTGATGAGAAATCTGCAGTCACGTGCCTCCAGGCAATGTCTCATTTTTTTCTGACTGCTTTTAAGACATTTTTCATTCTTTAATTCAGTGGTTTCATTACATTTGAGCTTCCACTGCTTTTTACTTTTCCAGTTTGTGTCTTCTCAATCTTCTTGAATTCATAGATAAGTATCATTTAACTTGAGGAATTTATAGCTATATTTTTTTCCTCAGATATTTTTTTCTCCTCCTCTGGAACTCTGATGATACAACTGTGAGAACTTTTCTTAGTGTGTCATGTGACCCAGAGTTTTTTGTCACTGTTTATTATTATTACTATTATTTTACATTTTCTTCTCTCCATCATTGGTACTAATTTCTATTGATTTATATTTGGGTTCACTCAGTATTTGTCACCTCCACATTGCTACTGATCTCAATGCCTTTTTTGTTTTAGCTACTACATTCTACAGTTCGGAAATTTCCATTTTTCTGTTTCATTCATTTCCTTGTCCAGGCTTTCTCATCTATTTTAAGTGTGTTTGTTGGAGAACTTGCTTCTGACTCCTCTATAATACTAGTCCCTGTGCTATTTCAGTGTCAGTGTCTGTTGGTTGCTCTTTCTGTGCAATTTGGATTTTTTAATTCAGAGTGTTTTTTTTTTTTTTTGGTTTTATGAGACAGGGTTTCTCTGTATTGTTTTGGAGGCTGTCGATCCAGCCCGGCCTCGAACTCACAGAGATCCGCCTGCCTCTGCCTCCCGAGTGCTGGGATTAAAGGTGTGCGCCACCACCGCCCGGCTCAGAGTGTATTTTTAATATTATAAATCTGAGCATCTTGTTGAAATCTAATGGGAAGGTTTCTTATTGTTGTTGTTGCAGATGATCAAATCAGTTAAACTTCTGTTCCAGGTAAATTGAGACAATAATCTCCCCCCTGTTTCTTGTGGGCACACATTGCCAAGTAATTTTAGTTTTCAAAAGCTATTCGGTGTTATTCAGACCTGACCTACCACTTAGTGGTCACTGTGGTCTTGGACTACAGGCCAGCTGCTCACTTCGAGTCTTTGGTTTGCCGTAGAGGATGAAACTTGTGTGAGCCTATCTTGGGGTAATGTTAGGCAGGGTTGCTTTCCAGCAGTGACCCTCTGCAGTCTCCCTGGTGAGCACACTCCTGTTTTCTTGAGTTTCTCCCTTGGGCTTTGGTTACTTCCTCATCATGTATATACACAACTGTCAAGTTCAAGAGATCAGGGAAAGGAAAAAAGGAGAGATTGTCCTCTTGGAATCACATCTCTTCCTGTGTCAGACTTTTGGTTCTTGCTAGCTCCTGGTGCAGTCACTGACGTTTTTCCCACCAGAATGCTTGAGAGAAGAGGGAGCCAAAAGAATGGATGGGAGGAGAAGAAATGGGCATTTCCAATTTGCCTCTGTATATAAGGAATTCTCCATTCTCTCTTCTCAAGCCACCAATGGACAGCTTCTCTGGGCCGCTTTCTGCATAGCAGGGCTTATGTTTGCCTTTTGGGCAATGGTGTATTCAGGACAGGGGACACTGGGGAAGTGATAAACTCACCACCTGTTTGGTGGCTATTCAAATTCTATCTTTTCCTCTAATTATGGTACTGCCACTTACTTCCCAGGTACCTCTGTTAACTGCTTTATTCATCCTGCTGGGGTTTTAGAGTTGCACTCAGTGGGGGATCCACTGTACTAGGGAACCTCAAAGCTCTATTTACTTTATTTTGTTATTCTGACACTGAATTTCATGTAGCCCAGGGTGGTCTTGAACTCACTGAGGCTGGTCTTGAATTCCTGATCCTCCTGCTTCCAGCTCTGGATTGCAGGCATGCACTACCACACCCAGTTAAAAGCATGCATTAAAGATCCACTTAACCTCAAATGATGATTCTCCCATGTAAGGCCTCACCCTTCCTGGGGAGTGGATGGGGGTGGGATAGGGGCATAGGAGAATGAGAGGGAGTGGGAACAGGGATTGATATGTAAAATAAGATCATTTCTAAATTAAATAAAAATAAAATATTAGCTATGTGTCTGTAAAAGAAAATCTACTTAACGACCAGTTAGAAAGTCTTTAGACCATACTTGGGGGCTCGTTGGTCAAAAGTAGGATAACTCAAGCTCTGTTTTGTTGTAAGAACATAATACTTGCACATTTATTAGTGATTTCATCATGACATGGGCAGTGAACAAAAGTTATAGCTCAGATTCTCAAAGTGATTTTTAAAAACGATATTCTTGGGTGATATTATTCTAATTCCTGGTTGAAATACACTGGAGACAGTGACTAAACACAGACTTTGGTTGTCATCCAATGTTGAGAAAAGAAACAGTGAAACCTAGAGCTTGCTTTGTTATCATTTGCAGTGCTGCTCTAGGAGACACTGTCCATCCTGCTCAACATGTTTAAATCAGACACTCTTCTTTGAATTTCACACAGAGTAAAGGACATTCCCTCTCGAATACCCATGACTCTCTTAGGTCGAAGGTCTTCTTTTGATCCTGCCATTCAGGAAACTCAGAGCCCTGTGTGTCTTTTTGGGTTTCCTTAGCTAGTTCCCCTGGAATTGCTGATAGAGACCAGGTCATAAAGGAAAGCAAAGCAATGGAGTGATGGTAGGCTTATTAGTCTCTGCTCACTTTTTTCCACTTCTTTTGAATGTTTATTGTACTTGTGTGTGGGTGTGTGTGCATACAAATGTAACTCATGGTGTTTTGGGGCACATGTTGGAGACATGACCATAAACCTGCAGGAGACAAGAGCCTGGACAAGTTGCCTACTGCAGTGAGGTGGGCTAACTTCTAGAAGATAGTTTACTGCAAGTCATCACAAGTGAGTCTATGTGCAACTAAGTGTTCAGTGGGATGGATATCTAAAGAAGTGAATGGTTATTCATCGATACTTGGGGGGTGGACTGTTTATGGTAAGAACAAAAGATGGCAAAAGTCAACTATTTTGTTGCATAAACACTTCATCCTTTGTATTTTAACACATAAAAACACCATGCCCAGTGACAAAGTGGGAATAATATTTTCAACAAATGTTGCTGACAAAAAGTATTCTTCTGCCTTTGTTACTATAGAATTCCAACAGGTAATCAGTCAACTGCCTTGATAATTTACAAAATAAGAAATGGATAAATATATGTATTAATGTATCCATTTCTTATACACATATATAATGAACACAAAATAAAAAACCATGTATATATGATATGTTTCTATTTCCTACTAAAAAGAAATTAGAATGATTTTTATCATAATATTTTACATTATTTTTAAAGGCATAATATGAACTTTTTTTTGAAGCAGTTTCTTATTATGCAGCTCTTGCTGACCTGGATCTCACATTATGCAGACCAAGATGGCCTTGAACTCACTGAGGTTCACTTTCCTCTGCCTCACAAGTGCTGGGATCGGCTTGGGAGAACTTCATTTTTTTATTTAACTTTTCCTTGCCTTAAAGACTTAAAATAAATCTAGCAGAGCCAAATAAAGCAGAGCAAACAAACAAACTCCCCTCCTCCAACACACACATACCATACAACATAAAACACCAATGTCACCAATACCAAAAAAACACATCAGCTCCAGGAGGTAAGACACTTTGGCTGGAACTTCAGTTTGTGTAAAACACACTCTTTGCCTTGGACACCATACAACACGCTGCCACCAGGTTTTGGGAAGGAGGAGGGTTTGATGGTTTATGAGGGTAGAGTATGAAGGTCCCAGATGTGTTGGCTGTCTTCTGAAGCACTGCCCACATGAGAAAGATGTGCACTCATCCAGGCATGGTTTGGAGATCCGGTGGCCTCTTTCACTTGTCCCTGGGTGAACCAAGCCCTCTCCACGCTTCTCTACAAAGCCCTGTGTAGATAGATGGACCATGTTTCATCAGTGGTTTCCCATCCCTCTGCATTCCACGGAGGACCGACAGGGGCACTGTGAGGAGATGTAAAAGTGAGGGGGGATGCTGGTCCCCCTTGCTCCTTCCTCCACACTTTGGTGTCATCTTCTACTGAAGACTTCATTTGTCTCCTGCCTCAAGTATACATAATCATAGTTTGAGATGGATTTACTTAGTATTTTCAACTTTATGATGATACAAGAGAGGTAGGCATGTCGTTGAGAACTCTACCATGGACTATATGTTAAGCTAGGATATTTGGTAGGTCGGGGATGTTAAATGCATTTCCCACACCTGATGGGTGTGTCAGGACACAGCTCCATTGCAATGAGAGGAGCATCTGTACTGCTGGAGTTTTTGTCTCCTCATTCAAGGCTGTAGCTACCCAATTTCTTTGTAGCCCTCTTCAAGGTTCCTTCCCACTTATCAGTGGCTTTCTTTAGCCCAACATATACTTTTTATAAACAATGTACCTTTTATTAAACTGTCCCAGAAGGAACCACATTTGTTTTGATGTTCAGCAACCCACCAAC
Organism: Mesocricetus auratus; assembly: GCF_017639785.1. Taxonomy (NCBI): domain Eukaryota; kingdom Metazoa; phylum Chordata; class Mammalia; order Rodentia; family Cricetidae; genus Mesocricetus; species Mesocricetus auratus. The sequence continues at coordinate 155,943,511 of NW_024429266.1, forward strand.
CCCCACTGTGCCTTCCACTGAGACAAGCAGAAGTCTGGTAGCTGAATGGCAGTGATGGCTTCAAGATGAGGCCTTATTACGTGATCTTGTGGGATAAGAAAAGCACCCAGAGAAAGAAAAACATGAGAAGCCAGATGTGCACCCTGAAGTCAATCAACACACATCAAAAGAGGGAGGCCAGTGTTCTCCCCTAACCTCCAGGGACTTTCTGATAAGGAAACACAGCTTCCACAGCTTCTGTCCACCTCCATCCCCACAGCCCTGAGAAAACACTTAGAATGTTTCAGCCTCATGGGTGCTGCTGGAGGTATTATAGGGAAGAAATAACTTTTTAAACATTTGATTTAACAATTAGAATCTATGAAATTTGAGTTTTTCTTTTGATAGTGTACTAACACTTTTATAGCTTGGAGGTAGTGAATCTGATTCCCACTTCTGTGAAAAGTCAGGAGTAGCTGGGTGCTTAGATGTTTTTTGTTAGTGGTTGTAGAAGCTGAGATGACACTAGTGAAAATAGTTATTGATATGCTTCTAGTAACTCATATCCATTGATTATTGTACAGTTGGTCTGTGAGCATCATTGTCATAGTGTACTACAGTCACTCTGAGCATCACTGCCATTGCGTACTTTACAGTCATTCTGAGCATCATTGTCACTGTTTGGATTAGGAAGCCAAAGATCAGAGACTGTAAATAATGTGCCAAAGCCACATAGCTCTGAATCTGGCTGAGATCTGAACTCTTGCTCTTGACTTCATTGCCCAGCACTAGTCACGTGTCCTGTGTCACTTGGCACTTGAAATGTGCCTGTTTCAAGGTGAGATGTGCTATCCATGTGAAGTGGCTACTGGATTCTGACGACAACATATGGAAAAAAAGAAGAAAAGACCATCTTAGTAATTACAGTCAGATGATGATATGCCTGGGGTATACTGTTTTGACTACAAGTCCATTAATAAAATGCAATTCAATTGCTCCACAATTGAAAAGTATGGCTACTAGGAAATGAAAGTTTATAGCTGTAGAGCTGGAGAGCTGGCGAGCTGGCTTCGCAGGTGAAGTGCTTTCCCCTGAAGCTTGAAGACCTGCTATCGAGCCTCAGAGCTCACATGAAAAAGGTGGAGTGCTGCTGTGTGCTTGTAACCCTAGTGCTGAGGAAGGGGAGACAGGAGGACCCTGGAGCTCACGGGCCAGTCAGCTGAACTGAATTAGTCAACTTCAGGCCAAGGAGAGACACTGGCTCAAAACAAAATAAAAGCACCAAACAAACCAATCAAGGTGCATTATTCCTGAGTAATAACCGAGGTTGACCTTTGACCTCCACATTTATGAACACGTGTATGCACAACCCACACGAGTACACTCCCCTCCCTAAGTTATGGCTTGTATTTTAATTCCCTTGGGTAGCACTGGGATAGGGCTTTGCTGAGCCTATTTCTGAGACTGCACTGCACACAGTAGCCACGGGATGAAGCAGATGTTTGCTTTTGATAACGTTTAAGGGGCACAGTGATGGAGGAAGGTATAAAGCCACATTTATGTGGCTTCCAGAGCACTACAGCAACTCTACTCTTCAGGAGGGGAATGTGTTGCATGGGGTTGCCCTGTGTCTCTGAATATCCTGCTGGCTAAATGCAGACAAGAGCAAACATTTCAAAATCTCTGGCAGGAGTGGGCTTGGAGAGCCACTGCCAAGCCATCAGGGCAGCAGATGATGTTGACTTCATGTGACATGAGAGTTGAATCAGCCTTTACTTTATAGCAGTTACTTTCATGTCTTGAGAAAAGCAAAAAATCCCTTCAGATGACCAAACCCAGAGCCCATTAAATAAACATGTGGCTTTGCCTCTTTTGTGCAAAACAGTGCTTTGTTTTTTCCTGTCTAGGCAGGTCCCTTGGCATTGTGACATTCTTCTTACACTAAAGCCCCTTTGCAAATCTTCACATTGGTGTTGTATAAACCAAGGTGAGGCAGGATCCCAGCTGAGGCCAGGCAGAAGGATAAGGATGGAAATCATGGGCTTACACTCACATTTTTGATTAACTTTTCTAGTGGTGTGATCTTGGCTGCGTTTTTAAACTTCTCTGGGCTCCCTGACTTCTTTACGGAATGTGGTGAATAGAAATTCCAAAGGCTATATCTACAATATAATTCCATTTATGTGATGTTTTGGAGGAAAAATTCTGACAGTGGTTTTCATGGCCGAGGAGGCCATGAGGAGGTTCTGACCACAAGGCTTAGCCTGAGGGAGAGTTTTGGAGTGAATGAGCTGATTGGTGTTTACATGGTGGTTAGGAAAGCCCAGAAATAACTGTACACCCCAAAAATGAAGTTTAATAGCTATAAATTAAAATATGTTTATATTTTAATAGAAATATTAACAAATGCCTCTTGTGCAAGGCTGCTATTGCACCTGAGTCCATTCAGCATAGCGCAGAGTGACAATAAAAAACTTGTTTGTGTGTGTTCATGTCATGTGGGTTCATCTATGTGTGCATGTGTGAAGACCAGAGGACAAGCCTGGGCGTTATACCTCAGAAGCCGTCCCCTTCCCCATTTTTTTGATACAGAGTTTCTCATTGACCTGGAGCCCTCAGATTCAGCTAAGCTGGTTGGCTAGTGACCAGTGACCCCAGGAACCCACCTGTCTTTCTCCCCCACCCCCAGTGTTGGGATTATAAACACACACAGCAACATGTAATTTTTTTTAGATATGGTCTCAACATAGAACCCTGGGTATCCTGAAGCTTACTATGTTGACCAGGGTGCCCTTTAACTTACAGAAATCCACCTGCCTCTGCCTCCTAAGTGCTGGGATCAAAGACATGGGCCATACACATGGGTTTTAAGGGGCTTCTATGGATGGGATTCGTGTTTCTTTCATTGCCCAACTCTGATATTTCTATGTCTGTGCATGCTGAATAGAAACACAGGAAATGGAGCCAAGCAAACTCATTGTAACTCTTGAAAGTGGTGAAAAGGGAAAGGCCGACATCCAGGCTCTCGCTGCAGGGCTCATGTGGTGACAGGTGATAAGACGTGGGAGATGGGCACTGAGGAGCCTCTGTGGTGACAAGGGTACTCATGAACCATTATCTCCCATTGACGTCCCCCACTGAAGCCCCCTCTTCTCTATTCTTAACTTTCTCACCAAGCTTCACGCTGGTTTAGTTGTTTCTTGACCATCTGTTTGAGGCATGGTGTCCGCTGACTTGATCTCCCTTCCGCTATGGAAAGCAAACCTCTCCTGCATTTGGCACGTGCTCTGAGCCTAACAAACTAGAAACTACTGTTTAAACTTTACACTGATTCATGCAAACGGCCCACCTCTTTCTACATGAAGTACTTCCTGCAGGCTGGGGTTTTAAACAGATGGAATATGTGGTAGCAGCATGGTCCTCTAAGTGGGCAGAGAGTATTTTTAGCTGCTAGGTTTTCATGAGTGACCCTGGATGCTGGCTGTCATGGCGGTTGGTTTCTTCTATATGATGCAGGGAGATGGCGTTCACGCACGAATCCAGAGCATGTATCTTTTGAAATAGAATTACAACTGTCTGAAGGATCCCAGCTCAGGGTCTCAGGGACTTCTTCATCACACTTGCATTTTTAGGATGCTCTGGGTTTTAGATGCTCTTGGGATGGTATACAATGAGAGAAGAGATTTCCTCTCCTGCACACAGCTGGGTCCTCCTCAATTTTTGCTTGAGTAATTGGCTATTACCTGCTTTGTGGCCTTGAACCTCACACTTCACTTCCTTTTAAGAAAGTGTACAAAATAAAGAGTGTGAGGATGCAAGCATGTCTGGAAAATAGAGATATGTATTTACCTGGATGATTTCTGAAGACAAGATGAAGAACTTCTGTGGACTTTGTTGGCAGGGAGTACTGTAAACGGAAGTGTCCTAACTATCTGGACATGGTGGCTCACACCTGTGAGCTTGGCACTTGGGAAGGCTGAGTTAGAAGGGAAACTTCAGGTCAGTCAAGGTTAAAAAAAGACAAAACCAACCCAATAAAAAACAGAAAAGAGAGTGTTCCAGATGAAGTGCTATGCTCCATGGAGACCTTCAAACAGAGGCTGAAGGACCACCGAAGGAGGCTTGAGTAGAGCTCTGAATATCCCTGAGGGGTTGCTCCTTCCAGAGTACCCCCAGGGTTAAGAGACTGTGATTCACCACAATTCCCAACTCAGCAAGACACTAATACAGAAGGTTCAGTTCATCTTTCTGGAAATTCGGTAAAACACACGGGGCTGATTTCCCCTGTCTGACCTTCATTCTCTACTTTCTATGCCATCAGATCCTTATGCTGCTGGGAATCTGGCGTGTATGGACCACCTCAACACGCTTCTGCATCCTCCAGCTTCTGTGTGAACCCAGTGAGGTGATGGGACAGGAAGGGGGAAGGGAATGAGGAATGAGAGGCTGTGGGCCCACCCCAGACCTCTTTATAGATTAGGCCCATAGTGAACAGATTCCTTGGTCAAAGGCAGCTACCCATTCCTCACCCACATATCTCCTTGGCCTGGGGATGAGGGTGGAGGACATCACACTCTCCAATCTTACTCAGCTTTCTTGGGCCAGCTCTTTCTGGGAAGTAAACAAAACATGCCCAGAGGCATTCTTGTCCACCACTTTTGTGATGAAAACTGAGCATGCCCCAAAGCATTCCTGTTTGCCATTTTACATGTCCAAACATTTATACCATGTCCATCCTTGAACTAAGCATATACAAGCGTCTGCCATCTTTCCTCCTTGAGCCATGACCTTAGCCTGAACATGCTCAGAAATGTAGTCCTTCACTAAGCATGCCCAGGAACCAGCCAGCACCTGAAGCGCTTTCCCACGTGATTATGTATATGGTCCCCAAGTCCCCATTGCTTCCTTTGAAGAAGGCATTACTTTGGAAAGGACTCCTCCTCCCTGTTACCTGCTGCAGGTAGCAGATCTTGCTCTGCTGTTTTATTTCTTGCCCACACTTGTTTTTTGGCACTGTTTTCTGCTGCACTTGCTCTGAGCTGCTCTCCAGGGTGCCTTTGGAGAGAGGACAGGGATCATGGAGCAAAAGCAGACATGTTGGTGATGGTGGCTGTTTACTGTGTGGGATCTTGTAACCTGTGCTTAGATATATGACTAGAGCAAATTCAGCTAAAAGTAAAACAGTTGGCTCTTACATGAACTCCATCAAGCTAACGCCTTCACTTCTGCCTTTTTGACACAGCAGATTGACCGAGTGTCCCTTGTGAACCAGCTGTTTCGGCACCACATCCATGCATGGCCTTGGAAAGTGTCTGTGTAATGACAAGGTTATGTTTGCAGAAAAGGCACAGGGTTGGGCTCCAGCGTTTGATCCAGCCACAGGGTGCTCTGGGAGGCTCCAGATCAGAGGAGGGCTGGATGCCAGGATGAAGGAAGGATGCTGTACCCTGGGACTCATGCAGCTGCCTGACCTCAATGCAGAGTACCGGCTACCCTGAGGGGAGCACCTGCAGGCTCAGTAACAGGAGCAAAAAGTTGATGTCACTCCAGGGAGGACAGAGCAGGAAGAAAAACGACCTCACGAGCCCATGAAAAACCTCTAGGGGCTACACAGGAGGTTTGCCTCATGGAGCTGGGCAGAGGACATTAGAAATAGTTGGGAGGCACACTATCAGTTGTAGATAGCTTTGATTTGCAACCAAACTCTGTTTTTCTGAAGATGAAACTTGTGTGTATGGGGGAGGGGCTGTGTTTCAGCTGTTTGTTACCTTTAGGTCTTCATGGAGAAGAATGTGTCCCAGGAGGCGTGTCTTCTATTGACAGCCAGAAAATACGTGGGGTCATTCTTAGTCTTTTTCAGAGAAATTCTTGGAAAGTATCTGGTCTATTTGAGACACTCACTTTGTGGTCTCCATTGTCCTACCCAATGGCTCTTGAAAGCAAGGGGTCCAGAAACAAGGTGTGATTGCATATCAGGAAGAAAACTTTTATTATCAAAGAATGTGCCACTGTGGTCCACTTGAAGCCTGGATGGGTTTCAGGAAAGGGGCAATGCTTGGATTATACACATTATCCATTGTTCTGTGTGACCTAGAAGGTGCTACCCCTTTTCCCCTATTGTTATCCAGTCCCTACACTTGCAGTCATATTATGCCCTTCATTTCTTTGGAATTGTTGGTTAGGGCTGTTCAAAAGACTCCTAAACATTATAGGATACTGGTATTTCCAGAGGTGGAAAATTAGTCCCTATTGCAGAAGATACTGGGGCCACTGAGGTGGAACTGACCTAAATGACTCCTACCAGAGGACTAGTTTTTGTAGTATCAGAAGGCATCATACAAGCTTCCAGAGAAGGGAAGCCATCAATGGTCCTATGAATCTATGAACCTATGAACCACAACAATGACCAGCATGGCACAATCATACAGGAGGTGCTCTGGAGGCATGCATACCTTAATGATAACTAGCAGCTCCCAGTTAAGCTTAATACTCACTTGACAAGAGGGAAAGCATGTCTGGTACTAAAAACCCAGCCATCTACCCAGGCCCAGTGAAGTTAGGAATTGAGAAGAGCCTACAAACACTATTTTATCAGCACTATTCCTTACTGCAGTAGAAATATTTGTTCTTATACCCTAGGGAAATGTAGCGTTCACCCCTCCTTAAAGGAACTTCTGTCTGCAACACACAGAGACCATTACAGAAAACCACAACCAATCAAAGTGCGGAGTTGTGGCACCCAGCCCTAATGGAAATGGATACATCTACAAAGCAACTCCTGAACTCAAGTCTCAGCAATCACTGTGGAAGAGGGGGTGGAAAGACTGTAAGAGTCAGAGGACCAGAGTTTTCCGTGTGAAGTGTGTCTCTTAGTCATGAGCTGAACAAGATGACCATAATAGACATGCCAAAGTAGCTGGGGGATGTCTATGAGGCCTCAATCCTACACAAAGAACTACAGGAAATGCTGAGAGTGAGAGAAATGGCCTTCTTTAAGGAAGAGCACACCAGTGGGTTATTCAATACCAAATAGTCCTAAAAACACATCTACAAATAACATTATACAAGCTGATCGGGTTGTATTTAGGAATACACACACACACACAGAGTTATGAATTTAAAAGTGAGCAAGGAGGGGTATAGGGGAAGGGGAAAATGATGTCACTATACTATAAACAAAAGAAGTAGTAAAAAACCCTAATAAATAAATAAAGCTGAAAAGAAACTGGGTCACTTGGTGTTGCACTCACAAAGTGTCATTTGGTATCCTAGCAGATGTGCATATTGCCAGTTTGACCTTAAGACAAGTTTTGGATCCAGATGGGCTACACACACACACACACACACACACACACACACACACACACACACACACACACACACACATTGTCTATAGGGATAATCACCCTTGAAAAATATAAACATGAAGGCAGTAGGTCAGGCTAGCCCACACCCTGAGGTGAGCCACTGTATGGACTCCCTAGCTCCAACTGATTTAGTGTCTGTATAGATAGCTGTAGAACCTCAGGTGGTAAAGGGCAATGTCAACTTTTCCTTAATGTTTTCTTTAGTTCCTATTATAATTGCATCTTAAATATTTCCCCAAAGACCTGTGTGTTAAAAACCTTGTCCCCAGAGTGGCACTATGGAGAGGTTATGAAAACTAAGAGTTGGTGCCTGAAAAGAGATCTGAAGGTTACTGGAGACAAGCCCTCAAAGGGGACTGTGGACCTGCCCTGCTCTCTTTTGCTTCCTGGCTATGAGATAAGTGGTTTGGCTCTACCACACACCCTTTCTCTGCCCAGACCCAAAGCAACATGACCACGTTGGTCAGGCTGGACTCTCTAAAACTACAAATCACAATAAAGCTTCACTATATTTCTCTGTGTGTGGTCCTGAGGTCAATCTCAGGTGTCTATCCTCAGGTACCATTCATCTTTTGAGACAAGGTCCCTCAGTGATTGGAGCTCACTAATTAGACCAGACTTGCTGGCCAGTAAGCCCCAGAGATGAATCACTGTTTTCTCAGTGGTGGGATTACAATTGTGTGGGACCATTCCTGCCTTTCTAAGCCTATGTTCTGGGGACTGAACTCAGGTCTTCATGCTTGCATGGCTAATGTTTTACTGGGTTATCCCTCCCTACTCTGTGTTTCTCTTTGTTAGCTAATTATCTAAGTTATTTTGTTGCAGTGATGGAAAGAGCTCTAAGAGGTGAGAACTCTCTAGTGGCCGGCTGCTTTGTTTTTCTGATCTTCATCTTGAACCCCGATATCTAGCTCTGGGTTTGTATTATTCATGCTACACATGACACTAGAGGAAGTGCAAAGACAGAAAGGAGAAAATGTGATGTGTCTCAAAACTCATAAATGGTGGCATGGCTGGATCTCAGAACATGTTCATGGAGTATCAAGAATAACTCTAAGAAAAGCCTGTGGGGGCTGGTAGATGCTGCTATGGGGGAAGCGCTTGTCATATGAGCATGAAGACATCAGTTCATGTCCCCAGAACCCACTTGAAGGTAGGCAAGGTAGCACACATCAGTAACTCCAGTGTTCTATGGCAAAATGGAAGCTAGAGATAGAAAAATCTCCAGAAGCTCATGGGCCAACTAGCCTGGCAAACACATGGTAAACTGCCAAAAGATCTCACCTCAGATGTGGTGGAAATTGAGGACTGACATTCATGTTGTCCTCTGACCCTCCACAGGGACTGCGGCAACAACTTACACACCGGGACTTGTCCAATCACACACCAGAACATGCATGCACACTTACACACAGACACACAGACACAGACAGACAGACAGACAGACAGACACACACACACATACACACACACACACACACACACACACACACACACACACACACACACACACGGTTTTTCAAAGGAACAGGGAGTAAATTCTACACCATGTCCCACATAAGTCATGGTAAGCAACCTTGCCCTTTCTCTCAGATATTCTCTGGAACACTAAAAATAGCCTCTTATTCTCAAGGTCAAAATTAAACCCTACTATTGCACAACTAGATCACACTGTGAATAATTGCTGTTATTTCCTGTAGTTTGTTAATTACCTGACTGTGTCCTCGAATGGAATCTGGTCCATCTCATCTATGTCAGCTCCCCCCTTTCATTAATGATAGGTATTGAACCAAAGCTCTAGTATATCCGGGTACAAGGAAAGCTCTACCCCTGAGCTAAATCTATTCCACTTCCCCATCCCATCACCATATAATAATCAATGGAAGTCCCTGCAGTCAGTGAGTAGCTGGTCCAGAAAGTATTCCCTGTCCAGTGTTTCCTGGTAAAACCTTAGCAAGTTCAACCTTAACTTCAAGGCTACTTGTGTGAGCAGAGCAGGCACATTCCCCACACCTCCAAGTGGGTAGAAGAAGCATCTCAGCGGATGCGGAAGACTTGAGAGCTGGTAAGAGCAGAGCTTGAGAATCAAACCTGTTTCTTGATGACCAAACAGAACTATGTATCATCTGGGGTTCACCTGGTAGCAAGACATAGCCTCCTCAAGCAGGTTTATGTTACAAATTTTCCACTATGTTCTAAATCCAGTGTGTGGTCCAAGACAGGTCCAATGGATGGAGGCTGTCTTAGTTACTCTTCTGCTTTTACAAAATGTCATGACCAAGGCTACCTAAGCAAAATAAAACATTTAATTTGGGCGCTCATGGTTCCAGAGGGTTAGGGTTCATGATGATCATGGTGGAGCACATGGTAGAGAGCAGGCAGGCATGGTGTTATAGTTTAGCTGAGAGCTTATATCTGGTCTATAAGCACAAGGCAGAGAAAGCCAACTCTGAATGGAGTGAGCTTTTGAAACCTCAAAGCTCACCGCTAATGACACACCTCCTTCAACAAGACCACACCTCCCAATCCTTCCCAAACAGTTCCACCAACTGGAGACTAAACATTCAAATATGTGAACCTATGGGGCCATTCACATTCAACCACCACAGAGGCCTCTACTTCATACAACGAAGAACATTTTCTCTTTCAATAACTAGAAGTGTTAATTTAAATCCCAGCACCCAGGAAGCAGAGGCAGGCAAATCTCTGTGAGTTCCAGGCCAGCCTGACATACAAAGTAAGTTCCAGGTCAGCCAGAGTTGTTAAACAGAGAAAACCTGTCTCAAAAAAAAGTGTCAATGTCAGGTGGCTTGAGGTCAATGCTGTTTTGCTATTCCTGGAGTGGCTGCCTTGGGATGAGGAGGTGACTATGGTGGCTCTAAGCACCACATGGACAATGTCCATTAAAGGACACACACTCCCCTCCCTTCCTCTTTTTATTTTAGAACAGTATTGCTGTGTAGCCCAGGCTGCTGTCAGTGCCAACCCCTTGTTAACGATGTATTAACCTCTTGATTGCTACTTACCCTGTTTCATCTGGCTTACCAGATGTCCTCAATCAGGCTCGGTTCTGTGTTTTCAATGTATGCATGTGTGCGTGCATGTGTGGGTGCGTGCGAGTGTGTGTGTGTGTGTGGTGAGGGGTGTTTGAAGCTCACCAATTAGACTAACTGACTGGCCAGGGAGCTCCAGGCATCTTCCTGTTGACAGCACTGGGATTACAAGCCTATACTACCACATCTGGCATTTTCATGTGGGTTCTGGACATGGGCTTCTGGTTCCTGGATTGCAAGGCAACCAAGGCAGCCATCATTAGATAGTTAGAGAATCTAACTCAGGGACCAGGAGGAGACAGCCCATGGGGCCATATCCAGCCAGCCATATAAAGTTCTATTGAGACACAGAAACTCCTTGTTTTCACATTGCTTCCTGTTGCTTTTGAGCTATACCATCATATTTGAGTCATTTCATAGAGATCTTACAGCTCCCAAATCTTAAAATATTTACTACCTGCCTATTTATAGAAGTCTGCTGACCTCTATCTGAGGAAGAAAGAGCATATGAGAAGTCCAAAACTTGTAATCAAGGCAAATGCCAAACCTTATACATAAATACTAAAGGAAAGCAGGAGAGACAGAGCGGGATTGGCTGGCTTAAGAGTGGCCATGGGAGGTTGAGCTGGATTTTACATGGCCTCTGCACAGCCCTGAAATATCTAGGTGCCTCATGGTAGCCTGAGCCAATGCCATGTCTTACTGAGAAGAAGCCATGTGTTTGTGTTCTCAGATTTGAGACACGGAGCCAGTCCTCCAAACAGGACTTAACTGCTCCTGCCAGCAGTGGTTTTGCAATCTGACACATCCATCCATTAGGGCCGCTGCACGGAGCCTCTGGCCTGACCATAAAACACTCAGCCACAGACCTCCTTGGCTTTCAAACAGGAGCCGGAGAAAGCCCACAACAGAAACCTGTTTATATAATTTTGGTTTTCTTTAGTAACACACAGAGGATGTCAGAAGGATTTTAATCACTTGCTGTGAGAATGGGTTTCTGTGGAAACCCAGGACAGACAGATAGATGCTCCGAGTTCTGCTTTCATGGCTTTTCATTTTTATCATTGTATATGTGTATATGGTATCTGTATATGTGTGTAGGATGTGTGTTCAAGCATCACCCTGGTGGTCAGTCCGTGTCTTTGGACTTGTTTGAGACAGGGTTCACCACTGCATATGCCCATGTGCAGCTGGCAGCACAGGCCAGGGTCAGCCAGCTTCAGGAGTTCCTGTCTCTGCCTTCCATCTGTCTGCGGGGACAATAGGATGAGAGATGTGCGGTGTCGTGCTCACTTCTACTTAGGTTTGGGGATTTGAACTCAGATTCTCATCCTTCTGTAACAAGCGCTTTATTTAATGGATGATTTCTCCGGTCCTTCCTTGTGCACTTTGTTAACCAAAAATGAGAGAGAGAGAGGGGGTGGGGTAAGAGAAAAAGGATGTTATTGTTGAGGCATCCTGGTTTTCGGCAGACACTAAGCCTTCCACTTCATGACCTCACTTTCTGTATGATGGGAATGGTCATCTTATGTTCGTATGAATTGTCAGAAAAGTGAGGTAGGCTCCGTGTTCTGCAAACCTGGCAGGTGTTAAAACACTGGTCTGTGGCTGCAGGGAGCCCGGCTCAGCCCACCTGCCATGGGGCCCCAGGGTCTGCCCTTCTCACAGGTTCAAGGTGGGTTCCTGCTGCTATCCAGGCCTGTTCTCTTAGCACGCTTGCCAGGTGGTCACATGACAACGAATCTCACAATGCTTCGGTAGGGCCAGTTCTCAAACCAGGTGTGGATGCTTGACTCTATTCACTTTGAAATCATCTTTTAATGAACCAATGTCCACGAGCTTCTAAAAGAACAGAACACAGAATGGTATTTAACCCAAACCTGGGGAATTACATACAACAATCAACAGATTCTATTTCTCAAATGGCCCACATCCTCAGTTGAGGTCTTTTATTTTTGGTCATCAAAAGTCATAGAAGTCATTGAACTTTGACCTATGAAAATAGACCTAACAGTCTCAAGGTGAATCCTTACAAAGTAACTTTTTCCTGTTACTGTGTGTGTGTGTGTGTGTGTGTGTGTGTGTGATATACACATACATACACACAAAGCGAGAGGGAGAGAGAGAGAGAGAGAGAGAGAGAGAGAGAGAGAGAGAGAGAGAGAGAGAGAGAGAGAGAGAGGTAGGAAGGGTACTACTAGAAGGAGGAAAATCTAAAGGGAGAGTGAGGGGAACAAGAGAAGACTATAGAATAATGTGAAATGAAAGCAGAAAGAAGGACTGTTTTAGGGGAGGAAGTGGAGCAGCAAGAGGTGGCAGAGAAGAGGGGATGGCAGAGGGGACAAACAAGAGCAAACATAATGATAAATACGTATGAAGCAAAAACATCACATTGAAACCCACTACTCTATACTATAACTCAAAAATTTAATTAAAAAAGGAAAAAAATCAGTATTTAAAAAGAAATTGCTGCATTGAGTGTACAGAGCTAAGCCATTGTACAAAGAGGTACTACAGTTGTGGTGGTTTGAATGTAATTGACCCCCATAATCTCATAGGGAGTGGCACTATTAGGAGGTGTGGCTTTGTTGAAGTGGGTATGGCCTTGCTGAAGGAAGTGTATTACTATGGGGGCAAGCTTTGAGGTTTCCTGTGCTTGGGATATTGCCAATGTCTCAGTTGACTTCCTGTTCCCTGCAAGCCAAGATGTAGCCAGCACCATGTCTGCCTGCACTCCACCATGCTCCTCACCATGATGACAATGGACTGAACCTTTGAAACTGTAAGTGAGCCCCCTCAGTTAAATGCTTTCCTTATAAGAATTGCTGTGGTCATGGTATCCCTTCACGGAAATAGAAAACCCTAACTAGGACAACAGTGATGATTATAAATTATCTGATACATAGTTATATCTTTATATAATGTGCATATACAAACATATCCAAACTTATTTCTTATATAGTATGTACTAATAAGATTGTGTTATATATTGGTATTAATTAATGTATTGTTAATATAACTGCAGATGCTTCTAGATTTACAAATGATATTGGATTTTAATACACTGTCATGAACTGAAGATATTAGTAAATGAAAAATGCACGTCATTACTCACTGTGCTAAGTATCCTAACTCAGCCCTGTTCTCTGAAACATGCTCAGATCACTTCTGGGAGGCTATATATAGCCTGGCAAATATCATCTGACATGCGCAATGAATGATGAATATCTTGTGTCCTTGATCAAACACTGTCCAGAAAATGAAAAAACAGAGTTGTTATAAAGACTTTGTTAAGTCAAGCAATCCTAAAGACCACCTATCGATTGATACTACATTTACATATTATTGATTATAGAGTGGAAAATAATAATTATAAACATAGCAAATATTCATGGATGTACTCTGTATAGCTAGATACAATTATAAGATTACACAGTTATGAGTTACTCACCAGGACCACGCTCACCAAATGCCTCTGTGAATCTGGGAAGGTCGAGCTGAGCACACAGTAACCTGGCGCATTAGCTCTGAGCAGGGATGTCGTGAGAAAAGGCTCCAGCTCCTTAAGCACTCCCTCTTTGCTGAGACTACGTTCCTTCTCAGGTAGTTCTGTGCCACCTCTTTTCCCCTCTCAAGCCTCTCTGTTCTCCAGCCTTCCTGGACCACAGCCATGCTCTCACTTTTATTTTTCACCACATTTAATCTTGTCCCTCAGCCTGGAATATATTCTGCCGGAGAGCCTGCATGTCTGGCTTGCTTTGTATCTACTGCACTGGGTTCAGGAAATCTGCAGATACCAGAGTGGGGAGACAATACATTCAAACGGGTTTGGTGGGAAGGAGCAGGGTCTAGTGGTGACATGAGTATGCTGATCCCTGCAGAAGTCTCTAGTCCTTTTTGCAAAACGGCATTGCATTTAAGCAGGCCCATGCAAGAACACAGTTCACAGGAGCTTCCCAACTCTGAAGAGGTGGGACTGAGAAATGATACTGCCATCACCCTGCCCCGCTGCCCACAGCCACCACACAGTTTGGCACGCGCTTGAGACTAGGGCTATAAACAGTTCTTAAACCGAATCGTAAAAGGGCTGTAATCCAAACTCTCTCCTTTAACAGAGTTACTGTGTTTTGACATAAAGCTGGATCATGATGTCACATGAGGCTAGCAGCTTAACTCTGGGTATCATGATGAGGGACATTAGGGAATGTTCTAGAAAGCAGAGTGAACACACTCAAGGTTTCACAGTTTAATCAAAACATGTAGCACTCTATGTAGACAGTATCCAACTAACTTGAAGTCTTTCTGTGGATGTAGGAGGCTGGAGGTCTTAACAGCAGCTGTTCTGTGTTCATGAGAACAGATCCATGGCAGCCCTAGATTTTGAGATTATCTTGATATTTGTCAATAAGTGCAAGGTGTGTGTGTGGGGGGGGGTTGAGCGACAGGTCTTTGTGAGCTAGGGTTGTCACTGGAGTGTAGATTCAGCTTTGCTCAGGATTAGAGTATTCATTGTTCTCCATGTACACTGTGGGGATGAGTAGAGGCTGTTGGAGAAGATAACATATTGTTGTAAAAACTGTCAGTCTGAGTGCAAGCACTGAGACATCCACATTGTGTTAGTTAAAGGGAATAGAAACAAGGACTTTCTAGAAATGAAGACCAAGGTGGGAATCCAGGGCCAGGACTGTCCATCCTCTTAGCAGTGCCAGGATGCTGTCATCTACAGACTTCATGCTTGAGAACTGTGAAAATTCTTATCTGCTGCAAGAATGCTTGTAACTATCATGGAGGCCCACAATCACATCTACTCTCACTGCTTGCGGTCCTTCCTCGGCAGCACCATTTAGCCTGTGAGTCACAGAGTGGATATCCCTGTTAGGCCTTCAAGCCAACTTCTAACTCAGTGAGTGGCTCTTGATGGGGATGCCTGAGATCCTGCAGGCTGACAGGTACACTTTCCAGGCTTGCCAGGCAATGACTCCAGAGAAATTTCTAGTTGAAAGGATTGGAAGCCAGCTCCACAGTTGGTGTGAGTAAACTCCAGCTAGACAGACAGGATTGGCTACCCAGTCTGCTCCATGCTTCTGGCCTGCTTTCCCTGATCCTAAGGAGGAATGTCACTGGCAGACAGGGCTATTGTCAGAACACAGGCAGAATGATGGGGACAGGGAAGCACTTTGTTCTATGCCTGCCACACTCTCCTCAAGGTGTCACACTGCATCTTCTAGATGAGAGAGAAATGACCAGTTCTCACTTAGCGGAGCCCACATAGAGCCATTCCTAAGGAAAATGGAATTAGGTAGAGGAAGGGAGAAGGAAAACGAGGAGACGAAATCACAGTTCTCAAGTAAATCCCCAAATCTACCTGGAGAAGCAAACAAATATGCATGTGGAATGATTTAATATTTCCACCGGTGCATGCCAAGGCCCATAGAAAACAGGCTATACAGCATACACAAGCCATTTGGGAAAAGTCAGTGTTTAACATGATGTCACTGGAGACAGGAAACCAAAAAAGTCCCTAGACAAAGTCAGGGCCATATAACATTTCTTTTTCATGCTTCGTTCTCCAGCAGGATAGTGACAAGAGCTGCTGTCATATGGAAAGCATTTTTTAGAAACACCTGGCAGAACTCATTTAGGACCAGAAATTTTTCACACAGATTTAGCACAATGAAATATAAGGTGTGTCTGAGTCACAAGCCTGGCCTGCTCCGAGATTAGATCGGGGGAGATAAAGTTCCCTGATTCCCACATCATTTCAGTTACAGCTTGAATGGCCCTTTGGGGTATGGGTGAGGAACTAATTTTGTGACACTCAGAAGGTTTCTCATGAAGACAACTTTAAAAAAGAAATCACCAGAAAAGCTTGTTATAAAATCCATCCTTAGCTCACCTTGCATTGTCTTGGTCCCATAGATCTGCCTGCCAGCAGTAAGGAGGTGGGCTTGTGGGTTGTTGAGGAGGGAGGGAGAGTCTGCCAGGAGTGAGCCCTATGTGTGTCCTCTGGCTGAGTTTACACCTGCATGCAGGTGTGTGCAATCCTTCTTCCCTGGTGAAAACAGCATGGAGAGAATTACAGTGCCTCTCAGGGTGACTCCATCCACTGGATGGGACCCACAGAATCTTTATTGGGCATAGACAGAATTGTCACTGTGTACAGGAGAGTGTCTCTGATGAGTAGTTCACAGTCATTGTTGTTTTTTGTAAAGGGAGTTATTTGTTATGTTTTCTTTTTCTTTCTGCATTTAGCTTCTTATTTTTACTTTATCAATTTGCTTGACAATTGCCTATGGCTTTGCCTAGATTTTCAACAGGCACTGCTAACTGAGTTAAGTTTATCAGCACCTCTTAGGGTCCTTTAAAATCTGAGGAGGACTGGTTCTCAGATCCCCACAAACACCAACACCTAGGTATGCCTAGGACCATTGGAAAAAAAAACCCTGTAGCATTTGCACAGAACCTAAGCACATCCCTTCTGTAGTTTAAATTGTTTGTGTCACTTAGGTACCAGATGCAATGTAAGTGCTATGTAAACAGTTATACTACATTGTTTGGGGAGCAATAAAAGAAAAAAGTCCTTTTTGCATAGACACAATTTTTTCAGCTCATATCAATTATACAGAACAATGGGGTTCAATTCACTGTGACATTTTTACAGATGCACGAAATATAATTTGATCACATTTCTTCCTATTTTCTAAAACAAATATTTGATCCATGGTTGGTTGACTCTATGGATGTATGACCCATGGAAATGTATGCCACCTTTACTGGCAGAGACTGCATTATACTGAACATTGATACAACAGGAAACACTGGGAAGCGGGTCCTGCTTTCAAAGATCAGGTTGTTTAAAAGATGGATAGATGTGGAGAAGTGGAGAGAGACAATATGATCAAAATATTGTATGCTAAGAAAGCTTGGAGCTGTCTTAGACGTTTAGAAGGATGACAGCTGAGGAGCTGGTAGCTGTTGTGGAATATTCGATCACACTGTGTGAAGATGTGCCTCTGCCCTTCCTTACTTATCTAAGGCACCTCCGATTGATTTAATAAAGATCTGAATGGCCAACAGGAAGGCAGGAGAGGATGGGTGGGACTTCCAGTCAGATACAGGAACTGGTGGAGTCAGGGAGAATCTGAGAAGCGGGTGGATTCGCTAGTGAGATGCAAAGGAAGTTAGATGCACAATATGGAAGTCAGGCAATGAGCCACACAGCAGAATGTAGAGTAACATAAATCAGTTAATTTAAGTTTTAAGAGCTAGTTGGAAATAAGACTAAGTGAAGGCCAAGCTTTCATAATTAATAAAAAGTCTCCATGTCATTATTTGGTCCAAAAAAGACCAACTACAGGTACCTGAGCTTCATTCTGAACAAGGAACAATTATAACTGAAAATGCATATAAATAATTTGAGAGTCTCAGTGACTTGCCAAGCCATAAAAGCAAGCAGGTGGCAGATCCTGAGTCTGTGCTCTGGGTCCTAATGCAACCCTGGTTAGAGGAAGGCAGAGAGACAAAGGGGGTGGGGGCGAAATAAAGAGTGTTACAGCATCTACAGCATGGCTAGACCTAGGATGGCAAGACTCTAAGGTGTGAGGGGACCAGGCTGCAGCACTGAGAGGGAGGGCGTTACAGAGAACCCATGTTCACACTAAGGAGCCTGGCTCACATTACACGGGCAATAGGCTCTAAGCTAGAAGTATGTGTGTGTGTGTGTGTGTGTGTGTGTGTGTATTTGTACACGTGAATCTCATTTTGAGAGACTGTCCCTACAGTGGTAAGAAGGATGAGCCAATGGGCAACAAAGCAGATTAAGAGAGGTAAGAGAGGAACAATTAGAAACCTCGGCACTCTGTAATAGGAGAGCAAACCATATTACAGGTGTGGAGGTGAGGGGAGAATGGAGGGTCTGAGAAGCCCCTGGCCAGCAGGAACACTGGCTTCGAAAGTCACTGCTAATATGGTCCTTAGGACACCTGCCTTCTTATAGTTATCCTTTCTTGAGTTTCCTATGCTGTGGAGTGTGACCAACAGCACATGAAAGGGGGGGGGGGAGGTCACGTCCAAGGTTAATTATATAAGAAGATAGATGCACGTCGTGTAGCCCATCATTTGCCACACAGCAAACCCTCAACAATTTTTGCTTTCTAAGTCTGATTACGGTCCGCATAGGCTAAGATACGATGAGTAGCAGAAAAGGGTGTGGCCACAGTGTCCTCTTCAACTACACCTTCTTCTCAGCAGAAGACTTCTCTTCCCTGCCGCAGTCAACTTCCATGGTGATCTATTAGGCAGCTCACCTGTGTCAGGCGTCAGATACACTCCCCAAGAATTCTTGGTTCCTAGAAGTGACTGGCTCCCCAAGGCATGCTGCTGTGGGCCAATGGCGGGTTTTGAGGGCTGTTTTTGAGGTCTCCTCCGCTGGCCTGCTGTGAGCTGGTTGACTTTCCCCCGGGATCTCCAAATAGAGATGAACTGTCTGGACAAGCTACGACTGGTTCAGCTACTGCCGCCAGCGAACATCCCTGGTTGTTTCTCTGTACTGGCAGCTGTTTACAGCCCAGGAGCCTGGGGTGCTGTGCATGGGACCTGCCTGGAGAGAGAAAAGGCAGAGCTACAGGGCTGTCACTGCCACAGGCACCAGCCATGTTTTATGTTATTTGATGTGGCTCAAGAAGGTGTAAACATCCAGGACACCCTGCTGGCTTGGTTACTAAAGCTGCCACAAGCATTTCCCAGCTCACTGCCAGTAACCATTCTGGAGATACTCAAACCACTAGAAAGTGCCTCTGGGTTCCCCAATGGACTCACAGGACCTGAAATACAGCTTAGCTCTCCCTGCTGCTCTGGCTCTGACTTTACCCTAAGACCCTATGCACATCCATTCCATGGGTGGACACTGAAGTAGGCTGGGACAGATTATTCTTTCAATAAAGGATTACTGGAGTTGGCTGGGGAAGGAACCCAGTTGCTAGAGTGCTTGCCTGGCATGTATGAAACCCCATATAAAGCCATGTGTGTTAGTGTAAGCCTGTAATCATATCACTCATGATGCAAAGGCAGAAGTTCAAGTTCACCTTTAATTACAAAATTAGAGGCCGGGCTATGCTAGATAAGACTATCTCAACAAAAACAAACAAATAATTGTTAGGGCAAGCTAGTGGCAAAAGTAATATTGGGGACAGTAACTAACCACCTGGCATTTTATTAGATATTATTTTACTTATATTTTGTCCACTACTGCCAACATAGTATAATCCTATGAACCCAGGGGCTATTCCTATTTTGTGCCAAAATAGAGAAAAGATATATTCCTTAATAAATATGTGTTGAACAAATGAATTCCTTATTTTTTTTTAATTAAGACTTACTTTTTCTTTAACTAGGGATGTGTATGGTGGCATATGAGCATGTAAGTGCAGTACCCTAGGAGGCCAGAAAGGGCATCAGATCCTCCGGAGCTAAAATTACAAGCTGTTTCGAACAGCTTGGCATGAGTACTAGGAACTGAATTTTGTCCCCTGCAAGAGAAGTTCATGCTCTTAACCACTAAGTCATCTCTCCAGTCCCCTCTTTCCTTATTGATGAATCTTTCAGACAAAACCTGTTCTCAAAGAACCGGCAATACTAATCTAGTTACACACATTGACTCAGGGAGGCTTGATCTGTCCCTCCCATCCTCTCCTTCCTTCCATCCCTTCCTTTCTGCTCCCCTCCCTCTGTCCTACCTCCACTTACCTTTCACTGGGTTGGTGCTTACTGACACTACTAGTGGTTTCTTGTTGCTGTAATGTCCATGAGTACATTACAAATACATATGTGCTTTTGCTTATTCAGAGTGTTTGGGGGTGGAGGAGAGTGGTAACTTTCCTAAATGAAGGATGAAGGTTATGGGTGCTTGGAGAATTTGTTGAGCAATGAGACTAAAAGAGACACAAGTTGAACTGAGCACATGGCAAAACCATGAACACTACTTGAGAGGGGAAATAGAAAGTTAGAAAGGAAGATACAATCTTACTGTGATATTTTATGGTAAAAATATTTCCTGGACCAAGTCACATGCTCAAAATATCCAACAGAAATCCATTCCATGGAACAGGCAACCAATTCTCACTCATGAAAAATGTAACATAAGGGGGCAAAATAAGTAATCTGGGATCTATGGTAAGCCAGATAGACAGTGCATTGCCTAAAGCAGGGGTAAGCAAACTATAGCTCATGGAACGAGTCTAACACATGACTTGCAGTTACAAATAAAGTTTTATTGGCACAAAGCCATGCTCATTCATTTCTATCTTAGTGTATGGCTGGTTTTATGCTATAACATGAGATTGAATACTTTTGCAGTGGGGCCTGCAAAAACGTTCTGGTCATTGAAAAAGTTTTCAGACCTCAGTTCTACAGGGAAGAAGTTCCGATGCCAAGCAAGATGCTTGCAAAGAATACAGTCCTCATATTCAGCTCGGCCTATTGATGTTTGTACACCTGCTTTCCTTATCAATGAAACGGCTCCTATCATTACATCGTCAGCCCCAATATGTTATTGTTCTCTGTAATTCTGCAATACAGTCACCAAATTAATGATCTGGGATAATTTCCTGAGAGTGAAATTGCTGAGCGATCAAAGTATTTTGAGGGCAGCCTTCCTGGTGCACTGCCCCTGGGCTCCGTCATGCTGAGTTGTATAAAACAATCACTCATGTTTACCCTGCGGCTGGACTTGGCATGCCGCGGCTTCCTCACTGCAGATTCCCTCACCTGTGCTGGCTGTGCGCTTACAGGTCTCAGAATGCCCGTAAACCTGATTAAACTTGTCCCTCCTCTGCCTTCTCAGTTCTCATGCTGATTGTTTGTGATTCCGACTTACATAATTTCGCGGTTTCTCAATAAAGAAATCAGCAGGTGGTGTGACTTTATGTTTTCAGAGTTACCTCCCTGTGTAAAAACAGGGCCAGGTGTCTCTCCCCGAGTTCAACAGACCCAGGCGCTGAGACCTCCTTGGCCTTAAAACACAATCCTGAGGTTTTTTAAAAACGGAAAGTAAAATATTTTCCATGAGGGGCCAAGGCCTTTGACCGTTTCCCTTCCTTTGCTATATGCAGAAACTGAGAACTGGAGCTCTCCTTCACTGTTTCTGGAAGTGTAGCTTCCAGATACACAGCTATCATACTTCTCACTGTAACACAGATATGGTCATTCTTTGTAAACACAGAAGCTGACTCTCAGTTCCCAAAACTTCAGTGGCGAGGAGGGAGAGGGAGAGGATTCAGACCCATACTCTCTCCAATAGCGTGGGAAGGATTTTAGGGTTCTCTGTGGCTAGTAGTCAGGGAAATAGTGGGTTTGTCTACATAAGTAAGACATATGGACAGATATGAATTTCTCATTCATGGAAGGTAGTTTAGACAATTCTCTCTTTCTCTCTCTATGTGTGTGTGTTCTCTCTGTCTTTCTCTGTGTGTGTGTGTGTGTGTGTGTCTGAGAGAGAGAGAGAGAGAGAGAGAGAGAGAGAGAGAGAGAGAGAGAGAGAGAGAGAGAGAGAGAGAGAGAGACTCTGGAGGTAAGAGGAGGATGTTGGTGTCCAGCCTTGCTCCTCTGAAACCAGATCTCTCACTGAACATAGAGCTAAGGGTAGCAAGTCCCAGCAGTTCCTCCTGTCTCTAGTTCCCACAGTGCTGGGGTTATAAGCACTCCTGGCCACATCTAGGTTTTTACATAGGTACAGGAGATTTGAACTCAGGTCCTCATGTTTTACAGAAAGCACTCTTACCCACCAAGCCATCTGCTTGGCTCTGGGTTAGGTCATCTTAACTAGTAGGCATGGGCACCATCATTTATTTTCAGTCACTGAGTAAAAGAGGAGATGGCGAATGCTTGGGATATGGTAGAGGGATATGGAAGCAGCAATAAACAAGATGTGATTCTCACTGGGAGAGCTCTGTAAGAGAGAAAGCCAAGGGACAATCACAAGAGGAAGTGCTCATGTAGCTGCAAAAGCCCGAGCATTATTTACCATGAATTAATAATTTAGAGTGGCGTATTTTTAAGGAGTACCTACCAAGTAAGTTATGGCTTGCGAATATAATGCAGAACAATTAAACTAATTAACTGATCTATCTTTCCAAATGCTGGTCATTTTTCCTGGTAAGATTATCTGAAATATACTCTTAGCAGTTTCGAAGTACAGGCCACACGACTGTAACTGGAGTCATCAGGCTGTGCAAGTGTCATCATCACAACACAAACACCTGTTCCTGGTGGCATTTTATGCCCTATGCCCCCTCATCTCCCACTGCCTTCTTATCCTACAAATACATATAAGAACAAGAACTTTTTATTTCTTATTTATATGAGACAGGATTTCTCTTGTAGACCAGGCTGGCCTTGAACACGTGATCCTTTGTCTCTGCCTCTGGAGTCCTGGGACCACAGGTGTGTAGCCACTGTGCCCAGCAGGAAGTTTGTAAAGGGAAAGAGATGGCCAGTGACAGTATCCTCTCAGTGTCCCCCTTATCCTGATAGCTCCTGGCCTCCTGCTTTCCTTCCTTCTCCCATTCATTCATACATGTATTGGATACTGACTAAACAAGGTGATCTGTGAGATCCTGGGGATATAAGATTAATAAGGCATGCATCTTGCTCTCCAGAATCTTGAGTTGAGGGCTTCCATCCCATTCTCCTTGTTGCTCCACATGGGGGTGGGGGCAAGAGGGATGTATCGGGAACACAGACAGTTTGGCACACAGAAAAGCTTGCGCCGCACTGTGAAGTTTGTTTTGGTGAATTACCATTGGATGTTTCCCCCACCCCTCGTCTTCTTTCTGCTCTGTCTCCCCAGTTTCTGTAACCATATTTCCACCCAGGGCATCTTTTGATGAGGTTAAGGAAGAGGTGAGAAGTAAGCTGGCTGATTTTGACTTCCCAAACCACTCACGGGCAGGGGAAACACAGACAAAACATTGCTATCATGAGTCAAATCCAATTCTCCGAGTTAAAGATCTAGCTTCATCCGTGGATCCCGAAGACACTGGGGAGAGTGGGCATGGCACCCTCAGCACTCTGGTTCCCATTAATAACTCAGAATATTTCACTAATCCATTTTTGAAAATCTAAAAGTTATTTATATTTTCATTGGTTTTAGGAAATCATGGTGCCTCCAGGAGACCCATCACCAAGAGCGGATCCTAGCAACACCATGGACTTTGGGAGATGATATATCACCACAGGCTCAGGTCACTGTAGTTGGGGGTGCAGTAACTGGGGAGGCCTGTGTTATATGGGACACAGAAGACTGTAGGTATGTAAGGGACAGGGCGTATGTCACAAGTTTCTCTACTTTCCATTCTTATGGCTATGAACTCAAAACTAATTAAAAAAATAAGTTGACTGGTTTGCTGTCAAAACAAAACCTGTAGAAAATACAAAGAGGAAGATAAGAATCAGCCAGTAATTTGTCTCTAGTGAAGGAGGAGTAGAATGAGATTTAGCCATACCCATGTGTCATGTCCAAATGTCTATAACTAAAGGTGTTAGTATGCATGCGTATTTTGTGTTTTTCTACTAATATTGGCCTACATAGTTTAACAGCTGCATAGTATTACAGGCACGAACGTGGCAAAATTTACTCAAGCAGTCTTGAATTTAATGGTCATTTAAGGTTTTTTCTAACATAAATGATATTACACTGAATATATTTGAATATTTATATTTTTGTGTATTGCAATTGTTTTTGAATCTATGCATATTTCCACTCCATAGTGCATCTTAGAGAGTGGTGTCATGAGCTACACTTACTATATCTTTAGGAGGTAGTCCTTCTTTACACAGAGTATAGGAGTAGGCAATCCAGTTCTAATAGTCCTTGAGTAATACAGGAAAAAGATTTAAGTATGATATAGTGACTAGCACATATGTCGGTGGTCCCCAACCTGCGGGTGGTGACCCCTTTGGCAAACTTCTACCTCCTAAAACATTTACATTACCATCTATAACATTAGCAAAATTACAGCGATGAAGTAGCGACGAGAATAATTTTGTGGTTGGCGGTCAGCACAACATGAGGAACTCTATTAGAGGGTCACAGCATTAGGAAGGCTGAGAACCGCTGACATATGCAGTAGCTTCAGCTCAGGGCTTTACGCACGGTACATTCTCACTAGACAGCAGCCAATCTCCACATGACTGATGTTGCTTCTTTTGTTTAGTCCAGAACTCCATTTCTATGCGATAAAGATTTTGAAAATTGGTTCTAGAGAGATGGTTCAGGAGGTAAGAGCACTTGCTGCTCTTGCAGAAGACCTGGTTTGGTTTCCAGCACCCAGATGGTGGCTCACAACCATCTGTAACTCCTGTTCCAGGGAATGCAACAACCTCTTGTCTCTAAGGTCTCTACATGCACGTGGCGCATATACATACATGTATGCAAAATATTCATACACATAAAAATAAAAATACATCTTTAATAAAAAGATTTAAAAACCTTAACAGTTTATTTACTTTGTTTGGGGCTAACGGTGAATTTTAAAAGCAGATGGTCACCTAAGAAGTCAGCCCCCTTGCCCATTTTGTGTAGGCACACAGTAGACGACAAGCAGAGATATGCTCCACCCACCCAGTGGCAGTCATAATAATGGCCTTCTCGTATTCGATGAATAAAGGGAGCATAGTTTTTCTGGAGTTTGACTCACTATTTACTCATCTTTCAGAGCTAGGAAGATGACTCACTGGGTAAATCACGTACTATGTAAGGAAAAGGATCTGAGTTCCCCAAACCCACATAAGCCAGGCATAGTGGTGCACATCTCCAATCCCAGTACTTGTCAGGTGAGATACAAGGCAGACAGGAGAATCCCCAGAAGCTTGCAAAGTACAAGGTGAAGTACAATACTTGAGGTTGTCTCCTGACCTCCACACACACTCCCGCACTCATACACATGCCTGTGTGCACATGTGCATGCATGCTCGAGTGCATGTGCGCGCGCACACACACATACACACACACTCACACACTCACACACACTCACACACACACACTCTCTCTCTCTGTTACACACACACACACACACACACCCCTCAAAGTGAATGTCACTCAAATCTCAGGGCTTCAGCAAAAGAGTCTACAAATGTATGTTATTCCCTTTAACTGTTAGCTCAGGTCTGCCTCATCTGCCCTGCCAATTGTGAGGACATGTGTGGCCCCTCTTTTTGACATGATTTTGAGCCCCATCTTCAGGAAAAACAATTCTTGCTATTGGTTTGAATTCAGATATATGATTCAGGTTTTTATGTCTCCCCCCCGCCCCCAGAGGTGATAAGATGTCAGATTCCATAGGGACAGCTCTGGGCTGCTGGAAGAAATGCATTGATTTTTGGTGTCCTTAGATCAGAAATCAGAGATAAAGTTATATGAAGTGAAATGAAAGAAATTAAGAGCATGTGTTTGTATATATACCTATTGTTTGTATATATAGTAAAAATCATCACAAACTGTTCTATTATCCTTAGACAAAATGGAGGAGATTATGCTAAACTTGGTAATAGAAATTGTTACCATCCAGCAAATGCCAACCTGGATCTGCCACTTGGGGACCTGGCAGGAATGACAGGCAGCACCCTGGCTTTGTACGCAGGTGCAAAGGTCCCTTTAAGAGACAAGCTCCGCCTACTCTCTCTCTCTCTCTCTCTCTCTCTCTCTCTCTCTCTTTCTTTCTCTGCTGTTTGTGAGGAGGCAGCCCCCCCCCCTCTCTCTCTCTCTCTCTCTCTCTCTCTCTCTCTCTCTTTCTCTGCTGTTTGTGAGGAGGCAGCCCTCTCTGCCTCTGCCTCTCTCTTTCTCTCTTCCCTTCCCTTATTCCCTTACTTTCCCCAGTAAACTTTCCACATAAGTTATGTCGGCATGTATCTATCTGTCTCTTACCTGCTGTTTGTCCTTCACCCACCATGGGACCCTTCCAAGGTCCCTCTTGGCTGTATTCATAACAGAAATATTAGAAATGATAGAAAAATATTTTCCCCGGAGTCTCACTGACCCCCAAAGAGAAAGCTACCTTGTGATTTGTGGTGCCCCTCGCCCATGAAACCTACAGGACCTCCTTCAGAAATAGAGGAAGACTTCAGGATTCAGATGCTGTCTTATCTCAAAGACATTTAACTGTAAACAATAATGGTTATCATTTATTAAGTACGTATTGAGTGCCTGGCACTGTACTAGGTCCCTTGTACATAAATGTTAGCATTTATTGAGTACCTACTGTATGCCAAACATTATTCTAAAGGCTCTCAATGGAGTAGTTGAGAAAGACATAAAGAATCTATGCTTTCTGGAAGTTTCCTTTCTAGTAAGAGCAGATGATCCTCAACTTAAAAAACTTACATTTACTGTTTATGTGCATGTGTGAATGAATGTATGTGTGTGCATGCGTGTGCACACACATGCGCACACACATTATGTGGGGAGGTCAGAGGACTTGTGGAAATTGGTTCTCTCTTTTTACCATATGGGTCCTGGGGATCTAACTCAGGCAATCAGCTTGATGGCTGGTGCCTCTACCTACTGAGCCATCTCACTAACCCATGCTCAAGTTTATAAGCATACAAAAAGATAGCAAGTTTTATCCAGAGAATAAAAATTCCTAATAGTGAATGTGTTAAGAAAGGCCTCTGAAGGGAGTAAAATTAAGTTTTTTTTTGAGACAAGGTCTTGCAATTGATTGAAAACTGGTCTTGAACTCACACCTTTCCTATCTTTGCCTACCAAATGCTATGATTACAGGTACACAATACTATTCCCAGATATGATTACAGGTATACAATACTATTCCTAGCTAAATTAAAATCTTAGAGGAAGGAGGAGCTGCCCTAATGGGGTAATTGGGGAGAATTTTGTCCATGTGAGAACACAACTCTGTTGCTATGGGAGAATGAAGCTGAGGCCAGATTGTTTCTTAATGGTAGCACCATGGTTCCAGGACTGACCTCTGTCCACAGAATGTCACTCTGAAGGCCTGGTCCATTTATCAACAAGAGAGAACAATGGGTGTGGGTGGCACAAAGTAGGCAGGAAAGAGGGAAGATGGGTGGCTTGGAAAATGTAAGCTCAGAGTTTATTGTTGCAGGTGTGACTGGCCCAAGTAAAATGGAATTGCAATGGAAAAGTGAGCTGTGTCCCCAGGAGCATCAAGGAGCTGGGCCAGGTGGGGACGAGAGAATTTCCAGAGCTCTCAAAGGACAGGCTGTTTGCAGTGGCTTTGACACCTTCCCTGTCTGTCCCCATAGTCATTCTTGGACTTCTGAGTGACATATTGTCAACGAATCTTAAAGAGAAACACTGGGTCAGTTCTCTGTCACAGTAATGACCCTCCCTGAAAATCCACTTATAAAAGAAATGATTTACTCTGGCTTGTAGTTCTGGGGGTTTCTGTTCAAGACCAGGCAGACCTGTTGTTTTTAGGCCACCACTTTACAGGTGTGTGAGGCAGGGCACCTCATGACAAGGCTTCTTCTAGGACACACTCTAGTGGACAGAAGGTCTTGCTCTAACCGCTACATGTTCATGTTCTCACCACCTCATAATAGCTGGACAGGAACCTCCTAGATATGGGGTGTTTGAGTGACATTTAAAATCTAAAGTGCAGCAAACCAAACAGTCTCTGAGAAGAATGGCTCCCTGGGCAGAGGGTGTGGTGAGGGGTAGGGAGGGAGGCATGCTTTGAGACCTGCTTTTTCATCAGCTTACTATTTCAAAGAACAAACTATGAAAGGAAACTCCTACTAGAGCAGAAGTCCCATAACCTGACTGGCTAGCTCTGCCTTGTTTTGGAATGTCTTTCTATTTTCTAGATGCTTATGAGCAGGGTTTTAGAAAAATTCACAATTTCTTTGGAGTTAAGAAGTTTAAAGTTGTTGATTTTATTAGATATCCACATTTGAAGAGAATTGGGAGTGGAATGGTTTCTCCCTAAATGCAGAAATATGGATGAAGAAATCTAGCAAGAGTGGGCAGTGTGCACCATTCAATTCCAGACACACCCTGGACTCTCCATGTCTCAGGTCACAATGCCCAAGGTGATGAGGGAGGTCCTGATGAGGCTGGCTGCTTTCCACTAAGGCACAAGGAATAGCTCCTCCCTATGTCTCCCAGGAACAGATGCCTAAGTAGGGGGATTGTTTTTGTTAAGGCACACCTACATAGTCCCACTTCTTCTTGAACGAAGATAATTTCCGAGGGTCTGAGACCCTCCATAGAGAAATTTAGGGGGTATTTATATGCATGCAAATGCATGTGTGTGTGGTTATGAGTTTGGTAAAAAAAAAATGAAGTACAGGACTAGGGAGATGACTGAGTCAGTAAAGTGCTTGTTTAACCATGCTTTAAAAAAATCCACACATGATGGCTGATTTCTGCAATCGTAGCACTTGGGAGGCAAAGCTAAGAGGATTTGGAGATTGCTCTTCAGCCAGCCTACCCTACTTAGGGAGCTTTAGACCAGAGAAAGAGGTCATATCAGAAAACAAGATGGACAATGCCTAGGGAATGGTAGCAGAAGATGTCCTCTGGTCTCTACATGCATGCACATACTCCTGGACATGCACTGTGTATATACACTAATGAAGACATGTGTACATGCACCGTGTATATACATTAATGAAGACATATGGACATGCACCTACTAATGAAGACATGTGGACATGCACCATCTGTGTTACTTAGCATCTGTGTATAACGTGGGGCTCAAGAACATACATTTTAATAAGTACTGCAAGCAGTACATCCAAGCTGTAGAATCTACCCAAGTTAGTAGTTCTCTATCTTGGAAACAGATCTATCCTGTGCAATGTAAAGATCTTGATAACTGGACCATATTTTGGATCATCAAGTCACACCTTCTAGGTAGAACTTAGCTGCCTACAACTCTTAAGTCTCTTAAATGGCTCTTACGTAGGTGAAGTGAAGCGCCTTTCCTGGTGCAATGTGACAAGGAACAAAAAATCAATATAGGGAACTCAGACCTGAATCAAATTCATGAGAGTGCATATACCCCCAAGCCCTCAAGAGCTTCCTTCATAGTGTTAGCCACACTCTGTAACTTAACCCAACAGGCGAATCCCAGACTCATAGAGCTGTCTTAATAGCTTGGTGCCCACAGGAACTGTTGGGGACCAGCCTCCTAGTCCAACCTCTGACAGCTTCAGCAGGTTAGGTGAAACTGAGGAAAAAGAATCCTATCACACACCTAGGTGACTCTGATGTAATCTCTCCATGGTCCCTCTGAGAAAAAGACATTTAGACCAGTGGTGTGTCATTTTGTTTTCTATTGCTATGACAAAACACCAGGACCAAGAGCAACTTGGGGAAGAAAGGGTTTATTTGGCTTACACATCCGAATCACAGTTGGTCATTGAGGGAAGTAACTGCACAGACTCAAGGCAGGAACTGAAGCAGACTCTACAGAATGCTGCTTTCTGGACTGCTCCCCACAGTTTACCCGCAGCTGGCTTTCTTTTACAACTCAAGGTCGCCTGCCCAATGGTGGCATCACCCACAGTTGTCTGGGCCCTCCCATATTAATCATTAATCAAGAAAGTGCCCTAACGACCTGCCTACAGACACTCTGATGGAGACATTTTCCCAATTAAAGTTCCCTCTTTTTGGATGACTCTCATTTTTGTCAAGTTGATACAAAATGAACCAGCACAAGGGCTTCTCAATTTTGGGTGATGCTGTGAGGGGGGAATGCTTGACTCTGTTTAGAGACATTTCTGATGGTCATAACGTGTGTGTGTGTGTGTGTGTGTGTGTGTGTGTGTATGTGTGTGTGTGTGTGTGTGTGTGTTCCTGGTAAATAAAATCCAAAGACAATCAACTTCTTGAGAAAAAGAGAATATTACTGACCAGTAACTATTTACCTGGCCACCAAAATAGACCAAGATTGAGAAGTGGTACTAAATTGACTTTATTCTCTGCTAGCATCAAAAGGAGGAGGATGAGGAGGAGGAGGAGGAGGAGGAGGAGGAGGAGGAGGAGATAATAACCCCCATCAGAACTTCAATAGCGAAGATGGGGAGTAGTTTAACAACATAGTATTTGCCTAGTATGTATAAAACCCTGATCCAATTCCCAACAAGTAAACAAACTTTTTAAGTTTAAAATTTAGCAGTAAGTGATTTCTAGCCCTGATAGAAGAAGCCAAACCTTCCGTAGACCAGAAGCCCTGTTAAATTTGCTTCAGTACTGGCCTCATTCTTCCTCTAACATCTTCTCCACACTTGACAAGCACACACTCTTTGGGACAGGCCATAAAGTGAATCTGTGGCTAGTCACTCTGCCCAGTGTCTACAGGAAGAAATTTTTAAAAAACCCATGGACCTAATTTTAGTTTGAAAGTTTAACACAAATTTGTTGGGGGTTGAATTAAGGTTATATAAAGGTATAATGAATTTGTGACACGGACATGGGAACATTCATTGTTGATATTTCTCAAGAAGTGAACTTGGAATGTCAAAAAGTAACAAGGAACACAGGAATGCCTGTGTCTTCTGCAATTTCTAGAGAATAGTTAGGGTAAATTGCACTCCCATACCCCAGACTTTTTCTAAAGACAAATAACATTGTTGTACATTATAGAACCTTGAACATGTAGCAGATCTCTCTGCTGACTTGTGAATTTATAACTCTGCTATCAAAGGAGCTGTAATAATAAAAATGAACCTCGTTGTTCAAATTGCACTCAAGTGCTCGGCTACCCTGAGACCCTAGTCTCATGCTCCAATTCTTCTGGTATTAATCAGGAGGAAACTTGGCCAACCTCTACCATAAAGATACCAAGCTTTGATATATGTTTTGCCACATCCACCAACTAATACTTTTGCTTCTGAAACTTCCAGGGGATCTATGGGCACAGGAGCCACGAGAACACAGAGACTACGAGAACACAGAGACTACCCTACAAACTCAGTCATCTCATGAGGAAGGAACTTTGTTGATGGTGTCTGCTTCTGTGTCTGGCTACCAATTGGCAACGGTGAGCAACTAACTTTGTCCCTAAGCCAACCCTGACTTCCAGTAAATAACTCTGCACAGATCTTTGAGAGAAATGTCAAGGAAACTGTATCCTGGGTCACTCTAAAAATAACCAGGTAATTATCTCTGAAACTCTCCTGAGAAGATGCCCTTAGATGTACACGTGGAGCAGCAAAAGACTCCTTTGTTTGTTGACAGTAGCAGTTTCTATGTAGTCAGTCGCCTTTGGAGTGGGTGTTGGCAACCCAATCAATATTTGGGTACCGTGGAGTTACTATGCCACTGGGTTGACCATAGTTAAAAACAAGCAACAGCCCATAGTGCAACTTCTTAGGCCACACTGTTTACTAAACTGATCGTGTCGTTTTTCCTGACCTCAATTTTTGTTCCACTTGTCACACTTGGCCTGGAGACTGTGTGAAGAGTGTTCACTGCCTCATCTCTGTGTGTGCCAGAGGCATCTGTCAAGACCATCGAGTCTCTAAATGTCCCTTTAAAAAAATCTCTTGCCTTCTTCCAGTGAGATTGGGGAATCTAGACATGGAATGCATCAACAGATCAGTGTTGGGGTACAACCAGTTCAGCGAGTTGCTGTCTGTGGTTTAGGACCCACTGACAGCTTTACTTTTTCTTCTTGGTGACTTAACTTTCCGTCTTGGCAATAGATGCTGAAATGGCTTGCAGTTATGAAAAGTATGAAATTGTTGTCTCAAATAGTTTTCTAGGTTCTTCATTGGCCCACCACAGGTGTGAATATTTGTTTATTATTCAAACATAGAATATTTGTTTATTATTCAAACATAGCAAAGTAAACAGTGGCATTTTGCACACCCCTCTCCCCATACAATGCTTTGAATATTTTCTTTGTGATGGTCAATGACTTTGTTTAACTTCAAAAACAGCCTGAATGGAAAGGAAGGGCTGAGAGACTTGAAACTGTTTGTACAAGGTCTGAAGTGACTGATGGCCAGGCTAAGCTGGCCACAGAGTCCTGACATTTTGTCAGCTCCCCAAGGAGGCAGATGTAATGTCCACGACTCACCTGCCATGTGCTGATAGAAAAACAAGCCCTGTTATGCATGGATTTTAAGGCTACACACATGACCTTTAACCTCAGAACCTTTCCAGAGTTTTCCACTGGGTATCAAAATTCTTTCAAATATTTCCAGCTGGGCATCTCCTTGACCTGTAATTGCAGCTCTGCATAGGGATACTTTTCCTCCCCCATGGCAAAGACCATTTGGTGAAATCTCACCAGTAGCTGGGGGTGGGGGGGAAGGGAGCGCGTTGCTAGGACTGTTTAAAACTTACTTAGCCTTTTGCTTTCCTGTTGAATCCTAGTGTCCTGAAAGGGGATTGTTTTGGTGGCCACTCAAATTCCTGCCCTCATGTCAGGTTTCTGAAGTCCTTGAAGGATCCCAGGAGACAACTTTTTTGTGCTGTGAAGTTCAGTGTCTTGACAACAGAGTGGAAACTTAGACACCCTCACTCTTAGAACCGGTGCTAAAAACATAAAAAGATCTAGTTACTGATTCTCAGCGCAAAGTACAAATCTTTTAATTGATATTTTCTACTAACCTGATTAAAACCATCAAAGATTATTAGAAGAGAATTTGGGGAGCACACACAATAAATGACAACATGGGGCATATCCAGGGGACACGAATTCAGGCCTAAAACAATATCTTCTTCACAAACAAAAAGGATACACAGAGCAAACAAACATATTTATTGGGTTAATTCAGAGGACTCATTGGAGAATTGAAGGGAAAGAAAAATCACCTACAGTTGTCAGTGACACTCCAACAGGGTCTGGGAGTCCCTGGCTTGGTGACACTGTCTCTTGAGATCAGTCAGAACTGCCATGGACTGTGTCACAGGCAGCAGTTCTCTAGAACTTGCCGTGAAGCTGAGTGTTTCCACTGTTCCTTCCAAGGATGCTTCATTTATTTTTCTGGCTTTGCGGATTGTCAGACCAAAGGACCCCACATTTGCTGCACACATGATGCTTATAGCTTCTTCATAGAAGTTTCCACTGAAGAGAGCTAAAAATAGCCAAGTGAAAGCAAAGTGGTGGGCTCTGTCTTTGGAACTATTAGCATCATCATTTCCTACATTTAAGGAACAATGAAACTGAGATACAGAGAGCACAATGTTTTCCCTCTCGGATTACAAAGTTCATAAATGATAAACCCTTTATTTCTTTAACACCCTGGCACAAAATTCAGTGCCAATCTATCATGTCCAGTTCACTGTAGACATTGTACTGTCTTGAGGATTCAGTATACTAAGTTTCAAAACCTGTGATAGTCTAGAAATAAAGTAAGCTCATAATTACATTTCTGAAATGTGTGCCCCACAACATACACCCAAGTTGTCCCTCAGTATCACAGGGAGTAGTTTTAGCACCTCTGCAGATGGTAAATTCAGTGGTGATGAAATATCTTTCATAAAATAGCACAATGTTTGTAATAGCCTATGTTCATCCCCCATCATCTTTAAATCATCTTCAGATACTGTAATACCTAATACCATGTAAGTATTCATTATATTGCATTTTTAGAGAACAATAATAAGAAAAATCTGTACACATTAAGTACAGACATAGATGTGTGTATGTGTGTGTATGTCTGTGTACGTGTCTGTGTGTTAGGGTGTGGGGGTGGATCACATGTACAGATAGAGGTTCATGTGCCTGTGTTCTTGGAACCAAAGGTCAACCTTGGGTAGCCCATCTATCTACCTTTAGCTCACTGACCCAGAGCTTGCCAAGAAGGCTAGGTTGGCTAGCTGCTGGGGACCTTGGGGACTCACTTTTCTTTGCTTTCCTATGGTTGGGATTGTAAGTATGTGCTACAACTTGATCTCTTTTCTAGGAGAGTTCTAGGGATCAAACTCATGTCTTCATGCTCAGAAGACAAGCACTCCACTGGCAGAGTTACGTCCCCTGCCCCAGACACAAGTTTTTCAATTTTTTTCTGTTCTTTTAAAGAAATGTTTTGAATTGAAATAAAATTACATCACTTTCCTTCTTCCCTTTCCACCCTTTATCTCCTCCAACTCCAGATGCCTTCTCCTGAACCCCTTACATGTACGCCAACACTCTCAAGTTGATATTCTACATGTGGTGGGTTGAAATACTAGACGCAGAACTCATACTTATGAGAATCAAGAGTAGATATAAATCCCACTAAATAAATGATTAAGCAGAGTAATGATTATGGAAATATATGCCAATGCAACAACAAATATAATTTCACACACAATTATGAAGTGCTGTCAGTAGTGATGCTAAATACTGTGACATAATGGAAACAGTCTTGGAGTGAACATAAATGTTTATGACTTCTTGGAGGTGCGGCTTGGCAGCATCTAGTATGGTAAAGAGGCCTGTGTGGTATGCCCCAAGGGTTTCAGTGGTAGGTTAGTCCAGAGTAACTCTTATTCAGGTGCAAGAAGTTCACTGAAAGAATGCCTGGAATTAAAAGAAATCAGATATAACTGAATATTCTTTAAGGGGCAAAATGATAAAGTGTATATTTGTATATAGAAAAACTATGTGGCAATATTATGTGAACACTATACACACATAAGCATACAAAAATATATGTGCACACAGAGTGGTATACTCAGACACACACATGCACAAACACACATAAACACATGAAAGTACAAACACATACATGCACACACACATTCAAGTATATGCACAGGCATGTTTTCTTGAGTCACAATCCAATTATGTCCCAGGGAGTTCATTTTAAGTTTCAAGAATTCTAAGTCTAAATGCACTCAAGCTGCCAGATAGCTTAGCTTAGCCTATCCTACCATAAAAAGACTCAAAACACACATGTTGACCTACAACTGTGCAAACTCACCCAGCTTAAAGTCCATTTAAGCTGGTTCAACTATAAAAGCATGTTATACTGAAATTAATATCATACCAAACAACATTTAAGCACTTAAGTACAAGGAGTAAAAACAGAATTATGCTAGTGGTGACATGTCTTGAATTGGGACAGTGATTTTCCAGGTAGGGGGAAGAAGGTAATGGGCTATGGGGATTCATAAAGAGAGCAGAAATAGTGCCAGTAGGATGCTTAAGCTCATTGGTAAAAAGCCATTGCCTTGTTTGTTTGTTTGTTTTTGTACTCACTTATGTGTCTAAAATACTAAATTAAAAGAAAGGATTTTTCCCTTCAAGTCCACTTGGCTCTGTCCAAGCTCCCTCTTCCCACCGTGCTGTCACCGTCAAATAGAGATGAACTCTATCATGCAGATCTGTATTTCCCTGTCCATGTTTCCCACAGGCCCCTGCATGACTTTCCACAGGTCCCTGTGTGACTTCCTGAAGGTGAGGATGTAATTATATCACTAGACCCAAGATAAATGCTAAATGGGTATTTATTGGGGACAATTACAAATTAAAATACAAAGAACCGCCGGAGCGTTTCCCTATTCTTCCTACCGGATCCGCTGACCCAACAGAAAGAGCAAGCAAAGGAAAGCCATGCCTCAAACTCCTCTTTCTTCTTCTGTCTGCCTGAAGCCACACCCAAAAGGGTGTGGCTGACGATTCAGGTCCATAGCCCAGAAACCTACAACTTCCCACAGCCCCTCTATGACTTCCCACAGCCCCCTGCATGGCTTCCCACAGGCCCCTGCATGATTTTAACTGTTCCAACCTTGAGTTACACTAGCAGCACTAACTCACAGACTGCATGCTGGATCTTGTTATCCAGAATGTCTCTGCCCAGTATACAGAAACTCTCTTCTTCATGCCCTTGTGGCCTCATCTTACCTTTGGCTCTGTGACTTCATGTCATCTTATTTTTTACAACCATAACCTGAGTTATTTTTCTTCTTTCTTGGCTAATCTGGATCCATACACAACATCTTGGAGCCTTGGTGGCATCTGTTTTGCCTGTCCCCACACATCATCCCCTGTAATCCTGAATCTAATGGCCTGAATGAGGCTACTAGAAAACTGTGGCACAGTCCTTGTCCTAGGACCTCAAATTCATAATTTCCACAGCAGCCGGGTTCTGGGTCCTGATGGCAATCCAGACCCAAGAGATCTAATCCACTGCTGTGAGACGGGCGTTAATTCCTTCCAAGAGTGCTGCCCCACGGCCCAAATAACTCCCCTAAAGACTTCCCCACCGTAGTACTGTTACACTAGAGAATTAACCCTCCTCCTGAGTTGTAGTGGGAACAAATTGCACTTAAAACCTTACAGAGTGTGGGTGGAGGTCCTCCCTTTTAATACCCTTACCATGGGGTTGTGGGACAAAGTTCTGTCTTCTCCCTTTCATCCTCCCTTTCCCACATCGGCTCCTGTGTTGAACATCTGCACCCACCCCCAGACCCACACACTAGTCCACCTGGGTGTATTCTTGCTGCTTTGTTCTGTGCACGCTAGCCTGCTCATGTTCAAATATTTTCTTGTCAGGTGGCCTGGGCCCCCTCAGCAGCAGTGCTCTGCCGTCTTGATGGAAATCATTACATTCCACCGTTTCTCCCACCGGTGGACTGTGGTCCTCTTGGAGGAAGGCATCGTGCTTATTGTGTTGAACCCAGAGTGGCAGAGCTGAGGCGTCCTCTTAACTCCCTCACCCACAACAGCACCCAGTGCTGAAGTAACAGCAGAAGCAGCACCCTTAGAGGCAGATGCTGCCCTTGGGTCTTGCCTCACAGAAGTTCTCCTGCTGCCCAGGGGTCAGTGTCCCTTTGGTATATTTGCTCTGTATACACAGAAAGCAATATTAGTTGAAAGAGTCACTGAGTCTTTGCAAGCTTGAAAAGCATAACCCTTGGGAAATAAAACTCATGGTGTCTAGATCGGCATGAAGAGCAAGGCTGGGGAGATGACTCAGTGAGTAAGGCACAAGCATGGAGACCCGAGTTTGATCCCCAGCACCCACATAGAAAGCCGGAGTGATGATGTGTTCCTGTGCTTACGGAAGGGACTCTAACCAGCCTGAGCACAGCAAACGTGTCTTTGGCAGGCCTTGCCCTACTCCCCCCTTCCCTCTGCCTTACTAAAAACCATTAGATTACATCCCTAAAGATAGTCACCAAGGTCTGTTCCCTTATTTGGCTACTTCCTCTTCCTGAGGCTGACTACCAAGGTCCAACTATCAAAGTATTGAAGCCCAGCAATCAAAAGCCCCCTTTTGGCTGCTATAATTAACATGTCCAATTAAAATTAAACTCCTCAAAGTGCCACTAGCCTATGAGCCATGCCTGTCTCCTCTCTATTCAGAGTCAGTCCTTGTCCCTTCCCCCTCTCCTTTGTCCCTTTCCCTTCTCCCTCATCCTCTATCTCCTGTCTTTGTCTCTTATTCCTTGCCCTTTGTCCCTTTGGGGTAGATCTTATTTGTGTTGAGAACTTGGTCTTGGGGTGTCCTGTGCCAAATACCAGTTCTTTTAATCACACTTCTGTAGAGGCATAGACAAATGGATCACTGACTAGTCCTAGAGCCCAGGGAGAGATCTTGTCTCAAAAGGCAAAGTGGATTGGTGCCAACATGCTAGCTTGACTGCTGTCTTCCACACTGGCACAAACATACACATAAAGTAGGAAGAAGAAAATTAACTGTCACTTAGTTATCTCCTCTTCCCTCAAGATCTGTTCCCTACACAGCAAACAATGCTTTGTCTTCAGTACAATGCTACATGCAATCTTCACACTCAGAATAGACATCTTGCATAGGGAGAGTGGCTGTTGAAGGAAAACTGACTCTAGAATAAATGGGTTAATTACTGAAACATTTCAAGATACAACTCAGGAGTCTTCAATCTGCTGTAGAGTAAATAACAAGACTTTCAGAACACAGGAACATTTATAATTGTGACAGTATGACATTGTATTGCAAGACACAGAGCAGTAGTTATTCCAATTTCATGAGGTAAATTAGATATAATCTACAGTTAAAGGAGCCAAGCCCCGAAGAGAAGAATGTCAGTCTTGCTTATGTGCGTGAGTCATATACCTGTGCTTCCCCTGGCAAGTGTACTCTCTCCTTCTCCTGGGCAGCATTGTCTTCCAGGCTCAAAATGAAACACGAGGAGAGAGCAAGAGAGTGGTGTGGGTGTTTCTGCTGCTCTGTGTCCTCAAGACTGAGCCCTTTAGAAGAGATACACAAGCAGAGGCTGCTTTGAAGCCCTCACCAGGGTCTTGCACCTGCAGAAGCAATGGTGAGTGCGGGGTGTGGAAGCCTACCTTACTCACAGTTTGGATTGTAATCTAGCTCTGCATACTTGGAAAATTTGTGTTCATAACCAGTGTTATGTCCTTCCCAGATTTTAGGTAGCCAGACAAAGAGAAAAGGTTAGTCTGGAGATAGAATTATAGTGAGGAATCTTCCTTTTGTTTATTTTTGAGACATGGTCTTATGTAGCCTAGGCTGGCCCCAGAATTACAACATAGATGCGGATGATTGGAAACATCTGATCCTTCTGCCTTTCACATCCTGAGTGCCAGGGCTACAGCATACGCTCCATGTTGGGTTTTTGGGGTGCCAGTGGAACTGAACTCGGGGCTTTGTGTATACTAGACAAACACTCCACCTACTGAGCCCTGTCCACAGCACCTGCAGGGACACTTTCTTATGGGTTGAAAATACAACCATGAGATAGCCCATCTCTGACAGTACCAAAGTGTACAATAAAGGACCAATGAGGCAGTCCCCCTCAAAGCCGTCCCAATGTGTACAATAAAGGAGAACTATCAGAGCTCCAGAGAAAACATGTTCCCTTGCTTTTTAATTTGAGCAAACAATAAAAAAAAAAGCTTGTGGCGAAGATGCTGGGAAGAAAAGAGCCAGTAAAAGAAACAGTCAAAAAGGGGTAACCACTAAACTGTTCTAATGAGTTTACTGAATGCTTGGAATAGTTGATGGTTGGTTCTAGCTGTAGTGGCATTTGACATAAACAGGGCCAGGTTGGGCTCTTCAACAATGGGTAATTATCTTCCTGAGCCGGTGTGGCTCTCCATTAAAGAAAACCCATAAAGAGAACTCAGGTGGCAACCTACATGCTCCCAACACACAGAGCAGAAGGGCTGGTGCCCTTTCCACCTGCAGGGCTTTGGTGCTCAAAGCTAGGCCTGTCCACTGTCTATGCTGTCCAGGTTAACAGGAACCCTGGATGAGTTTTATGTGCACCAGATCCAGAGGAACACTGCCCTTGAGTATCTTGTGCCATCCTGGCAACTTGGTGGAACCTACTCATCCGTCAGAACCTGCTTTAGACACCACCCCTAGCAATGCCCCAAGACTTACTCACTCACTCCTTCCAGTTCTCTGGAACTCTTACATTGCTGGCAGCCTGTCACTAATTGTGCACATAGAACTCCTCTTTGTATTTCATGTCAGTCAGTAGTGTCACTCAACACAATCTAGAAAGCCCCAAGTGACTCAGTTTAGTTATAATTACTCACCGGATGTCTTTCTTGGCCAATGGTCTTTAGACATTCCTTTGCACAGTGAGCTTATTAAACCAGAAGTCTGTGGGCTGTCTCTCCCGACAGGTTCTGATTGGGCCCATTGGTTGGGTCCGATTTACAATGTTGGCGAGGAACACTAGAAAATTCTAATAGAAAATTCTGGCTACTACAGGAGAAGGGGGGGTGGAGGAAAGTTGGGGAAGCAGATCAACAAAATGTATGAAAGTATCATAATGAAACCCTTTATGATGCATGCTAATAAGAAAACCAACCTTAAACATGGGAGAGGAAAACTCTGGTCTAGAAACATTTTGTGCTACCAGGAATGCTGAGTTCATGGTCTAGAGGGCTACTACAGGGTCCTGTTTATTGTCCTGGTCTCTGTCCACCAGGTTCCACGGATATCTTAATCTGTCACCAAGGAGGACCTCGACTGTATGTCACGACAGATGACAGACAAGGTGAGCTGTTCTTCCTTTCCAGTGACAGTAGTGAGGTATTCAGCGCTGATAGCACCGCTCCTGCCATGCATGCCTGAGACCCACTCTAATATTCTGGAAACACAAGAATAGATGTTATGTCCACAGGTCCGTGTGACCACTGTAATGATATGGAGGACATGTTGATGATCTTAAGTCACACAGCAGGGCTGGTGGTGAGGGATGCCTTTTAAGGACAGGAATTAGAGCCTGGGGCCTTTTGTAACTCACTGGGATCACTAGTTAAGGAGGAGTTGAGTCAGGGATCAAGACACAGTTAAAATGCCCAATCTGGAAGCTCTTTTCTGCTGACTTTCTGCCAGGTGGTATTATTTTTTTTCAGCTACTCTGTTCCCTGATTCTCCTCACAAAATTGCCCAAAGATGAAGAGGCACGAGCTTCCTTCATGTCAACCTGCTGGTTTTCATCCTACCATCTGCAATGTTAGCAGCATGGGTCACACACAGGTATTTCATACAGAGTAAAAAGATTCAATTTCTCAGCCCTACTACTAGCCTCATGACAAGTGCTTAGCAGCTTCCTGTGGCTAGTGGCTCCTGAACTGGACAACATGACTAGCTACCATCACGGAAAGTTCTAGTAGTTAATACTGCCCTACAGCTTGCCTCCTGACTTGTCAAGAAAGAATAAATTCCCACATGTTTAAGTCTTGGTTGCTTATAGCTGAATCAAACACACACCATAAAATTCTTTTAAAGTGAACGCATAACCGATTTTACAATATAAAACTAACGGTTTTATATACACACAATTGGACATCAAAAATGGATTAAAACAGACAAAAGGATACACTATAAATAATCCAATTTGGTTATTTTTTTAAAAGACAGAGAAATACTGTGTCAAAAAATAGATTTTTTTAAAACTCCAAGTCTATAACAGATTGGGAAAATTATAAACATTTAGATTTATTTCCTTGCTCCAAAGCAGAAGACTAGGGATCGAAAGTTTATATAACCCTCACACCGAACTGACACAGACCGCACACCAGGTAGGCCCACACATTTCTATGGTCTTGCTGTCTACGTTTTCTGCATCGGGAATACTGAGAGATGTGGTTAATGTTTACAGGAGACACTTTTATAAGGATAAGATATGGTCTGGTGCTCCTTAGCTATTCCTCAGTTTCTGCTGTTTGCATTTGTGAAATATACAATAGCACTGCATTTTAAATACACCGAGTTCAACTGTACTGTCTTTGAACCTGCAGTTAAAGTATGATACCATTGTGTATTTTTAAAGATTAAATATTTTTCATAGTTCTGCGCTACAGCAAGCAAACCAAAGGCTTTTATTGTTGGAGGTCACATGTTCCTCCAGTTCCAACAAGGCTGTTTATTCTTCGTCAACTTGTGTGGGATTCAAGAGAATCATTTCCTTTCTTCTATGTAGTGACACCTAGGTAAATTTTGGCAAATGAGTGTCAACCACTATGCTCACCTGTCTGAAAAATTTCAGCTCGTAAAGCCCAGGTTGAAGGAAGGCAGGGCAAGAAAACCATTGCTACACCATGGAGGCTCCCAGCAAAGAGAAACCCTTACACTTTCAGCCAGGCAGGAGATGTCGTTGGTCCCTATGCAGCCAGCACAGATAAAAGACCAACATTGTCTCCTCCTCCTCATGTTTGCATGTGTTTCTGTATGTGTTTATGTGCATGCCTATGTATACCTGTGGTGGATGTGTTTATTTTTCTGAGCCATGAAGATTTGTCACACATGCTGTTTTCATTTCTAGTTCTATTGCAAGGCAGAGAGGGGCCTTGAGGTGAGAGACAAAACCCAAGGTGGGTGGCTGGAGCTGTGTGGAACCCCTCTGTCACACTGGTAAGAGGGCGTAGCTTCAGGAGGGAGGCGCACAGAGACACCCTTTAATTTCATCTTTGCTTGGGACACAAAGGGAGGTTGACAAGGAAGGAAACAGGCTGAGAGTCCAGTGTGAAGAGGAGGCTCCGCCCAGGCTCTATCACTAATTCTTACTCAGAATTTCAGAGTGGCCTGCATCTCAATGCCCACCAGTAGGGGTGTATAAACTTGGGCTACCGTCCCAGTCAGTACAATGACAAATCCGACATGCAGGAAATCTTCAAGATCAGTTTTCATTTTGCCAGAAGCTTCAATGTTGCTCAAGGGGGTGACATCTGTAACCCATAGCAACCTTATGAGCTTTTCTTGTCTGGATGTGCCCCTGCCTCTGCAGTATAACCTTATCCAGCTGCTTCTCTGGGATCTTCACTTCTAGTGAAGTCCCTCAGGCATGACTCCTTCCTGACTGGTAACATTCTAGATCTGGTATGCTTTCTCTTGAAGGTCTAGTCTTGTCTTGCCTTTCCTTTGCTTTTGAACACAGGGTTTCTCTGTAGCTTTGGAGTCTGTCGTGGAACTCGCTCTGTAGTCCAGGCTGGCCTCGAACTCATAGAGATCTGCCTTCCTCTGTTTCCTGAGTGCTAGGATTAAAGGCATGCACCACCACTACCCGGTATTAGTCTTTTCTAACACAGACACCTGGATTCTTCATGCTGTCTCTCAGGGATCCTCACAGTCTTGTGAGCATTAACACAACTGTGGGCCCTGGATGGTGAGCAAGGCAACCCAGAACCCTCCGAGAGACAATGGGCTGGGGGAAAGCGTGAGAAACTTGCAGGGTGAATTTTAATGCTGAGGAGACCTGCTAGAAACCTTTGAACATCCTTTCACTCATTCCCAGGACCCTGCCTCTGAACTAACCTGCAACGTTGGTTCTTCCCAGGCTCATCTGAGTTTCTTCCCCAAAGCCTCTGCCCTGTGACCTTAGCCTCTCTTCAGGGATCCCTGAGTCTCCTTTTCTGAAGTTTTCATTACAGATGAAGTATTCCCTCTGTGTGTGTGCACATGTTCACGTGCATGCAGGAACACATGAGGTTGGGTTGCAATACGTACTCGTGAAGGCTAGAGGTCAACACTGCATGCCTTCCTTAATAACCTACACTTGGTTTTCTGAGATAGCGTCTCACAGCAAACCTGGAACTTGCTGATTCAATCTGACTGACCAGCAAACCTCAGGGATCCCCTATGTCTGCTTCCCCAGTGTTAGCATAACAGGCACATGCTGCTATGCCTGGGGATTGAACTCTTGTCCTCAAGCATGTACAGTCAGCACTTCACTGAGCCTGCCATTCCTCCAGCTCCTGAAGAATTTCCCTTTCCAACACTAACCCAGATCTTGTCTATGTTGGAAAACATTAAAGAAACACACCCCCCAAAGCAACTTTTATCCACTTCTTTGGTGCTTGCTCTGTGGGCCTGCTGACAGCATGTACGTTTTATGCACACGAATGTATACCCAGGTATTGTATAATGCTTATGAATACTTTGAAAACTA
Source organism: Mesocricetus auratus (assembly GCF_017639785.1). Classification (NCBI taxonomy): domain Eukaryota; kingdom Metazoa; phylum Chordata; class Mammalia; order Rodentia; family Cricetidae; genus Mesocricetus; species Mesocricetus auratus. The sequence continues at coordinate 155,987,238 of NW_024429266.1, forward strand.
CAAACACCGTTTCTTCACATTTGCAATTTTCAACTCCATCCAGGTATCTGTGAGGCTTGTCCAGACAAGGTGGGTGAGTGTGCTCCTCAGAGGGAACTAGCACCGCTGTGCAAATCAAAATACAGATTCACATCATACTCCCAGTTTTGCACTTGTGTTTCCCCGATAGCCTCAGTTGCTAAAGACCATAGATCTTGCCTTTTAACAGCTATGTAGCATCTCTGAAATAGTAATGGTTTTAAGAATGAGTAGAGGAATAGGCACAAGGTACAGACTGCTGCTTGCCAAGTCTTCTTCATGGAACTCCAAGAAACAAGCAGTCAATATTGGTCCTATTTTACTAATGAGAAGTCACAGAGCTAATACAAATTCAGTGTCTTATTTCACCTGAGCCTGGCAGTAGGATTGCTTCCAATCACTTGCTATGATGCACCTCAATCTTTTGGCCTAGGTGCAGGTGAGATGGGGAGAGACTGGGAGAGCTATGGCATAGGGCATGCACACTTCCATTGGCCATCTTACCAATAGACACAGTGATAAAGAAGCCATTATGTTGTACAATTATGGATGCTAATAAAAGTGACTGGGCAGGGGCCGTTAACATGGTTCAGCTGATAAGAACTCTTGCTGCTTAGTTCTGACAACTTGAGTTTGGTCCCTCTGATATGTATAAAGATGGGAGGTAGGAACTGACTCCACAAAGCTGACCTCTGACCCTCACATGTAAGCTATGGCATACCTGTGCCCCCCATCCGCCGTAGCTATACACACACATACACAACTCACATACACATACACACTCAAATCAAAAATAAGAGTGAATGGGTAAAAAGAGACACTGTGATCCCTGAGAAGGATGGACAGGGAGGTAGGGTGGCAGGATTGCCAGAGAGGGGATGGATGGGTGGAGGCATCCTTCCAAATTGTAGACCATTTGCTTCTCACTATGCATAAAGATAATCCCAGAAGCTTGGCATTTAAGGGTATCTCCCACTCTCATCCCATACCTCCAGGGCATCTTCTGGCTTTCACCCCTTCTCTCTAACCCCTAGGACCTTCCACCATCCCAGACCATCTGGGCTGCAGCTGCATCAGCTTTGTTAGGCTTAGGCAAGACATCAAGCCCTCCAGTATTTACTTTATCCCGAGTACATTAAGGAAGGCAGACAGGCCTCGGTACATATGCACCATTTACACAGACGTCAGGCATGGACGGGGGCTCATTTTTCATTCTTTAATCCACAGGTATGAATTAAACCATAACCTGCCTCTCTGGCATGGCGGCATCAGTATTTTCTCAGACTGGAACATGGTTTCCCTGTTCTTATCCACCATTTAAATGTAAACACAACACATGGCATTTGTCTTATGTCAAAGGAATGCAATGTGTTTTTCTTAACACATGACTCAATTCAAGCATGCAGTAAAACTTGAATATTCCAGAGGTGTTTGCAACAGGAGGTAATATGCTTGCTACCTTGCTCATAGAGCAGGCTTGAGACAGATTTCTGGAATCTGAGACTCCTAGTTTCTCAGCTAATCAAGATCCTTAGGTTTGAAAGTGTGCCCTACAGTTAGGGTAAAACTGTATTTGCCATGAGACATCTTGAAATAATAGTCAGGCTGGTAAGTAGACCTGCACGAGTCAGGGCACTCACAGCTGTATGTAATGAACCACTGAGGACCTGGATTTGAATTCCCAGTACTCATATAAACACTAAACATGTCAGTGCATGGATGATATCCAAACACTGAGGAGGTCAAGTCAGGTGGATCCCTCAGGCTTGCTGCCCAAGCTGCTCAGTGGAATCAGTGAGATCCACGTTCAGTATGACCCTGCATCAGAATAATAAAGTGGAATAGAATTGAGACAAAAATTGACATCCAACTTCTGACCTGAATACACATGCCCCACACCCATGTGCACACAACTGTACACACACCTGCACACACAAACATACACACACATGAACACATATACAAGCATGCATGCGGTAGGCAGAGAACAACCCTGGATGTCAGTCTTCAGGCGCTGTCCACCTGTTTGTTTGTTTGTCTCTGAGTCGGGGTTTCTCACCTGCAGGATCTTAGCAGGCAGGACAGAGCACCCCAGAGATCTATCTGCCGCTGCTTCCCCAGAGCTGGGATAGCAAGCATGTACTGCTATGGCTGACTTTTTTTTAAATTTAAGTTAGAAACAAGTTTGTTTCACATGTCAATCCCAGTTCCCTCTCCCTCCTCCCCTCCCCATCCCTCCCCACCAGGCTCCCCAGTCCCCCACCCAATCTCCACTCTGATCCCCAGGTAGAGTGAGGCCCTCCATGGTAGATCTCCACAGTCTGTCATGTCGTCCATGGTAGGTTCTAGGCCCTGCTTCAGGAGTCTAGGCTGAGAGAGCATCCTTCATTGTCTATTTGTACGCCAGGGATAAATACTACCCAAGGCCCCATAGATTATCTAGGCCTCCTTATGGCTGACTTTTTAAAATGTAGGTTCTGGGAGTCAAACTCAGACTCCATGCTTGTCTGGAGCACGTTATGGACCCAGCCATGCCCCCAGTCTTCGTCTCTGCTGTCTTCAGCTCTGTAATCTTGGGCAATCCACTTATCTCTTTGCTTATTCTTTCCCTTTGCCCCCTTTCTTAGTGCCAGAGTTTGGACCTCCACTTTCCTCTAGACCCATGCAGTAGAGGCTTGGCCTCAGCCTAGCACTGCTGGGAACTGGCAGAAACCTTTTAAGAGGCGGCCTAGTGAGAGGACCCTAGGCCATGACAGCTGTCCCAGGCATCCCAGACCCTTCACTTCATCTCTGTGCCATATGCTTCTGTGTGACATGTTACGACCACAGACCCAAAGCAATGGGGTCAACAGCCATGGACAGAAACCTTGAAGTCTATAAGCCAAAAGCAACCTTTTATTTTTATAAGACCATCTTTTCAGGACTTTGATACAGAAACAGAAGCTAACACACCCAGTGTGCATGAAGTTAGTAGTGGTATAGGCCCGAGGCACACAGGATTCAAAGCATAACAATATCAACCTCTCAGGAACTTGCTGCCAGCCACTGACAGCACTGATACATTAGTGGGCCTTCGTTATTTCTGCCGAGATACCCAGGTGCGAGTAGCGACTGAAGGAAAGAGTTTTGAAGGGTACAAGGAGGAGGAGGTGTCTTGAAGCAGAGAGACTTCTGACAAAAGACTGATGGCCACTCGTGGGAGTGCTAGCAGCTTTAGAGTGTCTGTGAGAAGTAAGGACAGAATCTCCGGAAGAGCAAAGATTAACAAAACTAAAGACAGGGCTGACGACACTATTCACTGACATTACAGTTCCACACATCCTGGGCTCAGGACCCACAGGACTAGGAGAAAATACAGTTCCTGTGGCCTCCCAGGTAAACTGCTCTGGGAAGGGAGAGGAGGGAGCAATTTCACCTTGGAGGCTTGAAGAATTCAAATACTGACTATAGGCAAGAAGTCACACCCAAATAGCTGTGATTATTTGTTTCTCCTTGTTTGTTGGGTTGACCATGTGGATGACTTCCTGGTCCTGCCAGGGATCACTTATGAATTCCTCACATGTATTCCTGCCTCTAGAAGGGCCTCCCAGCTCTCCCTTTAATGAGTCCCCTGCTTCCAAGTTCTTCCTCCCACTGTTTATTTTTATGGTTTCTTCTCCTTGGTGTAAGTGACATTTGGTACCATCCATGTCTTTGCTGTGAGGCTGTACTATGAATCTCTGGCTTCCATCCACTAAATGTCAGCAACCCTGCCTCCCACGTGTGATGAGCAGAAATGTCTATAGATGTTGCCAAATGTCCCCATAGATTACTTCTAGATATGAGACTTTGTGAAAAATGTGTATTCACACCCGTAACACACTATGACTTTAAAATTACACTTTATTTTGCATGTGAGAGTGCACGTGTGTGTTACAGCGCATGTGTGGAGGTTAGAAGACAATTTATGGAATTGGTTCTGTCCGCCCATGTGGGCCCCGTGAATAGAACAGGGATTGTCAGGCTTGGTGGCAATCACCTTTATCTGCTGAGCATCTTCCCAATTTGACATGCCGTTACTATTATAGCCACCTGGTAGATGAAGACTCACACTGACTGGAACTTTCTCAAGGTCTCAGGCCCAGGAAGCTTTGGAATCCGGGTTCTAACAGGAGCAGCCTGACTGGAGAACCTTAGGCCCTACTCTATGCTGTCTCTGCTTCTGTTTCCAATACGGATGTTGGAGAGCAGCTGGCTTCTGGGATTTCTGACTCCTGACACCTTGCAAATTTTAAGAGCAATTAAAGATTTTCCAAACTATTTGCCTCTAAGTACAAGCAGCTATGGCTCTGAGGAGAGGAGTTCTTTTTGTGGTGGTTCTGGGGGACAGAGGCACTGGATTGTATGCGAGGAGCTAGGCTCCTGGCTTGCAGCCGCCTCTTGTTTATTAAGCATCTTTCTCCAGGCTATCAGGGCTAATTCATTGCCATCTTTCATTACAGAAACTAACTGAAAGGATATAAGTAAGTACTTTTCAGTGCGAGGGTGCAGTTAATTTCAAGTTCAATCATGATGCATGTTTCTCATTTAATGCTGATTGATCTCCGAATGTAGGAGTCTTGTGGAGACCGCCTTGCAGCTTGCTATTCTAGGTCGACCATTTCCAATAGCTATGCTGGAGGATCCAGGGAAGGCATTTGTTTAGATTTCCCCCATTAATGTTTTATCTGCTCAGGATAAATCACAGAAAATGCACAACAGGCTGGACATTTGCAAGGAGAATCCGCAAAATGAAGTCAAATTTGGAGATAATGTGGTTATGGCAATTCATCGTGTCTAACATACTGACAATATTCAGACAATGCCATTCCTATTACACCTGCTTTTAGGGGGGAAAACCCTCATCCAGCCAGTAATCCTAAATTAAGTTAACATTTGTAGTGTATGTGATTTGTAGTTCAGAATGACCTATAATTATCATTTAGAGAAAACCATACGGCATGAATTACCAGCTTCACTAACTCATGGGTCTTAACAATGAGCTGTGACTCCTAGTGCGCTATACAAATAGATTGAGAGACAAGCACGACGCATTTCAGTCATTTTTATATTAATTCTGAATAAGGAATTCATTGCCCTTTCAAATCATAATAAATTGGAGGGCCATTTCTCACTAAACAAATCAGGAAATCTGAAAAATTACTTCTCTGGGAGCTGTTTTCTGCATCCTATTGTTCGAAAGGTTGTTGCTCGCTTTTTCCCCTCTCTCTGGGTTTATTATTTCGTTGTGTACACGAATAGACAACTGTATTGCCAAAACAATGGTCTTCCTCTCCCTTAAAACAGAAGGTGAACACTGAAAAATGCTAACTGTTCAGGTAATTTCATTGCAGGGAGAGTCTGGAGCCTGCCATGAGAGCTCCCATTAAAGAACCTCAATTAATACTTAGACCGCAGGCTTCCAAAGGGACTGATTTTCTACCTCAGCGACACACTTCCGGGGGGAGCACAGCACTATGAGTCATGCTGAGGCCAAGGAGTCACACAGTCCTACCTCGTGGATGCTCACATATCTTCAAAATTAAATTAATCTGAGCTTTGGATGTTGCCGTAGTGTTCCTATTACTGTGACAAAACACCGTGACCCAAAACAACTTGGGGAGGAAAGGGTTTATTCCCGCTTACAGTTCCACATCCCAGTCCATCACTGAGTGAGTCAGGGCAGGGGTGCAAACGGTAGAATCCATGAGGCAGGAACTCATGCAGAAGCTATAGAGGAGTGCTGCTTACTGGCTTGCTCAGCATGGATTGCTCAGTCTACTTTCCTATGCCCCCCCCCCACCAGGACCGTCTGCCCAGCGGTGGCACTACCCACAGTGGTCTGGAGCCTCCTATGTCAGTCAAGAAAAAACCCTACAGACTTGCCTACAGGTCAGTCCTATGGAGGCATTTTCTCAATTAAAATTCTCCCTACCCAGATGACCCTAGTTTGTGTCAAGCTGGCATAAAAACTAGTCAGGCCAGTTGTACACTAAAAATCTCGAGGAGCAGAGAGATTATCATGACAATCTATGAGACAGCTCATTTGGTAAAGCGCTTGCCTTGCAAGGAGGACCCGAGCTAGATCTCCAGAGGCCACATTTAAAAACCAGGTGCGGTGGAGTGTGTACAACCCCAGTATTTGGGAGGTGGGGACAGGCAGATGTCTGGGGCTCAATAGCCAGCCAGCCTGGCCTTGTGGGTCAGTGAGAGACCTTGTCTCAAAATAACAAGGTGGGCAGTGCTTAGGGAATGACAACTGAGGTTGTCTTTCAGCCTCTATACACAGGTACACACACATGTGAACGTTCACATGCACACAGAAGAAAAGAAAACCACAATAAAGACAAGGGACTAAAGCCAGAAACGCTTCTGAAAGTGATATTCGCTTTGCCTCGTCATAATCCATTATTCCAAACACTGGTTCCTAGTGATACCTTATTGTATTTTTCCTTTTTATGTTTGTAGTGCTTTTATTATTTCTCTAAATTAGTGCACAAATAATGGATTTCTTCTTCTCTTTTTCTAAATTTTGGCAGTTCTGGGCATTGAATTCAGGGTCTCATGCATCTGAAGCAAGCACTCTGCCACTGAGCCCTACAGCCTCAGCCCTTAGAGCTAGTTATTACTTTTCATTATGTAATTGCTCTCGCCTCATTTACCTTCCTCTTACTCCCCCCGACAGCTTCCCTCCTGTATCATATATATGCATGCTTCTATTGTGTAGTGTAAACATCAGTTCTGAATATGAGAATACATACTATCGTTTTAGTCTGTTTATTTCACTTAGCATGATGATGTCCATTTCCATACATTTTTCCTAAAAGGACTTATTACACTCTTCCTTAACGCTGAATACATCTTCTGTGTGTGCAGATGCCATGCATCTGTCCTTGGGGACCTGGGCTCTCTTCTAATCTTGGCTGTCGTGAACATGGTAGTGATAAACATGGATATCTGTCATCTCTCTGCCATGCTGACTCACACCCTCTGAGGAGTATTAACATTTTAATCATAATGATATTTTTCCTAAACAAAATATTTTTAAAATAATAATCAAAATCTTTGTGTAGCAAAAATTTTTAATGTATTTTGGGGGGCTTGGGAGAGGGATGGCTTCGTTGTACACTGTTGACTGTATAAGCATGAGGGACAAAGTTTGTATCCATGTAGAATCAGGCATGGTGGCACACACGAGTTATCTCAGCACTTGGGGGCAAACAGGATTCCTGGAGCTTGCCGGCCCACAAGCCTAGCAGAATGGATGAGTTCCAGGATCAGGGAGAGACCTCATCTCAAAGAAATAAGAAAGACATCCAGTTCTGACCTCTGGCTTCCACATGAGCATATAAATATATATAATACACATATGTGCATATATGATTGTAAAAAATAAATGAGGTATCTTAAAGTCTTTCAGCAGAAAGCCTGTCATCTAATACATATGAAATACCAACAAATGGTACTTAAAATAGGTATATAGGTTATAACATCTCTACCACTGAATTTTGACAATCTTCTATCTCCTAAAATCTTAATTTGCATCCACACTGAAAAAGAAACCTTCCTTGCCACCACAACGGAATCATTATTCTATTGTCTACATCACTTTGGCACTTAGGTTTTACATGTACCTATTTTATTGTCCTATAATGATCCCCTTTGACAGGACATAGCCTCCTTGAAGGTGAGAATCATGGCAGCTCTGACATCATTCCTCGCACAGCCCCAAGTGCAGCAGCCGTCATGTGCTAGAAACTCAAGAGACATTTGCTGCGTTGAACAAAAACACCAGGCTTAGAGACAAAGAGAACTCTCCCATCTTTATGCCCAAATGAAGACGGGAATGTAGAGAATGTTTTTCTTTGCAAGAAAAAAAATCTCAGGGGCTTACTTGAAAATAGCCTGAGTGCTTACAGAAACGAGCGCCAAATGCGGTGGTTGAGCGGCCCAGGCCTGGCGCAACCCTGATGCTAGCAACGACCCTGCCACTTTCTGTGGCTCAGCAGCTGCAGAACAGATGGGGACAAGTGTGGCTCAGTCCCTCTGCCATTGCCGCTGGGGAAAGAGAGCCAGCCAGGCTCTAAAGGTCACAGTATGTTTCGTTTAAAGCTCACCACCACTTTGCCCACCTAACCTGATGTGTTTGGTTTTCACGGGCAAAACCGATGTCTCCAAAAGATGCACACAGAGCCCTCACAATGTGGAGAAGCAGAGATGTGAACCACGTTGCCTAACAAAATGCCCTTTCCTTCCCCAAGATCGAGTATTTTCTTCAACCCACAGACATATTTGGAACAAATGTAGTCAGAGTGGCGGGAAACATTTGAGCAAGAACTTTGGGCCAGAAAATGTCTGTGGATGGGGCTGAGTCTGCAGAAAGTGGCCCAAAGCCCTTGCCACGCATGCCAAATTCTAAGTCTCTGTGTATGCTCGCCCTCCCCCATTGTCCCCAGGGCTGAGAAAATGACCTCCATCCATCCTGCCTAGCTTGGAGGAAGTTTCTACTTTATCATGGGTCCCATCACCAGGCCACAAAATAACGGGCAGCTCTTGTTCCTTCCCTGATTAGTGAACTAATTGGTGCATCCCTTCCACATCAACCAGGGTACACAACAGGCATGCGTGAGGTGAGGTGAGGTGTCACAGGACTGATGAAGTGGTTGTCCCCCAGGCATTCCCGACGTTTTTGGTGACAGATTATTGAGAGGAGTATCAAATTATCGAGATTATTGATAGGAGTGTCAGGATACTTGTGTTTAACTGTCCTGGTAAATTAGTAGGATGAGGATCTTTTGCCAACTTGGAGGGGGCACTGGAAAAGACAAATACTAAGCATGGATTCTAGAAAAGGTACTTTGTGCCAGAGTGGATTTTAAAGCCTCCACAGTGCTATCATGAGAAGGCGGTGCTTGGAGAAGTAGCTGTGTGTGTGTGTGTGTGTGTGTGTGTGTGTGTGTGTGTGTGTGTGTGTGTGGCCATCCCTTATGGCAGGGAGTAAGAGTATGGCAGGAATTTAAAGGTGTTTGTAAAGAATCATCATTGTCTTAACCTGCACCCAGGTCTGAAATGTTTACACACCTCATGAAAATTATCTATAGAGTGGTTCTCAACCTTCCTACTGCTGCAACCCTTTAAAATTTTTTTTAATTTATCTTTTTTACATTCCAACCCCAGTTCCCCCTCCCTCCTTTCCCTCCACTCCTCCCATCTGCTCCATGGAAAGGGTAAGGTCCCACATAGGAAGTCTATGAAGTCTGTCCCATCATATAGTTGAGGCAGGACCAAGGAACCTCTCCACCCCCCACAGCCCTGTGTCTAGGCTGGGCAAGGTATCTCTCCATGTAGAATGGGCTCCACTAAGTCTGTACATTAGTGTTAGATCTTGGACTCACTGCCAGTGGCCTCATATATTGTCCCAGTCGCACTATTATCACCTATATTAAGGGAGTCTAGTTTGGTCTTATGGAGATTCCCCATTTTACTGCAACCTTTTAATACAGTTCCTCAGGGTCAGTGATCCCCAACCATAAGATTGTTTTTGTTGCTACTTTGTAATTGTAATGTTGCTACTGTTATGAATTGTAAGTAGTTTTGGAGATAGAGGTTAGCCAAAGGGGTCCTGACCCACAGGTTGAAAACCACTGATCTAGAACCTTTTTCTGTGTGATAGTTATGTACACTAGGCTCTTGTTCCTTTATAACCAGGCATAAAGGACATGGAGAATTCATATACTGTTAACCTGCACCCTGGAAGCCCTGTGTTCTCATTCTCTGAAGGTATTTCTGGATCTTTAGAACTAGTGGCTAGGATACAGGAAATTCAAGACTATTTATGGGAAGAGGGAGTTGTTTTGAACTCTCAATGAATACCCAGCCAGCATCACATGGGTGAAGGGAAACATAGGCGGTGATGCAGAGATAGGTAGTTCAAGGATCTTGTCTAAGCCATAGGCTATTTCTAGCTCTAATGGGCTAGTGGAAATTCCAGATTCATGTGCCCACTCAATCCATTCTAACTTAGTATATGTCCGAATCTCTCAGGATCTTGGACAACGGCATTTGTAAGACAAATGGAGATCATGGCTTATGATGGTTCTGAGGATGTGTTTTAACTTTCTGATGATGCAACATTATTGAGCACTCAGTTGAAATATTACTTCAGATTTGAAAGTTTTTAGATTTCAATGAATTATTTAAGTGAACCTCCGTTATGGGATAGGTATTGTATTCCATGTTAATGAGTAGCCGTACAGTAACATTAGGTATTTTGAGCACACATTGGTGTTTGATAGTTTAGGGATATGAGATGCATTTCGTCTATAACATTTTCACCTGGATGTGAACCTTCCAGGAGCTGAGATGTGTCTATAAAATCATGATAGACCCAGCTTATCTTTTGCAGAAATAGGCTGATGTGCAATATGTTACCATGCTGTTATCTTGTGGATCCTTTTTATTTTTTTAAGCTTCTTTTAACTAGGAATATAGAGAAGTGAAAAAGAAGGGATAGGGAATTGTGAAAAAGTGTAGGAAGAGATGAGAAAAACAGGGAGAGAAGAGGGAGAGTCAGGTAGGGAAAACTAAAGAACAAAAGATGAGGTAAGAGGGAATAAGGCATCCATGCTACCGAACACATGACATGAAGACTTTTATGTGTGCATGTATTTGTGGATACACGTGCATGTGTGTGGAGCTCAGTGGTCCATGCCGGCCTTTTCCTCAGCTCAGTTTCCAGGGCCCAACCCATGGAACAGGGCCACCCACATTTAGGATAGGTCTATCTATCATTTTCCACCTTGTTTATCTGTTTGTTTGTTTGCTTGTTTATTTAGAGACAGGTTTTCTCTTCACTGAGTCTGGAGCTCATTGACTTAGCTAGACTGGGATCCCGCCAATGACTGCTTAGTGCTTGGATGACAGCATGCACCACGGCATCCAGTTTTATGTGCGTACTGGGGGATCTGAAGTCCTCACAGTTGCATGTGAAATGCTTAACTGACTGAGTCCCACACAGTCCCACGTAGAAAGAGCTGTATAAGGAGGACGATCTCAGAGGGGTATTCTTTTATAACTCCTACCTGTGAGGACAGTATGGCTCAGTTAAAACTATACAAGCTCTAGGCACAGTGAACCATTTTCATTATTGAAAGGGTTAGCAAGATCTCTCTCTCTCTCTTTCTCTCTGAGTGTATGTGTGTGTGTGCATGTGTGCACATGCATGTGGCGATTGCATAGTTAATGTTTTTAGTTGTGTGGCCCTACAGTCGTTGTCCTACATACTCAATACAGAATCTTAATAACAACCACAGGCCACTACATAATTGAATGTGGACAGATTTGGCCCTCTGACTGTAGCCTGCAGATTCATATAAGAAAAAAAATAATTTTAACTATTTTACTACAACTTCTTTCCTTCCTTTTTCCCTCCCTCCCTTGCTCCCTTCCTATCTTTATTTTCTTTTTAGTACTAGGACAGAATCCAGGTTCCGGGGCATGCTAGGCAAGGCCTAACAGTGATCTCAATCGAAGCCCTTCAATACATCTTTTGATGCAAAGGAGGAAGGCCTCTGGGGACACATTCTGCACCACTCTTCTACTATTCACAGGCTAGAGTTCTGTGTCTAGTGAAGAAATGTCACCTTTTGTCTTTAAGTTAGAAACCCTGGGACACATGTTGTAACCAGTTCCATAGTTGTATCTCCTGTGTCTCTAAAACTTTGTGCCTCAAGAAAACAAAAGACCAGAGCAAACTCAGAGCAAGGACACTGTGGCCCTGTGATGGCTGTTTACCAGAAACTCAGCTAAAGTCTAAGGGGAAACCACAAGGAAAGAGCTCAGAGGACTCGTGCTGTGGTTCCTCTCTGTGCTGCCTCATCCTCCTGCTGTCCTGTTTTCCCTTCTATAATGGACCGGCACTGTCCTGTTTTCCCTTCTATAATGGACCGGCACCCTTGGATTGTGAGTGGAAATGAATCCTTCCTCCCTTCAGTTGTTTCTGGCCAGGTATATGGTCTTAGCATTGGGAAAGGAAATCAATATACATGGTATCCTTGATTCGAGTGACACCTTGAATCAGGCTCCGAGTTACAGAGCTTAGTGTGCAAATGGATAAAATCAAGTGTGAGAAAGTGGAGCAAATTGCAGAACTAAATAAAAAAGAAAACCGACATATCCTAGCAGAACTGTAACAACAGAATGATTTGGTGTCAGGCAGGTTGAGACAGAATGGTCACATTATTAACAATACCGAAAGGGCAAAAGTGTCTCCAAGCTCCTGCCACAAGCCTATTTATTTAAAACAATATGAGATAAACAAAATTCTTACACAAGAAAAGGACCTGACAAGGCCCTCAGAGGTTATTCTAATGGGATTTTTAGGCCGTAACAAAGCTAAAGGGTGCAGACATTTCAAAGATCTTTTTTCCTCCCACAGCAGTGACTCACTATGGAAACCAGTAGGACAATATCAGCGGAGAACTTGACAGTTATCATAACAAGGAAGGGAAATGTGGCCAGCGGAACCCTTTCATGATAATCTCAACAATGCAATCTGTAAAGCTGGGCGAAACCCCACCTTGTAGCCTACGTGCCAAATATAGGGGTGGCTGAAGGACATGGTGGCCTAGGACTCTGTAGAACACACTTTTAACTTTTATTTTCCATTAACTTTCTGCCTCTGAAATTGAGCTAGGAACTACATAGTTATCTGCACTTGTTTTTGTAGGATCTTACCTAATCTTCTAAAATAGCAACAAATGCTAAGAAATAGAGAATTCCCAAAAATGCTGGGCCATTGTGCACAGTCCCCTCCCCCGCAAAACCCCTCCAATGAACTGTTTTAAGTTGCTTTTTTCTGTTCATTTCTTCCTAAATTTTATGCACAAAGTCTGGGTGTGGTTATGAGGCAGGAGGGCACAGGTTTCAAGCCCCCACTGACACAAGTAAGTTGGAACACAAAGAAAGAGCTGCAGCTATAAATGGTGAAAAGACAGACAGGGGCAAACATATGGCTGTGGATCAAGGACGGGGGGGGGTTGTGAATTTGGAGATTTCTAGGCTACCTCCAAGCCTGAAAACTGTGTGCTTTTCACAGAACACCCACCCAAACCCTCTTGTACTCTTCCTTCTCACCCAAACGACCGTTCCCTTTTAGTTTCCATAAAATTGTTTTTAGACATTTGATAATATCCGTAGCCCTTGAAAGTGAAACATGACATGCTTTGTTTGGAAGGAGTTTGGTTATTCCACAGTGAGGGAAATAAAAAGTTGAAAGTTTACATACAAAGGGGATCTATGGAAAACACAACGTTTGACTCGGTGAGCATCTAATGAAGTGAATACATGAAATTAGGTCGCACCAACGTAAGAAGCATGACTGGCATGCCACAAGCCCCTCTGGGTCCCCTTCCTGTTTCCACTTCAGTATTCTCCCTCCATGGCTGTTTGCATCAGGAGGTTCACTTCTGTCCGATTTCTTCAGTTGCTCCCACGCATTTGGCAATATTTGGAGACATTGTTGTCTGCAACAAATGGGGACTGGGTGGCTCTTTGTGAGGCCAGGTATGCAGGAGAATATCCCACAATATATAGCACCACCCCTTAGACAAATGTCACTAGTAATGCCAGGGTTGAGAAAGCTTGCTTTACATACAAGGTACCACTTAGTATGTTTCTTGCATGTCCGGTGTCATTTGCTCACCATGGTATCCGTGCGATCTATCCAGCTTGTTGCATGTATCAGGAGTGCATTTGTTCTCGATGCTGCCAAGTTTTCCCTCAAATTACATATGTTTTGGTATGTGTGATCCTGTGTACAGGTACATGTGCATGCAGGCATGTGTGAGCATGCATGTGTAGGGCAAATGACAACCTTGCCTGTCATTCTTTAGGCACTGCCCACCTTCTACTGAGACAGAGTCTCTCATTGGCTTAGAGCTTCGCCAAGTAGGCTAGGCCGGCTAGCAAGTCACAGTGCTAATATTACAAGCACTTGCTACCTTGCCTTGCTGTTTTTAGATGGGTTCTGGGGCCCCAAATTCAGATCCTCATGCTTGGAAGGCAAACATGTTACCCATGGAAGGTGTCACCCCAGCTCCTTAAGTTCCTTGTTCTAAAGCCATTTTCAACCCCATAATTTCAATAGTCACAAACCATGCAGTTTTCCCCCTTCTCTCACAGTTCTAGAGCATGCAGAGATGCAAGGCTGCCTCGGGAGCCAGACTATGGTGCTTTTCTTTGGTTTCTTAAGCAATAAACCCAGTTCTGGTGGACTAGGCTATACTTGGGAGTATAACGGGGTTGGCTGGGTTCCAGCAGGGACTATGTTGAGAGATGATGTCAGGGGTCCCATTTTCAATGTGTTGTCTAGGTTCATTTCCACACTGTTTATGAATATGTATCTTCATCATCATACAGTATTATCATTATCATATGAATCACCTTAAAACTGCTGAAAAGGTAGCGCTTAAGGGGAGTAACTTCTCCCCATATATACATCCTATGTTCTGGGTTCTTGATTCCTTACCAGGGAATTTACCTGATAGACAAAAAAGTCTACTCTGTCCTTCAGCTCCTATGCTGGTTAGTTTTTTGTCAAGTTAACTCAAAGTAGAGTCATCTGGGAAGATGTAATCTCAGTTGAGAAAATGCCCCCATGAGATGGGCTCGAAGACAGGTCTGTGGGACATTCTCTTGAATAATGCTTGGTGTTGCAGGGCCCAGCCCACAAGGTGCAGTGCTATTGCTGGGCAGATGATTCTGAATTATATAAGAAAGCAGGCTGAGCAAGCCATGTAAGCAGTATTCCTCCATGGCCTCTGCTCCAGTTCCAGTTTCCATGTTCCTCCCCTGACTTCCCATCATGATGAACCATGACCTGGGATGTCTGAACCAAATAAACCTTCTCCTCCAAGGTTGCCTTTGATCATGGCCGTTATCAAAGCCAACTAGGACAGCTACTCAATGGCTAAAGGGGGTCTGGGCTAGCCCACAATCACCCAAATTTGGTATCTGTTCCTAAAGATGATAGATGTCTTAGGCCAGGGCTCCTCAACTATTGGCCACTACTAACGTGTGGGGTCACTGAATTAACTCTCTGCTATGGAGTGCTCTGAGCATCCTCGACTGGATTGCAGCAGCTCTGACCTGTACACACTAAACTGAGGAGCCCCAGTATGACTCCCCAGTGGTAACAACCCCAAAAGCCTTAAGATGTGCATGGAAGACAGAGTCAAAAGTTATTCCCAGTTGAGAACTATTAGTCTACAAGACATAATTTATGCCACTCAAAAACTTTCAGCATTTATTAATAAGTAGTACACTCAATTAAATGAGTGATTGGGGAATGCCAGAAGAAAGAACTCCCTTGGCATCTGTATTCGAGAGACCAGGCAGGTTGAGGATCTTGAATAAACAGCCTGTCAGTGAAATCATCATCTGAAGACCAGATTCCTAACAGTTACATCCTGGCTCCTTTCTCTGCTTTCCAACATGGGCCTTGAGAATGTTTAAAGGTTAGCTGTTGAAGATAAACCCTTCAAGTGAGAGCCTCCATCTTGGCATGGACACAGGTTTAGTCTGGGATGGCTGGAGACTACTATCTGAAGGTATTTCCCTTTGGCTTAGTGTTTTGGTAGCTAATGTTTCTTTTTTGCTTGGATATTCCATCCCAGGACCACGGTTCTCAAAACTGAAGTTACAGTGCCTCCCACATCACAGGAAAATCAGTTCTTGGTAGACAGGGAAGGAAACTAAGAATCTGCAGAATGCAAACACTCTTCCTGGAACCCTGGGCATCACTTCACATGGCTTTCCCACTTATTCCTCACAGCTATCTACCCAGTGGGGTGACGCTATTACTTGCCTCTTATGGAGTACAAAATGGAATTGAAATGGTTTGTCTATGGCCAAATAAACCCATGTGTGGCAGATGAAGGACCCTCATGGGTTCTGTGCCACTCCCTACCTTAAGAAGCAGACTGATTTCTCCTGCTGGGCTAAGAGAATGAAGGAGGTCATTTAAGAGATGTAAATCCCTATGCCTTCTTGTGGGACATTTCCACTCACATGCAGGTAGGAGGACATAATATTAGAAATGGAGGCTCTTAGGTTTCTATACCATGAAAAAGCCCTAGGAGAGGCAACGAAGAGAATATCAGCAAGAATGGATAATCACACACTTTCCCGAAAGATGAAGGGAGCCTTCTTGGATTTTTCAACCCAACTCAACTTCTAGCAGAAGAGGGCTAAGTCAGCTATTCTAGTTGATCCCATGGCATCATTCTACAAACCCTGCCCACCCCAGACTAGTAAAGGAGCAAAATGGCGGCTGTCTTAAGCCACTCAGTTCTGGGGTGGTTTGCTACACAGTGTGTCACAATTTAGTTTTTGTGAAGTTGTGTCACAAACCTAGACACACCTGGGAAGAGGGACTTCAGTTGAGGGACTGCCTCCATCATTGGCCTGTGGGCACATCTCTGGGAACATTTTTCTTAACTGTTAATTGATGCAATAGGGCCCCGATCACAGTGGGCAGTAATATCCCTGGGCCAGGTTCCTGGGTTATATCAGAAAGGCATCTGAACAAGCTATGGAGAGAAAGCCAGAAAGCAGAATTCCTCCACGGTCTCTGCTTCGATTCCTGCATCCGGGCTCCTGCCTTGGTTTCCCTCAATGATGGACCATAAAGCATAAGATAAAATAAACCTTTCCCGGATTGCTTTGGGTCACGGTGCTCATCATAGCAACAGGAGGCAGATTAGGATACAGAGACAGCTGAGCAAAGCCAAATGTCTGCTTGACTGCAGCAAACCTGGCAGGTCCAGGAACTGGGGAAAGATCAAGGTCAGGAGAGGTTCCTTTGTGCCACCACAGTCCACCCGCAGGGATGGCTGCTCTGCCTTCAGACCCCTGGTGCTGAGGCTGAGCCTGGATTATGCTCTGCTCTAAGTCTATGATTCTGTGGTGCCCCCAAGTGTATAGGTCACTTTCTCTGTTCATCACACTTGTGTTCAGGGAGTCCTGTGAAACCTGCATGTTTGGATCTTTTTCTAGAAAGCTTATTGTTCTTGGGGTTATTTCTAGCATCTGGAGCATCCATCAATGATGGGGTACTGGAATCTATGTCCAGACAATTAAAGCAACACTCACAAACTACAGATGATACATGAAATATGCTAGGCATCCAGTACTTGCTATTTATTTTACAGCTACCTCCCACCCACAGCAAACAATACAGGCTTTTCACATGCCAGAGACAAAAATTTAAAAGCAGTTTTCAGTTAGAACAGTGAATGTATTTCTAAAATATTAGTATATAACAGCAGCATAATAACAGCATGGATACATGGCTACACTAGTGAAAGTTACAGATTAGTGACAATAATTTAGGAAACACAGAGATAAAAGATAAAATGGCATTATAGGCCATCTCTCTGTTTATTTGAAAACTGATCCTTCATACCTCAAGCTGGCTGTTTCTGCTGATCACACAAGAAGATTTCTATTATACAAATCATAATTCCTGGCAGAAGTGGTAGAAATATAAGTAGTATTGAATTTAGCTCAAGATTGAAATTCAAAGGAAAATGATATAGTATAATAGGATATGGTGTGTGTGTGTGTGAGTTTAGTATTCTTGGAAAACCTGACTAATAAATAATGTAATGGTCTTTGCTACCAGGGTAGAAGAAGATGTGGAGGAGCCCTAAGCCAGAAGTTAATAGCAAGCTCTGATGACACAGGCACATGGGCACAGCCATGTTGCTGCCTGGGGTTGATCTGTAGATCCCATAGCACAAACCTGCCTTTGTCTTGACTCTTGTGTAAACCTTACCCTGCATACTACAACTGCCAACCTACAACTGGACTGTGACTCATGTGTTTCATGTTTACAATAAAATAAATGTAGAAATAAAATTGGGTATATACTCATCAGATTCTTTAGTATGCTACCTTCAAAGGGCAAGGAGGTGGGATGTTCGATTCCTAATGCTTGAAAAACATTAAAGTTAGCATATATTACATGTTTGTACATAAACATTTTAAGAGATAAGTTATAAAAATTAGGCCTAGGGGATAGAAATCAGAGCAGCTGAGAACTGAGTAATAAGGTCATTGCTATGTGGGGTTGAATTCCAGCTGTGCCCCCAAAATAGTTGGGCCACTTAATTAATCTTTCCAAGGCTCAACTCTCTTGCCTCTAAAATGAGGATAGTCATTTTTACCTCATGGAAGTGTTATGAGGACTGAATGTGACACTCTACAGTAGCCATTTAGTGTAATCGCAGTATAGGACAGACCCAATAAATGGTGATCATTATGATATTATTAAATGCTTGTTATTGTATAAACAGTGGGTATCTTTAACCATAAAGATAATAAGTTATATATTTCACTGTCACTTGACTTTATACTATCAGTATTATTGTTCTTGTATACTAGAAAATAGTGATCTGGAAAAAGAGTTTATAAGGCAAAAATGATTATTTTTATCAGAGTGCAGGTTCATTTTGTGTGGCAGCTTGGCTAGGCTATGATGCCTGTTGCTTGGCTGAGTGTCAGTCTAGCTATTGCTGTAGATGCATGTTGTGGATGTGATGGACACTTAAATCTAGGAAGTTTAGCAAAGATGACCCTCTATGAGTGGTGGGCCTCAATCAGTCAGGTTAAAACCTTGAAAAGTCCATTTCCTCTAGGAAGAGGAGATTTTGGCCTCTAGACTGCCTTCAAACATTGTATTACCATGTTAACTGCTGCTAAGACTTCTGGGCTGTTCCACAGAGTGCCCACAGTTGTATGAACCACTTCCTTCAGATTGCTTTCTTTCTCTTTACACACACACACACACAAACACAAACACACACACGCACACATTTGCATATGTATATTACATATATGCACCCATAGTCATACACATAGTCGCATCCTATTTGTTTGTTTCTTCAATGGTTCTACACCAAGATGATCTCAGCCCTTAGAACACATCTGGGTTATTTATGGTTGTCACACTGAGTGCAGGAGGAGAGTGTTGATGCCACTTAGCATACAACATCTGGAGCTCAAAGATGCCAGTCGATATTCTGCAATCCACATGATGGTCTCTTCAATGAAGAATTATCCAACCCCAAAGCTGAGCAGTAGCAGCGCATGCCTTTAATCAGAGCACTTGAGAGGCAGAGGCAGGTGGATCTCTGTGAATTCGAGGCCAGGCTGGTTTACCAAGCAAGTTCTGGGACAGCTAGAGCTGTTACACAGAGGAACCTAGTCTCAAAAAAACCACACACACACACACACACACACACACACGAATTGAATTATCCAACCCCATATTATCAGGGCTGAGAGCTGAAGACTCCTCATGTAGATGAAATACTTCCTCTATGTGTAACGTTCAGTTTAAATACACATTTTTATGTTGATTCTATCAGGTGGACACTGGAGAACTGGAGTAGGAAGTAGATGACATTTCCCCAAACTGAACGTGCTCAACACCAATTCAGGCAATGTGAGGGAAGAGTTCTTCAGGTATACACACACTTCACTGACCGTTGTAGCATGTTGCCTGTCTCATCCCTACCTCGCTCAAGCTGAAATGTGTTCCCAAGACTGCTTGTTGAGAGTGTAGAGCAGTGCTTCTCAGCCTTCCCAATGCTGCAACCTTTTAATACAGTTCCTCATATTGTGGTGACCCCCTACCACAGAATTATTTTCGTTGCTACTTCATTACTGTAATTTTGATACTGTTTTGAATCATAATGTAAATATTTATGGACCTACAGGGTTGCCAAAGGAGTCGTGATCCACAGGTTGAGAACCACTGGTATAGAGCCTTGAGGGGGCATTTGGCTGCTTCTGTGAGAATAGGTGAGTTCTGTGGTCCTGGATAAGTAAGCTTAGGAATGGGTGGAACAAAGCAAGACTGGCCTCACCTGCTCTCCCTACAAGCGCCATCTTATTTTTTTGCATAAATATTTCTGATGCAGGGTTCCACACTACAGCCCAGCCTGGCCACCACTCATGGTGATACTCCTGTGTCGGCCTCCTCAGCGTTGGGCTTATAGGCTTGTGCCAGCATGACTGAATAATGAGGCCCTCACCAAGTGAGCTTTTCAGCCTTAACTATGAGCTAAAAAGGTGTTTCTCTCTTTTATAAGTTACCCAGACTCAGTTACACTGCTATAGCAATCAAAAATGAAGAACTGTTCTGGTATCAGCTTTGCTACATGTGAATGCTCTCTCCATGTTATTGTACTTGCGAATTTCCCAGCAATCCAGTTAAGGAAGGTGGAAACCACAGAGTCAGGCTGGGAGACCAGTGAAACTGGGATACCACCACAGAATCTTATGGGAACTGAGTTTTCAACCTAACATCTAATTTTAAAATCTAACATCTAATGACAACATGTGCCTTTAATTCTGGCACTTGGGAAGCAGCTGGTAGAGGGATGGTGAGATCAAAGCCAACCTGAATGGAGTATGAGAACTTGTCTAAACCAAAAAGGTTCAATTGCTGTAAAAGCCAAGAAACCTTTGAGCTAAAGAATAAAATAAAACAAAATTCTTAATCCTTGAAGGTAATACAGTAGAGCAGTGAATTCTAGACTTTTCTCTTTCTAAGCATAAGCCAAGTAGAATTGGGGCTATTGTGCTTGCCCTTGCAACTCTGACACCCCCAACACAGGGCTCCCCCCCCAACTCAAGATAGAAGTATTTACAAAACTTGCTGTTGGCCATGGAAGATAAGAAATAGGCAACCTTGGCTAGAGGCTAGCTGACTGGCAGAACCCTTGTCTAGCTTATCTGCAGCTCTGGGTTCTACCCACAACATCACAGAAAAGAGAGAAGAAATGGCAGGCCCTGTTGAGCTTTCTGTCTTCTTGGCTCTAAAATGTGGCTGTTTTCCTTAAGGAACGAATCTCTCTCACAGAAAGATCAAGAATGGAGTTAAATAACAAATCAGCTAATCAGTCTGTGAGAATTAGTATGAATAAAGTTTGCATTTGTAAACATGAGACACATGTGTGACCATCGACAAATTATTCTCCCCCCTTGACCCTCAATTTCCTCATATGTAAAACAAAAAGGATGGGTCAGATGACTCATGAAATCCTATGAATCATGTGTTGACAGAATAAATTACAGCTCGTTGTAATTAAGAAGTGTTCCAGATACCCACCTCTCTCTCCCTCTCTGTCATCTGCTGATTTTAAAAGACAAAGTTGAATCAAACTAATAAGATGCTATACATTTTGGAAAAAGCAAATGGCCTTATCTCTTGTCTTTGGGTCAAGTGCTAATATACAAATCAACAGTAAAATTATATAAAGACAAAATATGGGAGCCCAGAGACCCATGTTGAAGGTTGTTTTAGGGTTTCTGTTGCTGTGAAGAGACACCATGACTATGGGAACTCTTATAAAGAAAAACATTTAACTGGGGCTGGCTTATAGTTCAGAGGTTTGGTCTACTGTCATAATGGTGGGAAGCATGGTAACACACAGTCAGACATGGTGCTAGAGATGTAGCTAACAGTTCTATATCTGGATCAGCAGGCCAGAGGAAGAGAGAGTAACACTGGGCCTGGCTGGAGCATTTGAAATCTCAAAGTCCACCCACCACGACACACTTCCTCCAACAAGGCCACATCTACTCCAATAGGGACACACATCCAAAAATGCCACTTACTCCCTATGAATCTATAGGGGCCATTGTCATTCAAACCACCACAAAGGTGGTACCCCTTTGATTTTACTACGTTTATGCTCAAGGTTGCCCTCTGGTAGAAATGAGGCCTACTAAAGTTGTCGGAGGACCCTAAGCAGTGAGTAGGGTCACCTAAAGTCTGATTTGTTTGCCCCTCCAGCTCTGCTAGGGTGAGCGAAATGGAAATAGAAGTGTGTTTGTGCTCAGTTCCCATAAGCAATACTTAATTTCTCCAGGATGCTTGCGTTTTTGCAGTGGCTGAATTGATCTCCTGGGGATATGACAGGTGTGTGCTTGGCCATCCAAAATAATTCAAAACAAAAGGCTTGAGTGTTGTTTTACATTCAGCACAGTGGCTGCACCTTAATTTACTGATATTTCAGCCAGCATTGCAACTCCACAGTAACTGGCCTGCTTCTCTGGCAGAAGCTGGGCCACTCAGGCTCAGCCTGGCAGGAATTCTGTTCCTGCAGGTACTGACTTTTCTGATGCCACTAAAGATAGCTTTAACTAAATCTCTATTGTTCTATTTATAAATAAGACTCCAGACTCAGAGGCTTGGGTGGGAACCTACATGCTCAGGGAGGTTGAGTAGTGCCTAGCCAATCTTGTCTGCTTGTTGGCGTCTCCCAAGGAGAGCATCCTTCCTCTCCGCCAAGCAAAAAAAGCAGAGCCGCTCCAAATCCCTCACCATTCCTTCTGGTATGTCTCTCTGTCTCTTCTGGATGCCCTCTGACGTCCTATAATTATTTTCTGTCAACTAGTTGCTAACTTGGGGTTCATAATGCGATCGAACATCCCCCAACACTTTAGTACAATGGCTTTCAATCTATAAGATTTCAATGGGATTATTTAGTTCTGTAATTCATCCCAAATTCTAGGCGATTCCAAAAGGTGACTATCAAATACCAGAAGGAAGATGCTACTCTTAGTTCCCTGGAGAGATGCTTCCAGGACCCTCCTTAGATACTGATCAATGAGTTTATCTGTAGTCACTTCCTGGATCCTGACAACTTTCTAACTTAAATGACAAAGGTAAATTCTAGGAAATCCAAAGCCCTGAGTGTGTTATTCCAGAAATGGTTTGGTTTTCATACCCCAGTATCATTTTCATTTGAGGAATCCCCCAGAATAGTCTGTCAGTGCAGTAAAGCTTAGTGTGTGTCAAGACACTAAATGCTCCTTTAAGACCAACACACCACACACACATATGTATAGTGTGTGTGTGTGTGTGTGTGTGTGTGTGTGTGTGTGTGTGTGCCATATGTGTGGGAACACAGGGAAACCAGAAGCAGGTGTCAGATCCCTTGGAACTTGAGTTCTAGACAGTTGTGAGCTACCAGATATGGGTAATGGGAACTGGAAAATGAACTTGGGTCCTCTGAAAGAACAGCACCTGCTATTAACCTTTGAACCATCTTTCCAGCCCAAAGAGGATGCTTCTATCTATCTCTTCTAGATTACGTCCTATTCTCATTTGAACACTTGGTCATCAGTTGGTGACGCTGCTTGGAAAAGCGTAGGAGATGTGGCCTCATTGGAAGAAGTATGTCACTGGGGATAGATTTTCAGAGTGTAAAGACTGGCTCTTTTGAGCTCACTCTCTAAGCTTCCTGTCTGTGGCTCCAGAGATGAGCCCTCAGCTCTCAGCTTCCGGCTCCAATCAACGCACCTACCTTTCTACCACGTTCCGTTCCTCCACTGAAGCGATGATGAATCTGTAAGGCCAAATCAGCCCTTTCTAAGTTGCCTTTGTCATGGCATTTCATCACAGCAGTAGAAAAGCCACTAATACAGATTAACAAGGAAAATGGAGGTTTCCTCTTCTGAGCAAAAATAAATAGGAGACAAACCATTTCTCCACCTGTTAAGGATCAAGTAAGAACACTCACAACAGTCATGTTCTTTTGTTGTTGCTGGTGGTGGTGGTGTTAGTGGTGGAGGTGGTGGCGGTGTGTGTGTGTGTGTGTGTGTGTGTGTGTGTGTGTGTGTGTAAATCAAAGTTTTAATAAGATAGTACATTACGTTTTAGGATGGTGAAACAATCTGATGTGTAATCTTCTATTTAGGTCCTTGTTCTACAATCCTTTAAGAACAGGGCAAGCAAACTCTAGGTTACCAAATAACCCTGAATTCAGGTGCTTCCAGCTCTTCAATCTCCATTCCCCAAAACTTGTGTAGCAGTTTCCTGGAGCAGGGTGTCTGGAGCTGAGAGCATTGGAATTTTGCCTGAGTTTGTAAATCTTAACCTAACATGGACCTAATTCAATGTTGCTTTAAAAAGACAAGAGAAGAGAGGAGAAGTAGAGTGAGTGTTATTTTAAGTCACCCTGGGATTTGGAACCTCTCATTTTTACTGCTCGTGGAGGGCCTTCATCTTTCTCATCATCCTGGGTTCCTCTCTAGGTGAGTGGTAGAATGTACGGAGCCTTTGAAGAGTCTCCTTGTCTGGGTCTCAGGTGCTGTTTTGCTATGGCTGTTCTTTGGAAATCTGGCAGCCTTGGGGAGGATTTTGAGACCAGTCCTACCATACTTCTCGAGAGCTTGCCAGCCTCTCAGTGATTCCAGCCCAGTCAGCCCTGTTGGGTCTTGATACTTTTCTCTTTTTTGTTTATTTACTCCACAGGGAATTTCGTCACAGTGCCTCTGGGAATGAACTGATTACAATTTCTGTTGTATGCTTGGGACTGAATCGCAAAACCTATTCCAAGCATTAGGTAATCTCTCTCTGATGTTACAAAAACGGTGCTTGCTTATTTATGTATGTATTTATTTACTTATTTACCATGGCAAATGTTACCTTCCCTGTATACAAAAGAAGTTTGTGTTGGATTTTGTAGCTCAGAAGGTGCTACAAAAGAGTGGTTTGAGAGCTCCAGGGTGATTTGGGGCTATGTGCGCTGTGATTTTGGGGTGTGTGTGCACTGTGTGCTCTGTGCACGCACAAGCTCATTGTGGATGGGGCGTGTCGTTCCTACCATCTTAGGACATCCTTTGAGTTGGCTTTTCATGAAGATCATAATATCAACCTGAGAAGGAGCCACTTTATCCGTAGGAGTCAAAGTTCACAGACTTGGTGGAGTAGGTACCACAGGCCTGCTCTTGGATTGGAGCCATCTAAACCAGGTCTGTGTGAGACAGGTGACTGTTTATCATTTTCATTTTTTTAAGGGGGAAGGACAGTTCCTCCAGTAAATAGATCAGATCACCTCAAGACAGGGGTTTTCCTATGCTTAAGGAATAGAACAGGGAGGTTTTTAAAAAATCATTAATCAACATCAAGTTTGTGTCTAGGCCCACAAACACCAAGCCTTGGCAAATGCCAAAACTTAGGGGACCCTGGAGCTTCATCTCACTGGACATCCCTCCCAGGAATGTGAATAATGTCTCAGTTGAGTCCAGTCTCTGTTACTTGAGCATGTTTAGTCACTAAGAATATTGCTAACCTGGGTCCTGGTCCTGTTTTTCTTCTGGTGTTATCATTATTTAAAGAGAGATGAGTCCTTTCTTTTTGCCTTCACATTTTGTTCCTTTCTTTGTTGGCAGTGCTATGGATCAAACCTGGGGCCTTGCACATGCCAAGCAAATGCTGAGCTACTAAGTCATACCCCCAGCCTGACTGATGTCTTATTTAGATTATCAAACAACAATGAGATCAAGCACCATCATTCAAAGACATTGTTCAAGGGCTGGCAAGATGGGTCAGTGATAGCTGTGTAAATGAGAACTAGAGTTCCCAGTACTCATGTAAAAGCTAGGTGAGTGTGGCAGCCAACCTGGAATCCCAGCATTTGTGAGGTAGAGACTGAGGGTGTCTGGGGCAAGATGGGTAGCTAGACTAACTAAATTGATGAGCTGTGAGTTCACATGGGAGATCTGGATTCTGAAGATTCCTCTTTTATTCAGTCTCATTCTAAAAAGTTTCCCATAGCTCCCACCCACCAAAAACCTTCTTTATGATTATTGCTGGTCTGCTTTTTGATAAACAGTAGCCAGACCTCAGGGTCTTACCCCGACTTAAAAAAATCACACACACACACACACACACACACACACACACACACACACACACACACACAAATTGTTGTTTTGTCCAAACCCTTTCTTTCTTGGCAGGCCTTTGCTCTGGGTAATAGTTCTTCAAGGTTGTTTTTTCAGAATGCTTCTCATCTTGCTCACCTGTGGAAAGTGCCAGGGCCCAGTCTTCCTTGCTTTAACATCCTCAATGCCCAATCAACAGTGTTACACTCTGGATTCGTGTATCCAGTCATCCCACTGGCCACACTGTCATCTTGAGTTTCTCATAAGCTTTGCAAGCATGATGTAACCGACTTCCCACCCGACACGTGGCTGGTCTTCTCTTCCTGTAGTCTTTCTTATCTTATCAGGTGGGGATTATGTTTTCTCAGCTGCCTTGGCCTGCAAACTTGACTAGCAGAGACTGAGCTGGAGGATTCTTATAAGACAGACAGTACATCTCCATTCAAATCCACCTGATGACCAGTGTCTGCATGATATTGAGACCAATACATTTCTATAAAGCTTCTCTGGATCCTCCATTATAGCCCCTGGACTAAATGAATATCTCATTAACTAAAACTAAAACATGTCAAACAAACCCATCTAGTGGTTTTCTATCTTACTAAAATTAAAAACCAAGTTCTTTATGTTGACATTGGCAGTAGTTTTTTTTTTTTCTCTTGTGAACTTGGTTAGACTAGGGCTGCTTAAAACAAAAAAGCAAAAAGAAAAAAAACAACAAAAACAAAACAAAACAAAAACAATCAGTTCTCTTCTTTGAATGGATCACAGTTGACTAAAGAGGAATAGGCATGAGTTCTGAATACAGATGCCTGTCTGTGGAAACTCATGTGATGGTCCGGCTAGACTTTTCTGAGATTGCCCTGCCAGCCCTCCTCCTCACTCATTCCAGCAACTGACATCGCTGGCTCTTGAGACTTCCTTGCATGATCCGCCTATTTGCCTACATCAGGACCAAGGAATTCTTTGATGGCATCCAGCACCACCACCCAGGCTGTTGTTCCCCTCAAGTGCAGGTTAATTCTTGTAATGAGCCCTTATTCTAAGACACTCACAACATTGCTGTTTCCGGGGTAAGAGTGTGACTGCTGGGTTTCTGAAGCTGCCTCTCACTGCTTTCTAATGAGCTCATATTGTCTTATCTGTCATGCATCACTCTTTCTGTGTCAAATAGGTTCCATCCAAAGAGATGGGACCATATTTGGCATTTCCTGTCTTTAGAAGTTCATCCTGAAGATAGTCATACTCTCATCTATTTCTTCTTTCAAATCATGGTTGAATATCATCCCAGAGTAGTGTTCTTTATTTAAACAGTAGCTCCTATCCTCTGCATGTCCGGCTCCTTATCACCTTTTGTGTTATGTGCCTTATAAATAATAACACTCAGGGTGCTACTGATTTATGTGTTTGTTACTTGTTTTCCCACCTGGAAGTTGATCTAGAGTTAATGAAAGATTTATGGCGTGGTGGTGGTATCACTGGATAGAAAAGTAATTACTTTAACAATTCTTTCATTAAAATGTAGTAGTATCCTTCATTTATGAAAATATACACTGCACCTCCCATGACTGAACAATGGTTGTGATTTATCTTCAAGCAACAAAAGATATATTCCCCATATCATTACCATTGTTGACAAAACATTTGTCAACCATTTGTGTTCACCTTTGAGACTCTGGCAGTCATTAAGCTTGTCTCAGAGAGCATGTGATGGAAACCTTTCTTAGAGAGGGAGATAGATGGGTGCCTGGTTGTCATTCCACCACCAATTGTAAAAACTCAGTATCTTTGAATGGACAGAGAAAGTCTTAATGGCTTCTGGTATTTCCTTTGCCAACTCATAGAAGGAGTAAATTGTCCCTAGTGTTTGTTTAGAATTTTGTAAGAGTAGACTGTTCGAAGGAGAATTTGTATCTATAATAAGAAGACTGTATAGCCTTTTGTAACATGGGTAGGCACACAGGCCCGAAAGATGGGACGTGTTCAAATACATTTGATGGCTGGCATAATTACTAAATTATGGCTAAAATAACATTGCCAAGTAATTGTGTAGTTACAGTTTTGCAAGCTTCTGAGCTGCAATATAACTGGGTTTCAGTTCTACATGTCTTACTGTATATATTAGAAAACACTGTTTTGAGATAAGATCCACTGACTATGTGGCTGCCATGGGTCCTCAGTATTACAAGGATATATTACAAGGATATATAATAGCCTCTTCTCCTGAAGGCTACTGTTACTCTTCTCTTTATTCATCATAGGTGGCAGGTTCATTAAAGGAGTCACATCCCTTCAAAACAACTTGGAGACAACATTCCTAAGAATCCTGCTGTTGTATGAGGGTTTTTGTTTTTTATTGTTTCCAACACGATGCCAAACCTTTCATGTATCCCTATTTGGAGGAAACAGAACTAGAAACCAGAAAACAAAAACTGAAATGTCCCAGCAAGAACAGTACTGTGATAACTCCAACTTGGGGATTTCCATGCTGGCTTTCTTCCCCATGGGAGAAGCATTGCATTGTCTTCTGAATCCATGTTTTCACTGTTTAAGAACACGGACTCAAACTGCTGTCTGTCAACAGGTCTAGTGATGGAAGGGTTTTGATTGGAAACAGGGAATGCTTCCCACAATCCCCATGCTGTAAGCACTTTGCACATTGAGAAGCAAAGTCATGGGAGAAGAGTGTCTTCACCCACCGAGTTAGTTTAGCGAATCACATTGAAATCCACAAATCAATTCCAGGGCTGCCAAGGACAAGTACATTCCCACCCCTTCAAATGCATTTCCCAGGGTGGAATGGAATGACTGGAAAGGGGCTTTTCTAAATGAAAATACATGAAATCTGATTGCTACCTGATGAATAGTTCTCTGATAGCCAATCAATAAGTTGTCTTAAAAAATACAGTATTTTATAAATATTTGAAGGAGGGTGAGCTAATATTTACCGATTTTTAAAAAAATTACTTCTAGTGTAGTACTTGCTTTACCAATATTTTCCCATTCGAATTTTCCCATGAGGTCGCTATCAAGGTTGTGGAAGCATAGAGAAGTCAGGTGATTTGCCCAAAGTCACTCTCCTTCTACACAACTTTCTGACTTTAGCAAGGAACTTGTCAGAATAGTGCTATTTCACATCATCTGTCTGGTTCTCTTACTTATTCAACACTGTAAGTTAAAGATTAAATAAATGTGTTCTAAAAGGCAGTGCCACGAATCGCTGGCAAAAAACCAAAAAGTCAGCAATATAATGGCCAACATAGGTGGAAGGTATTTATAAAAGCAAACACTCTGTGAATGGGACAATGTTAATACTCTTCAGCCAAAAGTAGCTGGTAGTGAATATTCTGAGCTTGTGGCTCTCGTTAAACTGGAAGACTGTAGAGGTGTATTTAAGCCATCATTAGCACCACAATGAGGTGTTCACCGTGGATAATAAGAGGGCAAGAAGGAGAAGTCAAAGGTGAGGACCCTTGCCATGTGATTTCATACTTAATGCCACGACCCAGAGTCACCAGCACCCATCCCTGGACCCAACCACTGGTGGTTCTTGCCCATGCTTCAGGAAACACAGCACGGGACTATTGTAGATATCCTTGGCTGAGGCAGTTGGCAAATTCCCCTTACCTATGAGGGATGTCATCTGGTTTGCACACACTGCCCTTGTACACAGCTGCTTCTGGGCTCACAGAAAGAGCTCTCTAAAGCCTACAGGAACCTGTTTGGCTTGTATACACGAGGCTAGGCCTAAAGTGCAAGGTCTCTCAAGACTAACCATCAAAACCAGACTGGAAAGATAAAAACATCTGCTCCCTTACACTTAGAAGGGCCCATCTCGTGGCATGTTCTATGCAACCTCTGAGTCTCCTGGAAAATTGAGCCCCAGTCTCCCACAGAAGTACTGTGCTCATAGACATAACCTTTGGTGACTTTCTCCTCTCCTCAGGCTCATTCTCCCTTGCCCCCAATGCTCTTCCCCGTACAAGCTGCTTCCACCTAAATTCTTTTGTCAGATTTTGTAGAATACCACCAAAAAGTATGCTTTATGGTTTTCTACCTAAACAGTAAAGTAAGTAAATAAGTAAATAATAGAAACAACATAAAAGCTCTCTGTTCATTATCATTTCCTGATAATGATGCTCAAACCTAGTCTACTCCTAGTTCTAGAATCACGAGGTAGATTCAGTTATAGAAGCAGACTTTGGGATGGATATATACCTCAGGGGCTTTTTAGAAATCAAGAGATTGTAGGCTCCTGATGGGAGCTTCCATTGTGAATGTTGATAATCCATCTCCTGTCTCACATATTAGGCAACAAATGGAATTGTTTGGCAAAAAAATGGATTTTTTCCATGTTTTTCTTTTCTCTCTAGTCTTTAAACAGTTGGGAGGGCCTGGCAATTTGATTGCAACTGTATTGGTTACTTTTTTGGTTGTTGTGACAAAATACTTGATACGAGCAATTGAAGGAAGAAAGGAGTTCTTTGACCCAGCTTGGGGGTACAGTTCTTCTTCACAGGGAAGACTGGTAGCCAGTACTCAAGACAGCTGCATCTAGTGCCAGAAGCAGAGCTTTGTGGGTCCTAGTGTTTAGTTGTGTTCTCAGTCAGTCTAGAACCCCAGCCTGTGGAACACCATCTTTCTCCTTCATTTTAGAACCCCAGTCTGTGGAACACCAACCATCCTTCTCCTTTAGTCAAGAACCCCAGCCTGTGGAACAACACCCTTCTCCTTCATTTTAGAACCCCAGCCCATGGAACACATGTTTAGGGTGGGGCTTTCAACTCAGTTAACCCATATCTGGAAACTCCTTGCAGACACATCCATAGGTGCATTTCCATGGTGATTCTAAATTCCATCACACTGTCAACCATTGGTAGATTAGACTGGTTATTAGTGCATTTTCTGGAAATAGATTTAAAAGAGAGCTCTGTTGACGATATGTAGACTTCATTTCAGAGAACAATAGAAATGGAATTCCATAGGTATGTTTGGAACATTCTTTGCAGAGGTTACGTAACAAATGTAGACTTAGATCCACAAGTAAGACGTCTGTGGCTTATGATTCCCAGTAGCTTTGCAAGTGTTTGTCGACAGAAAGGGATGGAAAATGATGAACCAACTGCTCTTTCCACCACACCCAAACTGTGAGATCCTAACATTCTGCTGTAGTCTTTTCCTTTTAAAGAATCCTAGCATCCCAATATGCTTGGAATTTCCTACAGCCTCTTTCAAGTCCTACTGTTCTCCTTCCCCAGATGGGTTTTATTTTGATGCTGGATTTTGTTTTTATCATTCTCAAGGATGTTTTAGTCTTTTTACTACACAGACAGCGTCTTAAACCACAGTATCATTTGAATGGTTTTAAGACTCGTATGAGCCCATCATTCTACCACTCAGCTTTACTCGACAGTCTACTTTGTGGTTACCCATGTGTAATTTGGTCTACTTATTTCAACTGCCGTAAAACACCCCATTGTATAAATAAATCACAATTTGTTTTCCCATCTTTCCATCCCAGGAACACTTGTCTTGCTTCCAATGTTTTCTCATAACAATCTCTGTCTCAGTGAATATGCTTAGGCATGGATGGTTCTTGGAATGTGTGTGCAAGAAGTCCCTGAAAGACAAATGCCTACAAGGGGAAGCGTCATATGTACTGCATGAGGCTTTGGCTTTATCAGACACAACCAAGATGCTCTATGGAGACCTATTTATAATTCTATCAGCATGCTTGACATGCTTCTTTCTCCCACATCCTTGCCCACATTTGATATGGACAGAGTGAAATATTTTTTGCCAACCTGTGGGCTGTGAAAAACATTTCATTTCTGGTTGTAATTTGTATATTTCTCATTGCTACAGTTTTGGGGAGGGTTATTTATACATTTTTGGATGCTAATCCTGTGTGGGTTTAAATTCATGGCAAATATTTCCCCAGTCAAAGAGGGTTTTTTAAATATTATTTTTAGTATCCTTGAATTTTCTAAGTTCTGAAATTCAATTTAGACAAGTTTATCAACTGTTTTCCTGATAATTATTGTATTTTTTTTGCTTCTAAAGGAAACCCTCCCCAAATCCTGATATCATTGAGACATCCTTCTACTCTATAGTTTTACCCACTCTGTAAGGCTTAAGACCTGCTTAGGTATGCATATGAGTATTTGGTCTGCATGTATGTATGCATACCATGTAAGTGCCTGGTGCCTGCTGTGGTCAGAAGAGGGGATCAGATCCCTAGAACTGTAGTTACTGATGGTTGTGAGACACCATGTAGGAACTGGGAACTGAACCTGGGTCATCTGAAGACAACAGGTGCTTTTAACTACTGAGCCAACTCTCTAGCTCTCTTACATAAATTTTAGACCAGCTTGGCCAGTTCCATGATAAACCCCACATGTTGACCATTGCATCTAACTAAATTACATGGATTTCATTCATGTAGGGATAGTTGATATGCTTATGTTATTGAAATGTCCTTTTAATATACATGTTGGATCCTTTCAAGTGCTTCCACAGCAGTTTGTCTTTATTTTAAATGGGGCTATATTTCTCAAGTGCTTCCCAAAGGGAGGAGAAGCAGACTCTACCTCCTGATGGAATACAGCAAGGCTATGGAAGATTACATAGAATGATAACTCCTGCTATGATTAGCTTTTGAAAATGTGTAGCACTAACAGCTGCCACCTGGACACCACTACTGTTCACATTCATAAGCAGAAAAGCTTATGAATGAAACACCTTTGCATCTTCACAGGGTTCTGGCTGATTTCTAAGGGTGACTGTCCCAAGGAAGAGATAACGTCAGAAATTGGCTGTATCGCCTTTTATGACCTAGCACTGGGAGTCCACAGTGTTATTTCTGCTTAAGTTCATGTGTTACCATAGTAACACATCCTAGCTTCGGGCGTGGGGAGGAGAACAATCTAGCTGTTCCTAGTCAGTTTCTGGAGGATCATGAGCACTTTTTGAAAAAAAAAACACGCATATATGGTCACTGCTTTATATAGGGTCACAAGATAGCCTCTCCAAAGATGACATCTGAACATATTCCAACGAAAGTGAGGAATCAAGTCATGCTCATATTTGAGAAAGTGGATAGAGAACAAGGACAAGACCCTGAGGTGGGTTAGGATGGGCAAATCTGAAGCAGTGTGCCTAGAGTAGTGGTCAGAGAAGTCCCGGCCTTATTACCTAGGGACCTGTAGGCGATGGTAGACTGTGTTTCTTCCGTGGAGCTGAGAAAAATAGTACTTCAAGGAGTTTAAAGATGGTCACATGCTAAGACACAATGCTCAGGAGTTTATGATGCATTCATTATCGCTCTGAAGATTAGCCGTATGGAGGTAAAATAGGAACGGAAGCTCCCCCCCTCCAGAGTAGAGCTCAACTACATTTAAGCCGACAGAGTGAGCTATCGCCATTCTACACTGTAGTTTATTTGAAGTTATCGTTTAATATATTTCTAATATATAAGATGACCAGTCTATTTTACATGACACACATGCATATCACTAATATTTAGCACTATTTCCATACTCTGCTTTTGGAAAGCTTTTAAACACGTGTGGTGGCAATTATGCTACATCTTGGCCTTTCAGCCTCTGCATCCACTACTTCTTGCCTTGCTCTCTGTTCCAGGAACTTCCTAGGAAGAGTTTAATGGTCTCATGACCCACTGGCTTCCATGAAGGTCCAGCCAACAGCAAGCTTCAACAAACAAAAAGATCCGGTCCCACATCTGGACCCCTCTTGTACTCAACTATGTCTTAAAAACAAAGGGCATATCTTGGTTTCAAGCACTCTGTTCTTCGTGACTCTCCTTTTAATTACAGGAGCCTTTCACTCCTCGTTTGGTCTATGGGAAATGACATTTTAACTATAACTAGTCTTTAGTTCACAAACTCCTGTGGGTCTCTATACCCACACCACTGAAAAGAAAAAAGAAAAAAAACATTGCAAATAAAACTTCCTTAGGGAAGTTTATTATTAAGACTCCGTCTGTCCACTCTGTGGTCCACAGCCAGCAGGGCAACAGGGTGTCTTTTAACATTCAAACTAGGGTATTTATGCTTTTAATTTTGTTCTATTCTCTTCTTCTATTTGTCTCTTTTCTTCCTCTTCAGCACTGTAGCCTATAAAAGTACAGGAAATGCAGAGAGATGTGCATAGGATTCCAGGAAATAACTTACAAGGAACTTGTAAAATAAACACTTTGTGCCCTCCAGGTTCTGTGTGGGAATCAGAGCCCTAGTGAGCCTGGCATATGGGTGTCCCTTATGTTAACAGGACAAGATTGACCCCTAACCCGTTCCCATCACAATTTCCTATCCTATTCCCTCAGGTCACGGAGAGTTATTATCATCCACTGCAATTTTACAGTGATATTTCAGCAGAGAGCTAGAAGAACTGAATTACACTTCTAAACAAGGATACAGCTCTAAAAAATATAGCAAAAGGCTCTGGACTATGGGGCCAATCATAGAGTCTAGAGCTTGGCAAATCTGTAGTATCTGGCCTGTCTCCTATAATCAAATTTAACAGTGATTGTTTTCATCTGATACTTAGACCTTTGTATTTTCCTCATGTCTGTGGACATGTTCCCTACCACTTCTGTCTCTCTGTTTTTCCAGAGAATGGCATTGTGAAGAAGATGGAGCAGTCAGGATTCCAAGAAGTTAGAGCATTCATACCTCTTTAGAACTTTCCACTTTATGGTTTTTGTAAAGAAAAGTGTTGTGTAGGATCTTTTGAGGGACCAGCTTCACTTGGATAAAGCTCTGTACTAAGAATCCCTTTAGTCAATAACTACTGAAGGAATGGCTACAGTTTTTCCTAGAAGAGGCCAACTCCACATCTGGCTCAAAATGTGTTTGGCTGGCAGGCTCCAAAGCAGTCTCTACTTATTCCCCCAATAAAAGGCTTACAAACAGTAAGGAAAAAGCAAAATCTTCAACAACTGAAAGCCTAGGAATAATACCCCTGATGTGACTAGGCAGAAAAAAAAATTATAAAAAACTCCCTCCTGGCTAATTCAAGCTTGGCAATGGCTTAGAGCTTTCCAGAGCCAACATGGAGCTGGATGCTATGGAGAATCTTCTAGCTCCACTGTACAGGTGAGTGCAACGTCCAGAAATGAGCTCAAGCTGGCCTGTAGAAGGATTTCTGGTGGCGAGATAAAAGCCAGTATTTTTCGGGAACTTGTGAGATGAGTTTTCCATCCCCAAAAGGCGTCCCTCCCCTCCTTATAATCCACATGATTTGTTCGCCTCTGGCTTCCTGTTACACTCTACTTCCTGTTATCTCCACTATTCTCTCCTGCTCCCCCACTTGCCTCCCCCTAGCCATATCCCAGTGTGGTTTTGTTTAAATTACTACTCCGGACTCTTCCAGATGCCTCTTTTCTCTCTCTTATCCACAATGAAAACCTTCCCCCAATGGAGCAGTTATGTTGGCGGTTTCGTTACTGTGCCCCCTCACATGTAGTTACCACTACCCTGGCTAGGTAGCAGGCTATCTCAAAATACTTTTATGTCAAAACATTATAGTTGTTCATTGTCTCACAATTTTGTGCATCAGAAATCCAAACATCTCTGTTCTGTGCTATTGTGCCTAGAGTCTCACAGGGACGTCTCCAAAGTTAGGAGCTGGAATCTCCTTAAACATCCTTTACCTATCTTCTTGTGGACACTATAGAAGGCATCTCCACATGTCATGGGATTTTTTTACAACTTGGAGTCTAGACTCTAAGGGTGAGTGCTCCAAATGAGAAATCAAGCTAGACAGCACACACACACACACACACACACACACACGTCTGTCCTTGGAAGTCACGCTGCTGTTTTTGTCACATTTTCAGGCTTAAAATGGTTTTAAATTTCAAGAAGAGGAGCCTGGCAGTGGTGGCACGTGCCTTTAATCCCAACACTCGGAAGGCAGATCTCTGCGAGTTTGAGGCCAGCCCGGTCTACAGAGTGAGTTCCAGGACAGCCAGGGCTACACAAACAAACTCTGTCTTGAAAAACTGAAAACAAAAACAAAATTTCAAGAAGAAGCAACATAGATTTCCATCCCCACTCTGCCATTTATTGGTGGAGTATTGCTTTGTTTCACAAGAAATCATGTATAATGAGTTATATATTTTGATACAGCCATCTTTAGAAGGTACAATTGGTCCTGAAGGGACCTCTGAGATTTAGATGGCTCGGGCTAGGGCTTATGATACTCTGCTTATACTCTCTGGCTGTGAGCTAGAAAATTCTGTCTGCACTTCAGTTTCCTTACAAGACTGATGGGGAGAGTTAATGAGTTGCCTCCTACACGGTAGTTTAGTCCTCAGTGCATATTAGGTCACATGGCATTTCATTATCAGGCCCTGTCCAGCAACTGCCATTTTGTCCGATCTCTACCAGGAAGGAAGAGCCTCTGACATAAAGACAAGGTAAATTATATGTGAGTGGTGACTGGGGCTGGTGAAAGTGGAAAGAAGCTGTCTGTATCATTGTTTCTCTTAAGAATATGAAACTTCAGCCTGGTCCTGGTCCTTTAGAGGTCTGGGAAAACTGCTGTATCCAGGGGAACTATAATCAGCTGCAGGTGAGAAAGCCTAGGTTAGAGTTTATGCCCCCTGCTAAATCTATGACTGGAGCACTTTACAGGATAGAAGTTGTAATGGAGATCCTATGAAGAGGAGGGAAAACAGGAGGGAGGGAGGGAGGGAGGGAGGCAGGGAGGGAGTTTGACCCTAGACATTTTGCTTGAGGCAGAATCTCTCATAGCCCAGGGTGGCCTCAAGCTCTCTATGTAGCCAAGGATGACTTTGATCTCCTGATCTTCCTACTTCTATCTGACATGTTCTGGGATTATAGGCCCGTCCGTGCTGTTATATCTGGCTCCTAACATTTCTGAACTTGACTTTGGATGGCTTAGTAGTCAACATAATTGCACACTGCCTTTGCAATGTTCCATTAAGGGACACACATATTTCCCTAATGATCCCATTAGTTGTCCTTGCCTGCTAGAGTTGTCTGTCCAGAGGAAATATACCCAAGTAATCAAGCTTGCTTTTGCGGGTGGTAAGCAACTTTTTAAAAAAGAATGTTTTAAAATATGTATTTAGTATTTTTATTTATTTATGTGTGTGTGTTTGTGTGTGTGTGTGGGGGGTGCTTGTGTGAGTTTATGTGTACCACATGCATGCAGGTCCCTGAAGAAGCCAGAGGGCATCGGATCCCCTGGAACTGAAGTTACAGACTGTTGTGATTTTCCTGGTGTAGGGGCTGTAATCCCACCAGGATTGTTCATCTACAAGAGCAGTTATATGCTCTCAACTGCTGGGTCATCTTTTCAGGCCTTGAAACTGACTTAACAATAACCTTTTCCAAGACTGCAAAGACAATGGCTCAGTGGGTAAACATGTCAGCTATGTGAGCCTGGGTTTGGTATCAGCAGAGACCAGACTCCAGGAAGTTGTCCTCTGAGCTCTGTGATAGTCTCTGTGACACTCGCAGAACACACACACACACATATACATGTACACACATACACACTAGTAGTTTTTATAGAAAATACTCTATCATTTCAGGATTTGAATAAATAGTAGAGAGAATGATCTGCTGCACTATGGTTGCCCCTCTCTTCCCACAATGCCTTTGAGCGTCAATTACCAACACCAACTGCATTCCAGAGAGAAGGAACCAGCTGAGCCAATCTCTTTTTTGTTTTTTGTTTTCTTCTTCAGAAGGGGGAGAATTGGCTGAATTCCCTTTCATCTAAGCTACAGAGTAACCAAGATTGGGCCACTTGAAGAGTAGTTAAGACGTCTGCTCCGGCTCCACTCGGTGATTGGACACTTCCCGAATCTAAGGTCCCTTTCACAGTCACCTGTTGAAATTAAGTGAGGGGGTCCATGTTTTTTTCAGCACCTTGAGCATGACTTCTGCCTTTTCAATTGAAACCTGCTGTAGTTCGCAGTAAGACGAGGCTGGGGGAAGGGTGGGTGAGAGATTGCAGAGCCCAGCCCAGCACACTAGCTCCTGATCTCTACTGCTCACAGCACACCCAGAGGTCCCCAGGGAGGAGGAAACACAATAAGAAAACACCTGTGAATTCCTTACACAACTCTCCCCCATGGCTGCATTCCATCCTTTCCCCTGCCAGCAAAGATTCATTTGTTCCATCTCTGACCTCAGGGCATGGACAAATGGATGGAGGCCTGGTGTGACTTCTCTGCTCTTGGCTCTATTCCACTCACCAATTAATCACCTTACCCTAGCCTGACAAGCCAAGCTCTTTGCTGCTGTTCATCCTTTGGCTGTCCCGGTGATTGCTCTAAAGTCTTCCCCAGATGCAAGAATCCATCAGTTTTTTTTTTAGAACCTTCTCCACTGTACGGTCTATGCACTGGCTACCGAGACGGGCTTCGCTCACTTGCTCAGCTCTGGCCGTGCTCAGTATGGAGCCCTGAGCATTTCACTGCCCTTTAGACTCTGTGACTCATAGCATTGCCACCGTAGCCTTGTCATTTGTCCCCCAAACTTCCACAGCCTTGGAAGAGGTTAATGATGTCAAAAGACCGTAACAATTTGGTGTGACGCTTTTGGGTTGGCTTTCTTTCTGATTCTAGAATTGGGCAACAAGGTCTCTACTATGAGAAGGAAATGTTCCGATGGGCAGAACAGAAGGGTGGTTTCATTGGCAAAGAAAGGTTGAACAAAGTGGAAATGAAAAACAAGAAGCAGACTGGTTATTTCAAAGTGACAGTGAGCCTAGGGATACAGGATGACAGAAAAATAATGCATTGTTTAACATCATATTACTTCATGGTGCTTTCTGCTAGCATTGAAGGATTACAGGATGTGAGGCTGAAGCAAGGGAGACTCAGTGTTATGTCAACTGATGGCCCCATGATAGGACACCTGCTTTCTCACCCTGTGTGCATGAGCTAGCAGGAAAGTGGGTGGATGGGTGGACACTGTACGAAAGGCAGAGGTCCCCAGGGCTTCCTCGGCAGAGGAGGCCTCTGGGCCTTATTGTTCTTCTTCAGATGTACTCTGTACAATTCTAATGCATCCTAGAATCTGAGGCGCTCTTGATTATTATTACTATTGTTATTACTTGGAGGATCAGGGTAGCCCAGATCCTTTCAGAGATTTCTCAACTTGGTTATTTTCTGAGTATACATCAAATAAAGCAGAATCCATGCTGCTAGGGGCCTCTTCAATCTTACCTTCAAATATCTATTCTCATCAGGAATTGGAAAACAAACATCTGTACCCAAGGGAGAATGCTAGCTCCTTTGACACATTGGTGTTACAGGGGCCATCCCAAGAATCAAACAGACACGAGTAAGTTAAGCACCAAGGGCCCATCGCAGCCTCCCAGCACGGAAATACAGTTTGGAACACGAGGAAGGTGACACCCCAAACCCAAGTAAGTGTCAGTTATTGAGGTTGGCTGTGGATAAAGCAAAGGTGACAAAATGTGGCACACAGATTGCATCGTCATGATAATCTGTGTTCCACGTTGGTAAGTAATCCTTTCTCAAACACAAAAAGCCCTGTTTCTGGAAGCTTCTGTCCATTAGCACTTAAGCTTCCAGGTGTCTTCTGGCATCAGAGGCAGGTAGATAGAGGCAGGGTAGAGCAGCGAGGGTGTGCCGCCCTAGAGAGGAACTGTCCGTTCCTTCTGTGGCTGTATTTTATTCTCTACTCCAGAGCTTGCTGGAGGAGAGGAAGAAGAGTTTCTTTGCCCTGGAGAAAGATGGAGACTGAAGGGTCATAGATGGTTGCCACTAGGGGGAAACTGAGGATTTGAGAAGATGCTTTCCCTAAGCAGGAGCTGTTGGAAGGATGTCAAATGCTTAGAGTAGCTAGAGGAGGACACAAAAATACCAAGAAATAGTTTTCTCACATGTCCCTTTCTTGAAGGTTTCAGCAGCCTTTTGGGAATGTCCGGTGCCTTCACCACATGGTAAAGCCAAGTGTATTTTGAGTGGATGGTCCTGGAATGATTTCAAAGCTCTCACTGGTGCAGACATGTGCAGTCTTCTCCAGCTGCTCAGGATTATGAACAGTGAGGGATACAAAGCCCATGTGGTAAGATGGAGGGGCCCAGTGAGCCGACCCTTCTTGCAGGCATCTGATGAGCACGGAGCACCAGGTCCTTTCCCCTCTCCCCTACCCCCGACAGCCCGTTCTTTGCACTTCGAGACAGTTCTGCTCTGCTGAGAGTCTGAGCCACCCTTTGTGGGGAGAGAGGGCCCAGTTTCTTTCATTTCCTTTAAGCCCACATGAGCCAGGCTCATTTCCCTTGTTCTTTCTCAAGAACATGTGCTAAACACTTGGTTCCCCCATGTGGCCTCGTGCCTCCTTTCTGTAACACTTTGGGAGGAGCAGGGACAGAGTCTAAGTTGGGGGGGGGGCAATAAGCTTTGTCCTGAGGGCCAAAACCCACCACTGCCTATTTTTATAAAACAAATTTCCTTGGAACTCAGCCACCACACACTTACTGCCCATGGCAGCCTCTGAGCAACGGAGACAGAGGTAAATCATTGCAAAAGAGACCATCCGGCCTACAAAGCCAAAGCTATTTTCTGTCTGTTCCTTCTGGAGAAAAGCTTTCCAAACCCCAGCTTACAAGAAGGAAATGTGGGTCAGAGGAGCTCTGAAAAGAAGACAGACCCAAAGTTTCTTAGGTGGGACCACTGGGTTCTGTAAGGGCATAAAGGCGGGGAGGCAGCCTATATGTGACACAATGACAGAGCATGTCCACTCGTTCCTGAACATGTGACAGGGCCACGTCTTGATAAAGCCGTGATAACATAAAAGTGGAAATCAAAATGCACTCACGACACCTATCCTGTTGGACAAAGTCACCCGGCAGAGCCGACCACTGTGGAGGACGGCCTGCTGCAGCTGTCTTCTGTCAGAAGGGCATCATTCATGGATAGCTAGCTCAGGAAAAGGCCCAAATTAAAAGCATTTTTTCTACAGAGTGCCTGTTGTTTTCAGATCCGCACAAAGTTGTAGATTGTAGGTAGGACTGTCACAGCCCATTTTCCCTGTGGGGAAGCACTGTGTCAAGCATCCTCTCAACACTGGGAAAGATGCACTGTTGTGTCTCCAGTGCACGGCTGGAAACTTGAGGTTCAGCGATGCCCAGTTATCGCCCCCGACCCTACAGCGGTGGGCTGAGAAACAGACCCATGACAGTCCTTCATCATTGTCAAATAGACCGGCTGTAGAGTCACCATGGAAGAGTACCTCAGCAGTGTCTGTGAGGGCCTTCTCCAGAGGTGTTAGCTAAGGTGTGATGGCAGCACGGACAGCACTGTTCCATGGACTGGGGTCCCTGACTGTGGATGCAATGGGACTATCCACCTCAAGCGCCTGCCACTGTGACGTCTCCCAGAGCTCTAAAGGACCAGGACCAGGCTGAAGTTTCATATTCTTAAGCATACGCTGTCACAGCAGCAAGAAACAGTAGTATACAAAGTCCTAGTGTTGGCAGGCGGCAGCAGGAATACTAGAAAGGAATATGATTCTTTAGGCCTCCCATGGGTTCATAAGGCTGACTTTGAAATGCTCTGGTTACAATTGTATGTGTTTTGTATGAGTGTCAGTGTGTGTATATGTGTACTACCATGTATGTACCCATGCACGTCTGAGTGTGTGTGTGTCTGTATGTGTATATATGTAAGTGTGTATGTATGGGTATGTGTGTTTGTGTGTAGGTGTATATGTGTATATGACTGCAGGTTACTGTATGTGTCTCTATTAGTGTGTTTATATGCATGAGTGTATATGTGTGAATGTGCATATCTAAGTATGTGTATCAATGTATGCATATGAGTATGTATGTCTGTGTGTGTAGGTGTGTACATGTGTGTACATCCTAGTGTGAGTATATATGTGTATGCCTCTGTATATATGTGTATGAGTGTATGGACATGTGTGTGACTGTGAGTGTTAATGGTATATGCATTTGTGAATGTGTATATGCATATGTGGATGTGATACTATGTATGTATATGAGTTTACATGCAAGTGTGTGTGTGTATGTGTGTGTGTGTAGAACTCCTCTGCCCAGTAACTGCTTCCCTAGGCTTTATTATTGGATTTTAAGAGGATGAAACCCCAATATTGTTAGTCATTAAGCTTTTTTTGGCAGCTTCTAAATTTGGTAGCTGATGAGGTTGAAACATCCAAACTTCAACACCAAAGCTGGCATAATAAATACCACTCCCTAACCCTCCTGTGTCCCTTCAGACAGCAATCTCAGCTATTTGCTATGTCATTACTCCCTGGGGCACTATAACAGAGTGTGACTGCTTCAAAGTTTGAAGATTCCCATAGTTTAAATAATCTTCTCCCTGTCCTTTATGACTCTGGTGAGGATTTTACTGTATTTGGGGAGAAAAGTTGTGAACCAGTTTCTCTCTCTTTTTACACTGGTATTTACCCAAATTATTATTTCTGGGAGAGCCTGGGCCCAGATGACTATGCTTATACTACTATGTCCAGTTTGGGGAAAAAGATAAGCTAAAAGGGAACCAGCCCTTAATTCATGATCTTGCTATAAAGATGGATGAACTAAGACAGCCAGGCATGTAGCCTGGGTACAGGGACTGTGCTCCATGAGCTGTTTTTCTTTAGTAAGAGTGCTGGACCTCTGGACTCATTCACCAATGAATTCATGGAGACAGAGCACTTAGGGAAACACAGGCAGAAAGATCACAGCCAGTCTGGGCTACACAGTGAGAAAGAGCATCTAATGGCCCCGGGTAGTGGCCAGCTTTATGGGAAGGAATGTCAGTGGGTTCAGGGAGTGCAGGAAAGTGGAAAGGGTGATTTTGAGTTTTTATTTTAGTGTGTGTGTGTGTGTGTGTGTGTGGAGAGAGAGAGAGAGAGAGAGAGAGAGAGAGAGGGAGGGAGATATGCATGCATGTGTATACATCTGTCCACTGCACGTAGAGGCCTGAAGTTGATGCCATGTGTTTTCCTCAGTTGCTCTTTAGCAGGAGGCAAGGTGTTAGCTTGGGGCTCACAGTTTGGCAAGTCTGGCTATTCAGATTGCCCCAGGATCCCCTGTCTCTGCCTCACAAGCGTTGTGATAACAGGGGCCCTGCCAAGCTTGCCCAGTGTCTATATAGGTTCTGGGGAACTGAACTCCGGCCTTCATGCCATTTTCCAGGCTTATTTGTGTTTATCGTCACCTATATTAAGGGAGTCTAGTTTGATCTTATGCAGGTTCCCCATTTCTCAGACCAGAGTCAGTGATCTCTCACTAGTTCGGGTCAGCTGATTCCCTGGTTTCCCCACCATGGTCTTG
The DNA here is from genome assembly GCF_017639785.1 of Mesocricetus auratus. Taxonomy (NCBI): domain Eukaryota; kingdom Metazoa; phylum Chordata; class Mammalia; order Rodentia; family Cricetidae; genus Mesocricetus; species Mesocricetus auratus. The sequence goes on from NW_024429266.1 coordinate 156,030,351, forward strand.
ACTCCTTTGTTCATTGTACTTCGATTGTACTCTGGGAGCTTGGCCCATTGGTTAGTTGTGCATTTCTGCATCTGCTTCCATCTATTTCTGGAAGAGGGTTCTAGCTTCTCTAGGGCTGTGGATTGTAGGATGGGTATCTTTTGCTTTATGTCTTGTGAGTGACTACATACTGCGCTTTTCTGTCTGGTGGGTTAACGCAGAGTGTTCTCTTTTTTAGCTCAGCACTCGGCCCTCAAAGGTTGTGAATTGGATGTCTGGAGGGACGACCCAATCTGGCCACTTGTCGCCATATGGAGATGAGAACACATTTTGGTTTAATCTTTAGGTTTTTAAAAAGACAAACTGGAGAGTTAACATAAAGTTGGATTTTTTTTCTCGTGTTGCTTCTCCCAAAACCAGTGGGTCTTATTCGCCTCTGGCAGGACACTGCTAACCTTAGCTCTGCCAGTTTACTCTATGGTAGGATTTACAACACAGCCACAAGTGTACTCTGTAGCAGTGGACCAAGGGCGCTGGCAAACATCGCTGGCTGGGCTGGCAGGGAGGACTCCTTTCTTAGCCATTAACCTCTCCTCTAAGAGGATTTGGGCTCCTCCCCCCTTAGCTCTGTCCTGTCTGGGTGTTCTGAACTGGCTTCTCTGGTGAGCCTTCTCCCTCCCTCTCTAACCTTTACTATCTTTCTCCCCACCCAACACTGCCTCAGCTCATCCTAAGCTGCCTCTTCAGCCACCCCAGCGGGAGCTACAGTGCAGGCAGGGCAAGGCAGAGCCTGGGATGAACTGGGAGGGGGACCTAGGAGGTCCTTCTGGGTGAGGCAGGGCTTTGGAAACAGAATGGAGTGGCTGGGGTGGGGCCGGGGATGAGTTGGGATGAGGGAGGTCCAAATCTCTGCTTGGCCCCTCTCGTACCATTTGGACACCAGATGCAGAAAGGAGGCCTGCTATTTGGCAGTCTTGAGTCAAACCCCATTCCCAGGAGGGCAGGAGCCCTGTACGTCTTAAAGGACCCAAGGAGGTTCCTTCATCCCCGAAGAGGACTCCACCCCTCCTCAGCAATCGTGTCCAGGCTTCAGTCACCACCCACAATGGGAGAAAGTTCATCCTCAGTCCTTCCCTGTTCAGGTTCTTCTCAGTGGCTCTTGAGAGACCTGGGAGGCTAGGAGCTGCCACCCTCCCTGTGGTAAACTTGAGGGCAAAGAGTGAGAGTTGCAAATACAAGGCAGGACAGAGTCGAGTCCCACAGAGTTAACTGGCCATGCAAGATTGGACACGTTGCTTATTATCTCCACATCCCATCTCTTCATTTGCAAAATGGGCAAACAGTACTTCAAGAGAAAGTATATGTTCACATAAATCTGTACATGAAGAGCCACAGCGACGTCATTCACAACAGCCCCTGGCGGGACAACCAAGTATCTATCAAGTGGTTAATGGTGATAGATCCAAAGACGGACCATGAAAGTATGAACTATGGATACATGCTCTAACGTGTAGATTTGAAAGTGTTATGCTTGGTGAGAGCAGTAGCCAAAGAGGACCACATATTATATACTTATATTAATATGAAATGTCCAAAACAGGTGCATCAATAGATAGAGAAAACAGACCGTGGCTGGGTAGAACTGTTGAGAAGTGATGGGCATAGTTGTAGAACTATCTAGACCTGATGGATGCAGGGTTTTCTTCTAGGATGATGAAAAATTCTCAGATTGATTTGGTGGTTGCTGTGATGCTGCGAATATACAAAAAGGCTGTGTCTGGTGAGTGAGCGGATTGTATGGCATGTGACGTACAGCTCAATAAGACTGCCATTCTTTAAAAGAAGCTCTCCAGATGGCATGCAGCTGTAATACCAGCACCCTGGAGGTGGGGTGGCAGGGCCAGTTTAAGACCAGGTCTTGCTACTTGGTAAATCTGAGACAGTTTGTACTATAAGAATCCTGTCTATAAATAAGTAAATAAATGACGGCCTTATAGTATCTATGTCACAGGAGTATTGTTAGGACTAATTTAATCCTTAGAGATATTTAGTATGATGCCTGATAAGCAACTAATAAAAATTACCTTCAACAACAATAATAGTGATAATACTATATAGTTAAGTTTATAAAACAGAAATTATATGTAACTATATGTTAAATATGTTCCACCAGAAAACAGTAATTTAAAATGATAATAATTATTTTTAACTACTGTTTTCTCTTTCTTCTCTTAAAGATTTTCCTGATTTCAGAATGGCCTTCTAATTTCTTAATTTTATCAATGTAATTTTTGAACATTTAAATATGTGGCATATATAATGTACTTTATAACTGTAACACAGATTCATGGACTGTGGGTTATCTAACAATGTGTACTATGTGCTTTATGATGCACAGGACATTAAAAGCATGCGGTCATCATGAACTGTAATTTCACTGGTAGCTGTCAATGTGAGTACTCCCTTCCTCTAACATCTCTAAGTTTGGAATGGCGTCTCCAATTCTCTGACTGTTTCCTGGCCCCTGATGTATTTGGAAAGAAAATATCTCTGAGTTTGAAGAAATTCAATTACAATAATGACTCTAATTCAGCTGCCTCTCGTAGCTTCTGCCAGAAAAAAGGGAACATAACCCAGGGTGCTCCTACACCTCCCCCCTCCCCCGCAAGGGTGGGTGAGCACAGGGGCACAGGTGACCTGGGCAGCCACAACCAGGTTCAGGCAACAGGCCAGCTGGCTTAGCCCATCCCTTTACCCAGTACTGGCTGGAGGTGTGGCCTGGGGTGGGGAAGGGCCTGGGGTCCATCGCAGATAAAGGGCCTTTCTTGCAGATCCTAGTGGACCGCCCTGCTGCCTTTTGTAAAGGGATCCTGTGGGGTTGTGGTTTCTGAGGGCCTTCTACCTAATGCTGTGCAGGTGGCTCATTTTCATTAAAATGGCAGGTCAGAGGGCCACTTTATTTAGTGACAAAGACATCATTGAAACTGTTGTCTGCCTTCCCTGCGAGCTGAACAAGACAATGATGCAGGATCTAGTTGCCTAGCTTCCCTGCGGGTGTTCTAAGGATTCAGTCCTGAGAAAGCTCAGCTGTGCGGGTTCTGCACAGCATTGCTGCACTGAGGGACATGCTTCCTGGAAGGTTCCAGCAGCACCCTCAGCCCAGGCAGCTCGAGGCAGCATGGCTTCCTCAAGAACAGAAAAGGTCTTTTATGTAGAAACTGTCTGCACCAGAAGCTCTCCCCCACAGACTCAGCTCCCCCGAGTCCTGCTAATGGCTGCTGGAAGGTGGGTTAGTCTTCATTCTCAATGTTTTAATAAACCTCTTTCCTCGTTTATCATATCAATTAGTTAAGTTAGGCAAACGAAACTATCTTATTTTACAGATATTTTAGGTGATACTTGGAATTTGTACATGGTATGGACTAACATTACTATAATGAAGTCTAGGTGTGTGTGTACAAGTGACTTTGGAATTAAAAAAGAAATAACGTATTTTTTAGAGAGACTGCTAAATGAAATATTGTGTACAGTGAAGGTTACAGTAGCCCGCATAACTTCTGTGTGAATAAGGAAAAAGGAGATTCAACTGTGTCTCAGGTTGCAGGGGTAATGAGCGGGGTATGGTAGACTAAGCTGCCTCCTTGTCCCCATGGCTTGAAATGCTCTAGGAAATGCTTATCCAACAATCCACTGTATCGTCAGGGCATGTATACCCTCTTCTCTCTCACTTGTCCTAAAAAGTGGAGGCTCAGAAAAAGGAAGTGACTTCATTCAGGGTTACACAGCCATGGTCACAGTCACACGAATTCACTATTGTCACCACCTGCAGAGGACTCCTTTGCTGGACTGAGGGATGGATGGTCTTAGGCACTGCCAATCTTCTCCAGGATTCTGCCATCTCATTAGGGTACTACCAGATTGATGAGCCTTGGTCCTTGGTCTCCTAGGCCCCTTGTGAAGCTGTTTTCCCTGCTGCTCTAAGCCCAGTCTCCACCCCTACCCACCCCTTTTGTGCTTCTGCCCTCAAAATCACAGGCTTACTCCTGTTTTCTGCCCTGCTGCAAAGCCAACCTAGAGTTCAGAGACAGGAATCTGCTACTTGTTTAAAAGAAGAACATGAAGGAGAAAGGCATGGGTGGGGTCAGCAGAGGATATAAACTCTTTCTAGTCCAATCAATACTGGATTTTGCTCTCAGACAACCTGGAGATTTTTCTCCTTCCACAGCCTCACTATGCAAAGTAGGAGGACAAGGTTCCTGGGAGACAGAGAGCTTCACACAGTTAGTGTAAAGGCAGAATGTAAAGGGGGAAGTTTGGGGAGAATCAGGTGACATTTTAAATGTACTTCAGAACTTGAATGAAGATGTAGCTTGGTAGAGTGCTTGCCTAGCATGGCCTCAGTAGGTAGTGTTGACCTACCATGGACTCAGTAGGTAGAGCGTTGGTCTAGCATGGACTCAGTATGTTCAGCGCTTGCCTAGCACAGATGAAGCCCAGTTCAGCCCCCAACACTGCATACAACTGAGTATGGTGGTATATGAGTCTAACTTAAGCACTCAGGATGGAGGATCAGAGGGTCCAAGGTCAACCAAAGATCTACAGAGTTTGAATACAGATTGGGTTACATGAGACCCTGTCTCAAAATCAACCAACTAAATGAACCTTATGTGTATCTTAATAGTTGTATCTTAAATTCCGGAGTAAATTTTGCTTTGAATTTAAACGTAAAAATCCTTTTGCCAGGACATGGAGAGATGGCTCAGTGGTGCCAGGGCATGCAGAGATGGCTCAGTGGTTAAGAGCACTGGCTGCTCTTCAGTTCAGTTCCCAGCATCCACATAGAGGCTCACAACCATCTGTTGCTCAGTTCCAGAGATCTAATACCCTCTTGTAACCTCTGCTGGCAGTGCATACATGTGGTGCATAGACTTGCATTCAGGAAAAACCCATCCACAAAAAGCAAAAATGAATAAACCCTTAAAAATCATTTTCTCAAATAAATAAATATCTCCCAGTTATGCCTATTTTGTGAACTTGGATCTATGTCTGAAAAGTTTTCTTAAAATTGGCTCAGTCATGTTTCCTAAATATATTTTTCATGGGATATATAGCATGCAGTTTGAACATAGTATTATTAATAATATCCCTGGGTTGGGGATAAGGAAGGAATTTATGTTCTGGGACATATCTCCCAAGGAGATTATATTCATTGTTGATTTTTATCACCTAAATGTGTGCCTGCTTGATGATGGGGTCAGTGGTAAGCTGATAGATTCTTGCGTATATGTCTCCTCTAGAGGAAGACAACAGCCCTGATCCCACAGCCTGATAGAGTCAGGTGGAAGCCACATGGTGGAGTCTAGGGCAGCAGCTGAACAGTTCTGCTCAATCAGCATCCCACAGGAAGTGTCTTCCCACTCCTCCCCCTGCCCTCTAGTCTCATACCCAGGTCCTTTTTCTTTCTTTTCGGGATACTTCGCTGTTGAGTGCCCCTTGGCTGGCTGTATCTTGGCACTTTATACCTTACCTCAAATGTCACCTCTTCAGAAAGGTCTTAGCTGATAATTCCATCTGTATGGTGCAATTAAAATCCACCTTTTTAACTGGACAGTCTCATGAATTTCTACAAATACACAGTGTCTTATAAGCATCAACTCAATCAAGGTCTAGACTACTTATTCATCCCCACACAAACTTCCCCTGGGAAGTCAACCATTCCCCAACAGTTTCAACCCTGGGCTACAGGGACCATAAGCAGTCCATCTGGTTTTGCATTCTCCAGAATGTAATCATGACAATCATACAGTGCCCAGCCTTCTGATTCTGGCTTCACATACGCAATTAAGATTCATTCATGCTGTTGTATTTCTCAGTAATTAATTTCAATCATGTAAGAAATTGCCCAGTTATTTGTCAATGTGGCTAAGCTACTTGGCATTTCTGTTAGCAATATACAGGAACTCCAGGCACTCGTATCCTTAGCTAGTTGTTATTCTTGTTGTCTTAAAACAAATGTGTATTTATTATGTGTGTGCATGTGATGTGTGCCACGGTACCTGTGAGGAACCAGTCCTCTCCTTCTAGCTTGTGGGCCCCAGGGATTGGAGTCAGGACATCAGGCTTGGCAGCATCACCTTTGCCTATCGAGCCATCTCATCAGTCCCACTGCAGTTTTTTAAAAGGACCTTTTACTATTTGTATGGTAGAATCTCATTCCGTTAAAAAGCATTTATTTGTTTATTCATACATCCTGTGTGTATGTATGTGACCAAATGTATGTACGTGTACCTTGCACATGAAGGATTCCTCAGAAGTCACAAGAGGACATCAGATCCCCTGGGAGCAGAGTTACAGACAGCTGTGAGCCACCATGTAGGTGTTCGGAATCGAACCTGGGTCCTCTGCAAGAGCAGCCAGTGCTTTTGAACCCCTGAGCCACCTCTCCAGCTCTTCTCAGCAGGGTTTTAATTTTCTGTTACCTAATGACTGATGAGGTTGGACATCCTCTCATCTACTTATTTGTCATCTGTCTTAGTTACTTTTATTGCTGTTATGGTGAGATACCCTGACAAAAGGACCTTGAGGAAGGAAAGGTTTATTTGGTTTCATACTTGACAGTACAGTAAATTGTACCAGGGATGGCATAGAAGCAGGAGCTTGAGGTGGCTGGCCACGCTGCATCTGTAATTAGGAAGCAGAGAGAGATGAGCACTGGTGCTCACATCACCGGCTCCTTTTTATTCTGTTTAGGTCCCCAGGCCATGGAATGTGCTACCCACAATTAGAGTGGGTCTTCCTGGGTAAGAGATCTAGACTCTCCCTTAGAGGGATGGCCAGAGGCTTGTCTTCTAAATGATTCAAAATCCTGTTCGATTAACCATCAGGGTTGGTGACCAAACCATCTACATATCTCCATTGCTTTACAATTTCTTGACCATTTTTGTTTTCAATCTACATGCCCCCCAAACTGACTTTTGAGAGTTCTTTTTACCCTTTGGGTACGAGTCTGTTAGCAGATAAACACAGTATCAATACTTTCAGTCATTCTCACCTCCATTTAGTTTTGTTCTTTCCTGTACCTCCCAACTTCAATTAATTTTCTTCCCGGCCCTTTCCTGCCTTCATCTCTGCTTTGTATCTGTTAAGAAGTGAGAAACAACCTCACCTGCATTCTCTCACCTCCATGATGCTCTGACAAAGAGTATGGGGCCAGGCAAGCGACTAAACCCTCTGAAACTATGAGATGAAATTAATCTTTGTTCCTGGAAGTTGCTCTGTCAGGGATTTTGGTCGTACTGAAGCAACAGTAATGCAAATAACAGCGTGTGTGCTGGCTGTTATTATCTCTTAGCTGACAGCCTTTCTGTTCTGGTGTTTGATGGTGGTGCAGCTCTCTGCAAACCTCGCTTAGATTTGCCTGCAACTCTCTTGAGTTCACTAGTAAGGAGTCCTAGATGCACCTGACCAGTTGGAAAAGAATAGGGACTTCATCCTCCCAGTTACTTACTATTGCTGCCAGAGTTTCTCTAGAATGTTCGCTGCTAAGCCCATTGGTTCATGTAGCACCAGTTGGGTAGAGATTATAGTTTGTTCTACTTCTAGAACCAAGAATATTTTGCACTCTGAGATGCCAGCACCCACAGGCATCTCCTAAAACCGCTGACTTCCAGCACCATGGGCCCCTCAAGCTTCTTCATTCCTGTTTTCTAAAGGTTTGAGAGGTTTTTGTTTGTTTTATTTTTGTTGTTTCAACACAGGGTTTCACATATGCCAGGCTGGCCTCTAACTTGTTACGTGACCAAGGATGACCTTGAGCTTCAGAAGGTTCTCTGCCTCTACCTTCACCAAGTCCTAGGACCACGGACATGTTTTATCACAGGTTGTTTGAGCTGTGCAGGCCTTCTCAACACGTTAGGTAAGTGCTCTACCGAATCAACTCCACATGCAGTTCCCCGACTAAGTTTTAATAATCGCAGCCTCCTCATTGTTCCCACAACACTTGAGTGTTGCTGCTCCCTACACTTATTCCCTTTAGTGCAGTGGTTCTCAATCCTCCTAATGCTACAACCCTTTAATACAGTTCCTCATGTGATGGGGACCCCCACCATAAAATTATTTTAGTTACTACTTCATAACTGTAATTTCGCTACTATTATGAATCATACATATCTATGTTTTCCAATGGTTGTGGGAGACTCCTGTGCATGGGTCGTTTGACTCCCAAAGGCATCGCACACTACAGGTTGAGAACTGCCTTTCTGGTGTTCCAGCCCCGCTCTGCCTTTCCAGGGTTTTCATATGTGATTACCAATACCTTATGTTAATTTATTTGTAATGCAATCACCGGGGTCCTGACTAACACAGGAAGCTGAGTACAGAGAATTAACAAACAGCAACTCACAGCCAAGCGGGAGCAAGATGCTTACACAATTACTATCAATAAAAGGAAGAAAGCTGGAACCGTCCCTAGAGAGGAACAAACAAAAGAGGGCAATTTGGCAAAATCTATCAAGATCTATTGCAGCAGATCCCCAGAGAACAAGGGCACATTGTATGCTTTTGGCAGCTTTCACTTGGAGCTGGATGGGGATGATTCTTAGGAAAGCAATGTTGGGTAGACAGGCCAATAAATGTCCTTGTCATCGTTCTTTAAGACCAACCCAATATGGCTTCTTCCGTTCACACTGCCAGGGCTTCCTCTTGGGTGTTTCCACTGTCAGGGCTCTCTCCTTCCAGTCAGTGGTCCCTGACAGAGTCGGAGGAAGAGGGATCACACTTTACTCCCAGTGTGCTCTGATAAGGAATTGGGGTAGAGGCAGAATTTATGAGCTTTAGCTAAGGACACATGAGAAGAGGGCTGGGGGAGGGGAGCTCAGATAGAATGCTTGCCTGGTAAATCAGCAGCTTGGGTCAGTCACAACCACTGATGAAAAAAAAATATATATAAAAATAAGTTTCTGGAGGAAGCAACTAAGGAGAAGAATTTCCAGAGATACAATGAAACTGGCCCTCATAAAGCCCCTTTTTGTCATGGCTACATCCTGCTTATGAAAGCTATGGCTGCCATATTAGACTATGAGGCAAAACTCACAGATTTAAAAAATAAAAATAAAAGATCACTGGAGAGGATAGGAAAGATTTGTTTTAGTTGGAGTTTTCCAGAAAAATAAAATACTAGGAATTCTTATTTCTATGTCTATGTGATGGAGAAATGTTTGTTACAAAGTTTTGGCTCATGAGGAGCTGGAGACCCTGAATGTGGGTCCAGAGAGCTGAGAGGCTGAGGGCATAGTTTCTAGTCACATGTGCTTATGAGAACGTGGAGAGTTCAGCACAGGAGAGCAACATCTCAGCTCAAGCATTGAGGCAGAGAAGGATGAATACAACCAACCTCCCTCTGCTTTCCACTCTGTTCAGACTCCTGCTAGACAGGATCAGACCCAGCCATGGGGAATGGCCCTATAGTTTCCTAGTTCCAGAAATCCAAATGCCTTTTTCTCCCAGACACACCAGGAAATGGAATAGAGATATGTATGTCTGCAAGTCCCATTGGCTGGCTAGGTTGAAACATAAGCTAACTATTATTCAACCTATATCCTCAATGATACTATTGAGTTACCCAACATGCTTAGAGAAAGCCAGCATCAGGCTTCTTGCCAGGAAAAAAAAGCTTACAGTGAAACTTGCTAGTTCATCTGTTTGTAGTTGAATGTATTTTTATCTGGCACCTCTTCCAGTCCCTAAACTCAAGTTACTTTGTCTCCTCTTTGTCCATCAATTCTTTTTTTTTTAATTTCCTTATAGTTTTGCTTTAGGATCTATAAAGAAAAATTTATAAATATATGTTTTCCCCTACAGGATGCATATGATGAAGACGGAGACTCTGATCTATCTGGATAATCCACTAATTTGTAGCAGAGCCCCTAAAGTGTAGTAAGTACTTAAGTAATGCAAACACACATTCCGTACCTACATAGCATGTGAGTTGTAACTCTCGTGTGTATCTGCCTTCATAATTTATACCATAAAATTTCATTGTGTGTGTAAATGTTTGCCTATGAGAGAATGTACAGAGAATGTGTACAGAAGTGTGTGTATACATGTATGTAGAGGCCAGAAGTTAGCTTATTGCATCTTCCTCAGTCACTTAACTACTTTGTTTTCTGAAACAGAGTCTGTCATTGAACCTGGAGTTTGTGGATTCAGTTAGGCTATCTGGCCACTGTAAGCATGTACTACCAAGTCTAACATTTAATATATATATATTTTTTGAAACAATGTGTATATGTCTATATTATATATTTGCACATGAATACAGATACCCTAGTAGACTAGAGATGTTTGTTAGCTCTCCCTAGAACTGGAAGTATAAGCAGGTATGAGAGCCATGCAACAAGGGTGCTAGGAGTTGAACTTAGGTCCTCTGGAAGAGCAGCCAGTGCTCTTAACTGCTGAGCGCTGGCATTTTTCTTTGTTTGCTGCTGCTGTTATTTTCAGTGGTCTCTGAGGCTCAAATCATGTTCTTATGCTTGCACATTAAGCATTTCATCACCAAAGCCATTTCCACAACCCAGAATTTTAGTTAGGAATGTCAATTCAGGGAGAACTAAGCTCCTATCTTGGTTCAACTCCCTATTGGTGAGGGGGCCTTCAACAAATCATGATAATCACTTTTCATCATCTTCCAAGTCCCAGTTCAAATATCACCTGCACAGAGACCTGGCTGTGCTTACTCCCTCCCAAATCTGGAACTATGATTTTCCTCATCTGAATTCTCTGAAATACAGGTTTTTAATCATTGTTGGCATAAATGTGGCTATTCTGCAATCTTATGCTGCTTGGTTCCTTTTCAATCAATGTGTCTTAAAGATCTTTTAGTTCAACATATATCTGGGTAACATGAAATAGTGTAGATTTGCCAGAATTCAATCACTCCATTATTAAACATTTGTGTTCCTTCCAGTTTTTACATATTACATAAAATTCTACACTTCATGCACATGCTTCTTTCTATACCAATGTGAAAAACACACTTAGGAAGTTCAAACAGTGTCAAGTGCCCTGTGGTAGGGTTGCAACTATCAGTGGGAGTTGAGGTCATTTAGCTGCTCTTCTCACGTTGAAATCAGGTCAGCATTCAGATTACCCTCCTCCCTTTATTCAGCCTCTAAGTGGCAATGTTGAGCAGATGAGTTGATTCCACTTGACAGGATTCTACAATGAAACAACATGACTAATCGGGGGCCTCTACAAAAGCTAAAAACATAAACCAAACTCTACCTGCTGATTTGACAACATGATAACTAAGGTCTTATCAGTTAGAGCTTGCAGACACAATTCTCATCACAACAAGACAAATCCTAAGAAAACATGAAGTGTGGACCAAAGAACCCTGAACCATGACAAGAAGGGAGTGCTTCGAAAACCGAAGGCTGTGCATTCAGACTCGTGAATCAAACCAGTTAATGGATCAACTGAGGAAGAGGAGGACCCTTAAGAATAAAGAAACCTCAGTGTCATGTCATGCTAAGAAAAACAAAAGGGGTCTGCCTAAAAATATGGCTTTAGAGGTCTCCATCTCTGTCAGCAATGTCCCTGGTCTGTGGATGGATCACTTTTAGGCATAGGAGATGCCCAGATTCTTCACGTTTGCCCCATGACATTAAGAAGACCATGCAACCACAGAAGTAAATATTGCTCTGTAGATGTTAAAATATAGTATCATGAAAGCAGTTGCTGATAATAATCCTCATATAAAGCTTATTATTTCTCCCAAATAGAAACTTAGTAATTAAGATTGAAAAAAGTAGAAAATCTTTTCTTAAAAATCTGATTCTGAGTACTACACACATCATTTGTACATGCACATGTGCATACACATATGCACACACAAATATGTGTATGGGACTGGGGCATGTAGGTCAATGGTAGAATGCTTGCTTAGCATGTATGAGGCCATGGCTTTGAAACACAGCATGGCAAAAAACAAAAGTAACAATGAACAATAATTTCATGGCTTCCACAGAAGCAATTAAATGCAACTGAACATTTCATTAAAGTATAACTATTGAATTATGTACAATTATAAATATAATGTACCTATCATTTATGGAAAATAAATAATAAAGCATAAGTCAAAACCTACACATAGTATATACTATATGAATATGAAATAGAAGCAAAAGAATAGAATTCAATATTGTTATACCAATGGTAGCTGTTATTTACCAAGTGCTTTCTTTATTTGAGACAGAATCTCCCTATGTAGCCCAGGCTGGGCCTTATCACATGCTCCTCCTGCCTCAGCCATCTGAAGTTATAGACACATAACACAGGGCTGTCTTAAATGGTTTCTAAGCAACAGGTTCTGTTCTAGGCTTCAACATAAGCATTTGCTCCTGACAAAACCAAGACTTAAGAGAGTGGTTCACTTGTCCAAAGTTGCACTGTAAGTAAAGGTCAGAGATAAACTTTTAGCCAAGGGTCTGACTCCAGAATCCACTCTTAACTGCCCCAGTGCCAGAGACTAAGCTACCCCATTCTGAAATGAATTGCAGCCTGGCCACAGAGTTCTTGAGGACAGGGATGGCTTTAACCCTGGCAGCAGAGACAATATTGAAAGCAGAAGTTCTGGTGGCAAGCAATGGAAACTGGTAGAAATAGTAAAAGACTTTACAGAAAAAGATGTTGAGAATGTTGAAAAACAGTCATGGAAAGACTGTTGGAAAATGATTATGGATTAAGTGAGGCCAGAATGGAATGTTTCTTAAAACAATAATAGATATAGTTCACACTGAACAGAAAAAGAATGCATAAAGAAAAAATGTAAGGGAAGTATTTGGTGAACATAGAGTGTTCAGTGTAAACCTTACAGTATATGGCTGAAATATTCTTGGCTGAATAGCATAACTGCCAGTCAAACCAGGGTGAATAGGAGGTGAAAAGATTCAGTTGCCTTGCACTTGAGTGTTGAAGTGGTTATGTCCTGATAACTTGCTATTACCATGGAGATGTCTGCCTGGTCTAGGGGTATGGACCAAGTGAAAGGCAGATTACAAAGATCATCACAGTTGTCAAAGAACTTCGCTTAAGTCTCCCTAACTTACTAAACAGACAGAAAATACCTTTATATTAGTCATCTTTCCATTACTATAGCAAACACCTGAGATAATCAATTCAATGGAAGAAAATGTTAGAGGCTTCAGTTCAGCATTGGTGGAAGCACTGACAGTTGAGATGCTGGATGCCAGTTACAGGGTGCACAAGGTAGATCAAAAGAGTCAGAGGAAGGGGCTAGGGCCCCACAGTCCCCATTGATGACACATGCCCAGTGGCCTAAGGGCTGCCTACTTGATGCCATCTCACAGTGGTGTCATCTTGGACCCTTGTGGGAGGTTGGGTATGCATTCAATAGCTAGCCCTAACAACATCCCCATGATGATGATGAAAAATTCTGGAACAAACCTGTGATGTTTGGGGTTTTGCTTTTTACCCCACCATTTAAAGATTATCACTGCAATAGGCCTGGTGCTCATGATGCATTAGACAGTAACTTTAACGCAAAGGGTAGTGTGAGGACGCTGGTACCTACTTTTATTTAACTATGCCAATGGTGCGATCCTCCTCTTTGAAACGATGCTTCGTTCAAAGCTAAATGAATGCTTCGTTCAGCACACACATGGCTCACTAGTGTAGGGCTGGGTTGTATCTTCAAGTCATTACTTGCAATCTCTCAGAGCACATCTAAAACCCCTCCTCCACACTATAGGTCCAGATCCAGATATCAGAAAGTGTTTACTAATTTGTGTCATGCGCACACTGGCATAATTGACTGAGTCTTGCTACAGACCGTTCTTATCCAGCTTACTCTCACCACAGTGCATAACTCAGAAACTCTGTTTAAGATGAGAACAACACAGTCTCATTAACCTCGGCGGTCTGGCAGCTGCTTTGACTTTCAGCTTCTATGACCAGTGAGCCCTGAACCAGCTGTGTTGATCAATGTGCCCTTCTTCAGAATGCAAAGACTCAACTTGAATTTCTGAGTGGCATTCCATTCCAGGCAAACACCTGGATTCGCCCACTGATTAGACCTGTACAGGCATTTGCCTATCTTCTGAGAATTATTCTTCAAATGCTGGGAATGTCAGGGTTTACGCAGCTCCAGATCTGACATGAAAAATGAGATCTAGTGTGTGTGCTACAGAAATTGAAAAAGAAAACAAAGCGAAAATGCCCTCACTTCTTTGTGTGCGTATGACTTCCTCACCAGATCACTTAGACTTCCTCTTCTCCTCTCCTCTCTGTTTGACTTTAGACTGCTTCTAAGTCTCCAAGCCTGCAATCAACCCAACTAAGAACAACTTTCCCCCTATAGACAGCGGAACTCACTCTGTAGATCAGGTTGGCCTCGAACTCACAGAGATCTGACTGCTGGAATTAAAGGCATGTGCCACCACCACCTGGCTTCTTTCTCTGTTTCTAGTACTGATGAGAAAGTGTGTCTCCCAGTGAGCAAAAATCCTCTGGCTACATCTTTCTGGCTAAGGAAAGAGCTCAAGTTGATGGTGGGTGTTTTGACTTTGACGTCATACTGTGTGCTGAGACTGCCCCCCTCTATTTCCTAGTCTCCCTTACTGCTAGGTTGCGGCCACATGACAGTTCTGGTCAAAGGACTGTTAGTGTCAACTGCTATTACCATTTTCGTAACAATAGTGAAAATGCACTAGAATACCTTAAGCCTCCTCTGCTGTGGTGGTGACCTCAAAAGCCACAGCTCCCATGTATGAGGGTATGATCCTTGACCCTTCCCATAAAGCAAAGGAGAAATAACTTTAATGGTACATTGTTTTTGATGTTTGTCTAGAGCAGTGGTTCACATTCTATGGGTCATGACCCCCTTCGGCTGCTTATCAGGCACTCTGCATACCAGATATTTACATTATGATTTATAATAGTAGTAAAATTATAGTTATGAAGCAGCATAAAATAATTTATGGTTGGGGGTCATTGCAACATGAGGAGCTATGTTAAAGTGTTACAGCATTAGGAAGATTGAAAACCACTGTTTTAAAAGAAGTCACAAATTCATTTTTAATCGAAGTCTTAACATTTTAGGATTCTGGTAACATAATTAAAAACTATAACCTGCTTAGATCCAAATAATTGAAGACATAAAAGTCATCTCTAGTCAAGGCTCAGCCTTTATGGTAAACAGGGCCCAAACTCTGCTTTCACAGAGAGATGCCTCCTAAGACATTGTTCTGTCTTCAGGTTGCTGGGAGAATTCCACTTTTACATCAGTTTCTTCCAGTGGAGAAGACAGTTGGAACTGAAATGCGAAATTTACACAATTACAGTTAAGGGCTACTTACTGAGCCCCTGCTAGGACAGAGCACTGTGCCGAGTGCTGGAAAACACTAGCAAGTTGTAACACACATCCTCCCTATTTCATGAGGGACATATAGGAGAACTGGGGAGGGTATTAAACAAGGTCAACTAGGAAAAGGCAAACAGGGAAGATTCCAGCAAACTCAAAGGCAGACAGGTAAGGGGCAGCCCAGACTGAAGTCAGTTCTCAGTGTGCTGTGATAGAAAAATACTTTTGGAAAGAAAACACCAGGCTAAAAAGGTAAGTTAGAGGCCTGAAGCACCAGGTAGGGGAAGGTTAGAACAAACAGAGCATGGTCTGATCTTGACACCACACATCCATGAGGCACGCTACCCACTCCAGAGCCCTCACTCCCGTCTTCTCTGTTTGTCCATATGGGTGGCACAGTCAACAGTATTTCTGCTTTATACTGGGAAAAGTGAGTCAGAGAAATTAATGCATTTTCCCAAGATAACACAGAAGATCAAAGAAAAAAAACCTCAAGATTAACATATAGATCACCTGAGTAAAAAGATTTGCAAACTTTCAGTAAAGGCTCAGCCAATGCATGCTTTTATCTTTGTGGACTCTTGATGCCCCAAATGCTGGAATTATAGATGTGTGTTGTGCCTACTACCATACTAGACACCCACCTTATTTTGAGTTAAAAACAAAAACAACCAACTAATGTGATCAGTCTATTCATAATCTACAGAGTCCTGTCAACCTCTGGCCTCATTGGTACCATGCCTGGCCCCATTAGCCCTCCTATAACCGTGCTCTTTTCCTAAATGGTGTGGGGCTTTTTCCTGCCATAGTGCCTTTGCATAGAGCCTTGCCCTTTCCTCTTCCTTCACTTGCCTGGTTGGTTCTCTTGTAATGATTAAAACTCCCCGTCCTATTTCCAATAACAGAACACCATCTGCTCTCTCATGGAAACCTCACAATAACCTCTTGTTATGCTTGTGGACAAATAGTGAATTATTGGACTCACTGCACAATGCCTGGTTCTTGCTGCTTGTGCTCAGTGGCACAAATACCAGCTCCTGGCACATCGTCTTAATGGTGCATGCTCAATAAACAGCCGATGGATGGTGGATATGAGTTTAGGAAAGTACCCTGGGAGCTATGTAGTTCAATTTTCTGCCCCATGTAAAATTCCCAGTGATTTAAGTGGATTTATAAAGTGTTGAGTTTGCCCCTTGACTCCACCAATTTAAGGTAAGCCCTATTCTGTTTATTTGCCACTCTCTAACCTTGTAATAAAACACTACTCACAATCTGCCAGTGGTAAGCTTCTGGGAACTATGCATATCTCTTCTATGGTGGGAATTTATTCACTCCAATTTTTGCTTTTTGTAATTTTCCAAGTTTCTATCATCATCTAGTGCCTCTTTTATAGTGAATAAAATTTTTCTAAAGTTATTTTGAATTTGACACACTAGCTTTCCTTTAAAACACCAGGAAGCTGAAAAGTAGTTATTAAATATATATGAGAGATTTCAAAGAAAAAGGTTCAAAAATAAGATTATATCTAAAACTCAAGGCTGGTGCGTTGAATATATTATATTCATTTAGCCATAAGTGATATGAGGCATTTACGTTGTGTATTTAAATTCATTTTACAGATGGTGTGTGTGTGTGTGTGTGTGTGTGTGTGTGTGTGTGTGTGTGTGTGTAGAAGCCAGAGGCTAATGTCAGGTGTCTTCCTAAATTGCTCCCCACCTTATATCTTGAGACAAGGTCTCCGGCTGAACTCAGAGCTCACTAGACAGACAGGCCAGCATGCTCCCGAGAGCCACCTGTTTCTGCTGGCCTTGCATTAGAGTTACAGATGCATGCAAATACACTTGAC
Organism: Mesocricetus auratus; assembly: GCF_017639785.1. Classification (NCBI taxonomy): domain Eukaryota; kingdom Metazoa; phylum Chordata; class Mammalia; order Rodentia; family Cricetidae; genus Mesocricetus; species Mesocricetus auratus. The sequence goes on from NW_024429266.1 coordinate 156,047,555, forward strand.
TTTCTTCTTACTTGGTTCCTGGGGATTTGAACTCAGGCCTTCATGCTTATCTAGTACTCACAAGACCAGTCTCTGGAATGCTAGTATGAGTATCTTGCAACTTCTGAGTACATGAAAAACTTGTTGCTAAGTGGCAATTGTAACTATTTGACTTGTACAATGTCTTCCATTGGGGAGATATTAATTCTAGCTAAACACACTAGTGCCATCTATTGGGAACATCTCTGTTAAACAAAAATAAAGTTGCAGCCTTAGAGTCTACAATACTAGAAAAAGCCTTTGTGGCTGGCAATTTCCTCTTCTAAAGGAAAACAAGATTAAGCCAGCTCGCTGAAGAATGTTTAGTTGATGTCTAGGTATTTTGCTTTAGAAAAAGATTTTCATTTTTTAAAAACTTGTTAGCATAGAAAATGCTAAGTAATAATGAAGCAGTGGACCAACAAGAGGGCTTCTATTTTTCTGCTTCTCCCTTTTCCTTTTTGCTTTTATGGACAGCCCTGATGGGGCTGCGGTGCCTGGAGTGTGAACAGAGAGGGTCTTCTCATGGGCTAGGATATTTCTCACCCAACTCTGCTGTAGAACCTGGAAGCCCGGAGAAGCAGGACTAAGTAACACTAATCACAATAGTACTTGATCACAAAGTATAAAATGTCTGCCCTCAACCCCTGTCTCTACCTCTGCTGGAAATAATTTAGCAGAGTGGTTTGTGGGAAAACAACACAAAGAATATGGCGAATATGTCACTACATAAGTATGATGTGGAATGGGGTAGTAACAGAGAGGAGAAAAGAGGGGAGACGGATGAAGAAATAAAACTTCTAGAAAATAGCATTGACATTCCCCTGAAAGGAATGAAAACTAAAACCCAAATCCACTCATGGAAATTACATTTAGGGAAAATGAAGTTGAGAGGGTTTGACTTTCCAGTTAATATTTTTGTGCTTTAAGTCATAAAGGAAGGGAAAGGGCATGGCATGTAAAAACACAGGCCAAGACTGGGCATGACCTTCTGTGGTACAGCACCCTGGTACTCACTAGGTCCTGAGTGCACCCCTCATCACTGGGGAAAGTAAGTGCTGATAAGATATTTCAGAATGTACTGAAAATCAGTACTTACTTGAAGGTGACTTTGGACTTACTCGATAAACACCCATTGGGCATTTTGACTGGATTTAAAAGTGGCAATGCAAACTAATCCAAACTGTGTGGAGTGCAGAGCCATACAGCCCCTAGAGGAGCCAGAGCTAAGAAGGGGCCACAGAGGCTTCTGGAGACTTCTGGAAGTGCCAAGGAAGCTTTCACTCCATTGAGCTGGTACCTGGAACAGAGGGATGTGCAGTGTGGGAGAAAATTCACCAAGCTGTGCGATCTGACCTGAACTCTTGCTTGCAGATGTATGAAAGTAGAGTGCAAATTTCAAAAGTGATATTGAGATGACTGTGTGGACAGGGAGGCCTATTGTCTTCTTTCTAGGTCCCTGGATGACACTAATAAATCTTATGAAAAAATGAATAAAAATAAAATCAATTCAATTTTGACATTTTCCTCAAACGGGTTTTAATGTCAGTCTGTTTGCACCTACCTGTAATTGATGGGGTTAGAAAACTGTATAGTGCCCATGCCTTAAGTTTCTTTGGAAAGTGCTGAAGGAATTATATAGGAAACCTGGTCCGGGGGAAGCTACTGCAGGCCCCAACAGAGCCCAAGAGCACATGTCCAACACTTGGACAAACAATACAAAAGCTTCCTTGTTCACTAAGGGGAAGCAGACCCAGCATCCACTCTGCGGCAGTTCCCTCCTTGACTGACAAGGGAACCCTATCATTCCCTGTCTGCAGCAGCTCACCTGTTGAGATTGCCTGTTGATTAGCGAACACTGATGGCCTGCTAGATACCCCGGCAGACAAGCTTTCAAATGATCGTGCCTGCTGCGCGTCCTTGATTTAAAAGGGCCACAGCTAGTGAAAGGTGTGTTCTATTTCCTATCAGCCGTTGATAAGCCCAGGGGACACTGAAGGCCCAGGTAGGGGGACAGGCTGTCACGTGCTGGCCACACATCCCACTCCCACTGGGTTTTTGCACTCACAGGATTATCATTTGTGCTAAATGCACCTGCCAGAACCTTAATCTTGTTCCACTCAGATGGCAGATAAAGCTGTGCGAAAGTAGCACACGGTTTTCCGATCCCTCAAAGAAAGGAGTATCAGGAGCTAACAGGTTTGCTTCTGCAAGTTTCTTGTAGTTCCTAGATGGATGACAGTGAGCTTGCACTGTGGGTTAGTAGGTCTACGTATTTAAAACCTGAGGTAGGCCTGGGGAGATGCTCCGCAATTAAGAGGGCCTGCTGTGTGAAAATGAGGCCCCGAGTTCAAATTCTTGGTGCAAATATAAAAAGCTGAACACGCTGCTCCTGGGCCTGCAACCCCAGCGCCTGTGGGGTGGAGGGCATGAAGGAAGACTGGAGCTTAAGAAGCAGGTGGAGCGTGACAGAGCCAGATGCCTGACATTCTCCCCTGGCCACTGAGTACAATGTACACCACCAACACACATGAAAAAATGGAAGGACCAAAAATTCAAGTAAAAGTAAAAAGAAATATGGGCATAAAAGAACAATGAACAGCAAGAGAGGGGCCCCAGGACTGGAGGATGAATAAAGCGATGGTGTAATGATATGGTCTCTGGGAATTCCAGAGTGAAACCTGTCACTTTGTATGCTAACTTTGAAACCAAATTTAAAAAAAAGAAAAGAAAAAGGATAATAGTCTAGTTTTTGCTAGAAAGCTTGTGGCAGTGATCATCATTTCAATCATAGAAGAAACAACATCTGTGACAGGAAAGATGGTGATTACAACCTCTGTCAGCATGGGGCACCCACAGTGCTCTGTGTGCTGGTTCTGCTGTGGCCTGCGTTAGTCTGAGAAATTTCCACCACATGTCACTCACAAGGAGAGGAAAAAAGTTCTGAGTCTTTGATAGCTTGCTCAACATCACATAGTGTGTGTGTGTGTGTGTGTGTGTGTGTGTGTGTGTGTGTGTGTGTGTGTGTGTACCAGATGCAGAGGCAGGATCTTGCTCTTTCTCTCTGTCTACCTGCCCCCTTCTCTGTGTGTGCCAAATGCAGAGGTGGGATGGAACTCAATCCTCCTCCTCCTCCTCCTTCTTCTTCTCTCTCTCTTCTTTTCTTTCTTTCTTTCTTTCTTTCTTTCTTTCTTCCTTCCTTCCTTCCTTCCTTCCTTCCTTCCTTCCTTCCTTTCTTTCTTTCTTTCTCTTTCTTCCTCTCTCTCTCTCTCTCTCTCTCTCTCTCTCTCTCTCTCTCCCCCCTTCCCTCTCTCTTCCCCCTCTCTCTTATTCTGTGACACCTGCTTTCCTTCATCCTCCATACACTGTACTGATGTATTGCTAAGCCCTTTGCCATTCTTAAAGGATCTATGAGTAAAGTCTTTGGGGCTGATGATTGACTTATGTGGAGCACATTCACTGGGTCTGACTACTCCATTGCAATTAATAACTTAGGCTACAAGGAAGATCTTTTGACAAGTGACTCATCTTAGATTTTCATGGGTGAGCAGAGTCTGCAGTTTTGACAGTCAGGTGGTCTTTGTGGTTATGGTAGGGAATACTTTCAGACTCTTAAGTATTATGGATCAGATTGAAACAGTTAACCCAAGTCCTGTCAAAGATGTTCAGAAACTACGTGGAGAAGGAATTTCTTCCTCTGTTAGTGTCAGTGGTGACACCCACCTTATTTGTTTCTTAAATGCCCTTCTAAAAGCATGGTTCCTATTCAAACTGTGTCTTCTCCAAGGGATTAGATATATGCACTTGCAAGAGAGGAATCTAAAGTGTGTAGGTGTGAATTAATGTAGGAACACTGTATGTTTAAACACACGGTCATTTTGATAGCGGCTGGTTATATAACATGGCGTCATGCTAACAGACACTCTCTGCTTACTGCTTTTTGAGGAATGAGCCTTGCACGCATGCCTATTTTACAGTCTTAGTTCTACACATAGCTTGGCATCTGACCCAAGGGTGGTAGAACTGTGAGGTCCACTGAGGATTTGGCACCCAAAGGTACCACAAATACTGGTCCACAGAAAGATGACAATTTTGAGCTGGGAATTCCCCCAAATGGGAGAGGTCACATCAGGCGGACTTTTCAAAGTTTACATAACAAAGAGCAATTCTGTTAAGTGCAGTGATTCATTCCTGTCAGCACACATCAGACGGAGCTCTTACAAAACATTACTGTCGGGGTCCACATCACACACTAAGGGTTTTTCACAAGTTCTATTTCCAATAACTCTTTGGACAAAGCCAGGGTTTTTTTTTACTTGAGGGGGGTGGTGGTGAGTAGACATTAATTTCCAGAGGAATCTATGAATGGGGACTGAGTAGGCTGCCTTCTGAAGTGTGAGATATGTCACACTGATGTTGTGGCAGGAAAAAGACAACAGCCCTTCTGAGGATGGAGGGCCTGTCTGGGACCCAGTATGGGTAGAAAATGCCACTGGGGAACAAAGGCTTGATTGTCCTCCTCTCTGGAGACAATAGGGTATTTAGAAGGCTCCCAGCATCAAAATTCTACCTTAGCTCTATTAGACATTCTATAAGAGTTTTATGTTAGCCTCTGACAGGAAGCATAGAAAAGGCCTGTTTTATGAACTCTCTGTCTGGCAATGAGCAGGAGCCTGATTTTGAAGATGATGATTATTATTATTATTATTGCCTACATCTGCAGTTGTTCTCGAGTCCCCTCACAGTTTAATAAGTCTGTTTTCTGTGTCTTAGAAAGTAGAAGCAGAAATGTGGACAAAGCATTGAATTGCCAAATCCAAGGGTCTGGGTCAGAGTGATGTATCTGCCGGTCAGCTGGCTCACAGCTTTCTCATTTGCAAAGATAGTAGCAGTGGGGATGGAGAGATGGCGCAATGGTTAAGAGCACTGGTTGCTCTTCCAGAGGACCCTGGATCAATTACTAGCTTACATGGTAGCTCACAACATGTATAAACTCCATTCCTAAGGGATCCAATACCCTCTTCTGACCTCCTTGGGTACCAGGCACACATGTAGTGCACAGACATACATGTAGGCAAAACACTCATGCACATTAAAAAATTTTAAAATAGCATCTAAGCCCATTTCTTAAGGATGCCAAGAAAATAAAAAATAGTACTGTTACAAAAGGATGGTTTCTTTAAAAGTTTTGAGATATAAATGGGTTTGTATTTCTTATGTATTTATTTTTGAGATCAGGTCTGTCTATGAAGCCCAAGCTGACCTAGGACTCAAGACTTCCTGCTTCAGCTACCTGAGTGCTGCGCTGTCTGCTCATGAGTATTCTATGCTGACAATTACACTCCCTTCTTAGATTTTTGGGAAGGAAGGTCTTAATAGGCATGTCAGGACCTTTTTTCTTTAATTAATTTCCTTTTTAGGCTCCCAAGTTTCCTCTGTTTCTGAGTCATTGCAAATGCTTGTCCCAAAGCATTTGCAATACTCAGATCCAAAGGTAGCAATCAGTAGTTATAACCTGATCTTAAAATTATTTTCATTTTCAAAGGAAAGCACATCACATATTAATATGATTTCTATTCCTCTTTGATTCATTTAGTAAAAATGATGTGCTTTTTAGTGTGATATTCTGCACAAAAGTGACTTGGTTGACTTAGCAATGAGAACCTAAGACCTCAGTTGCACAACCAGAATTTTAGCTGGAAGAAAAATTTCACATTTAAACTTGTTGCATGGTTTTCTTTAGATATTAGGATACATATGGGCAGTCATGTGCCAAATAAACCATGCATCAACCTTGGATGTATCTTCCATGTATGCTGTGCAAATTCATTCATACAGCTTTGGGTATAGAGTCTAACAACTATTAACTCTACACGATCCCCCTCCTTTACTTTATCTTTAAGAATCCAATCAAGGAGCTGGAGAGATGGCTCAGTGGGCACAGTGCCTGCCATGTAAGCATGAGAGCTCGAGTTCGTATCTCCAGCACTCTTGTGAAAAGCCAGGCATGGCAGCTTTCATCTGTAATCCCAGTGCCAAGGGTTGTGAGGACAAGACAGTGTTTTGTCACCAATCAGTAAACTCTAAAGTTAGTGAAGACCCTGCCTCAGTAAATAGAGAGGAAAGGGATCTGGCATAGGGATACATACATACATACATACATACATACATACATACATACATACATACACACACACACACACAGAGAAAGAGAAAGAGAAACCGAGAGAGAGACAGAAATATTACATCAGACCCCCAAATTATCTACAGCAGAAACAAACACCATTGTTATGTGTACAGTAACAGAGACAACAGTGTTTAGAATTTTGAGAATGCTTATACTAAGTGACCTGAGAAAGGTTAAAGAAATTGTTGGATGTTCTTCCTCTAGCAATAATGATCTTGGAAGGTCACCTTGGTCAACATTAAGAAGAAAAATTACCTTCAAGCTCAAAAGAGAGAAAAGAAGACTGGAAGCCAGCAGAAGTTGGTTCTGTTGGGAGGGCATGTGGCACAGGCCAACACTGGACAGGGAGGACATTGTTTAAGAAGTCCCTAGACCCCAGGAGTGAGCTTGGCTGGCATTCGGGGAGGTAGCAGATGTTTGACTCACCTGAATAGAGCAGTACACATCCAGCTTCCAACCTAGGTAATGGCTGAACACGCAAATGGTAGGGGTGTGGCTGTGAATGGCCAGCTTTAGGACATGCTATATAACACTCTAGGTGACAGGCATCACTGTCCACTGGGATTTTGATCACCAGGTCAATGCTCTCTCTGGGGTGATCTCTAGAGTTGCTATCAGATACATTATGGTGGCTCCCAGGGGGTCACTTGAAGAGTCACAGTCTGGGGAGAGGTAATGGTATCTCCCTAACACAGGAAGTAGGCATGAAATATCACTTACATGTGTGTTCCACATGTTATAAATTGCCTTCTCTAATTTCAGGATTTGGGGGAATACTCTCACAATGGCCACTTTTAAATCTTCTTGCCTTTAGCATTTTAATCTAAATCTCTCCCACCCTAAAGATATCTTTCATTGGTCATATCTTTTATCTGGGTGAGTGGAAATGGAATGGTGTCCAGTCTGGCTGATGATGGTGTGACATCTGGTCCAGGTGTCAGGCCAACTGAACAAAAAAAATTGATATGTATCTTTATGAAACCAGACTATAAATTTTTACTTCGCTTCTTGGTTCTTTTACTACTTTCTTATTTACTAATGTACTTTAAATGACTCAGGTATACTTCAAAGACTATAGTTTTTAGCTAGGCAGAGGTCATCTCCTTTGTTTATCAAATACAAACAGTTTCCTTTAAAGGTAAAAATCAACGATCAAATACAGCATTAGCAAATCAGCTCCTATAACATTCTGCTTGCCCACAGCTATATCTTCCAGAGGTAGAACAATCACCTCAGAGGCACCAAGGCCTTTGCAGGTAGAAGGGAAAGATGAGCTTGGGCCTATGATCTTGATTGTAACATGCTTTGATATGATGGTATGGATTTACCATGAGTGACATTTGTTTGTGCTCTTTAAACCCAGAAGGAAGTCATTTACTTGGGAGGGAGAATCCTGGGAGTTTAAAGGAGCACTCTGGGACTCAGCCTAATGACACATTTCTGTGGGCATGGTTATTCACAATCAAGTAAGCACAGTTTCCATGTGATGACCAATAGCATCAAGAGCGCTAGATGGGTTACATATTTTACACAAGTCAAGTCAAAACGACTGAGTATCTACTGTATATAGGACAAGACCAGGAACCTTGTCAAACATTTCTTATTTAACACATGACACCTTTTTAACAAGCTCCAATCAGTATTTATTTTCCATTCGTTAAACAATGGAAGCTCTTTCCGTGAGCCCTGTAATCACACCTAAGTATTTACCCTTTCTGAAGCTTAACAAAACATTTCAGACACCAACTATTGAGAAAGTGGACTGTACAAATGTCTCTCTCTGATAACAGGGCTCCAGGTCTCAGGAAAGTTTCCACCAACTTCCCGCTCCCCTCCTCCTCACCTGCCTGAAGAACATGGAGTCTTTTCAAAGACGGAAACCAAGGTGACGGTCTTTGTCCTTCTAACATGTGTCCTTCACAGGCCTTTGGGCCAGGCTTTGTGACTCCTTCCTCTACAGTGACCTCCTGGGTAACCAAGCCTTTATTGTCATATCTGAGGCCACTGAAGCCTGCAGAGAGGAGATGCGTGCATGGTCATAGCTCTAATGACTGCTGTGCTGGCCGTGAGTGCTGCTCTGAGTCTCTCCTCTCTGTGCTCCTTTCTTCCTATTCGCCCACATCACCTTCCTTTTTGTGACTTTTGGATGGACTCCATGCCTTCTTACCCTGAGCTTGTGTTCCTTCCATGTGCAGTCCCATCATCTCCCCATGTCAGTTTTGGGTTTTTCTCTACAGCAAGTCACTGGCTGACCCTTAAGTTCACAATTAATGTGTCATTTCTTTTGGGGTGGACTTCCCAAGGCTTGGAGCCTGAGGCAGGTGCTCTCCCAGTGCATTCTCTCATCATCTTTTACTGAGGCCAAGCCAGCATGCCCCAATCTACAGCACAATCACTGAGCTTTTTCAGCATACTGCAGACTCATCGAGGCCAAGACCTCTGTGAATCTACGGGTACATTGATGGTATTTAGCAGTGTATCAGGCACTCGCTGAGTGGATTATGGTAAACAAGCCACCATTATCTCTTACCAAAGTGAGGGTTAGAGGGAGAATGCCAGCAATGAATTGGGACCCATGTGTCCAGACAGAGGACTGGTAAAGCAGATGACTGTTCACCACTATCCTAAGCCCGTTGGTTACTTGCCTTCACATCTGGGATGTCTACTCTTCTAATTATAATTTCAGATTTCTAAAGAGGCTTAGAAGACAGCCATGAGTAATTTAGTGAAGGAATGCTTAAGAGAACCCCATTTACAGTCTCTTTCCAGGGGGCTAGAAAATGTCTGGCAAGGGCTCATCCAGGCCTTTGTCAGAGCTGAGTCTATTCATTTCTTTTAAGTTGGTTTGTTGGTTTACTTATCTTTCCCCCTACTGTGTGTGTGTGTGTGTGTGTGTGTGTGTGTGTGTGTGTGGGCACATGTGGAGGTCACAGGACAACTTGTAAGACTCAGTTCTCTCCTTCTGCCATGTGGCTCTCAAGGACTGAACACAGGTTGTAAGGCTAGGCAACAAGTGTCTTTACCTTCTAGGCCACCTCACTTGCATGAGTTGGGTGTTTTACTGGCAGGTATGCCTGGCTGATGAATAATTATTTCCTACCGTTTGAAAACTCTCAGCAGATGACTAGGTAGGCCCTAGTTTTAATGCACTGACATGGTGTAGCTCATACTGGAAAGAAATGAAAAAAGATGTTCTCTTGTTAGCATACCTACATACCAAAGGATCACAAAGGTGGGCAGCTTATAGCCTTAGCAGAGCCTTGGCTTCCCACAATGTCTCTCAGGCCAGGTGGCTGGCACAGCATCTCAAGTGTCTTTTCTGACAAAATTCAAGACTTGAAGGTAGACAGACAGACTGTGGGTAGAAAGTGAGGAGTTGTCACTGTGTCTGGAGCAGATGGCTGATTATGGAGATAAATGATAGTGGGCTGTGGTGTCTCTTGACGAATAAGGCTCTTGCCCTTGAGATGTATTTAGCATCCCTGGTGACTGAACTCCACAGTGGTCCTGATATGGGATGTCCTTCTGTATGCTGAAAATATGTTTCTTTTATTGGTTGATAAATAAAGTTGATTTAGCCAATGACCATGCAGAACAGAGCCAGGCAGGAAATCCAAACAAATATAGGAAGTGAAAGAAGATGGAGTCATGGAGATGCCATGGAGTTGCTGGAGAAGCAAATGTGAGGTAACATTCACAAGCATCATGGTAAACTGTAAACTAAATGTGTTAATTTAATTGTGAGAGCTAGTCAGTAATATGTCTGAGCCATTGGCCAAACCAGCTTTATCTATCAACCAATAAAAGCAGCATATATTTATAGCATATAGGAGGACATCCCACTTCAGTGGTTCCCCCCTCAAAGAACAGAGCCAGTTTATATTCCAAGATTACAGCTGATACAGAGTTGTCTCTTAGCTCAGCTGTACCTGAGAAAGAAGCAAATCTCCCCAGATTGTGACTTTCCAGAAATAACATCCCTGTCTTCATCTATCAAAGGATAGATTCTCATGAAATCACCACCGAAGTCCATCTTACTTCTAAAGTTCTTTGCTTTTATCAGTGGAGTCTTCAGTTCCTCTCTTGGAGCATTTATTCTAAAATGTGAGTTGCCCTATCCATGTGGACATGCTTACAAGTTCTCCAAGGATGGACTGATGACTCAGTGAAAAAAAGGTACTTGTTGCCAAGATGGATGACCAGAATTTTATACCTGGGAGAACTGACTGCCACAAGTTGTTTCCTGCCCTCCATGTATACATTGTGTCATCATTCACACACCCAAAATAACAGACATATAAATAAATAAATATATTACAATTATTTAAAAAGAAGTCTCAAAGAGCAGGCCCATAGAGTCTCGGCTTCCAGACTATCGAGACCTAGCCATCCAGGTGAACCGACGACAGCTCACAAGGAACAGCTGCTAGACCTCACACCAAGTACCTGTCACCTACAAAGTTCACCCCACACGTCTTTGAGGGCTCAAGTACCTGTCACCTACAAAGTTCACCCCACACGTCTTTGAGGGCTCAAGTACCCGTCACCTACAAAGTTCACCCCACACGTCTTTGAGGGCTCAAGTACCCTGTCACCTACAAAGTTCACCCCACACGTCTTTGAGGGCTCAAGTACCTGTCACCTACAAAGTTCACCCCACACGTCTTTGAGGGCTCAAGTTTACTCCATGGTTTCTGAGTGTCTTGAGCCTACCCTACCATCTTCTGAGCAGGGATCTATCTCTTTGCTGGTCTGGCCTGCTCTTTTTACCTTGCTCTGCCCTGAAAAGCAGGTCCTTGCTGAGAGCCATGTAGTGCCCTACATATGACCCTGGAAGGCATAAATTAGGATTCACTTTTCCTCCTTTGTGATTCTTTATGAGGGAGGCCCCAAACAGGGATTCTCAGGCAATTTGACATAGAATTTAGAGAAAGAATAATGTCAATGCTTGCTAAGCCACGGACATGCACTCAGATGGCTCTTCTGAGAATATTGGAAGCACAATCAACATGGCTCCCTTAGAATGCCTTTATCCTTCTGGTCATTGGTTTTGTCATCCAGTTCAGTGTTCTACTTTTACCTTTTCTGTCAGTTGAGTCCTCTCAGAGAAAGATAAAAAACTAAAACTATGGGGCTTTTGCACTGGTTCACTAGGCTTGTTCCACCAAATTTGGTTTTAACTATGAATGGGGCATGACAAATATTTGAGAGAAAGGTGGGCTTTCATAAAGACTTTTGAACTCTTGATAGCTTAGTGATAACTTCTTTATCAGACATAAAATTTAATAAATCACTTCTCTTTTTCTTTAGTAATAAACAGTATTTTCATTCAACTGTAGGGTTAGGATATACAGTGCTAGTGTTTGATATGATTTATGTGTGCCTTCCAAAGGCTTATGTGTGGAAACTTTGGTACCTGATGTTGTAGACTTGAGGTAGTAGCCTTGAGGGAGATACTTAGGTTTTTGTATATGTCACTGTGGTGATTTAGAAGAAAATGTCCCCCAAAGGAAGTGGCACTATTTTGAGATGTGACTTTGTTGGAGTAGGTATGGATTGTTGGAGGAAGTATGTCACTGTGGGAGTGAGCTTTAAGGTCTCCTCTGCTCAAACTACAAACAGTGTGGCATTCAGTTCACTTCCTGTTTCCTGTGGATCAAGATGTAGAACTCTCAGCTCCTTCTCCATCACCATGTCTGCCTGTTGCCTTCTTTATTGCCATGACTGATAATAAACTAAACCTCTGAACTGTAAGCTAGCTCCAATTGAATGTTGCCCATTCTAAGAATTGACTTGGTCATGGTGTCTCTTCACAGCAATAGAAACCCTAACTAAGACAATCACCTTTAGAGGAGATTAATGTAGTTCTTGCCTGCTTAGTTTCTGTTGGAGTAAGTAATTATGAGAAAAGCAAGCCTATCTCTGGTATGGCTTCCTGCCTCAAGTTCAGTCTCCATCTCACACACATTCCTATTTAGGTGCCATTTGCTATAGAGTGATGTAGCTCAGAAGGCCAGAAAGGAGCAGAAGTTGTTAACATGCTCCTAAATTGCCATGACTGTGAACTAAAGCAGTCTTTAAATTTATAAAGGACCCAGCAATTTATAAAATACAGAGAAAATAGGTGCCTCCTCACTCAGTAGTCTGTGGACATTCAAAGAGCATCTGGAAAGCATTGGGTCTACCCTGTATGAATATGAGTGAGTTGTGGAAGGTGGCCCAGGTTTCAAGAGGACTTCTAGTTCCAGAAAAAGAAGAGGGGAGGGACAGGTATGAATGATTTTTGACAGGTCAAATGCTGAGTGGGACATCTTTAAATGCATTTATGACTTACACTTATAGTGTTTATCAAGTGCACATGATGTGCCAACCATGGGCTATATTATCATTCTAAGCACCAGAGATAGTGGTGAACAAGACATGAGGTTAAAACCCAGACACCCAATGATGTTCCTAGACCCCAGAGCCACCAAAATCACAGAAGGATGTTACTTGACACTGTAATGTTGAAAGAACACTAATGTGCAGAATCTCACAGCCCAGCATTCCACAAGTGCAAACACAAAGCCTTGGCAGATGTTGCCCTAGGCAACGGCACACACCAGGGAGCTTGTCAGAGAGAAAGCTCTGATTGATGATGGAGGCAAGATCACATTTTGGGGAAGGGAATTTGGGAAATCACCTTTGTTGGGAATTCTTTAAAAAGGAACTGAAACAAGTCTGTGACCTGAAGACTTGCACCTTCTCAACAAAATAAAATCAAAAGCAAAAACAGCAACCATCCTCTCATTTATCCTGTATTTCAAAAATATATATTCTTGGAGTTGGGGAGATGGCTTAGTTTGTAAAGCCCTAGATGGTTTAGAACTTGCTATGGAGACCAGACTGGCCTCAACTGCCAGTGATGCTCCTAGCTCCGGAGTACTGGGATTACATGCAATACTACATCTGGCTGCCCGGTGCATTGGGGTATTATGATATATAATGCTATAGACATTTTCCCGATGAGCACAATTAATAAAATTGATTAGATCAGCCCTCTGACAGACTAGATAGGGTTTCCTCTTGTCCTTCAATGAAATGCAGCAAGAGCACAGGGGACATGGAGATAGGGTAGAGTGTGATTAAAGGTCCTGAGATGAGTTTCCAACTCTATCAGGTGTGAAGAGAAGGTGAGTAGCTAGGGCTTTCCCTGCCACCAAGAGCCACCACTCTTCAGAGAGGCAGGAGATGGGAGGGAATTCCCTTTTCTTCTAAGTAGCAATGACCTTTGCTGCCTTGTGTTCTCATATCCATATTCAGAAAAAAGAAATCATTCACAGCCCAGAGCAAACCCCAGGTTTATAATCCCCTGAAAACAAAGAACAAAAACCTAAAAACAATTCTATAAGCAACTGTCTCCTGCCCAGTCCCACACCACTGTTCTCCTCACCACTGACAACTGGTGCTCTTAATTGGCAAGAACTTCATTATAGCACTGGACAGGATGAGTATATACGTTTGTATGTTTATCAACTACATCATGTCTTTTCCATTTTCTTGGTACTTGTACACACACACACACACACACACACACACACACACACACACACACACACACACACGATCCTCAGAACAATGAGTCCTTTGAAGAAGGTAGGGGATTTGTCCCCAAGTGGCTTAGTCATTTACATGACAGGAGTGGATTTTTATCAGGAAACTGACCCTGCCTTCTTGACTACCATTGTATGATCCCTCTTATAATATTAATATAGTTAATGTGCTAATATTCACTGGGCTTCACAAAAACAGGGCCCATTGGGTAAAAGTAGAAGAATCAAGATTTATTGGAATTACTAAAAAATGCCTGTCCTCTAACTTCCAGAATTTGTGCCCTCTACTTCTTCCTCAATAGACATACTTATTAGCTAGGAATGTAGTTCATTAATAGGGTCCCTCCTGTGCTTGAGGGCCCGGGTTCAATCCTGAGTACCACACAACAAAAGAACCTTTTTAGAATGAATCCTAACAGGTCTTGCAAGAAGAAGTGATGAGGAGACAAACTCACAGGACAGCACAGCAATGACACCATGGTATTCACAACTGCAAGTGTGAGACAGAACTTCCTAACCAGAGCACCTCGCCCAGACTCCAGGATGAACATTTTCCATATGGCCTTTCATCTTCTAAACAAGAGGCTGCAGTGGGGCTGGAGAGATGTCTCAGCAACTAAGAGCACTGGCTGCTCTTGCAGAGGACCCAGGTTTGGTTCCCAGAACCTACATGGAGGCTGAACAACCACCTGTAACTCCAGTTCTAGGGAGGGCATCTGACAACTCTTCTTGCCTCCATGGGTACCAGGCACACATATGGTACAGAAATATGCATGCAGGTAAACATTTAAGCCTATAAATAATAATAAATAATTCTTTAAAAAAAACAAGAAAGAAACTGCAGCTAAGCAGGTACTGGGACATGTGATGAGCAATGAGTAGCAGAAGCTGGGCTCCACTTGGGAGAAAATATACTTATTTTCCAAACAGGTAAGGAAGGTCTTTCTGAATCTCTTGTCCACAGGCCCAGAACTCACACTGTAGACAACTCTCTCTCCACTTGCTTGGATGGGGACAGCTCTCTGCTTGCTTTGGTGGGGTGGTCCCTGGTCCTTCATGCTAATCAGCCTACACTGTCAGGCCAGCTCCCTCTTTGCTCATCTTCTACTCACCAAGGTGGGAGGGAAAAAAACCCTTCCTGACCCCCTCCCCAGGGATGAGAAGGAGCTGTGTCACTTCTAGGCCAATGCTGGGAGCCTCATAGATTATTTCTCCCAGAGAAACAAGAGAGAAAAAGACTCAGAGAGGAAGTCCCAGCTGGTTTGCATGGGAAACTTGTCATGGGTGACAGAGAAACACTGTCATGTTTCATTCTGAGATCAGTATAGGGTCTCAGAAGTTACAGAGAATATAACACACTAAATATCCTAGATTTCCTTCATGTAGCTTCCTACCATGGTGACATCATGTCTAGCTGTAGGATGACAGAAATTTAATAAATTGACATAGGTATGTTAACAACACACATGATGCCTTGTCCCTACTGTTTGTGAACTTCAGTGTGACCAAATATACAAGTATGATTCTATGTTATATGGTCCCACAGGCGGCTCACATATCATTTTAAAGTTTAGGTACCATCACCATAGTGGAGCTTGCCTGCCTCTGACTGATAGGGCCAGTCTCCACACTCAGGTATAACCCACAGGCTACCTGCTTTCTGGAAATTAATTCATGTCCTTGTTATCACCTGGAGATCTGAGGTATGCAGGGTGGGGTAGGTAGGAAACATACTACTATTGTTTGATTTTTTTTTTTTTAGGTAGCTAGAAAAACAGTGATGCTACCCGAGTCAGGTTGGGAAGTCAAGGCTGCCTGATATGGGAATGCCCAGGATATTAGGCTGTTTACATATTTGTAACACTAAGAGAAAGGTGGCAGCAGGACCAAAGACAAGTTTGTATTTGAAGGTGAATGGAAATATTTTAATGGGTTCACCGCTATTTGAAATAAAGGGCTATGGTGATGAGGGACTCTGTGTCCTGTCCTCATCCATACAGCTGAAATCCAGGAGTGGGAAAGTCTTGTGCAACGCCAAGGTTGCCACTCTCCTTCTCCAACCTTGGGGTTTTTGTGACAAGTTTACATTATGAATCTTTTTGAAATTTACAACCCCTCCCCCCCTTTGAACTGTTATCTCAGCCAATTTTAATAAAGACTCAATTCATAATAGCAGGACATGGAAAGAACCAACCACTTTGCAGACACTTGCATACAGTGTTTAAGTCTAAACAAGTGGGGGGTGGACTGAGGAGGGGGGGGGGAGAAGAAGAAAAAAAAAGCTGGTTAAGAGCCTGAAGCCATATTTAAATTTCTGTTGAATGACTGACTGTCTTGTGTGAATTCTTTAACTTTATATTCTCAAATTGAAAGTGTTGCTGCCATCACTGGAGTCACATTTAGCTGTGAAAAAATAATAATGAGAGGTGGTGACTCCTTAAGAATCCATGCTCATACCTGGGTGTGTATTCTCTTCCTAAGTAAGCATCTCTCTGTCTCTTCATGCATAGGCTCAAGTCTTTGCTGAGGCTCTTTCTTAATTAACACCAGTCTGCTTTGTAGTTTGCACTGGCCAATCCTGAAATTCTTTTCTAGATGGAGTCATGAACCTTGGGTTCACCTGGTGGAGGCCACTGCTTCAGGGAGCTGTGAGTAGCTGTTTCTTGCTCCTGATTGTGCTACTCTTGGCATCTTTTTTGGTGACTTGTATGGGGATGTTTACATAGACTTAAGCATGGACATTCTTGTGGGTGGGAATCCTTTGAGAAGAGGACAGTATAAACCCAGGTGTGGTGAGAGCTTCTTCACAGTAGCCAGCAGATGATGGTGGTGACTGAAGCATGATTGTGCTCACAGCCTCACAGACATCCTGAACACAATGTCTCTTAGACCTGAGAGCCAGAAGAAGACCTAAAGGCTCCCTTCTAGCAAAATAAGAAGACAGCTTAACTTCTTAAATCAAGACTCCATCTACAAGTGTAGTCCTCTCTTGCTTCCTCCAATCTCTGGAATGACCGTGCCAATGACCTTGCTCAGATTAGAAGACATCTCAGAATTCAGGTCTTTGGCTATTATCAAACCTTGTGATCAAGGGATCAAAGTCTCAGAGTAGGAAACTGAGGCGGGATAGAAAGACACAGGGAGGTAAGGAGTCAGAGCCTCTGCACCAGACTCTACACACTTAGCTTTACTGTGGAGATTGCTTACATAGAAATGGCAATCCTTGGACATGCAAATATTTCAAACAAAAATGGACAGACAGAAATGAACATGCTGAAGGCCTAATCTCAACTGTGCTCCTTTTCTGACTGTAAACCTGTGATTTTCCGAGCAGCTTACAAACAAGATTAAAGGTTGTATTTACAGCAAAACATGTCTTACTTCCCTGTGACTTAGGATAGTAAGGATTTCTTCCACTCTCATGGCCTGTGATCTCATTTAAAGAAAGAGGAGTGGGGCATTCCACAGAAACTGTTGAAACAGAATAACTTTGGAAGCCACCTCCATCATCTGCTGACTACTGTAAAGATGCTCATAGACACCTGGGTTATACTGTCTTCTTCTCAAAGGATCACCTTCCCACCCACAAGAATGTCCATGCTTAAAGCTATGTAAACATTTCCAATCAAAATGCAGAGAACTAGCGAGTGATCCTGTGGTACCCAGCCCCAAAGTGACTTATCAACAGCCCAACTTCTGTACTCGAGCCTGAGGGAACACTGCAAAATAGAGCAGAAAGAGTCTAAGAATCATAGAGTCAGAAATCAGCTGTGCGATTGCGTCTCTTAGGAAGATACACCCATGAAGCCTCAGCAACATGGCTGCCTAAACAGGACCTGGGTAAAGATGACACCAACAGCCATGTTAAATTGGAAGGGGGAAATCTCCCTGGACCCCAACCCTAGACAGAGAAATGCAGGCAACTAAGGAATACTGAAAGCAGGAGAAACAGTCTTTCCCAAGGAAGAGAACACTAATGTTTTGTTCAAAACCAAATAGTCACAAAATCACATACATGCAAGGAACATTATATGGACTGAGCAGATTGCATTTAGGAATACATATAAACATATATAAAAAGAAAAAGAAGCCAGTCAACTAGATGATGGGACAGACTTAGTAGACTTCCTATGGGAGGCTTTACCCTCTCTATGGAGTAGATGGGAAGAGGGGTGAGTGAAGGGAGTAGGACGAAAGGAGGGAGGGGGAACTGGGATTGGAATGTAAAGAATAAATTAATTAAAAAAAAAGAGAAAAAGAAAAAGAGGCCAGCATCCATGAATCTGAGAGCAAAGTGGGGTAGATGTGGTGAACATGAGAAAGATTGAAGGGAAGAAAGGGCAATAATGCAATTATATTTTAATTTTAAAAGAAATTTAAAAAATTCACAATAAACTACTATTTAGATTCAAAAATAATAAAAGGAAATCAATTCCTCATTACTTTTTACCCAAGTTCCCTAGCATTAATTATCATGAGCCTATAGGACAGTACCAAAGCCAGCAAACTGACATTGCTACAATGCACCATTGCTATTTCCAGTTTACTGACCACCTTTCACAGTGCTGGGAGGTGCCACATATATTACTGTGGGAGAAAACTAATTATCAGTATTACCCAACTGTGAACCTTGTACATGCAAATCACAATTGGCCTGGCAAGATACGCTCACTGGTGTGATACTGGCGTGAATGTCATGGGGGTAACCAATTGTTTCTGATTATAGTAAAGGTACTCTCTACAGTCTGTCAGCCAGCTATGTCATAGACCCTAGGAGAGACCCAAATACTATTATTCAACTAAATGGATATGACACTGAACAACCTCCTAAGTACTCATTTTTATGCCCATGGCTTAGCACATCTCTCAAGACTCAACAAAGAAACTCATTTCTGCAATGGGTGGCAGTTAATACAGAAACCTCAAGTGGTCAATGCTCAGAAAATAAAAGGCCACGGAGTGTTTAGTCCTAGATGATACCTCTTCCTCCCAGGGCTTTAGGACCACTCCAGAAGAGGGAGTAGAGAGACTGTGAGAACAACAGGCTGATGAGTACAGAGAATCAATGTTTTTTGGACATAGCAGGGCAGCTGCACACATGAATAGTGGTTGTGCTTATATGGACAAAACCTGTGCATGATCAAGCCAGACAAAATCCTAAGTATGGGTAGGGTGGAAGTTACAATGACCATTGGTAACTGAAGGCTTCTGGAGGAGAGAGACGGTTATTTTGAGGGATGTGGGTAACGAGAAGCTTCCCACGTTTTAGTAGATGGCCCTACACCCATGTACATAGTGGCAGTACTAAAAGACTTTGCAGATTAAAAAAAAAGGCACATGAAGTCGGGATGAAATAGTGTTGTGGAGATTGGAGGAGAATTGGAGGGGAGAGAATGTGAGGGTAGAGTTGACAAAAACACATTATATACTTGTATGAAATTCTTAGACAATAAATATTGATAAAACAAGAACCATAAATATGAAATGCTAATGGCAGTTAGACTGCCACGGTGTGATGTGAATTAGTCTGAGTTTGATGGATGGTGCATGTTTGCAAAGAGTTTGGTTAGTTTATACAATTTTGCATTTCAGCTGAATTTTAACTTACATTTAAGAGTCTAAAAAAGAGTATCCCATTCAAGCCTGAAAATACCAAATTTATGAAAATATAAGCACATATAGTTGTCCTTCAGTTTGTGTTGAGTGTTGGTCCAGGACTTCCCATGGATACCAAACTCTACAGATGCACAATGCCAAAATTCACGTGTGTGCAACCTACCCACATTCTCCCTCACACTTTCAGTCATCTGTAGGTTACGCAGAATACTTATGCAATGTAAATGATATATAAATAGCTGTCACATTGTACTGTTTAGGAAAAAATGATGTTACAACTTGACTATGAAGGGTCCCCACGGGCTCATGTGTCCAACACTTGCTCCCCAGATGCTATCGCTATTTTGGGAGGGTCTGGAAACTTTAAGGGTGTGACAGAATCCCTGGAAGCATGCCTTTGGGGCCAGAACAGGGCCTGGTCTCTTCTTTGCTCTCTATTTCCTGATACCCTGAGGTGAGCAGCCTCTAGCACACGCTCCCACTGCCATGGTGCTCTTGTGGTAGCATAGGACTGCAATCGTCAGAGAAAGGGAGTAAGGATTATAGTCTCTAAAGTCCTGGCAAAATAAATCTACCCCGTTTTAAGTTGCCTATGTCAAATGTTTGTCACAGTGCCAAGAAGGCTAACTAACATGATGACAAGATTTTCAAATAGGCCACACGTTTCTAGTATGGCAGCAGTTTGTTTCTAAAGACGTGAGTTCACAGCCAACTAACTGCACACCTTCACACGCTTTGCATTAGGCACAAGACACTGATGAGCTGCTCTGCTAATGGAGCCGTCTAAGAGATACAGAAGTTGTTCAACTATGACTTTTCTTAGTGGTTAGAAGACCATTTAGAAGAGAGCACTGTGTGTAGCCTGCAACTCTCCACTCCTTCTCAATGTCAACACTGACCTCTAGTGTTCTGTTCTTTCCAGAATGAACAGACAGTTGAGCATTGCCGGATACAATGGCTTCAGAGACCACCACCACCAATGTTTGTCACAAGTGACCTACCAAGAAGTGAACTCTAGTGACTCAAATCTGCTTCTTTCAGCAGCTGCTCAAGCCAAGCCAGTTCTTTTGGAAGGACATCTGCTAGGTATGCACAGCCTGGAAGGCAGCACCATGGAACTAAGACTGCAAGACAAAGGCTGAGGTATCACAAGCCAAATCAAGACACAGAGAAAACCCTCCATATCTGTTTGATGCCTTTATTATAGCTGTTTCTGGAATGTACACTTATGAACCGTTTTATCCATGGACAGGTCTCCCCTGTAAAACAAAATAACTTTCAAAAATCTAATTTCCAAAAGACAACAAACATGACTGTTTTTCATTAACATGATCAGGTGAGTTTTTAAAGCAAGTGTCAAATATTTGCAATGGCAGAGAGTGGCATATCGAGCCTCCCTGCACCCACTGCCATCACCCCAAGCCATCCACCATCCATATCCTGACAATCCAATGCCATCAATATTTCCATCCTCCACTCTGAGGCCCATCATTTCAAATGATATTGTGTCAGTTTCAACCCATATTTTGAACAGCAACATTACTGCCCTCATACAAGTTTGTTGGAAACAGAAGTTGGCAACACCCATCAAGCCCACAACTAGCAAAGCTGAAGGAGATTCTCAGAGCAGGCTTCACCTCAGCGGGTCATTTCTGTTCATCGCATGTTATGTGTTAACACATACCTTCTACGAAGGAAGGAAAGAAAAAAGAGAGGGAGAGAGGAGAAATTTCCTCTTGGTCACCCTGCAGTGATCTCCTTGGGAACAAAATAATAAGTAGAAATATCAAGGGAAAAGCACAAAGGCCCTTCTGCAGTGGGTGGTCACTATCATTAATTCTTCATTGTAATCCTCACAAACCTAAAGCCCTGTGAACTATTAAATTACTATGGGGATTTCCTCTGGGCTTCTGGTTCCAGCTGGTCTCAGGATGTTCTTGGCAATTGCCAGCTTGGGTCATGTTCTCTGAACACCTGTCACCTGCTCCATATAACAATCTAAATAGAATGTGCATACAAACGGCCTATTTTCAATTATGCAATGATCAGCTTGGCTCAGGCTGAACATCTGTGTGGCTTCCCTTAGAATGTGTCGAATGTTCCCAAAACAGACACATCAAACACAGGGGGCAAGAAGGGGCATGAAGACACGGTTGCTAACTCATCCCTCCAGGTTCAGTCAGAAGAGCCTGGGCACACTGAGGTTCATCAGTGGGTGGAGGGAGTCGTCTGTGGGAGGCTCAAGGTTGGGGGTTTGGGCAACAGTGATGGGAGCGCCAAAGAAAGGAGGGACTTGGTGATTTCATGGCTTCCAGAGAGCTTCATATTTTAAATAATCTTTGTTTTCACATCAATTTGTAGTTGCCTTCAATACTGAATTAGGGACCTAGGAAGATGGTTCTATCAGTAGAGTACTTGCCATGCATTTGCAAGCACTCATGCAAGTATGAGGGTCTGAGTTTGATACCCAGGATCCATGTGAAAAGGATGCAGGGCAGTGCATGTGCATCTGTAATCTCAGAGTTTGTGGCTGGGGCAGACAAAAGGGTCCAACAGGTCTGCTGCATAGCCAGGCACCCTCACTGAATCTGTGAGCCCAGGGATCAGTAAAAGACCCTGCTTAAAACATAAACTGGGGCCAGGCGTTGATGGTGCACACCTTTAATCCCAGCACTCAGGAGGCAGAGGCAGGTGGATCTCTGTGAGTTCGAGACCAGCCTAGTCTACAAGAGCTAGTTCTAGGGCAGGCTCCAAAACAATACAGAGAAACCCTGTCTCGAAAAACAAAGACACCCCCCCCATAAACTGGGAAGTGATTGAAGAAGACATCTGATGTCTATCTCTGGCCCCATATGAATGTGCACCCTCTTGGCATGTATACACACACACACACACACACACACACACACACACACACACACACACACACCTGAAAATGTTGGCAGGACTATGGTGAAAAATTGTATTTAGTCTACCAGTGTGGAAGTTGCTGTAAGTTTTTAGGAAGAGCAATTTGGAGGTATCATCCAGTAACCTCATAAAATACATTTAAGATGAAGGACAATGTTAGGGACCCACCTGAGTACAGCCTTTGTCACTTTCTATGGATAAGCCCTACCTTCAGTTCCATTCCCGAAGAAATGGAAGGATGGCTTGATCCTGGGACTTTAGATCCTAGTTAGCAGTCTAGCTAACTTTTTTTTGTTTCTGACTCCATTTTGTTTATTTCCTTCCTTCTATGGTCTGGGTCTTATTCTCCTACAGTTACCTTGGATCCAGGAACAACAATCCTGACTGAAGAACTTCCTAAGGGAGAGGACTGTAAGTATTCTCTATGCAGAAGAGACTTTGGCACCAACACAACTGACAGTGTGCATATAGAGGTAAAGGGCCAAGGCAACGATTGGTCAGACGATAGCAGGCCATAGCAAGCTGGACTACTCCATGTAACACCCAGTACTTGCCTTTCTTTCTTTCCTTGGCAGAATGTCAAGACCTGTAAGCATGTTGAAGGCAGAGGTTACTAGACTTAACTCTGTTCCCTAGTGCTATTATTAAAGATCCATTGCCACCATCACCTGTTTGTCTCTTTGACTGGGATTCCCAGAGCTGTGGATTTTGCCCTAACTCAGGTACCAAAACCCTCAAAGTTGGGGATGAGCTGGGCCCAGAAGCACTCACGTCTTCACAAGAGTCTTTGTAAGTCTTTCTTAGTTCAAGTCCATAACTGAGACTGCTTTTGAAGGTTTGCTGTAGCATTGAGGTTCTCAAGAAGTCTTGTACTTTCAAATCTGTCCAGTCCTGTAGCAAGACTGATGCTTTCTGTCTACTTCTTCCCTGGTTAGTCTAATCTGAAGACTCATCCATGATGTTGGGGGTGAGTACAAACTAAAGATCATAAACTGATTCTGTAGCTAACACCTGGCTAAAACATTCTGCTTGGGCTGCACTCTATTCTAAAATTTTCCCAGCCATTTGATTACTTGCATAATTTCCTGCAGCTTCAGAGAAGCTGAACATCTACCTACCTATCATCAGGGACTGACAGCCTTAGCCAAGGGATGTGACTGTGGTTGCCACCTGTCCCACTTCCCCTAACCCAGTTCATTCTTCCACGTGACCAGTCTGCTCACTCAAGGCACTGGAGCTTATGAGCCTCATACTAGATCGCTATTCTCCAGTATCCACAAGTGCCTAACGACATTCGATTCCACTTAATGTCAAATGAAGATGTCCTCCTTGGTTGCACCAGCTACACTGCAAGTCCTACTTGGCTACATGGGATTAGCCCCATGGTTTTAGGCAGCACAGATTAGAACACCATCACCATGGGGAGGCGGCTGGCAAACACAGCTCTGTATGTTATTCAGACTCACAGCCAGCTCTCGTACACAGCCCTTCCTTCCTCCACCATTTGCCTCCCAACAGATGTCTCACCCTAAAAATGTCATCATAGAAAGAGCAAGGGTAGAATGAGGAAGAGGAAGAAGAGGAATCCACTCACAGAGCACAACTCTAGTGTTAGGCACCAGGGAATGAACATTCTATGGATTGTCTCATTTATTTATTTTCCATAGTCCTATGAGATAAGGGACTGTGTGACTCCTCCCTATACTAAATGTGAAGAAACAGAGTTTAAAAGTTAATTAAAATGTGAAAGGGCACTGCTAATATTTGATGGAGCTGGGATTTAAGCCACAATGTGCTTGGTCCTACCACCCATGATCCTAACTCATCATTCCTGGCAATTGGTCCACAGTCTCTGCTAGTGGTAAGGCCTGGCCATGGAGCCTGGGTACCATGGTATTGGGTGAAAAATGCACCAAATTAGTAAAATTAGGAAAGTTACAATCTCATGATGTAAAACTGTACAATTTCTACTTTGATATAGATAGCTCTTCCATTCTCTAATTATTGCTTTTTTCCCAGCTCACAAATATTACCTACTTTTAAATATGAACAATTCCTCCACCTAATTGTGAAGAAAGGACCCTGTTTGATATTCAAATGGAAATACCACTTTTCTTTTTCAAGAGGGTTTATTACTAAATATCTCATTCCATTCTTATTCATAAACATCATTTTCCTAAGTCACATTTAATGACATTATGTTATGTGCCTGGAATTGAGTAGGAAGGCTACTTCAGTTTTTTTTTCACTGAGTGGGAATAGGAATTACAGATCATTTGGAAAAGGGGAAACATTAGATTAATCTCATTATGCATAAGGAGTCTGATATTTTCTCCTCTTTGGCTAAAATAATTATTAAGGTCCCCATGCACAAATGTTTCCATAGCTTCTCTGTTTTAAGGTCATAAATGCTTCTGCATGAGTGTTTTTCCCACTTTCATTATAATTTTTAACTATGTCATGGTACTTTTAATTCATTAGCCTTGCTTTTCATTTCCACACTCACAAATTACAATTCTCCCTTAAAGAATGCAACCAGAATGATTACAATGAGCTACCATCAGTGGAGAAGAGTGAAAAAATACAACTGAATGAAGAATACTTTTAATTGTACAAAGGTAACATTCATTGGACTTTTGTCAAGCTCTATGTTTGAAAAAAGTATCTTGTAGTTTTCTAATGTATAAACATCTATCAGAAATATTTTATGGCAGAATTTACTGTGCCAGGACCAATAATTGCCATCAGCTTTGTCTGCCAATGAAGAAGAATGCTTTTTATCTGCTAAATGTATGTATGGCAACGGGGCAGGAGTTTTCATCTCTAGCCCTGAGGCTGGTGGGAAGGAAGCTTTAAAAGCAGGTAGACAGAAAAGTTTACCTATAAAGGTTCTCAGTTCTTTAAAGTTACACATGTTGCCAGCTCTCCTCTATCACCTAATTTCAGCACCTTCATTGTATTTTTAAATTTTATTTAATATTGTTTCATTTTGTTTTCAACGAAAGGTACTACTATATCCCAGCTAGGCTTCAAACCAGAAACCCGCCAGTCTCTGCCACCTAAGTGCTGGGATTAGAGACATGAGCCATCATATCTGGCTATTTTATTGTATTGGGTGGAGACTTAAAATATAGGAAAGTAGCCCTTATCCCAAATTATTGGAACCACAAGCATTTCAGATACTGAGGTTTTATAGATTTTGAAATATTTGCATATTTCATAAAATGATAATCTCTAATCTGAGAATCATAAGTACTCCAAAATATAAGACATTTCAGATATTATATCAATTTGCTTAATAATTTTCAAATTTTGGAGCATTCCAGAGATCACCCTTCAGATTAGGGCTACTTGACTTGTACTCTTCAGACTCATTCATAGAACAGATTTCCCACCAGTTAAGGAAGAATTTTCTTTAAAAAATTTTATTGAAATACAATGCTTTCAATAAAATTTGAAAGGAAAATGAGTTTTCAATATGGGCAACCCTTACTTATTATAACTGTTGAGCTGGAGAATGTATTATTTCCTCAGCAAACATCTACGAAGGTCTACCTCAGAGTGTCCAGGGCCTGTGTTTATTGGAGCAAAAGTGGAAAGAAAGGCTTCCCTGTGGTGCAGTCAGTCTGCAGACTCCATTCCAGTCCACGATGAACAGAGCCTGAGAGTTTTCATTTTTAAGAAGCTCCTTCTCCCAGGTACCTGCTTATACACAAAGATGTAAGACTTTTGGAATTATAAAGAGTGAACAGGCTAGCTCAGTGGTAGAACACTTGCCCAGTGTGTACGAAACCCTGGATTCCATCCTTAACCCCTCACTAAAAAGAAGGAGGAGGAGGATGACGAGGAGGAAGAAGAAGAAAAGCAAAGAAAACCCCCAAGAAACAAGGAAGCAAAGTATACCCCTGTCAAGAGGTCTGGAACAAATGGAAAAGAAAAAAGTAACTGGAGAATTATAAAAAGAGTGAGACGTTCATTTGGTATTATTGGGTAATTTTTATTTGTCTAACATGCAGTTATGAACAAATAAGAACAAAGCATGTAGCCAAAGCCTTGGACAGCAACTAGAAGATGTCAATTATGTAGTGGGTTTCACTTGACAGAAGGAAATGTTATTTTGCTAAGGTTTCTATTTCCTGATTGTTTTAGCCTGGGGACAGTCCCTTGTTCACATGGGGTGACTCAGATACACAGAGAAAGCTTACAGGCTTGAAAAATCAGATGCCAGCATTCCCATAGCTTCTGGGAAGGGAGTGTACATGTGGAAGGGGAGGATGCCAGACAGAAGAGGGACAGAGAGAGGAAGCCCCAAATTTTGTCTAAGATGTGTAGCTGTTCTCCATGACACACAGATTCTCAGACATCCAGAGAAATCTCAAAGAACTGAGCCAAGATTGCAGTTGCAATTCATAGCAGGGAAGATGATGTTGGCAATTTGAATTCAGCAAAGTTAATGACCAGCAGAATTCAGAGCCTCTTCAACATATTCTCAAATCCAAGCATTATCAAGGTCTAGTTAGCTTTTTCTGTCAAGAACAAATACACTAGATTCTGTAGACCATGTATTATCTGCATTGAATAGACTTACTTTAAAAAATCCTGAAAAATATATTTTAAAAGCACACTAATCTTGGAGGGCCCGAAGGCCATTTTGCCAACTGAGATAATGGAGCAAATGTAAGTAGAATAAAAAGTAGAAATTGATTTGGAGACATTAATATTAAAGTCTTGCATGTTGAACACATGGATTCGGTCTCTGTAATCTACAGAACCTTCTGGATAAGCAGGAGATAATCATCTCATTCACCTGATCAGGAAGAAGTGTAGTCAATTTTCTTTCTAGTGCCAACTTGTTCTAGGAAGAAAGAGTAATTCCTGTTAGGTGGTCTTAGTCTCCAGCGGATGGTGCAGTCAGCCAGGCAGCATTTAGAATGTTCTACTTAGTAACTCCTGAGTAACCACTCACTTCAAAGTAGAATGACTCAAAATAATTTTATTCTAGTCCAGAATTGTGAGGGTCAGGTATTTGGGCACAGAAGGTCAGGGTAATCCTGCACTGTCCCATGGGAGCCCCTTGATAGGCTCACTCTTGACTTGAAGCTTTGCCTAGCAAGCTGGGCTGAGCTGGGGATAGCGAGTAGACAGCTACATACAGCTTCCCCAGTGTTGGTGAGAGTGGCTGTACTCTCCATGGTTTAGGCACCAGGAGTCAGTGCTCCGAGAGAGAAGGTATGAAATTGCCACAAAAAATTTTTTTCTGGCTAAAGCAGTCACACAGCCCAGGCAAGCTCAAAACAAGGAACGCTCATGTCACAGTAGGAATATCAAGCATATTTACTACATTTAAATCAGCACATTTCAATATTTCATTAAGAACATGATGAATGTTTCCCATGAAATTTTACTAATGCATCAAAGATACAGATGGGAGGCCACCCTTTCTTGGAACCACTTTTCTAAGTTCTTTAGCAAAATAAAATATTTTATTACAATGCAGATATTGGAAATTACCTGTGAAGCAATACCAAGCAAGAACCACTATGGTTTCTACGGTGGTTTGAATGAGAATGGCCCCCATGAGCACACATATTTGAATGTTTGGTCCCAAGTGGAACTGCTTAGGAAGGATTAGGAGATGTGATTTGTTGGAATAGATGTGGCCTTGTTGGAAGAAGCATGTCACTGGGGGTGGGTTTTAAGTCTTTTTAAGCCCATTCCATGCCCAGCCTCACTCTCCAGCCTGCCCATCAAGATGTAAGCTCTCAGCTACTGCCCCAGGGCCATGCCTACCTGCCTGCTGCCATGCTCCCTGCTGTGATGACCACGGGCTAACCCTCTGAAACTGTAAGCAGTTTCTTTTTATAAGTTGCCTTGCTTGTGAGTTTTCTTATAGCAACAGAATAGTAACTTAGATGGCTTCTAGTAGGAACTGTGCAAAGGGTGAAAAGACTTAAGAACTTGGAAATAGGATTAGACAGGAAAACAAGTAGAGCAAAAGGTGCATTTCAAATAAGAGAGAAACCAAGATAGAAGACAACAAGCTCATCTCAGATGCCAAACATCCAGGGAGCAATACAGAAAGAAAAATGGCAAAATCAGCTAAAGATGGAATATGGTATAAGGGGAACTTTGTGCTTAAAGCCAAAGAATAAAAGCAGCTTTACAGAAGAATAAAATACTGGATGGAACCTACAACTAAAATTTGAGCCAAGTTTCCCCTTATGTGGCATTAGGGAAAAGGCTTTGTTTTACAGTAGTAAATATTACTCTATTTATCTAGATGAGGAACAACTTAGAAGCCTGTAGATTTCAAATCAAATTCTGAAACAGCTCAAATGTAAACAACCAACAACAAAAAGGAAAAACCCTCCATCAATATTTTTTTTGCTGTTTCCTTCTTTAAAGTCTAGTCCTCATAGATTTGTACCCACTGTGAAAGAATCAGAAATACCTATTTTCTGCCTTCCCAGTAGCAAGAGAGCAGATGCCTCTGCCTTGCTTGTAGATAGAAACATTTTTCCCCTGTCATTCTCTGGGGCTCCTGAATATTCATTTGAACTGGGAAGCCAGAGAAGGTTGTGACAAAAGGACTTTCCCTCTAAAATAATGGATCACAGGAACAGGAGGCACAATACCATCAATCTAGGGGCAAAGGGGAGGGGTGGCAGCAGCTGGGGCAGCTTCAGAAAGGGCAAAGCACGGGCACATAGGCAGTGAGAGAGGAAGCACTCTGTTTCAGAAGTCTGAAAAGGTGGACCAAGTAGGGAGGACACACTCTTCCCCTGAGAAGCAGTGTGCTCCCTGAAATAACCCGTAACCCCTGAATGTCATGCCCTTTCTTACCCTAGTGACCCCTGTCCCCCAGTTCACCCGCTGACATTTCCCCTCCCCCACATTCAGAACTTAGCTTTGTTTTAAAATTTATTTTCATTTATTCATAGGCCTATGTGCGTATGTGAGTGTTATGGCATATGTGTGCCAGTGACTGCAGAGGCCAGAAGAGAGCATCGGATACCCCCAGAGCTGGAAATACAGGTGGTGGCGAGCCATACATCAGCGCTAGGAACTGAACTTGGTCCTGTTGAAGAGCAGCAGGCGCTCTTAGTTATAGGACTCGGCATTTAAAGGACTGTTTCCATTTTAAACGTGGACCCTATGTGTCTCGTTCAAAGGACTTCTGGCTTCTGAAGCCCAGTGCCAAAAGTCTAAAATCTGAAACACCAAAAGCAAGAGGAGGGCAGGGGAGTTGCTGCATGTGTGGGACTAAGAGGAAAGTCCCACTGTGTCTTAAGACAAAGCAGAGTTTGGAGAATTCATCTACATGGGGATCATTTGTTAAGTGGCTGCCTGAAGCTCATAGGGGTCAATATGGATCCTAAAATCTGAGAAAGAATATATTAGTCACCTGCAACCCACATGTTCTTCAGTACACGTTAGTGGTCGTGCCTCAGTTTAGCAGATGAAAATATATCCATTTAGTGGCAGCAACACCCTCTGAGTTTCAGGCCAGTGAGTTTTTTCCTGGCAGACCCTTTCATGTAACAACAAGGCTTCTTTAAAAGACTCTTTTCTGGATGTCAATCAGGCAAATGAATAAGCTTGCCAAGTACCAGGCAGAGTCCTGCAAATGTAGCTGTGGACCTCTAGAACTTCCTTTACAAGTACTTTTAGACTTTTATAGGTACCTAGGGTGCCATGACTCTTCACTGAGCCTATCTGTCTGCTTAGGGTCTGTGTGGTGCACACGTAACATCACCAGTTATGTCCTATAATAGGGTGTTGTCAGGGAGGGCTACAAACTAAAAGGATAAAGACAGTATGGGGTTTCACAGAATTACAGTATACTAGAGTTGGGCAGAAGGGAGTTTAACAACTAAGTAGCTTAATCTAATTCTACCTAAGTTTGGAGATGGTTAATAATTCCCTTAACGACACACATGAAGTCAGTGCTTGAGCCAAGACTTGACCTGTGCCTTCTGACTTCACATATACTACTCTTAGACAATCTTAATATATTTTAAAATAGTTTTAATTATTTGTGTGTGTGTGTGTGTGTGTGTGTGTGTGTGTACATGTGCATGCATGTTTTGCCAGCATGTATGTCTGTGCTGGTGTCTGAGGAGGCTAGAAGAGAGCATCAGATCCCCTAGAACTGGATTTAAAGACAGTTGTGAGACACCATGTAGGTACTAAGAATTAAATCCTTGTCTTCTGGGAAAGTGGCCAGGGTTTTTAACTATTGAGCTATCTCTCCAGCCTTTAGACCAGAGGTTCTCAACCTGGTTACAACCCTTTTGGAGGTTACAACCCTTTCATGTATCAGATATCCTACATAGCAGATATTTACATTATGAGCCATAACAGTAGCAAATTACAGGTATGAGGCAACAATGAAAATAATTATATGGCTGTGAGTCATCCCAACATGAAGAACTGGATTAAAATATCATAGCACTAGGAAGGTTGAGAAACACTGCTTTAGACCATCTTAATATTTCAGCCAACAAACGTCCATGACCTTGACTGCTGTGGTATTTGGGGTTAGGAATTGTAAGATAATACTTCCTCATAGCTTAGCAAATATTCACTCCTGCAAGGTTACAGGCGAGTCTCTCTGTCTAGTGTAGGGAATCAGGCTCTCTTCAGTGTAAATCATGGAAATAGATGGCTTTGGTCACCATAGTAGTGAAGAGGATGGAATCTAGTCCACTGGTTCTTAATGTCTTTTCTTCAACGCATTTCATTGGCTATAAATAATTACATAGTCCAACTTTAACTAAAGTGGGTTGGAAATGGAAAAGGGTGATTAATTGTCATTTCTGTGCATGCACACCCACAAACACAGGTGTAGCAGCAAGGGGCACTCTGGGTCATTAGAAGACAAGACTGTAATAATAATATTTTCACTAGATTCACACTGAATTATGAAGGGCAGGCAGGAAATACTATTGGCTTATGAATTCACCTCTTTCATAGAAATCAATCTAAATTCTCAAGTCAAACCTCCCAAACACAATGGTCCAAAATACTACAAAGTTCCATAGGTTGGAAGTGGAAGTTGGGTCTTTCTTTCCAGGACATCTTGTAGCGTTCTGTTGGTTCAATGCCAAGGAAATCTAGGCCTCCAATAAAATAAGTGCACATCTTTGTGAGGCTCGTTGCCTGCTGCTTGGAAGCAGGTCAGAGCTGAGCTCTAGAGAACACGTGCTTTGCTGGTACATGACATGTCTGACATGCATGGCTCAGTGAGCCACTGAAGGCCATCACTCTGGAAAACTCCACCAAGTTTAGCAAGCATCCCGCCCCCATTAAATCTTGTTGACTTCTTCTTGTTTCCCTGTTTGTTGTATTTACGGCTAAGGTATGGGGCTAACAAAAGTGAAGGCAAGTATTCATTTCAGTGTACTTGCAGATACAATGTGACACACCTCCTTGCTCTTGCTACCATGCTGCACTCACCATGGACATATACACATACACACACATACTCTGATTTTCATTATAAGAATGTCCTTATTTTTTATGTGAAAACACCTAGGGATCTTAGCTCAAAGGTTAGGATAGGTTCTGCAATCCTGTCTCCCTCCTCAGCTGCTGAAGTCTTTAAGAGCTGCCCTTGAGTTAGTGTTCCTAGCTTGTTCTCTAGCCTAGACTTCTTTCTCTGCAGCTGTGTGTTATAGTAACCAGAGATACGGAGATACAAGAGCATGTCCCATTGGCATGAGTGAGACAAATTTCTAACGCAGTTTCTGCTTCACAGTTCCCTAGTAGGTGGCCTTATACGGGAGGTAGACTTTGCCTGGAATCATGTTCTTCCTCTACCTGCCCCTCATAAAGATTTCTTTAGAGACAGTTGCTTTGCCTTTCTCAGGAAACTTTGCCACAGGCTTCTGGAAAACCTGTGCAACACATTTTCAGGTCACAATTTGAGAAACAAATTTAAGAGTGCTCCAGAAGAGTTCAAGCAGGTTGGTGCTGGATTTGGGGTCAAATAGACCAGGCTTAAATGATTCAGGGCCCAGTTCACCCTAGGCTCAGCTATATTCTTTTTATCTCTGTGATAACTGAACTCCATTTTGAAAACAGAACCAAGAGATCAAATGAAGCATTCCAGAGTAGCAAAGCTGGGGACTGAGTCCCCACATTCTGGTTCCACAGTCAATGAGTCCAATTGCTAAATGGCTAGTATCTGTTTCTGTGACAGAGAGCTGCCATTCCCCTGACCCTCAGTTACTAATGTATAAAATAGGGATTGCAAATAGCTACCTTCAGAATTATTCAAGGATTAATTGAGGTAACTGCATTAAATGTCCAATGAAGAGCAGAGCAAATTCTGGGTGCATTGTTGAGCTTATTAAACTCATGTCTTTAGTGCTCAGTAGGATGTGTACCACAGCTCTGCCACCTAGAGATCATATTTCAAAGACTACTGGTTGACCAGTCCCTTTGGTGCATGGCCTCAGTTCAAGCTTGCTAATTTCTAGAGAAAGGTGGAACATTTTGACCATACTTGTAAGCCCTACTACAAGAGGCTTCCTGTGCTTTACTAGAGGAGATAACTGGACCAAAGTTGTGTCCAGGCATGCTAACGTTTCTCTTTTCTAAAAACGAATGGACAGTACCTCTTCTCTGGAATATAAGGAAAAAAATCTTTGAAAGACAGTGTGTAGGCCCCAGAAACATAGCAATGTCCCTCAGATGAACAAAAATCAGCTTCTACTCCTTCTTGTATGTGTTCAACACGCATATGTTCTCTATTTTCTATACCTGACTTTTATCATATTGGTATCTATGCTTACTTCCATCTGTCCTCTTTTACTAGCTACTTAATTTTCCCCCATACTTAATTCTATATGTCCCCTTTTCCTTGCGTCTTTATTTTTCCCTGTAGCAGAATTAAATAACCTTAAATAATGCAAACACAAAGAGATGCAATAAAAAATGCAGGAGATAACACCCTTCCTCCATGACTCAGAGAATGTCATAGAAAGGGAGATGGAGCCAGGCGTAGGTGGCGCACGCCTTTAATCCCAGCACTCGGGAGGCAGAGGCAGGCGGATCTCTGTGAGTTCGAGGCCAGCCTGGTCTACAAAGTGAGTTCCAGGACAGCCTCCAAAGCCACAGAGAAACCCTGTCTCGAAAAACCAAAAAAAAAAAAAAAAAAAAAAGGGAGATGGAATGATAGTTAAGAGCCAGAGATTAGAGCAAAACAGTGTCTGTTGGACCTGACAGGGCTGGTGCTGCAATCATGAACTCAGCAGCTGTGGTTTCCCACCCAAGATCTGCACAAAATCAAGCCAGTCAATACCCCAGCATGCAAAAGAGGGAGGGAGAACTCACAAGCCCCAGCCTCTAGCTAGGGAGCTTTTGGCAGTGGGCGGCTACTAGAGACTGGAGACTCAATTTTCTTCATGAGTGTGGCTCATGGTAGGTCAACCATACTCCAGTGAATGGAGCCATACCCACACACATATGCGGAGGGGGTGGGGAGGGGCCTAGGAAGGGTTATAAGGAGGAGAATATGATCAAAATACATCGTATATGCTTATTACATTCTCAAATAAAAAGTATATTAAAAAACAGATATTAGGAGATAGTAAGTGGGTAGTGAGATGACCTGGCACTGGAAACATTGAACGATTTACCATCCTTAGGACTGAGGGCCAAGATGCAAACAAGAATATCAGTACCAGAATCCAGGACTTATGGCCATCTTGCCAGGAATGAGACAAGAATATGATTTCTAAAGTGGGGGTTAGGGAGCATTCTCCTACCATGGGGCAATGGAACCTGAGGAATGAAATATGTAGAAACAGTTCCTGCAATAGATAGTGGAGCAGAGATAGGATAGCTTCTTGGCTAGTTTTTATGTCAACTTGACAAAGACTACAGTCATTTTGGAAGAGGGAATCTTAACTGGGAAAATGCCTCTACCAAACTGGCCTGTGGTGCATTTTCTTGATTGATAATAGATGTAGGTGGGTCCATCCCACCAGAAGTATAGCCACTTCTGTGTGGGTGGTCCTGGGTGGTATAAGAAAGCTAGGTGAAAAAGCCCCAAGGAGCAAACCAGTAGAAAGTACTCCCCCATTACCTCAGTATCAGTTCCTGCCTCCAGGTTCCTGTCCTGTTTGAGCGATGTCATGGCTTCCCTGGATGATGGACTGTGGCATGGAGATGTAAGCTGAAATAAACCCTTTCCTTCACAAGTTGTTTTGGGCATGGTGTTTTATCACAGCAATAGAAATGTAACTAAGACAGATGGTGAATGGGTATTTGAGCTAAATTTCTGAGAAATCATTGCTGGTGATTTCTGTCACCCATAGGGTGGCCTATGGGACAGGCATACTATGGAATTTTTGGCCTGTCTTTCCATCTAAATATGAGAACAATTCAACTGAAAAGTCAACTAACAGAGATACTGACCTAGCAGCATCGCAGAAAAACTATCTGAAAGCTGATGAAGGTTTGCTTTGTGTCAGACCAGACTCAAAGACCCTCTAAGGGCTTTGTCATGCTGTGATTCACCCCCGGCACTCTGAGAGTCAAAGAAGGGCTTTCCCTTGAAGAACCAAATGAAATTTTAAAGCTGATCCATATATTTGTGTGTGGATGGCAATTATGAAACTGAAATGCAATCACTATTTTGAGAAGCAATTTTATAAAGACATTAGCAGCAAGAAAAATTCCCATTATACATGTTATTACAACAAAATTAACAACTGCAGGTAGAATAATTCTTACTCTTAATAATTATGTTATCAAGTAATTATTTAACTTCAAGTCTTCATGTTTTTGTGGCAAGCACTTTATAGGCTGAGCTATTCCCTTGCACCAAATGCATGTTTCAACTGTTATACTCTTGATACTGGATTACTCTTTGTCAGGAGCGCTATCTTATATGTACAGTGTAAAATATTTAGTACAACTCTCAGCCTCAGTCCACTGGATAAACCATTCATGCAGTTATGATCACTAAAAATGATTCCAAACATTTGCATCATGCCCACTAGGAGGCGTACAAAGTTGCCCTTTGCAGAGTTCCAGGAAGAGAGGCATTAGTTGCTTGCTTTAGTCAGGGCTCACATAAAAAGGATTCAGAGGTTAAACTGTTTGCTTCTCATCAGCAGACAGTTTCTAGACCCCCTCTCAGTTCTAACCAAGACAATCCTTAATCCCATCACTGGGCTGCTTCTCTTGGCAGACTCCGTCTCTCTGATTTCTTGAGACGCATTTGTGGCTGACTTCAGTCTCACTTGAGAGAAGCAGCAGGAAGAGATGCTGTTGTTTTGGGATTTGAATCATAGCAAGAAACTGATTGGATTTCTGAAGAGACGGTTGGATTTTGAAAACCTAACTGCTCTGAGTACTTTTGCTCCACTAAGTTCTGTTTGGACAAACAAGCCTTTAAAGGCAGACCTGCAGCCCCTGATGCACTTCGGGCAAAGGGAGGAGGTCCTGAAAAGCTCCATACTAGGATGCTGAATGAGACTCCTGTCTCTGTAAAGTGCCACTGCAGTAAGTGATCAAGTTCAACTTCCTGAAGCCAAGATTAGACGTCGGGGAGGAACGGGCGTGCTACCAGCACCATGGAGGAATGATTTATTGCATTTGCAGATGAGAATTCTTAACATTTTGAAAAAGCAACATAGTGCAGGAGTAATTAAGTTGAAGGTACATGGTGAACAATTGATTAGCATTGTCAGAGAGGCCTGATTAGCTCAGGCGCTTCCAGAATCGATTCTGCCAACTCTGAGTTAAAGGTTAGTAATTAAGTTTATGGGCCATGGCTGCTGTCTCCAGGTGGCATTTCGCGCAGAAGCATTTGTGTGCTGCCAGGACAGGCAGATGGAGCCAACTCCAGTCATCTCTATACTAACAGCCTGTGGTAAAAGCATCTCTTCAGGGACAGAATGAAACACAATATTGAGTCAAACCTTTTCTGCAAGTCAAAGTACTTATAACCCCCAGTGATGTTTTCAGACAAGTCCTGGGTAGTTGTCAGTGGAACAAGTGAAAGAGAAGAAAGTTAGTTTAATTTAAAAAGTGTTGATATTCATCATTCCAGTCTATTAGCATCTCTGTGTGTGCTGTTATGACTAACATGTTCTTTTTATTTTATCCCCTCCTTCCTTCCTTCATTTTTTTTTTCCTTTTTGGAAGTAGTATCTCAATATGTAGCTCAGGTTTTCCTGGAACTTACCATGTAACCCAGGTTGGCTCACAGAGATCTATCTTCTCCTGTCTCCTGAGTGCTGAGATTAAAGGGGTGCATCGCCACACCCCTAACAAGTTCTTTCTCATTTATCTAGACAACTCCTTCCTTTTCATGATGCCTTCACCCATACACTCATGCAAATAGTAGCTGCAGTAACATTGATGGCTATCTGATAGACCTGAGGTAGAGCTCTAGCCCATATACCCTCAGTAATGTTTCTTTCCTGATCACTGATTTTTTTTCTAGAGTTGCCCAACCCATATCATAATCAATTGTTCCCAAAGAAATTCCATATCCAATAGAAGCAATTCCCTATCATCAAAGTCACATTAATCCTTTGGTCTACATTTTGTCCTATAGACCTATCTATTCTGAACACTTCACGGCAATGTAACTCATACCACATGTGATATTCATGGTTTCCTCAAGTTTTTGAGGTGTGTGCACAATACATTGTGTGTTAATGCTGCATTTAATTCTTTTTTATAGTTCATAAATCTCCCATTGTAGAAATACACCATATCTTCTTTTATTCATTCATCATTTGATAGATGTTTGGGTTTTTCCACTTTGGAGACTGTTATGAATAACAAACACTGCTTTCTTTTACTTGTTCTTTTGTTTGCTAAGGCAAGGTCTCTCTGTGTGGCCCTGGATATCCTGGAATTTTCTATGTAGATAAGGCTGACCTCAAACTCAAAGAGATCAACCTTTTTAGTACTGGGATAAAAGTGCACCATCATGCCCAGGTAACATTTCTTTCTTAAGAATGTGTGTATAAGTCTTGTGTGAACATTAGTTTTATATCTTGAGGATATGCCTAGGAAGTAAAATTGCTGGCACATATGTTCACTCTGTTTATGTTTTAAGAACATGCCAAATTGTCCTCCAAAGTATCTGCATCTTTTACACTCCCATCAGCAGTAGACAGGGTTCCATCTTTGCAGCATTGTAGCATAGCACTTTCCATTTCCTATCGTGATTTTAACTATACTATTGGATGTGAAATGATATCTTCCTGAGCCTTGTATTTGAATTTTTCTAATTGTTAACACTGTGTATTTTTATGTGTTTATTGTCCAATTGTATATTTTCTCAGAAATGTTATTGAATCCTTTACACATTTTAAAAAACATCTTGATGTGTATGGATGCTTTGCTTGAATGTATGTCTGTGCATATCTTTCCCACCTGGCTCTCATGGAGGCCAGAGGAGGA
The DNA here is from genome assembly GCF_017639785.1 of Mesocricetus auratus. Taxonomy (NCBI): domain Eukaryota; kingdom Metazoa; phylum Chordata; class Mammalia; order Rodentia; family Cricetidae; genus Mesocricetus; species Mesocricetus auratus. Next base: position 156,085,313 of record NW_024429266.1, read on the forward strand.
TGTCAGATCTGCTGGAACTAGAGTTACAGATGGCTGTGACCTGCCATATGGATGCTGGGAACTGAACCAGGGTCTCTAGAAGAGCAGTCAGTGCCTGTAAACACTGGGTCATCACTCTAACCTTCTTCTGTCACTTTTCGACTAGACATTTATACTAATTTCTCACTCTGTAGTCCAGGCTTGACTGCAGCTATTGGTCATTTTTCTAACTCAGTTTTTGGAGTATTAAGTCATTTACGTATTTTTAATACAAACCATTTAACAGGTATATAATTTTCAGATAATTTCTCTCATTAACTGTCTTCACATGTCCTTATAACAAGAACCTTCCTTTTTAAGATATAGTCCAAATATATCTGTTTTTCCCTCTAGTAATGTGCTTTTTATGTCTATGAACAACACATAGCCTAATACAAAGTCATGAAGCTATACAGATGTGTTTTTCTCTAAGAGTTTCTGGTGTAAAATCCCTTTTCATTTAATTTTTATGTTTAATGTAATGTAAGGGTCCAACTTCATTCTTTCTCATGCAGATATCTAGCTGATCTAAGACTACTCTTATGAATAATCTTCTTTTCCCCCATTGAATTATTTGGTATCTTGGTAGAAAGTAAAAAGACCATGAAGACCAAGATTTCTGAACTCTCAATTCTAGTGATTCCACTAGACCTATGTATCACATTGCCTTGATTTCTATATCTTTGTACTTATATTTGAAATTCAACTTCAAGATTACCCTAGTTATATGGCATTTGTAATATTGTTTTATGTGCCTTTCCCTAGGAAGACGTGACAAGCATCTGTTTACCCCAGACAGGGCACTGATGATAGATGAGGGAAACAACTCCACCCAAGGCTAGCTTAAGGGACCAGTGAGTTTACTATAGTTACTTAATAGGATTACAGATGAGGAGTTAGTTATAGGAATATGATGACTGAAAGGCAATTGCATCACAGAAAAGGTCAACTCATACAAGCTGATTCCTGGAGCTTTCCACATAACTCGTGGGCAGCTTGGCTGGTTGGAGAATCTCTTATCCACAGTTGTTGGGGAAGTCTTATGTCAATAAAGCACTGTTGAGCCAATAGGGAACCAAGATAGGAGGGACTAGGAGTCCAGGAGGACTCTGGGAAGGAGAAACATACGGAGAGTCGAGATGTAACCGCCATGGGGTAGGAAGCCTGGAACTGTTCTCCAGTAAGAGAAATACTTAGATTAACAATTATGGGGTAATTACTTAAGTCAGAGCTAGCTAGTAAGAAACAAGCAAGGCCAACAGCTTCATAATTAATATAGTCTCCTGTGTGTTTATTTGGGACTGATGCGGCTCTGGAACCAGGCTGGCGGGAAGGCTTCTCTCAAGGAAAAAGCCTCTCTTTACAAAATGGTTGTCAGAAGCGGGATTGAATTTCCACGTAGAATGACAAAAGCTTTAAAGGAATTTTAGAAACAAAAGAACGGAGAGAAGCACAGAATTTTGGTAGCAGCATTTTCTCAGGTGGGCTCTGTTTTGCTAGCGGCAAGCTGAGATTCATGTGGCTTGCTTACTGGAGTCTTCCTGACTCGGCATAAAAAGAAAAAAAACCAGCAAGGTTCTTTTAAGAGACTCTGATAACAATTGAAAAGTTATACATACAGCTGGAAGTGGCAGTGACCACATCTCTGAGCCGGCAGCTTTTGCTGGATATCAGACTGAGACAGTAAGCTGGAGTCACGCTTACGCCCGCCATCTTGGAAACGGCAGTTTAAGCAGCCGCGGTTTTAACAGATAAGACACATGGCCAGAAAAACATAAAGATTTACAGTAAAGTCAGACTTGGATGAACAAAACCTCTAAAGGTTTACAGTGTGTTTAAAAATATATGTAAGATTGAGAGAGAAAATAGAGAAGCTGGCTGTGGTGGCGCACGCTGGTAGTATTTCCTTCAGAGGCAGAGGCAGGCAGATTTCCAAAGAGAAACCCTGTCTCAGAGAAAAATAAATAAAAGTAAAATAAATAAAGTAATAATAGATAAATAAATAAGCCACACAAAGATGGAAAATACACAGAGAGTCTGGATACTGTATACTATTGTGTTTTTCAGTTTTTTGATTGCTAAGGAAGGAACAGCTGCTTAAGTACACTTGATTATAAATGCTGCTGAATTAATCCAACTTCTATCTTTTGAAAATGCCTTGACTTCAAAATTTAAGTATAAGGATATGTTACTTGGAAAAGGAGATTTTACTTATGTTTCTACAGAAAATGAAAAGGTGAGGATTCCTTCCAGGCTTCTGTGGTTTGATGAACCAAGACCCCTGGAAGCAGTGGACCAGGTGTTCCAACAATTGAAACAGCTAAGATAACGCAGCATTACAGACCCTGAAAATAAGGACTTATACAGGTTTCTGAGTTTTGTCATGATCCCCATGGTATAAACAGCGCCCCCTTCCAGCACGAAGCAGTTTGGAATGAGTGACGTCCTAATTCCCATCTTGTTTATAAATCTTTGTTTTCATTTAAATGGGATTGTTCATAATTGGTTAATGATCACAATCAATCTCTTTTTAATGGTAAAAAGGGGGAATTATGGTATGGGTAGGGTTTTTCATTTATTGATACAAATTAAAGGTCAATTTTGTGATATGTATATTTTTCCTCTTGATTAAGTATTGTGCTTATATTGATCTTTTAAAACATAATACATAATTAAATACAGATTATAGATAGTACTTATAATAGTCAGAACTTATAGTTAGGTAAGTTAGGTTTTCTAGATATATAGAGATGTATTTGAGACAGATAGATTGTCTTCAAACCTCTCAAAGACCTTCAGAAAATGGCATTTAAAATGTTTTAGGGTTTTTCTTTTTTTTTTTTTTTGCAGCACCAATTATGTCTGAGAGGAAGATAGGCATTGAAGAAACTTGTTATGGAGTTTGCTTTCAACATGGCAAGATTAGCCATTTGGGCAAGAAACTGCTCTTGCCTAGACTGTTTGACTGTTGCTGTATAAACTGGACATGCAGGACCCACAGGAAAGTGACTGCTGAACTCAGTCTTACAGGGTTCCTGCTTCATGGAAGACTCTAAGAGACTTTCTGCAGGACACAGAGAAATGACTGACAGACTGCCAATGCAGATGGACAGTTTGAAATTTCCTGCTTTGCTGAGAAGTGTTCCAGACACATTGTGGCCTATGGGCTGAAGATGGATGCCCCAACGTTACAGAGGAACTTCGGGTGACTGTCCAGGCAGTAAGATGTCTCTGTCAATCCTAGTGTTTATATATTATCCTTCTGTGGTCTTTGATGGAGTTGAAAACAGATAGTTATAATTATAGTTTTCCTTAGTTATGATGAAAAATAAACTACATATAGAACTTTAGACTCACAAGGATGGGATGAATGATATTTTCTTTAAATCTTCCTAAAATATTGTAACTATGTTCTTATTTGATAACTGTTCTGTTATATACAATTTGACTATGTTAAAGTTAAGACCCTTCTTTTTGTTTAAATAAAAAAGAGGAGATGTTGGGGAAGTCTTATGTCAATAAAGCACTGTTGAGCCAATAGGGAACCAAGATAGGAGGGACTAGGAGTCCAGGAGGACTCTGGGAAGGAGAAACATACGGAGAGTCGAGATGTAACCACCATGGGGTAGGAAGCCCGGAACTGTTCTCCGGTAAGAGAAATAACTTAGATTAACAATTATGGGGTAATTACTTAAGTCAGAGCTAGCCAGTAAGAAACAAGCAAGGCCGACAGATTCATAATTAATATAGTCTCCTGTGTGTTTATTTGGGACTGATGCGGCTCTGGAACCAGGCTGGCGGGAAGGCTTCTCTCAAGGAAAAAGCTTCTCTTTACACACAGTAATTGTACTGCCTATATAACTTTGGGGAGGGAGCCTTGTGAATCTTAGAAGTTTCAGTAACTTCCTAAGACTTGTAAGTTTGGTTTATTTCCTGAGTCTTAACTGAATGCTTCAGTTCAGACAAAGCAACTACACAACACATTTCCATATGAATTTTAGGATGTTTTGCAAATTTCTGCAAAACTGACATCTGGAATGCTGATACAGGCTGTGGTGACTGTACATCTGTTTGGAGAGTATTGTACTTTTAGCAAATATCCTATTATATTCAGGTTCATAAACACTTAACAGAAAGATGGGATGTCTTTCTTTTTCTTTATATATCTAACTTCTTTGGGAAATACTTTGTAGCATTTTCTTGTTAAATTTATTCCTAAGGATTTTATTTTTTGATACCATTATAGATTATCTCTTGGGGTTTTACAATAATGACCAAACACTTGCAACTTTGGTGTGTCTATCTCTTATTGAAGAAAGGCAAATCCACCTATTTTTGCTGACTGTTTTCTGGTTTCTGACAGAGTCTATGATCCTACAACTTATCTCATATACACAGCAGACACAGAAAGTGGAGATGGAAGAGGCTCCTGGTGCTGCTCCTGGCTTCTGAGTCTCTGAATTTGGCTAAACTTTTAATCTAGTTGCCCCTTTGTTTTTTTCCAGATATCTCCTTGAAGATTTTAGATACGCTTAACTAGAAAGTCTCAATTAACACTTTTGGCGTGCAGGAAACAGCGACTGCTTTTGATGTTATGAAAGAAACTGATCCAATGTCAATTCTAACTCTGAGCTCCGAGTTAATCACTCTTTTATCTCAAGTGAAAGAAACAACATGTTTTTAATGATCCTCATCTATCTTGTGAAATCATCCAGCCACATAATGCTTTTTTGCATTCTTACTGTATTAAATCACCCAAATTATAACATTATGACAGAAGCACCGAAACTATGAGGAAAACTAGCATGAGATTTATATAATTAGGCAGGAGGTTTAATCCTGATCCCCACAGGTGTGTGTATGTGTGAGTGTGTTAGGAGAAGAAGGATTATTGTTGGAAATGAACAATAGAAAAGGGAAAAGCTTTAGGAATCTCTTAGCAAAATCACTTGACACAAGTCAGAGTTATTTGGGTAAAGGGAATCTCGGTTGAGAAAAGGACTACACCAGATTGTTCTGCGTGCAAGCCTGCGGTGTATTTTATTGATACAGGAGGGAACAGCTCACTGTGGGCGATGCCATCCTTGGGCTGGTCATCCTGGGAACTGTAAGAAAGCAGGGTGAACAATTCACAAGGAGCAAGCCAGTACGCAACATTTCCTCATGCATCAGTTCCTACCTGCATGTACCTGCTCCATTTGAGTTCCTGCCCTAACTCCTTCAGTGATGGACTGTTACCTGGAAGTATGCACAAAATAAGCCCTTTGCTCCCTAAATTGGTTTTTCGTTATAGTGTTTTATTACAGCAATGGAAACCCTAACTAAGAAAGTCACATATCTAAATTCTTTTTGTGCTGTGTGGGACCTAAACCAATGCTCCTCAGTTTTGGTCTACATACATTTGTCATCAATTATTTCAAGAGAAACGATGAAAATTTCAGAATACATCTATGCTCAATTTAGTGATCTTAGAATATATGTGTAATGCACAAAAACATTTAGAAGTGATCTGTCTGTGTACCATGAGGAATGCAATAGGCTTCCAATGCAGACATTTTACTAAAGTTTTTCAAAAAGCCAGAATGCCATAGTTTGTAACCATGGCATACAAAATAGCATTTGAAGTTCTACAGGTCAGTCTTTGATATAGTAATGTTATTTCTATAAAATTATCTGAATGTAATCATAAGAGATGGGTACTGAAGAGGTTCAATATTGTATTACCAACAATAGCATTGAAAACATAGAGGGGGCATTGGAGATGACTCAGTAGTTAAGAGCACTTGCTGCTCTTGCAGAGGACCCAGATTTGGTTGCCAGCACCCACTTGCTGGGTCAACCGTTTGTAACTCCAGTTCCAGGGAATCTGACACCCCCTGAAGCAGGCAAGCATGTGGTGCACATACACAGACACAAGTGAAACACTCAAACACATATTTAAAAATTTTGGAATAAAAAGGGGGAGTGGATATAGAGTGGTCCTATTGCTCTCCTTCTGCTATGTAGGTCTCAGGCACGAAAACCATACAGCCACTTTGGAAATCAGTATGGAGATTCCTCGGGAAAATGTGAATCGGTCTACAACAAGATCCAGCAATTCCACTCTTAGGCATATACCTAAAAGATGCACATTCATACAACAAGGACATCTGTTCCAGAGACCGTGTTTTAGATAATCTGAGGTTCAATCAAAGTGGATCAACCAAGTTTCACCCACACATTTATGAACCAAAGGGGTAGTAATAAAGATATAACATTACTTACTATTTTATGGGCATGCAGTTACTATATTGCTATCAGAGTTATTTTATTTTTATGTGTATGGGTATTTTGTCTTCATGTGTGTTTATGCATCACATGTGTTCAGTGCCCAAAAAAGACAGAAGAAGGCATTAAGTCCACTGGGACTGGAGTTGTAAGTTGTCATGTGGATGCTGGGAATAAAACCTGGGTCCTTAGGAAGAGCAGCCAGTGCTCTTAACTGCTGAGTGAACTCTCCAACCCAGGACTTATTTTATGACTCACTGCTATGGTAGCACCAATGATAGGATATGCTGAAGAGGCAGAGGCAGGGATCTTGAGTTCTAGACCATTACTAAAACATAGACTTTTATGAATATTTTAGCAGAATGGCCTTGTTTTTCTTTGTTTTTGATTTTATTAAAGAGATAGTGTATCATGTATGTTAATTAAAGCTGTACTGCTACCAAGTAGTTACTTTACTGCTTAAATATGTTATTAAATGTAAACCAGGATTTGAAAAGCAGATTAAATATGCTTAAAATCTGTTTTTGTAGTAAATAGTCCCTATCAGCTTTTAGAATAGTCTAGCTAGTCACACTTCCAAGGCTACTGTGTGCTCCAACCTTTGGCTCTATAACCCAGAACAAACAGACAATTTCATCTACTATCTTAGTCCTGAACCAGTAAGAGGAGGGACCTCAAAAGAATCTAACAGTCCCCTTGTTTTGGTCTCCAGTAATCTATCATGCAAGTTATTTTTAAAGAAGGTAGAGATAATTATTTTCTCAATACTAATATACTATACCACATTGTCATATAAAACCAAATCCCTTCTAATAGTTAAGATTACAAACACGGCAGATTCTAAACTCAAATCTTCACATAGTCTAATCCTTTCTGTTATACCAAATTTACTAGTGTAATCAATCTACATAAATGAAAAATAGTCAACTAACATTTAGAAATCATGTATGAGATTAACATTGTCGTTTTTCACAAGAATATCTCAGAGAGGCTGAGGTCATTTCAGTGGCAGTGTTTGTCTAGCACCTCAAGTCCCTGAGTTCTATTCCCAGTGTTTCAAAGGAAACTCGGGCCTGGAACTGTAGGGAGAGGTCTTATGTACCTGAGGCACTGACCATGTCTGTTTGGGTGTGGTCACAGGTACGTGGGAGAAGGCTGGGGCAAAAAAGAGCTAGGAGGAGGGGGACACTATTCTCTTGGGGTTCCAGTCGAGTCTTGGAGACCAGCAGACTACTGACCTCAGGTTCTGAGCTTCTCATGTAAGTGACTTCCCCCTCAATAAATATTATATGACAACCTACCCTTTGTAGTTCCATATTCCATGATATGGGACCATTTGTCAGGTCACACAACTCACAAGTACAGGACCTGAAGAGAGAGAGAGATAAGTTTCATCCTCATGTGTGCCTCATAGTTAGCATTCCTTACATTGATTTGGCAAGTCCAATCGCCTGAGATGGAAACAGGCTTATTTCTGTCAGAAACAGGTGAGGTGGTTATGTCACCCAGGTCAACCACAGAGCACGGCCGCATGCATTGAAGATGTTATCTGACATGGGCATTACTCACATGGTGAGCATTTCGTACTTCCTCAGACTGCTGGGGACAGAACAGTTGTTCAGTGGGATGATGGCATGGTCAGAGAGACAAATGAAGACGCTCAAGTGGTGTTATTGGGCAGCACGATTCATCATGTTTCTTATTGGTTCTTAAGGGCAGAGTAAAGAGAAGTACAATTCTAAACTTGGCACAGTCTGCAAAAGTGTACCAAATCTGGGGCATGTTTGAGTGTAAGTTGAAAGTCAACCCTGAAAATGATACTCAGGGACATCTTTTGGGTCCATGATTTGAGTAGTGTGCAGTTAGGGTTTGTGACTGTGGTCAGTCTGGGAAAGAGTTCTCTGAATTGTGGTTTGGTAAGTGCACCAGTTTTTTTTCTTTTACAGAACTTGGAAATAAACATTCGAGAACCTTACACTCTATGTGAGGTGTATATTCTTGGTTGCTGCCTTGGGTATATGACATATGGCATAAAATTGACCACTATAGTCCTTTGTCACTTTCCTCCATTTACTTTTTTTGGGGGGTGGGATGGGGTTGAACCCATCATCCTGCATGCTAAGCAAGTACTCTACCACTGTTTGATACCCTAAAACCTGTGGCTTTTTCTTCAACCTTAGTAATTCTCTCTGTGGAAATAGTTGCATGGTAGTTATGATGAATGGTTTCTGCAGCCAGGAATTGGATTCTGCATGTGCCTCTTAATAATGTATGACCTTGGGAGATTTGGTAAGTCCTCTTTCCTTTCAGTTTTCTCATCTTTAAGACAGTGATGTCAAAGTTCTACAGCATAATGCTATTGCAAGGAGTGAACTGGGCAGCATAACCCCTAACATAAAGAGAAAGATTTCCAAGAGGTAGAAAATGATGGGTGGCTTGGTTGATAAAGTGCTTGCCACACAAGAGTGAGGACAGGAAAGTTTAGATTTGCAGAGCTCATGGAAACTCCAGGTAGGAGCTTGCCTATAATGCTGGTGCTCAGAAAATGGAAGGAAACAGAGGATCATTGGAGCAAGCTGGGTAGGTAGACCAGGCATTTCTGTGAGCCCTGTGTTCAACTGAGAGATCTGTCTCAGTGGCCTCAATGGAAGAGATCAACTAAGGAAGACTCCCAAAGCCAGTCTTGGATGCCTCCACTCACACACACTGCACACATTGTCATATTCATATGGGCAAGCATGCACACACACCATTTATACATGCAAAGATAAAGTAGCAAATTTAGCCTCAGTGAGAGTTTGTGTAAGCCAGACACTCTTAACCTGTAGACTGTTAGTCTAAGAGGCTCCCTGATTGGACTCAAAAAGGCCTGGCTATCTCTTAAAGCAATGTCAGTGTCAGTTATCTGTTCTCTGTATTTGCAAAAAGACATGGGACATTCATCACACTTTGCAAGGACAAAAGTAGAAAACTTACCTAAGCAATACATGCAGCAGCCCAGCCTCATAGCCTGCTATTCAGTGCTTTTGACCATGACCTCTGACCTCTGTTTCCCTTTTCCCTTTGCAGGGTCTGTGGGTGAGCAGGACAACAAAATGTTCTTTTCCTCTGGGCCACCGATGGATGCAGCACAGAAGGGGTATGATGTACATTCCCCACTGGCTTTGCTAAATGTCCCTTACAAGGCACCAGTTCAGACTGGCCTTCCCAGGGGGACAGAATGCTACCTGGGATGCTTTGAAGGCATAGAAGCCAATGAGCTCATAGTGTTCAGAAGCCTTCAGTATCCTGTATCCTTAGTGCTCTCTGGACCTTCACAGTACACGGTGCTTTGCATACACGTCTGACCCCTGTTTAACACCCATGTAAATCATGTCTTATCAAAAGGTCTGATGTCCACTCAGCATGTTTGGGTTGGGGTGGTGACTGCCACAGGGATCCTGTGACCACTTCCTGCTTTTGACTTCCATGTCCCCTCCAACTGTCTCTCAAAAACTGGACGTGAAGACAGACACTTATTCCATTCTCTCAGGATCCTGGTAGAGAGATGACAGACGGGAGTTGGAAGTTAACACCTGATGAGTGGAAGGAAGGAAGGGATATCAGACTGCCTAGCAGACAAGAGGGCACTCATTGGAGATGTGTATGAAGTTGTCACAAATGGGCTTGTTTTCCAAATGTCATTTCGCCTCTACAATGAAAGCTGATCTGTCTACGGGGCTAAGGAAGGCACTCCTCCTAGGCAGGGTGGGGGGGATATATAATGGGGGTGGAGGGGGACAGGACAGGATGACTAGGAGACATGAAGGTGTCCACTAATCAAAAGACTTGATTTTTGTTTCTGAGAGAACTCTTTAATTCTCAGAACATGAGAACACTCACTGCGCAATGGGATTCATTACAAAGAACGTGTCTGAGAGTAAACTTAGTCTAGACAGATTCTCTCAAGGCCACTTTACACATCTTCCACGACTTGACAAAACTCCAAGGCTTTTCTGGTGCAGGTATTTTGTCTTTACTGCTAACACAGGAGAAAGTAGAAGACTACAGAGCAGAGGAAGAAGGCCCTGGAAATGCGCTTCTTTTTCTGAGGAAGGCAGCAAATTGGTGGGAAGTACCTTGGCCTTCTTTCACTTTTATCTTGCTATGGGCACTCCGCTGCAATGCCAGGAGTGGCCACTTCCTACCTGTGCTGCTCAGTGATGCCACTACACCACACTGATTTGCTAGCGGATCCATTCACAGGAACAGAGAATGCCAGCACATGTAGGTGTCACGCCATCTCTCTGGTAGTGATGAATCACACTGTGACTCTCACATCCATTTTCCCACAACCCCTGAGTCACAAGGGAGAGATCAAGAGTAATTCCGGGCCTTCCATTTCCCTAACAAAACAGCAGAAGGCCCAGATAAAAAGTGACCTCCTTAAAGTTGAAAGGAGCCACATTTGTCACTGCGTAAGGGCACAAACTGATTAATGGGCAGTGAATAACTCAACACAATTCACAGATAAGAGGTGTAGCACTGTAAATGAAGATTCAGGACTCTTGGAAAGGAAGAAATGCAGATCCTTTCTGAGTTTGACTGAGTGCTCATGTGAGTTTCCTGTTGACAGTGACAGAAGGAATTTCAAAGGAGGTTTTAGAAGAGACACACAGGGAACAGCAAACGTTCAGCTTCAGCTCTGAATGTTTACTAAGTGCAATATTATTACAATCCATGCTATAGTGTCAATGCAAAAATGGCACAAAACTGGGCAAAGTAACCCATCTTCACCAGAAGGGCAACGGCTTTTCCATAAGCCAGGAAGACTATGGTATCACCACCTGACTACTCTCAGTATTCTTTACACCTAAAGCTGTATCCTGAAAGCAATTCATGGCTGTCACCTTTCTCCATGGGTGATATTTCTCAGGATATCCAGCAAATTCCAGAACTACTGTACCCCATGTGAGCTCTCTTCCATATACATATATGGATGACAAACGTCCACTATTTTACTTAAAGCTTTACTTTACAGGTGTTCCTTGACATACTTGACCTGTCAGCATAAATAATCTTGTGCTTTGGGCTATTTACAGGTAAAACAGGGTAAGTGGAAACACGAGCGCTGTTGATATAACAAGGGAGATGCCTCCTGAACAGGTCATCGAGTGCAATAGTCCCTTTTCATCTCTGTGGCAAAACACTTGAACAAATACTTAAAGAAGGAGATATTGAGTTTGACACACAATTTCAGAGGTTTTCTTCCATAGTCAGATGGATTCATGAACACAGGCCCATGGTAAGGTAGGCCATCATAGCGCTGGGAACCTGTGACAGGGGAAGCTGCCTACCTCATGGAGGCTAGGAAACTAAGAGACAAGAAGAGTTCAGTGACAAATTACATTCTTCAAAGGCATGTTCCTTAGTATTTCCTTAGAAAGGCCCCATATCCTAATTTTTACTACTTCCCAATAATGACATCGAATCATGAATCATTAAATGGATTAATTCATACAATGATTAGGTCAGAGGACTCATAATCCAATCAACTTCTAAGACTGTGGACACTGAATTCAATTCATGAGTTTTGAGGAGACACCTTATATCTAAAGCAAAAGGTTGCATATACACCATGGAAACACTGGACAAAGGGGTGATTTGTACCCTGAAAAAGAACAAACAGGATGAGAGAGTCCATCATGTTACAGAATGGCATGAGATCTAGTAATGAACTGTTCATTCTAGAATCTTCTATATCATAATTTTTCACCGTAGATGACTGTAGATAATTGAAACTATAAATAAGATAGGGGTGTTGTAACATAAAATAGATGGTTATTAACCCAATTTTCAAAACTGGGACTGTGAGGTATATAGCTTAAATACTGTAACTTATTCTGCAGTTATGCAGTTGGTTGGTGGCAAAACTTAGTAGACAGGTAGTAGCATAGCTGCTTTGAATTTAAGTGGGTCATGCTTGCACTACACATGGTATGGCACACTTCTGCAGCCTTGCAGATGTCACAGTATTCACTACCTCTACGGAGCATCTCCCTAGGCTTAGTTAGTTCATGAAACTTGCTTCATAAGGAAAGTTAGCTCAAGATGGAATTTATCCAAGTCAATAAGCACTATTAAGCACTTGCTATGGCCTAAGAGAGGAGAGAGGGTGGTGGTGGAGGGCACTGCATAGAAATGGGCCCTGTCCTTATGTCTTATCTTCTAAGAAACTGATGATACTTGACCTTGGGGAGGCTTTGCCAAAGAAGCCTGTGCTAACATGAGGAGAAGTCAGGTGTGATGGGTGATGTCTGTTGTTCAGCATCTTTGACACTCCTACAGTGGTACTATAGACCCACCTGAAGTCCTATTCTCCCAAGACATACACCCTGGGTCTGAGGTTCAAGGGTTAGCAAATGGGTAGTCTTCCTCTTAAAATCTTAATCTTAAAAATAATTTTTGAAGAAAACATCTTTAACAAATGGTGCTGGCATAACTGGAGGCTGGCATGTAGAAGAATGCAGATAGATCCATGTCTATCGCCATGCACAAAACTTAAGTCCAAATGGACCAAAGACCTCAACATTAAATCCAGCCACACTGAACCTCTTAGAAGAGAAAGTGGGTGGTACCCTTGAATGAATTGGTATAGGAGACAGCTTCCTGAACATAACACCACTAGCACAGACAGTGAGGTCAACAATTAATAAATGGAATCTCCTGAAACTGAGAAGCTTCTGTAAGGCAAATGATATAGTCAGCAAGACAAAAAGGCAGCCCACAGAATGGGAAAAGATATTTACTAATCCCACATCTGACAGAGGGCTGATCTCCAAAATTTACAAAGAACTCAAGAAGCAAGTCTCCAAAACACCAAAGGATCCAATTAAAAAGTGGGTTACAGAACTAAATAGAGAATTCTCAATAGAGGAGTCTAAAATGGCTGAGAGACACATGAGAAAGTGCTCAACATCCTTAGCCATTCAGGAAATGCAAGTCAAAACAACTCTGAGATACCATCTTACTCCTGTCAGAATGGCTAAAATCAAAAACATCAATGACAATTTATGCTGGAGCGGTTGTGGTGAAAGGGGAACACTCCTCCACTGATAGTGGGAGTGCCAACTTGCACAACCACTTTGGAAATCAGTATGGAGATTCCTCAGAAAAATGGGAATAAACCTACCACAAGACCCAGCAACTCCACTCTTAGGTATATATCCAAAAGATGCCCATTGATACAACAAGGATGCCTGTTCCACTATGTTCATAGCAGCATTATTTGTAATAGCCAGAACTTGGAAGCAACCTAGATGCCCCTCAACCGAAGAGTCGATAGAGAAAATGTGGTACATTTACACAATGGAGTACTATTCAGCAGAAAAAAACAATGGAATCCTGAAATTTGCAGGCAAATGGATGGCACTAGAAGAAACCATCCTGAGTGAGGTAACACAGTCACAAAAAGAGAAACATGGCATGTACTCTCTCATATATGGATTTTAAACATAGATCTGGGGAGTGCCAGCCTACAATCCCATGGCCAGAGAGTCTGGGAAACAGAACCTTCATTCAGTGGCTGATGGAAGCAGACACAGACTCCCACGGCTAAGCACTGAGCTGAACTCAAGAAATCCAGTGACAGAGAGGGAGGACTGATGAGCAAAGGGATTAAGACTGGGCTGGTTTAACCCCCAGAAACAGCTGAACTGACAAGGGTTAGCTCTTGAGTCCCAGACTGATGCCTGGGAATCCAGCATGGGACTGATCAAGACCCCCTGAATGTGAGTGTCAGTGAGGAAGCCTAGGTAATCTATTGAGCCTTGGACAGTAGATCAGTACTCATCCCGAGTATACACACGGACTTTGGACTCCCATCCAACAATGTGAGGTGCACTCTCACCCTGAACTCTTGGGGAAGGGTCTAGGCCCTGCCCTATATGAAATGACAGACTATGGACACCCCCATGGAGGGCCTCACCCTCCCTGGGGGAATGAGGGGATTATGGGGGGGGGTTGGGGGGAGGACACGGGAAGAGGGGAGGGAAAGGGAGAGGGACCTGGAACTGACTTGTGAAGCAACCTTGTTTCTTATCTAAATTTAAACTGGAAAATAAATTTAAAAAATCGACCACAAAAAATATTATGAAAAAAGAAAAGAAAAATCATTTTTGTGTTGTGCACATATGCACATTAGTATATGCATGTATATGTGTGCAGGTGCACATCTGTGCCTGTGTATATAGAGACCAGAGGACAGCCTTGGCTATTGTTCCACAAGTTCCATCCACCTTGTCTCTCAATAGTCTGGATGTGCTGATTAGAGTAGGTTGGCTGGTCAGTAAACCCCAAAGATCCGTAAATCTCTACCTCCCCAGTGTTGGGATTACAAGTACCACAAGGACTCCAAGCTTTAAAAACCTGGGTTCAGGGAATCAAAATCTGGTCCTTGTGCTTGCAATGCAAGCATTTTACTATCTGAGCCCTCACCTCAGCATCTGATCCTGATCAAGTCAGATAAGAATGAGAAAGTTCATTGCATCAGCAAAAACAGACTGAGCTGAAAAAACTGTTGGTTCATTCCTGCTACCCAAATCTCCAGATTCCAATCCTTCTGAACCCTGTGTAGCTATGTACTGCTTTGGTTCAGTATAATCTCCCCTATATTCCAACAGTTCCATTTTGAGTTCAAATTGCCCAGTGTCTATTGCTTGAAACCGTATAACCTTAACTGCACACTCACAGTATTATTCAGCCATTACATAGGCAACCAGTGAGCCATATGCATTCTGTGATGACGACTCTTGGTTGACAACCTGACTACATCTGGAATTAACTAAAACCCAAGGCTGCTTGTATAACCTTGAAGCATTAGAGTTTTTATTTTACCCTACAGGTCTTTTGAATATATATTATGTTTTTATGGAATCCTGAGTATGTAAACATGTAAGTCTCTGGATCTACATTTGTTTCCTTTTCTTGGCTCTCTTCCTTCTGTTTGTTTTGTCCTATTCCGATGTGTTAATTTTTTATATTATATTGTTATTATTCCTTAGAAGCCTGTTTGCTTGCTTGCTTGATTCCTTCCTTCCCTCCTCCTCCTTCTGTTTTTTGATTTTTTGAAACCGGTTTCTCTGTGTAGCCTTGGCTGTCCTGAAATTCATTATGTAGATCAGAATGGCCTCCAACTCACAGAGATCCACTTGCCTGTGAGTGTTAGGATTAAAGTCTTGCACCACCACTGCCTGGCCTCCTGTTTGCTTTCTAATGAAAGACAGAAATGGAGTGGATCTGGTTGGGGTGGGGGAAGTGGGAGGCACTGGGGAGAATAGAGAGTGAGGGAAACTAATCAGTATATAGTATGTGAGAAAAAATTATTTTCAATAAAAGAAAATATCACACATTCACTCATTCACGTTCATTAATTCATTCATTCTTTTATTCATTCAATCAGTTCCTTTTCCCTAGAGAGCCCTGACTGATTCCAAGTCACTGCACAGAAGGGTTCTGTTGCAATGACTGCCCAGAATTCAAATACTCATCAATGTGGCCATATGATCAAAGAAAGATATTCATTCCATTAAGAAAGGCAAACACTGAACTGAAAATCAGAAGACCTAACCCTGCTCAACTGCAAAAAGACTGTGTGACATGTTGGTTCTCCTCTTTGAGTTTAGATAACATTTCTAAGTTGAAGCAGGGGAAGGGAACGTGGAGTATCCTGTTCTCAAGGCTACTTCAGAAATTACTGAAGGATTGAGTTGAAGACATTGTTCTCATGTGGATGGCAGATAGAGATAAGTTCCAACTTGACTCTTGGATATAGAGTCTTACCTTGGGAGAGTTATGGAGGATCTGTTACCTTCTTAGACCTGTAATGATCTTTACACTGAAGCGGAACCCTCTCAAGATCAGGATTGTCAAATAGCTTCTTTGTCACCTTCTGAGGCTTAGTGGTGGACCAACCTCAAGAACATGAGCAACAGATATTTAATTCTTAGTTGTGATAAATGAATTTTGGATTAATTTGGATCTTTATAGGAAATTTATGTTGAAACAAAATTCATCCCGAACTTTCTTAGGTTATTTTTGGTCAACTATTTAAATTCTATAGCTTCAAATTTCAGTTATAATACTAAAAATGAACAAAGGAACACTTCTGCTTGAGTGCTGAAATGTATTTACTTTTTCATCTTATATTTCTCTGACCTCTTAAAGCCACTTAAACCTCCCTCACATGAATTCTGACCTCCTCAAGTTCACCCCCTTTGAAACATAATGTATCATTCCTCAGCTCCATGGTTAGCATCTTCAA
Organism: Mesocricetus auratus; assembly: GCF_017639785.1. Taxonomy (NCBI): domain Eukaryota; kingdom Metazoa; phylum Chordata; class Mammalia; order Rodentia; family Cricetidae; genus Mesocricetus; species Mesocricetus auratus. The sequence continues at coordinate 156,101,898 of NW_024429266.1, forward strand.
AGCTGAGCAAAGTGGTGAAGTCATATGGTGAAAAGATAAATATCAATAGATTCTGATCAATTGTACCCTGAACTGAATTCATCAGACAGAACGGGAAGATGCAATTGATGGAAAAGTTAACATCCTCCAAATACCATCAAAATTTAGAGATGCATATGAATTACAAGGAATATAAGATGGAATATAAGAACATTTAGTCTTCTTCAAGATTGTTGGTTTTTTTCACCCAAAATAATGCAGGGGCCAATGAGAATGTTCGGGGGGTAAAGGCGCTTCCTGCCAAGCCTGGTGACCTGAGTTCAATTCCTGGAACCCACAAGGTGGAAAGAAAAATACCAACTCCTGAAAGTCATCCTCTGACTTCCACGCCTGCACTGTGGCAGATGTACCTACCTATACCCACTTGCTAAGTAAATGTAAAACATGTTTTAGAAAACAATTTCAAAGGGCAGCAAGATGCCTCTGTAGATATCGGCTTTTGCCAGTTAAGCCCGAGGACCTAACTTCAATCTCTGAAACTCATGGAAGGAGGGATTTAGTCCTGACAGTCATCCTCTGATTTCTACACATATCCGTGGTACAGTGTAATTCACACATACACACATGCACACATGCACGCACACAGACTAATAATAATAATAAATAAAAATTTAATAACGCATTCCCAGCTAAAATCCTTCTGCATTCATCAGCTGGCATAAAGATTACATTGAAAGCCATCTGAGCCCTCTGGCTTCACAACAGCTGCCAATACTTTGCCTCAACTTTGATCCAGGCGTGGTTATGAATGGTACCAAGCTCATGTCATTTAGGCCTCACCGCCCTTTAGAGCAGATGCTGTTGTGGTTGCTATTCCTGACATGGACAATGAAGCTCAGGGGGTAGAAGGCTGTTTTGTGGATACAGGTGGCAGAGCTGGGGATCACATGCAGGCCTCTCACTTTAAGGTGTGTTCTTTTAACTCCTTTTCTATGATAACATGCGCAAGGTGAATCTTAAGGAAAAAGTCAACAGTCTATGGTTTCTTGAAAAGCCTTGGAATAATAACTGAATAATTTATCAGAGGGAAGTAACTTTGTCTGGGATGAACTATGGTACTGTGTGTGACACCTGAAGTCTTGTCCATGAGCCACCAGTAGACTCCATGCTTACATGTTGACCTGGTCACCTGGGATCTTCCTGGTGGCACACTTTGCTGGGGACCAGTGGCCTTCATGGTTAATACTGGCCCCTCAGCACTAGGAGCTGAAGCTCCAGTTCCTGGGACCCAAGCAAAGATCTCTTGAAACCTTTACCCCCTTTGGCTTTGATCAGAGACCCCATCCATGGGAGGGTCCATCTGTGCAGGCTCCTTGGGAAGGGTCTCATATGTGCACCTAGAGAATTTGACACAAGCCATTTGTCTGCCACAGGCTTCACATGTGCTTGCAGTTTCCACACTGTCTCCTTTTAGGCAAAGCAGTAACTCCTTGTTATGAGAGCAAGCATGTGGGGTGCCAGGTGTTGATATTTTAGAAACAAACAGCAGTGGGGACAGCTGTGGCAGGTTTTCTTTTTTTTCCCCAGCAAGGCAGATGATAGGGTACTATGGAAGATGGAGTCAAAGAGTTTTAGATGAGGATCCTTCCCACCTCCATAATAATGCAACTGTGGTGACCCTGCTCTTGGAGACTCTTCCTGGAATTCACCTTCATCCTGAGGCAGTGAGCTTCAAAGATTGACCGCTGAGGCCCTCACACCCCTGCATGCTGTCAGAGAGCCTTCAGAAGTCCCCATGCACTCCACCACTGTGCCCGTATTCATTATCATTCATCAATACGCCCATTTTCATGTTTCAATGTGACATTCACTTTCACTTTTCTTTGTGGGTCAAAGTCCTTCTGAGTCTCACAAGCGCTAGTTATGGCATAATTATTACTGCTCTGGGTCATATGTCTTTCCACATTCTGATTTAGTTTAGAAAGCAAATTTCATGAGTGTGCTATGGATTCTTTTGCTTCCTAGGTAAAAGAAAGAAATGGCAAGCAAAATTCAGCCTTCTACATTCTTTAATAGGAAAACCAGAGCCTTGAGTAAAATTTCATCCACTACTCGGTTAGTGAGACAATACTTTAGTATGCTAATAATTCAGTGATTTTAGAAAATGGTTCTGTAATAATTTTACAAAAACTAAGAACTTCTTCCTAGAAAATAAAATACAAATATACTCCAAGTATTAGGTATACTTTCAGATTTTCACGAACCTAAAACATGTACATATGTATGTTCTAGAGCACAGCTAAGTGGACTGTCTGTGATAAGATGGTTCTATTAGCTATGTCCAGTACTACGTACTTTAGTTGTTGCTTTTTAAGACAGGATCTTGTTAGGTAGCCCAGGCTAGTCTAAAACTATGTAGCCTTGGTCAGCCTTCAACTCATGACCATTTTTGCTTCATTTTCACCAATGCTGTGTTTATAAACAACACTTAAACTAGCTCGGGACCTGGAGCAGGAGGAAAGAGGGTCAGTGCGTGTTTGTGCACATTCACGGGAAGGGCAGAGGCCAACCTCGGATGTCATTCCAAAAGAGCTATCTAACTTTATTTTTTTGAGACAGAGTTTCTCACTTGGTCCTGGGGCTCACCATTAGGCTAGGTTTATTGGCAAATTAGCCCAAGATATTTCAGTGTCCACTTTCCAAGAGTTGGAATTATAGCTGTGTGCCACCATGTCTAACTCCTTATGTGGGTGGTAGGGATTGAACTCAGGTCTTAGGGCTTGCATGGAAATACTTTACTGCCTGAGATCTCCATCCTGGATTTTTATTTAATTTAAAGAGGCACTGGGTATGGTGGCTTGTGGCTGGGTATGAGCACATGAGATGTCTGAGCTAGCTCTTGGACAAGCCTTCGGAGTTGCTGTAGATTCAAGGTCATTCTGACTTTTCCTTGTCTCCACTTTTCCCCCCACCCCCGCACACACAGGGAAAAGCTTCCCTTATGTCTCTGACTCTGCCCCCAAAGGACCACAACTGCTTTCAGTTTTCTCACCAGAACCCTACTCACCAGAGAAGATAGAAATTAAATTACAGAAAGGAAAAGTGGAAGTCAGAGGACACACCCAGAGCCCAGCGGGACTTAGCCCCCAGAGTATTATCTACTCTAGACCCATTCATCTGCTCTGAAAATGGTTCACTGTCCTCCAGAATTGACTCTCCCTTATTAAGCCACCCTGAGCTTTATTTAAACTGTCTTGTCTTGAGTGTTGAGAATGGCTCCCATGTCCGCTACTGAAATGTTATTTTACCCTGTTAATCTGTCCAATGTCAGTTTGGTTGCCAAGGAACCTGGACTTTCTTTGGCATATTCTTAGCTTCATTGATAAAAGAATTTCAAAACAGACTCAGATGGGAGCTCAAGGATTATTTTAACAGAGTTTGAAAGATGTAGATTTGTAGATTTTGGCAGTTGTCTAGATGAGGAGCATGGAAAAGGGGAAGAGAAATTCTTGCCTTCTGCTTGTTCTTGGTTTAGATGACACTTCTTTTCCATTGATTTTTAATGTGGAATTTCTCTCTCTCTCTCTCTCTCTCTCTCTCTCTCTCTCTCTGTGTGTGTTTGTACATTTTTTAATTCATAAGTTTTATTACTTTAAAGCATATTGACTGTATGTGGTGACACATACCTTCAATCCCACTCAGGAGGCAGAGCCAGGTCAGCCTGGTATACATAGTGAGTTCAAGGCCAAACAAAACTGCAGAGTGAGACTCTGTCTTTAAAACAAACAAACAAAACTCCTCCAACTACAAAGCACACTGATTTAGTGTTCTGACTCTGGACTTGTGTCCTCAACACTTTCACTATCTTATATTCAATAGGAAAACACGCTCAAGCCTATTACAGACACACTTAGCACATCTGAAATCACCGTAGGTCCTGATCACCCAGTTTTTGTTGTTGTTTTACACAATCCCATAGGGATTTTTGTTCTCATAACTTGAACCCTTAAAGTCTGCTGGATTTGGGTGTTTTCCCCACCTGCCTGGATTTGGGTGTTTCCCCCACCTTCTTGGGAGACAATTCTACTTTCTGGGGTTTGAGACAGCCTAGTTTTGCTAAAGGCTGCATTTTGGAAAGCCTAATATATGTCAAATACTGGATTATTCTGAGTATAACTGCTGTCCCCAGAAGAGGAAAAAGAAAGGGTCTCTCTTGGCATCTGGGATGGGGGGCTCACTATGGATCTGGCTTTCCCTCTCTCCCGGCATTGCTATGATTCTTTCCTCTAAGAACTGGATTATTGACATTTGGTCAGTTTGATATGCTGCATTTTCTTTTAATTCATCTCAAGTGGTTTTCTAATTCTTCTTGTAATTCCCTCTTTGAGTCACTGGTTATTTGCATATGTAACTCCTTTTAAGTGTCATCAAGTTTAATATTGTAATTTGAGAAGTGAAAACACCAGTTTCTTATCTCCTGTATTATGATTTTGAAAAAATAATTGAGATCTAGCAGAATCTTTGAAAAGTCTGTGTTCATTGTGGCCATTTCTCTTTTGCCTCTCTGCTTCTGCTTTGGTAAACTCACATGCATTCTTAACACTCCCTGTGTTTTTAATTTCTATAGCAAAAGTGCCATCTGCTTCGAATTAGAGTTCTGTTTATGCATGGGATTACAGCACATTCATCTTTGTGTCACTCAGCTCACATAGGGCAGTATCTTACCCATAGACACCTTTTCATACAGGTTTGCAGAACTGAAGCAGGCTTAACTAGATTCACAGGTGTAGGCCAAGGTATTCTACAGCCTCCCACTGCTCTGGGGAAACAATTATCCACACACAAGAGAGGAGGATCTACTGCAATCTGTTTGATGTTTCATGGTCTCAGATCCCAATGGCAGGAAACATCTTTGAAACAGATGGGTATGTTGTTACTCTGATTACCCTGGCCAACACCTGACCCAAATAGCAGCACTTCAGTGACTGTGAAGAGGGAGAGTCCTTTCAGAATGCAGAAGTCAGTGTAAGTAGAAAGGGTCTGGCAGAAGGAAACATGTTTCTACTTGAAGCCATGCTCATAACTCTTTCTTCTCTTGTATCATAATGAATCTGTGGGTGAATAACAGAGCACAGTACTCTTCATGACTTCTTCACATAACAGCCCCAAATCCACTCTTTGTCTTACCATTCTGCAAGCATTTTCTGAGCTAAGCAAGAAAACGCTGTGATACATGCCAACCAGTGCCTTAGAAGATGAGGTGGAGCAAATATAGAATCCAAAACTATTTGTGGGGACATTAAAATCTTTTCACTATCAGGTTCGAGAAAGATTGCATGCAAGCAACAAGGGACACCTTTAGACGGTTTTAAGATGAAGACAAATATGAATATGTCCTTCCTCACAGAGCTCATTGGTCACCACGCCTGTGTCCTCTTCCATATACATCACCTACTTTAGCTTTGTTCAGAGTTTTGGATAAAATTCTTTGGCTAAATGAAATGCCTCCCATGGCAAACTGTATTTTACACTGTTTTCTGCACCCAAGCCTTCTCTTTCAGGGCACTGAGGGTCTTACAATGTATTCTGGTATCTTCACTAGACTGCAAGTCATATGACAGAACAAAGACATCATCTTGACTCAGCATAGTGCAGGAACACGGTAGTCACTAAAAAGAAAACTTCTGAGACTATTGTCAGGAATTGGAGTGATAACTGTGACGATGTAAAGTGCTAGCCTTGCAAATACCTGAGTTCTTTCCCTAGAGCCTGTATAAAAAAAGGATAGGTAGACAAAAAAGGAAAAGAATAGAGAAGAAAAAGAAAAGAGAAAAAAGTGGGCACAGTGATAAGTGCTTGCAATCCCAAAATGGGGGAGATGGAGATGGGCAGATCCCCAGGGACACTGGCGCAAGCCTAGCCCATTTGGTGCATTCTAGGCCAATGAGAAACTGTCTTAGAGTTGCTGTGAAGAGACACCATGAGTATGGCAACTCTTATACAGTAAAACATTTACTTGGGTGGCTTAGAGTTGCAGAAGTTTAGTCTATTATCATCATGGTGGGAAATGGTGGCATGCAGAGAAACATGGCACTGGAGAAGGAACTGAGAGTTCCTCACCTTGATCCACAGGCAACAAGAAGTGAACTGAGACACTGGGTGTGGCTTGAGCATATATGAGACCTCAGAGCAGAGTCATCTTCACAGTGATACACTTCCTCCAACAAGGCCATATCTACTCCAACAAAGCCACAACTCCTAATAGTGTCACTCCCCATTAGATTATGGGGGCCAATCACAACCAAACTACCAAAGAAAGCCTTTTTTAAAGGCAGATAGTGCCTAGGGAATGACACCTGAGTTTTTCTCTGCTTTTGACATACACATGTATGTGTACATGCCCACACATGACTGTGTGCCCCCCAACATGAACACATAGAGGTAGGTGCCAAATAAGCTGATGAGAACTAATGAGGAATTATGAAAGTTATTTCTATAAAAGTGTACTATTGCAGTATGAGAGCTTGAATGTGATTTCATTTGAACATTGATATGCAAACGTTTTCAGTGAATGAAACCACAGAACTAATGAAGAAGAATTACATGAAAACATTTAAAGACACAGAAGCAGAGCAGACTCTGGAAATATGAAGGATAGACAGGACACCTCAGATCCAGAAGTAACTCTTGGATAAATCACAGAACCCTTTCCCCAAAGCTTTGGTAACAAGAAACACAGCAAGGGAAAGGGTGTGACAAAGAACAAGTTTCTAGGCATTTATGGTAGAAATTTAGAATTCTCCTGGATACAGTTTTAAAGACATACAAGACCATGACTGCTCAAGAAATTTGTCAATGAAAACTCTCATTGAATCCACCCTAGAGGCCCCAATCACATTCATTACACTTACAAGAGTGAAGTGAGGGTGTGAGTGTGTGCGAGTGGAATGTTGTGATTAATACACCTGTCAGAAATCAAAGTGCTATGCCAGTTGTTGATCTGCCTCAAGCTTCTCTCCCTGAGAGTTATGTTACAAAACCTGCCAGTTGTCCCACATGACACCACCATTTGTTTTCAGTGGATCACCTAGAACGGGTCCTTGAACTCACTTCCATGCTGAAATAACTAAGAAAATAGCTTCTTAGCCTTGAGAAAGCCTGTGGGATGCCAGATGATATGTATGGTCAGATGGGGCAAAACTCCACAAAACTCTCTGTCATAAAAGGTCATAGGAACATTTTGGCTGAGGATAAGGTAGGTATTTGCCAAATGTGAGTTTCAAAGTCTACAGAGACTTTGCACATACAATATTCCCCCACCCACAATTACAGATCCCTTAAAATGACGCATCCCAGGAAATAATCTTGCACTTCAATAACTTAAATGTTCAGCCAAGAAACAGTAGGAAGGCTGCCATGATGTGATATCGCTAGGCTCACAAGAGCAAACTCTTTGTGATGACACTCTGACCTGCCGTCTCCTTATGGTTATTCTTTCCTGTTCATTCTAGTTCCTGGTTCCGGGTACCCTTATTGCTCTGTTAATGGATGAGCTTTTCTGTAATATAGTTCTTGTGAAGACCCTATTAAAGAATATCTGGAAATTGAATACTCAATAATGCAATTCACCTCTTCATAAGTAATCCCATGCTTGCCCTCATCCTCTCATCCTCTTGGAGGCATAAGGCCAGATTTGCTAGAAGGCTTTGGGTGGATTTGTCCATGTGTCAACTTTAGAAAATCTTCTGGGAATGATGTATGTGGGGAGCTGCTTGGCTACACAATACTTAATAGAATGTGTTCCATCCGAAAGGATTAGACAGAAAAGTTCACTGGAGGAAGTACTCATTAGGTGTCAGAAAGGTTTTACAACTTCTGATGCAGAAGCAACACTTTGTGCTTTAATGTCTACTCCGAGGAAGCAAGCCATATGAATCTACTGTTATGTAGGATATCTGATATGTGACCCCATGAAAGGGTCTTTCAACCCCAGAGGGGTCACGACTTACATGTTTAGAACCACTGTCCAAAGGGTTCATTGCTGAGGAATTGGTCCCCAGTTACTAGTAGTATTTGGGGGACATTGTGGAAACTCCAGGAGATGGGAACTAATGACAATAAACCAAACCTTCTGAAATCATAAGCCAAAAATAAATCATTCCTTTTTTTGTTTACATCAGACGGTAACTAATAGAGAATTTTTTGCTTTCTATACAATAACTGAACCAGAATTACTTTATCAAGATAATATTTCATTATTTTACAGGTTGCTAGACTGTTTCCATATTTGTTCTTTATTTGGGTGAGACAAGGTCTCAGTATATAACCCAGGCTGCACCTACATTTATACTTCTTTTGCCTCAGACTCCTGGGTGTCAGGGTTACAGGCATGTACTAACATGCTTGGATAAATATACAGGAGGTAAGATCAGAGTAATTAGTAATTGCACATAAGGATGTTTATGAACTTTTTAGTTGTGGCTCATTTTTAAATGTTCATCAATAATATAGTGACTCTGAGGATCTCTGCAATGCCTACAAAACTCTTGTTCTGTGGCATCGTCAATGTCCAATGAAAGCATAATGACAAAAAGGACTGTTAGAGGCAGACTGGCTGCCAAGGTTTTCACTCTCGGTTTAAAATCAAGGAAGCACATTCAAGTGCCTTTCTTATTTGTCTATGACCAATGCTGGCCTTTGGAAGATCACCTCATCTGGACTCTTTAATTATGGATTGCTTACTTTCAAGACACTAGACTAACAAGCTTCTAAGGATAAGTAATGAAATAAATATTTCAGGGAGAGCTGCAGGCCTAGATCTCTAACTGTAATTTCAGATTCCATTTCCTTGCTTTCTTCCTTTCTGACTTCTCATATTTAGTAGGTACAGAGAACAAAAAAAGCCTAAGGCTATTTGAAGAAACCAGTTACTACATATTGAAAGATTCTTTTAAGGTGTCTTATGTCTTTGGGAGTGAATACGAAAGGAGCCAAGAGCTTTGCATGTGAAAGTTGGTGGCACAGATAAACGGATAGTCAGGAGCTGGTTATTTTAACTCTTCCTTACTGGCAAAGAGGGTAATGCCCTTGCCATGACTCTTCTCTTGGACTGGCACAGGTCTCTTTATAGAGACATCACTTTATATGAGAACATGCAATTGTCCGACAGTCATAACCAGACTGATAAGCTAAGGTAAGTACCCGTAAGAAACACAAGTCAAAAGGAGTCCTCCTTGGGTTAAGTCTGAGAAAACAGACTTCCTGGACAGCTATCAATTGCCAAAACTAAATCAAGAACAGATAAGCAATTTAAATAGACCTATAACCCCTATGGAAATAGAAGCTGTCATCAAAAGTCTCCCAACCAAAAAAAGCCCAGGTCCAGATGGCCTCAGTGCAGAATTCTACCAGAAATTCAAAGAACAGCTTATACCAATTCTTCTCAAAGTGTTCCACACAATAGAAGCAGAAGGGTCTTTGCCAAACTCTTTCTATGAGGCTTCAATAACCTTGATCCCCAAGCCACACAAAGATACAACTAAGAAAGAGAACTTCAGACCAATATCCCTCATGAACATTGATGCAAAAATACTCAATAAAATACTGGCAAATCGGATCCAAGAACACATCAAAACAATCATTCACCACGATCATGTTTGCAGACGATATGATAGTTTACATCAATGACCCAAAGAACTCTACCAGGGAACTCTTACAGCTGATTAATACCTTCAGCAAAGTGGCAGGCTACAAGATCAACTCAAGAAAATCAGTAGCCCTACTCTATACAGATGATAAAAGGGCTGAAAGAGAAATCAGAGAAACATCACCCTTTACAATTGCCACTAACAACATAAAATACCTTGGGGTAACGCTAACCAAACAAGTGAAAGACCTGTATCGTAAGAACTTTGAATCTTTAAAGAAAGAAATTAAAGAAGCCCTCAGAAAATGGAAAGATCTCCCATGCTCTTGGATAGGTAAGATCAATGTAGTAAAAATGGCAATCCTGCCAAAAGCAATCTACAGATTCAATGCAATCCCCATTAAAATCCCAGCACAGTTCTTCACAGACCTTGAAAGAACAATAATCAATTTTGTATGGAAAAACAAAAGACCCAGGATAGCCAAAACAACCCTGTTCAACAAGGCAACGTCCGGAGGCATCACCATCCCTGACCTCAAGCTCTATTATAGAGCTATAGTCCTGAAAACAGCTTGGTATTGGCACAAAAATAGACAGGTAGACCAATGGAATCGAATTGAAAATCCGGGTATTAACCCACACACGTACGAACATCTGATCTTTGACAAAGAAGCTAAAAATATACAATGGAATAAAGAAAGCATCTTCAACAAATGGTGCTGGCATAATTGGAGACTGGCATGTAGAAGAATGCAGATCGATCCATGTCTATCGCCATGCACAAAACTTAAGTCCAAATGGATCAAAGACCTCAACATAAATCCAGCCACACTGAACCTCTTAGAAGAGAAAGTGGGTGGTACCCTTGAACGAATTGGTACAGGAGACAGCTTCCTGAACATAACACCAGTAGCACAGGCAGTAAGATCAACAATTAATAAATGGGACCTACTGAAACTGAGAAGCTTCTGTAAGGCAAAGGACACAGTCAGCAAGACAAAAAGGCAGCCCACAGAATGGGAAAAATATTCACTAATCCCACATCTGACAGAGGGTTCATCTCCAAAATTTACAAAGAACTCAAGAAGCAAGTCTCCAAAACACCAAAGGACCCTATTAAAAAGTGGGCTGCAGAACTAAATAGAGAGTTTTCAATAGAGGAGTCTAAAATGGCTGAGAGGCACTTGAGAAAGTGCTCAACATCCTTAGCCATCCGGGAAATGCAAATCAAAACAACTCTCAGATACCATCTCACCCCTGTCAGAATGGCTAAAATCAAAAACACCAATGACAATTTATGCTGGAGAGGATGTGGTGAAAGGGGGACACTCCTCCATTGCTGGTGGGAGTGCCAACTGGTTCAGCCACTTTGGAAATCAGTGTGGAGATTCCTCAGAAAAATGGGAATAAACCTACCACAAGACCCAGCAACTCCACTCTTAGGCATATATCCAAAAGATGCCCATTCATACAACAAAGATGTCTGTTCCACTATGTTCATAGCAGCTTTATTTGTAATTGCCAGAACGTGGAAGCAACCTAGATGTCCCTCACCTGAAGAGTGGATAGAGAAAATGTGGTACATCTACACAATGGAGTACTATTCAGCAGAAAAAAATAATGGAATCATGAGATTCGCAGGCAAATGGATGACACTAGAAGAAACCATCCTGAGTGAGGTAACCCAGTCACAAAAAGAGAAACATGGCATGTACTCTCTCATATATGGATTTTAGACATAGATCTGGGGAGTGCCAGCCTACAATCCTATGGCCAGAGAGTCTGGGAAACAGAAACTTTATTTAGTGGCTGATCGAAGAAGAGGCAGACTCCCTTGGTTAAGTACTGAGCTGAACTCAAGAAAGCCAGTAACAGAGAGGGAGGACTGATGATCAAAGGGATTAAGACTGGGCTGGTTTAACCCCCAGAAACAGCTGACCAGACAAAGGTTAACTCTTGAATCCCAGACATTAGCCTGGGAAGCCAGCATGGGACTGATCAAGACCCCCTGAATCTGGGTGTCAGTGAAGAGGCCTAGGGAATCTACTGAGCCTTGGGCAGCAGATCAGTACCCATCCCAAGTATACACACGGACTTTGGACTCCCATAGAACAATGTGAGGTGCACTCTCACCCTGAACTCTTGGGGAAGGGTCTAGGCCCTGCCCTATATGAAATGACACACTATGCACACCCCCATGGAGGGCCTCACCCTCCCTGGAGAAATGAGGGGATAATGGGGGGGGGAAGGCACGGGAGGAAGGGAGGGAATGGGAGAGGGACCTGGAACTGACTTGTGAAGCAACCTTGTTTCTTATCTAAATTTAAACTGGAAAATAAAATTAAAAAAAAAAAGAAAATTAGACACTTGAAGGTGTTCATGCTGCCAATTTCTCACCCCCACCCCAATCACTTGCCTATGTGGGAGCTCAAAGCCAGGTCTGAAAAGACAGAAAGATGTGGGTTAAAGCAGGGCACAAACCCAACCCTTCCCTCCTTAAAGCCTCCAGGAGCTTCTGAAACCTCCCAGGCACAGAGTGGGCCCACAGCCTGATTCTGTGTTAAAGTCCATGGCCCATACACCAAAGGCCACACAGATGCCCAGGAATCTAAGTTAAACATGTGGTCACGTTGGTGTCTGAAGGCCATGTTGCTACCAGCATGCTGATCTGGGTGGTCTGCACTGCCATACAAAGCCATGGTGTTGTGCACGCCTAGGCTTTTCCTGTGGCCCATGTGTGTGTTCAGAATTCAGAAGGAGCTGGGTCTAGGTTGATGTCCATGGCTCCTGTTGCCACTGGGGGCTGTGTGGATGCTTGGGGTCTGGACAGCACCTGAGATCATGTTGGTGTCTGAGGGCTTTGCTGCCACCAGGGCCACACTGATCCGGGTGACCAATGCTGCCACCAGGGCAATGGTGACATCCAGGCCCAAGCTGCTGCCAAAGGCCATGTTTGGGTCTGTGTTCCTACTGAAGCTGGGGTCTGTGATGATGTCCATGGCCTGTGTTACCACAAGGGGTCATAAGAATCATGTATGTTGAAATTCAAGGGCTGTGCTGAACAGACCTGGCCCTCACTGGCCATGAATAGCTAGCCCTGCCCCTTGCTGGATACTGCAGGAGAGCTGTCCCTGTCCCCCATGAGAGAGCTGTCTCCTGCCCTTCTTCCACGCCCTCCCCCACTCAGGAGAGATGGTCCCACCCTACATGTAGGAGAGCTGACTGGGAGAGCTGGCTCTACCTCTTACTTTAGGGGGTCCCAGAGGTCCAGACTGACCAGCCAAGCTATGACTCAGACCCACATCCTGGGCCTTGGGTTGGCCCACCCCAACATCTACTTCATCTATGACCTGTTGGAGTTCATGAAGGGACTGGCTCTATGGAACAATACCCATAGAATCTTTATGACTCAGGGCAACAAGAGCATGTCCAAGAGGAGTTTCAGTGAAGGTCCAGTGATGATGGTGTGCCAGAAGCCTTGAGCCAGACCAATGCCTCATTGCAGGTGGGGCTGATTGGACAAAAGGGGTATACTGCATGACACACCACAGCTCCCAATGCCACTAGGTGTTGGAAAAATGGAGAAATGAGGTAGGCTTTTTGTTTGTTTGTTCATTTGTTTTGTTTTTAATTAATTTTGGGAGATTCTTTTGGGGGGCATGCTGCAAGGGTGAAGGGTGGATATGGAGGGGCTGGGAGGTGAGCAGGATTGGGGTGCATGATGTGAAATTCCCAATAATGAATAAAGAATTATGTTAAAGAAACAACATTAAAAAATAAACCACTTTATTGCAAATCCAGCATTAGAGTGATTACCCTTAAAGGGACAATATTCCTCATTGTAATGCAAATACCAGCTCTAACCAGACAAAGAGGAGGTTGGGAAGGGTGTGTGCAAGGGGCCAAAGTAAAGAAACTGTCTGCTCCATTAGGGGATAGTTTTCTTTTGTTTTAAAGATTTATTTATTTATATATATGGATGCTTTGTCTGCATATATGCCTATATGCCAGAAGAGGGCATCAGATCCCATTGTAGATGGTTGTGAGCTACCTTGAGGGTTCTGGGAATTGAACTCAGAACCTCTGGAAAAGCATCCAGGGCACTTAACCACTGAGCTATCTCTCCAGCCCCAGGAATAGGGTTTTATTGTGGGTAATAAAAAGAAATATCCAGAAGCATTTGGAAGAGACCAGAGCAGAGAGAAATCTGCCTGGACAGTGATACGGTTAGAGAACAGAGTAGTGGCGATTAGAGACTAGAGGGGTAGCTCCAGAGCAATGGGGGAACACAGTGGAGGAATCAGGTGGATTGTAAGGAGAACCAGTAGCAGAGGGGAGGATTCCTTGATAGAAAACCCTTTCTCAAGTTTCTGAGGAATGTTGACTTTTATCTACCTGCCAGAAATCCTACAGTCCAGCTTGAGCTCATTTGTAGACTTATGGGTACCTGAGACCTAGCAAAGGGAGACCTGGAGAGCAGGAAACTTTGTGACCTGGAGACTCTGGAAACAGACAAGGTGGATCTGACCCCTGGCCACTTCCTCAGTATTTGACCTGATATGGAATGCATCTGAGTGTACTATCAGTTGCTTTTGAAGACAGGACTAAGGGTCTCTTGGTGGGCACATCCAGCAAGAATGTAAAGGTGCATGTTGAAGAAAATGAGATGGTTCAGCAAGTAAAACTGCTTGCCATGTATGATGGTCTGAGTTTAATTCCAAAGACCCACACGGTGGATGGAGAGACCTAACTCCTAAATGTAATCTTCTGATCCCCACACTGTGGCATGCCTGGGCAAGGTTCTCTCTCTCTGTCTCTGTCTCTCTCTGTCTCTCTCTGTCTCTCTCTGTCTCTCTCTCTCTCTCATACACACACAAACACACATACACCTGGGCAAATACAAAATGTAATTTAAAATAGATAAACAAAAAGCACTGTATTTGCTCTTATGTTCACCCCTGGGGCAATATGTCAGGCAAAATTGTGGCAGGTGCACAATGCAAGGACCTTTGTGCATCTTAATCCTTTGCTTGCACCCTTTAAATTCAGGAATAGAAAGGACCCATAGCCTCCTCTCCCTTCCCTGTTCACTTCCCTCACCTTGCTGGCCTTTAAATTTCTTTCTTCAGTATCTAGCCCCTTCCTCCCAAGTCTTCCCCATGTTAGCATTCTGTCCTTGTCATGTCAGTACAAGGCACTCTTTTCTCCCCCAGACAGTCTTTTCCCCGAGTAAGTGAGCAGGGAGAAAGCAGCCTGTGAGCTTGGAATCATTTTCAGTGAGCTGGACAAGTGGGCAGAGGCAAAGGGGAAGTCAAGTCCCGATGCCCGGGATTCACTGGAAGCCTTCTGTGCTGCTGTGTACACTGACTGTGGATAGTGGGTAAAATGAGAAACACTAAGGATGGGTGCATTAGGACTGAGGGGCATTCAGTCAAAGTCACAGGCAGAAAGTACACAGCTCAGCCCAGCTGGATGTTTAGGGAGATTAACTGAGGCACTGAAGGAAGAGGGCTAGCAGAAGGGGACAGTTAATGCTCTGCCACCATGAGCCGCCTTCCTTTGGCTTGATTCCCCTCATGCAGAACCTGGGTTCATTCTGAGCCTCCCTCCATTTGTTAATGCCAAAACCGAGCTTCCACCATGCCTCTAACAGTCAACACCTCACCTTGGGGTGAACTAACTCATTCCTCTTAACTTCTTTTTCTCTTTACCTTGGTTTTGGGACTCGGAACAATGGACTTGCATGGGACGCAGTACAGCCATATATATCACTGAGACATGTAGGTGTGCTTTCCTGACAATCACTCTGAACAGCATCTTTGGCAGGCATTAGATGATCGAGTGCTGCTTTCTGGGGCAGATGATCTTCCTGCTCCTTTCTTTTAGGGTGACTGGAGAGTCTGGCTGCCTCCTGGACTACCAGCAGGTTTCTACCCATCTGTTTCAGTAATCCTGTGCCTATTAACAATAGTCTGAAAGGAAACACGTCTTGGGACCCCAAATTCTGCACCCCGCAAACACATACGAGTCAAAACAAACTATGTTTTGGACAATTACTAGTTGTGAATTTGATAAATAGTTGGCAGTGGCTTCTTATGTATGCATTATATTTGGCTGTCAAGTATTTGGAGGCTAAGTCTGGGGGTGTAGCTCAGTTGGTAGAGTGTGTTCTAAGACCAATACCCTATGCTGTATCCACAGGACTGTATAAACATCTAGTGATAGTGCCAACTGCACTCCTACCACTCGGGTAGCAGAGGCAGAATGATCAGAAATTCAAGGTTATCCTTAACTTACATATCATGTTCAAGGTCAGCTTAGGTGACATGACTTCCTGCTTTAAGAAATATTAGAGGCTCAATACTCCTAATGGGATGCAGTCTATCCTAGAAACAGCTTTGCTGAGATATAATTTTTACACTGTGCAATTCACCCATTCAAAGTCTAGAAGTCAATGCTTTTTATGTTTATAGTTTTGTGACTATTACCATAAAAATTTTACAAAATTTTCTCACAAAATGAAACTCTAAAACTGCACTCCTTCATCCTCATCTGCTGAAGGTCAGTTCCATACAGTTCAGATGGGAAAGTGAGCACAGAGAAAAGAGGTACAGGGCAGCAGGAGGGACATGGGGAGGGAGGGAAGATGTGGGGGCTTGTTTTTAATTTTGTTTGTTTGGGGAAGGAACACTTAGAGGAGTGGCAAGCCTTGTGTTCAGGCACATGATGCTGTGTACCTCTGGACTTTGTATACACCATAAAATACACATATCAGAACTGCCCGCCAGGGCAGAGGAGGAACGTCTATCCTTTTGTCTCCCTCCCCTAAGTCTTAGATGATGTTAGATTAAATCCTTGCAATCCAGGTATGGGACACCAGGCATATCCATCAGGCCCCCAAGGGTGTTCTGTAGGAGGAAGCCTGTATGCCGTCATTAACCATGTGACTTACTAGAGGTGCATACAGATGAGGTAATAAAAGAGCGGTTTACCACACCGCTAACCACACCCACTTTAGGCATGACTAAAGACGTAAGTCACTTGGTTAATGGCGGCATACAGGCTTCCTCCTACAGTGTTCAACCCTGTGCTTTTTAAAAAGATCAAGATCAAACAAAAAAGCCAAGGACTCTGCCCAGGTAGGAGGAGATGCAACTGCTCCTGGAATAAACATAGTAAAGAAAGTCTCATGGAACTTGTCACACAATAGTGAATGGGTAGGAAGGAATAGTCAAGATTTTCAGTCATAGATAAGAGATGTCCAACATGAAGAGTCATTGTGACAGTAGCTCTACTAGGCACTGGGGGCTGTTCTAAGCATTGACATTGACTGGACAATCACAAACATCTTGTACTGCAAAATTTGGTAAAGTTTATCTGGTAAAGAGCAAAATTAAGAGTCAAGGTTCAATCATGAGTGAGGTAACCCAGACTCACAAAGACAAACACAGTATGTATTCACTCGTAAGTGGATATTAGATATAAAGCAGAGGATAGCCAGACTACAACCCAAAGCTCCAGAGAAGCTAGAACCCTCTTCCAGAAACAGACGGAAGCAGAAGCAGAAATTCACAACTTGCCAATAGGCCAGGCTCCTGGAGTACAATGAAGCGAGGGAGGAGTGATAATATGAACAAAGGAGTCGAGACCATGATAGGGAAACCCTCAAAATCAGCTGACCCCAGCTAGTGAGAGATCAGTGACTCAGGTCTGACAAATGTGGAACCTGCGTAAGACTGAACTAGATTCCCATAATATAGGTGACAATGGTGTGACTGGGACAATATATGAGGCCACTGGCAGTGGGTCCAAGATCTAGCACTAATGCACAAACTGACTTAGTGGAGCCCATTCTATATGGAGAGATACCTTGCCCAGCCTAGACACAGGGGTGTATGTGATGGAGATGCTCTGGTCCTGCCTCAAGGAGATGATGGGGCAGACTTAGTAGACTTCCTAGGGAAGGTATCACCCTTTTTGAAGAACAAATGGGATGTGGATATGTGGATGGGTGGGGGGAGTGGGGTGAGCAGGAGGAGAGAAGGGAGGGGGAATTGGGATTGGAATATAAAAAATAAATTTATAAATACATGAAAAAACCCAACCAAACATAAAAGGAAAAGGAAAAAAAAAGAGTCAAGATCCAACACAGAAGCAGAACTTTAACTATGGTGCTATATAGTTTGGGTAGAGCTGGGCTGGTTGAAGCAAGGAGCTGAAGGTGTGTGTGTGTGTGTGTGTGTGTGTGTGTGTGTGTGTGTGTGTGTGTGTGTGTGGTGTTTCCTAAGGCTCTTTGTTTTCAGCAGGCCATAAATGACTTCTGAACTCTAGATTGAATTAATCTTATTTAGACTTTCCGTGACCATGTCTGATCTCAATCTACCCACCTTCCAAAAGTAGATCAAAAGGAGAGTCCATTTTACTGCCTAGGTTAATGGGCAGCTAGGCCTCCTGACCTTTCTTCACCAAATCCTACCAAATTCATTTGGTGATCACTACTGGGAGTCACTTCCACAGTGCATATCATAAAGTTGGCATAAACTGGGGGAGAATATAAACATTCAAATATATGTATCATAAAAATTTTTAAGTGTAACCATAGCTTTATTTGACTAAATTGAGCATTTGACAAGTGGCTAATTCCAAGTGTGGTGTGCTGTGAGTAAAGATATTTCAAATCTGAAAGATTTGGTATAGAAAAGAGCTTCTTTTGGGAAATATTTGTTTTTACTTTATATATGAGTGCTTTGCCTATACATGTATATGTGCAGCAAGTGCAGTCAGTGTCCAAGGAGGAGAGACAAGTGCATCAGATCCCCTGGAACTGGAATTATGTGTGGTTCTAAACTATCATGAGGGTCCTAGGAACTGACCCCAGGTCCTCTGTAAGAGCAGCACGTGCTTTTGACCTCTATGCCATCTCTTGGCTCTTTGAATACATATTAAATACTACTATTTTGGATATAACATATTAAATAAAATATATTATCAAAATTAATTTAATGTTATTTCCACTTTTAATGAGGTGCTAATTTGCACATGAGGCTCACTTCATAGGCATATTGGACATAGTCTAACCTTCACTGCCCTCGGCAACCTCACTCTGGTTTGACCAGCTGTAGTACTCCATCAATAACGGGATCTGCTCTTCCTACTTTGCCCCACCTTACCTGTCTCAGGATTTGCAGGTGCTTTCCTATGCTTAAAATATTAATTGCTTAGAAATGTTTGCAATGAATGTTCTTTCTTCTGTCCAACGTCTTCCTTTCTTTCTTGACCTCTTCAGAGGACCCTCTGCCTATGTAATGCAGAAAGTTTCTCTGTCACTTCCACTGTCCTTACCCTTGATTTTTAGAGCTCTTAAATTGGTACCATGACCCTCTGTCATCATTTTATTTGCAGTAAAGTGGAAATGGACAGATGAATGACATTACCCTTTTATCCTACCTTGTAAACAACTCTTTAGATAATACTTTATTTACCTGTCAACTTTGAAATAGGGTTTCCTGCTGCTCTGACTGGTCTTGGATTTGGATGAGCTTGGACTTCGGGGCCTCCTGAGTGCTGGCTACCATGCTTGGTTTTATGTGGCACTGGGGATCAAACTCAGGGCCTCATGCAAACTAGGCAAGTACGTTCTTAACTGAGGTACACCCCAAACCCTCAAGTTAAGGTGTTTTTTGTTTGTTTGTTTGTTTGTTTGTTTTAAGACAGGGACATGATATTCACCCTGGTCTGCTCTTGAATTAGCAATGTTCCTGTCTCAGCCTGAGTGATGGAGTTCCAGGGCTGGGTATTTCTACCTGGCCTTAACTTCCTCCACATCTGTATACATCGTTCAGTAAGATTGAAGGACAGTTTGCAACTGAGGGTCTTTACAAGCATCTTCTCAGTAGAGAACGGAGGGACGTTGCATATCTGGCTTTCCTGTGAATAGACTCGCCCAACTCCACAGACGCTAAAGCTGGTTTTTCTGTGGTATTTTTAGTAACACTAGAGGGCAGCAAAGTCCTGTTCATGGGGACACTTTGCACAGAGAAGCATAACAAGTAAAAACAAAACTTTTCCAGAGGGAAGCTAAGGTGCCCAGTTGTTTCTACAATGAGACTTTTTTATTTTGGTTTTTCAAGACAGGATTTCACTTTGGAGTCTATCTTGGAACTCCCTCTGT
Organism: Mesocricetus auratus; assembly: GCF_017639785.1. NCBI lineage: Eukaryota > Metazoa > Chordata > Mammalia > Rodentia > Cricetidae > Mesocricetus > Mesocricetus auratus. The sequence goes on from NW_024429266.1 coordinate 156,121,694, forward strand.
AGACTAGGCTGGACTGGAACTCACAGAGATCTGCCTGCCTCTGCCTCCCGGGTACTGGGATTAAAGGCATGCGCCACCACCGCCCTGCTGATTTATGGCTGAGACAAGTTTTTCTTTTCCAATTATGTGGAGGATTCAAACTGCTGAAGAAGCAGTTTGTGCATCTGAAAGCAAAACATTGTAACAACCGCAAACATTGTGGTCTTATGATCATTTCTGATATTTATCATGTGTTTATTTTAGCTGAATTTCAATTTCCTTCTTTTGGTTTAATTTATAGCTTACAGATTGTCCTAAGGCTTCAGGATTCCAGCAGTTTGGCAATGATAAATGCACATAGTGTCTGTTTATTCAGTCACCCTAGAAGTTCTGGAATGAGCACTGGTGTCTTGTGGTACATTATCTCTGTGATGATTATTCTAAACAAAGGATGGACAGCCTCACTTGGAACTTCACAAATAACCCCATAATAAGTATCTGAATTAACTTGTTATCACATCAGCACAGAGAATTTTCAACACACACACACACACACACACACACACGACAACTGATTAATAAGCACCAAGTGTGAGGGAGATAAAATACTTGCAGGTTTTAAAGGATGCCAGTTAGTTTTGCAAATATGCTTCCTACAAACTTAAGAAACTAATCCAGTTTACTAAAAACTTTTTACAATCAAGTAGATAGTGTGGATATTTGTAAAGAATCACAGCGTATCTTGGTTAATGAATGACTTTAGAATAGACTCTGAACTAGAAACTGCAGCAGACCAGCAGTATAAAGTTGTTTGATTTATTAGAGGTTGTGTGTGTGTGTGTGTGTGTGTGTGTGTGTGTGTGTGTGTGCTTCATACCCATGTGAAGGTCAGAAGTAAACATAAGGTGTCTTTTTCAGTTGCTCTCTACTTATTTTTTTTTGAGACAGGGTTTCTCTGTAGCTTTGGAACCCACAGAAAGAACCATAATCATTGATCTGTATTGGTGTTTTGTGGCCCACAGGATGGTTGAGGAGAGAGGGAGCTGACCTTGATATTTTGGTCTAGAAAGTGAGCAGCTAGAAAGTCAAAGCTTCCTCCATTTGCTGTGCACCCTGGGGTTCCACCAAGATGACATTCTACTGTGGCTCAGTGACAGGGCTTTCGATCATAGCGGCGTCTCTCCTTGAATTGTGTCCTGCTGTTTTGATACCTGCCACTCACACAGATGTCTACTGTCAGGCTCTGGTTTCTTTTATCGGGAGGACTGCTATAACCTCTAAAACTTCTGTTTAGGAAAAGCAGCCCCCAAACCCTCAGGGCCAGAAGAGAGATACTTGCCTTGCTGTAACCACAATCATAGTTATTATGCCAACAGCCAACAGAAGATTTTGTTGCTGTTTATGGCCACACAAATCAGTCCCAGACTGGACCATCTGTGCATTGTTTGATACTTCACTTTGTACTTTAGGTTTTTAAAATTTCCATTCAAGTCTCTGCCACATAACCTTAGGAAATTGGATTCTCATGAGATAGTCAAAGATAGTGGTGAGTATGTCTTTTAGACACAAAGTAGGATTAAAGAGCTTCGCCCTGTTGAATTTATTTACCATTACAGCCTCTGAATATAAATGTATTCCTAAAGGCAGAGAAGTTTCAGGCAACCATATGAAGGAGAATAAGTGCAGATTCCCATTTTTATACATAAGGGATACTGAGAGATGAGGGAGGAAAAAAGAACGACAAGAAACTACAAGATGGATGTAGCACAGGCATTCTGCTTTGAATTTATGAAGATATTGTCAGGGGTAATTCCATAATAACTCTATGCAACACACACAAACCAGCAGGTTCTTATTCAAAAATCTAATCCAGGTTTAAGAAGTAGGGAAAAGAGCTTTGCAATCTGAATCTGTCCTGGTAGTAACAGGGAATTGAATTATACCAGAACACTTTTGATAAGCAGGGACTGAACAGGACATTTGAAATGCAGTGACACTTTATGCTTAGTAAGGTGATAGATTCCACAATACAGATGGGGTACAGGACATGTTATCCCAAAATCATGACACCTTGACATCTGACAAATAGCAGATGTGTGAATTGTCTTGGCTTCTTCACTCTGCCCTCCCTTGAAGCATCACATAAAGGGAGCCCCTGACCTTCTTCTAAAGTAGGTCACCAGGGGATCCTCCCTACAAGTAGATGAAAGGCCTGAAGACACAAGGTCACAAAGTCACCCAGAAGAATCTGAACGGGCAGTATTTGTCCCACCTCCACCTTCATTCCCATCATAATAGGTCCCCTTGGTCAGTCATGCTTATCTATGTCTGTCCACACTCATCAAACATAAGCATAAAATACATGGCTTTCCCTGTACCTTGGGGCTTCATTTCTAAAGGTTCCATCATTTTGTCACATCAGACTTATATTGAAAACATTTTAATGATTTTTTCATCTCCCTCTCTCTGTCTCTCTGTCTCTCTGTCTCTGTCTCTGTCTCTGTCTCTCTCTCTCTCTCTCTCTCTCTGTGTGTGTGTGTGTGTGTGTGCGTGTGTGTGTACTAGCACACCCCTACACCATGATACATGCATGTAGGTTAGAGGGCAACCTAGGGTTTCTTATTCACCTGGTTTGAGACAGGACCTCTTGTTTCTCTGCTGCATACATCAGGCTAGCTGGCACATAGGCTTCTGGGGATTCTCTTGCCTCTTGTTCCCATATTACAGTAGGAATGCTGGGATTACAGGCATGGGATACCATGTCTCAGTTTACCTGGGCTCTAGGGACTTGAACGCAGATCTTCATGCTTGCACGACAGACAAGCACTTTGTACACTGAGCTATCGTCCCAGCCCCAGTAAATCCAGTTTTTGTTTTTAAAGCAACGTACAAAGGAATGGGTTTCATTATGGCATTTTATGCCTAATTTGTTTTTGTTGATGTTCTCTCCTTTCTTCTCTTTGCCCCACCCCCCCTTGTTTCCTTCCACCTCAGTAGTTTCCATTCTGCTTTCCTGTCCCATGTGTTTTATTGCCCTCCCTAATCAAAACCTTTCACCCCTCTATGGTCAGTTTCTAGTTTCATGACCTATACCCAGGCTCACAATCACATATATAAATACATAAAAATCAAGATGTAGGGTACACATATGAGAAAGAACATACAATATTTGTCTTTCTGAATCTGAGTTACTATATGTACTTAATCATTATCAGATCCATCTATGTGCATAATGAAATTTTATTTAATAGGTAAAATTTTTCATTGTGTATTTGTGCCACATTTTATTATCCATTTACTTGTAGATGAACATCCAGGCTGCTTCCTTGCTATTGTGACTAGAGCAGTAGTAAACAGATGAGCAAGTGTCTCTGTGCAAAGACATGAAGTGCTTCAGATATTTGTACATGAGTGGTAGACTTGAATCACTTGGTAGTTTTATGTTTAGCTTTCCTTGAGGAACTGCCACACTGGATTCTATAGTAGCTGAACTAGTTCACACACACCCCATGACAGTGTATAAGGTTGCCGTTTCTCTACACCCCCCAGCATTTGATTTGTATTTCGGATGGCCATTTTGACTAGGGTGAGGTAGAGACTTTAGGAAGTTTTACCCTAAATTTCTCTAATGGCTAAGCAAGTTGAAAACTTTTTAAAGTGCTTGCTTATTTTAAGAAGTCTCTGTTTAGTTCCATAGTCAATTTTTTAAAAATTGGGTAGCTTGCTTTCCTGGTGTTTAGTTTTTTGAGTTATTTACATATCCAAAATTCCAATTCTCTGTTAGACATATGGCTGGCAAAGATTTTCTTCCATTCTGTAAGCTGCCTCTTTGCTTGATTAATGGTTGACTTTGCTGTACAGAAGCTTTTTATTTTAGTGAGATCTCATTTGTCACTTGTTGGTTTTATTTCCTGTGTTACTAAAATCTAGTCAGGGAGTCCTTGTTTGTATCAACTATTGAAGGGTTCTCTCTCCTTTTTCTTGTAGCAGTTTTCAAGAGTAAGGATTTATGTTGAAGTCCTTGATCTAGTTGGAGTTTTGCTCAAGGCAAGAGATAAGGATCTAGTTTCTACCCCATGTTGGTATTCAATTTTCCAGCACAACTTGGTGAAGATGCTGTCTCTTACTCTCCCAATGTGCAATTTTGGTATCCTGATAAAAAATCAGATGCTGTAAGCTGCCTGGCTCCTAAATTTTATTCTACTGACTTGGGAATCTGTTTTTGTGCCAGTACCATGCTGTCTTTGTCACAATGATTCTGTGACTCCCCTAGCACTGTTATTTCTGTTTAGGATTACTTGGGTTATTTTTTATGTTTCCACATGAGTTCTAGGATTATTTTTTTTCTATCTTTGTAATGAACATTATTGTGATTTGGTGGGTATTGCACTGAATCTGTAGGGTGCTATTGGCTAATATACCCATTTCACACTATCAATTATGTTAATCCCAAACATGGAAGGTCTTCTCATCCTCTAGTGCCTTTTTAATTTTTTTTTGAGACAGGGTTTCTCTGTATTGTTTTAGAGGCTGTCCTGGAATTCTCTCTGTAGACAGGCTGGCCTTGAACTCACAGAGATATGCCTGCCTCTGCCTCCTGAGTGCTGGGATTAAAGGCATGTGCCACCAACACCTGGAGACCTTCAATTTCTTTCTTTGGTTTTTAAGAGGTTTTATTATAGAGATTTTTTTTACTTCCTTGGTGAGATTCAATCCTAAGTACTTTATTTTGTGAAGCTATTATGAATGGGATATTTTTCCTAATTTCATTCTTTGCCAGTTTGCTATTGGTATATAGGAAAACTATTGCTTTTAGATTGTATGTTGGTTTTTGTAGTTTACTACTTTGCTGAAAGTATTTACAAATTCTAAGAGTTCTCTGGTATAGACTTCAGGGTCCTTTAAGGACAGAATCATGTCATCTGCAAGTAAGAACAATGTGACTTCTTCCTTTCTTATTGTGTCTGTTTTATTTTTTACCTTGTTGTTTCAGCAAATTCTTTGTGTACTGTACTGAAAAATAATAGAGAGGATGGGTACTCTTATCTCATTCCAAATTGTAGATGAAATATTCTTAGTTTTTCATTCAGTATAATATTGGGTATAGCTGTGTCATATTTAGTTTGTTAAGGCTTGCTTCTCCTATTTCTAGTTTCCTCAAGGCTTTTATCAAGAAGGGATTTTTAACTTCTCGAAGGCCTTTTCTGCATCAAATGAGATTACCATGTGATTTCAATCCTTAAGTTTATTTAAGATGGATTACACTTATTGATTTGTGTTTCATGGCCCAACCTTGTATCCTTGGAATAAATACAACTTGGTCATGGTATATGATTTTCTCAATATGTTCTTTTATGTCAACTTTATATCCTTGTTGCTGTTTTTGTTTTGTTCTGAGACAGAGTTTCTCTATATAGTCATAGTTGTTCTGGAACTGACTCTGTAGACCAGGCTGTCCTTGAACTCACAGAGCTCCTCTCCCTCTGCTTCACAGATGATGACATTAAAGGTGTGTGCCACCACATCTGGCATTAATGCATTCTTGAATTCAGTTTTCAAGAACTTAATTAGGAATTTTTATGTTTATGTTCATCAGGAAAATTGGTTGTGCCCTTATAAAGTTTTGGTATTGTAGTAATGCTGTCTTCACAGCATAGATTTGTTAGTGTTCCTTTCCTTTCTGTTGTGTCGAGCAGTGTCAAAATGGTGCTAGCTCTTCTTTAACCATTTTGTATAATTTAGCAACAAACCCATCTGGTGCTGAGCTTTTCTTTGTAGAGAGTTTTTTAATTGCTACTACAATCTCATTTCTTGTTATGAGTCTGTTTAAATTATCAGTGTGTTTGGTGGTAAGGATCTTAGCTATGATGCCAGAGACAGGTACAGAAAAAAACTACACTTTCTTCCTTAATAAACAAAGACAATCATAAAGGAGATGAATAGACTCCAGAATAGAAGAACCTAATGTTTTCTTGGGAGAAAAGAAATAAATAATACTTTCATTTAATAAGTGGTTATAGTATAATATACTATATGCAATAGACACATGTTGGCAAAATGTTAAGGGGACAGGAATAAAGAAGTGACAACTTCTGAAAGAGTCTTATGCACTCAACTATGAAGTGAAGTGAAAATGAATCAGCACAACAATATACAAATACAAAGGTGAGTAGCTTGGTGGACGTGCTGGTGGTGAGGATGCTAGTGGCCTGTGTCTGTGATCTCAGCACTGAAGAAGCTGCGGTTAGAGCATCCTGAGTTTCAAGTCAACACTAACTATCTGTAGACACCATGAATTGAAAGCTAGTGAGGTTCCATTCTAAAATAGCAGCAACAAAACAGAAACCCAAATGTTAGGCAATGCGTGGTGTAACTTGAGGTTTTAGTGCTTTTTAGAGATGTCATGATCATTTCTTTTTCCTGGCTATTTTGGCCTGACTTATGTAAGTTTCTCCCCCCAAATAGAGTTTTCATCGTATGTATTTTGGGGTATTTCCTGTAGCACCCTACGTTAGGCTGGCCTATAACCAAGTTGCTTTAGTTAAAGTGAATTTGGATATGTTCTTATAGGGTAGATGAAATGAAAAAGGAGGTTGTCATTTGGTAACATTTGGAGCATACCTGAATGAAACAACACTGAAACAGAAAATAAATCCTTTTTCTAGTCACTTCCTAGTACTGCCCATTGAATGCATTATTTAGCCTTAAAAAGCTAATCTTGTAACTTCTATCCCTTCATTTTCAGAAAGCATCTTCTAGATAACCAAAAAGCAGACAATTCTGCTGGATGGTGTTTATTCAAGGTATTTCCATCTTTATATGACAGAGACTAGATGATAGTGTGGGTATATTTAAAATAACCTGGTCTAGGATCCAGATGAAGCCTTTAGACTCTGCAGGATATTTTAACTCTGATTTGTCCCTTCCCACAGAGTGACTGTATTACTTTTTATAGGAATAGTTGATTTTTTCAGTTTTGTAATTAGGGAAAAACATCTATTTAAGGCATCAGCAAACAGTTAGGAAATTTATTTTTGGTGGTGGCATCAGCTCTCCCTAGGAGTTTTTTCTCCCTCCAAATGACACATCATAGATAACTGTCAAATAGGTTAAATTAATATTGGGCTTCCTAAGGCTGGCAGGATAGCTTAGTCACCAGCCTGGCTACCTGAGTTTGACCCCTTGGATCCACATGGTGAAAAGAGCATCAACTTTTGCAAGTCGTCCTCAGACTTCCACACACATGCATTTTGACACACAGACACGCACACACATGCACATAAGCACACACACACACTTACATACATACATATACACACACATAAGCAAATAAATATTGTACAATTTAAACAAGAATATAGGACTTTCCATATGGTTGGTCTCTGTTTTCTGCAAACAGCATTCCCAAAGCCAAAGTTCTTCTTAAGAGGGCCTGCTCTACCACTATCAGACAACCAAGAGCTCTGCTCTGCTCACAGTCACACGAAGATCACAGCAATCCATATCTCACGAAGTTCTTTCATTATATGAGAGCTCCAGTCACACAGCTAACATCACGGTCACTCTTCAAATGAAGATCCAGGCCTCAGAGTTGGTGAGAGATGAGAACATGGATGACCCATCTCCATTGAGATCCTCTACTGAGCAATGGTGTCCTTTAATAAATATTGCAGTGTCTCCCTAAAGCTATGGTGTAGGGGTGAGCCCACAATATTGTTTTGAGGCATGGGCATTATAATGACCTCACCCCTACAATATGGCATTTGCTGAAGCCTGAGAAGATGTTGCAGTTTCATGGTCCTACCTGTTGGGAGGACTTCTCTAACTACCCAGAGTAGATACCAAAGCTATGAAGTACAGTAGGATATGGTTAGTGAGATTTGACATTTCTGAACTGTTCCTAATTGTTCTGAAATAGTAATGGCATCCTAGCTGCTCTAAAAGCATATTATTCAAAGAATTGGGTAGGGAAAGAGATCTCTGCTTTAAAAAAGACAAAATGCAATCTACTTGCAGAGATAAATGATACATACAAAGGTTTGACCAGTGTTAAGAGCCAATTTAACAAGCACCAATGGCAGTCTGCAACTCCAGGAGGAAGGTGGGGAGCTTTGTCTACTTTGTCAGTGCTGTGTCCTCTTCTAGAACAATGGTCTGAAGGAAAAATTTCTGTTGTTTGCAAACAGGAGATGGCTCAATCAGTTAAGTGCTTGCTTTGCAAGCATGAGGACCCGAGTTCAATCCTTAGAACCCACATAAAAACTCCAGATGTTGTGTTCAGTTGTACTTCCAATGCTGGGGAGGCTGAGACAGGTGGATCACTGTGGATTGATGCTTATCTAGCCTAGCCCACTTGGCAAGTTCCAGGCCAATAAGAGCTATGCCTAAAAAAGGGGGGAGGGGATGTGCATGCACGCACGCAGGCAAGCACTCACACACACACACACACTTTTTTCTGAGTGATTATGCAGCATAGACAATAGGCATGGGTGGAGCAGGTCTCCAAGGCAGAAGGAAGGAGGTGAGATTGGTGGTGAGTGCTGAAGTTTGTACAGTTTGCCCATGCTTAAGTCTAGTGCCCTTCTTGTTCATACCCTGCTATATGTTAGGTATTGCAAGAGGGAGTACAAAAAGCACATCACCAATGTAAGAAGATCCTGAGAGTCTAACATGTGATATAAAAGGCAGCCTTGCCTGCCAAGTATTTCTCATAACTTACAACTTGGTGAAAAAGCAAAACTAGAGTGAAACAATGAGGAAATAGTCACTATCCCACTTCAGCTGACATTGCTCCTCCCAAGAGCTACAGGCCATCTAACAAAATTCACAATACCAGGCAATTTTGGGTTGTGTTACCTAGGAGACTCCCTCAGCAATATGGGCTATTGCTGTTACCCCTGGTCGCTTTGTAGAGGTTGAAGATAAATCCCTATTTCTAAAGATGCCATGCACTTCAGTCATAAAACCTGGAGAACCTGAACTAGCTCTGGTCTCAAAGTTCCCTCCCAGAGGACTAGTTTTTATAGTACCAGAAGGTAATATACAAGTCCTTAAGGGGAGGAAGTAACCAACAGTACTACCTACCTGAAATGCTTGTGGACCACAATGACAACCAATAGGGCACAATAGCACCAAGTACACGCATATCTTGACAATAACCTACAGCTGTCTAATTGGACATAAGGCTCTCTCAATGGAAGGGAAATCATGTCTCATACTGGAAACACAACCAGTGCTCAGGGATAATGAGGTCATGGATCTTTCAGGGGAACTTACTACCACGACTTTATTAAACATCATGATTTCTAACTGCATTCTAAATAACTTATCCTCATTTCACCCAGGTTAAGAGTATCTCCCACCGCTCATCAAAGGAGCCTCTTTGCAACAGACAGAGACCACTGCAGAAAACCACAACCAGTCCAAATTCAGAGGACAAGTGGTCAAGGGGAGCCCAGCCCCAAATGATATGTCTACAACACAATTCCCTCGCTTAATGCTCAGGGAACATCACAGAAAGATTTTAAGGGCCAGAAGACCTGACAGTCCAAAAGAATGTATCTCCTAGAAATGGCAGTGAAGTCGTTCTCTTGATACCTCAGCAATATTGCTGCCCAAACAAGACCTGAAGTAGTAGAACACCAATGTTGTCATGGAAGTGGGGGAATCTCATGGGTCTCCAGTACTAGACAAAGAACTACCAGCAACTAAGGAACTCTGAGAGAAGAAAAATTAACCAGTCCCACAATGAGCTTCAAATTGGTTAGCCAATATCCAGTGTTCAGTCCTGAAATTATATACACAAGTGACACTAAATGGACTGAGTAGAGTATATTTATGTATTTTGATATTTATATATGTATGCAACTGTTGGGGAAGTCCTGTGTATATGTCAATAAAGCACTGTTTGCCCAAGATAGGTGGGACTAGAAGTCCAGGAGGACTCTGGGAAGGAGAAACACAGGAGTCAAGATGTAATGCCATGGGGTAAGAAGCCCAGAAAGTTCTCCGGTAAGAGAAATACTTAGATTAACAATTATGGGGTAATTACTTAAGTCAGAGCTAGCCAGTAAGAAACAAGCAAGACCAACAGCTTCATAATTAATACAGCCTCCTGTGTGTTTATTTGGGACTGATGCGGCTCTAGAACCAGGCTGGCGGGAAGGCTTCTCTTTACATGCAACAATAACAAAGAAAGAAAGAAAGAAAGAAAGAAAGAAAGAAAGAAAGAAAGAAAGAAAGAAAGAAAGGAAGGAAGGAAGGAAGGAAGGAAGGAAGGAAGGAAGGAAGGAAGGAAGGAAGGAAGGAAGGAAGAAAGGAAGAAAGAAAGAAAGGGGACCATGTTCTGACAGGGAATGAGGGGAAGGTACATAGAAGGGATTGGAAGGAGAAAATTATTGTTATAATTTAAAAATTATTTTTAAAAAGCACCCACAAAAGAAATTAGTGACTAGTCTGAAATTAGATGGTACATTGGTAATATACCATCTAATTGTGTGTGTGTGTGTGTGTGTGTGTGTGTGTGTGTGTGTGTGTGTGTGTGTGTGTGAAGGCCAGAGGTTGAGGTTAGGTGTCTTTCACTATTGCTCTCCACTTTATCTTCTTTAGATATGGTCTCTCACTGAACTCACAGCTCACCAAAGGGCTAAAATGGCTGGTTAGCAAGCTCTGGGGTCCACCCTACTAGACCTTAGGTTGCAGACATGTACAACAGTGCCTGATTTTTACATAGGTTCTAGGAATTCAAACTCAAGTCCTGATGCAACATGTACTAAACCATCTTCCCAGCCCTATATGTGTATATTTCTTTATCTGTAAAGATACATACATGTATCACTTTGTACTGCCTCTGGATTTCCTTGGAAGCATGTTGAAGCCTTTAAGGTACATTATTAATGCTGTAAACTAGGGGTGGGGATTGTCTCTTGTAATATTGTTAATAGCATGCTAGCCTAGAAAAATATCCTCCTCAATGGTGACCACATCAACTGATATATATGCCTGCAAGACAAGTATTACTCCAACTCAAGCTATTCTTCACTCTTCTCCTTTCTCTCCTGACCACCCTGACATGTCAGTGCAGTTATGGACTCACTAAGTTTGCTTTTCTTGCTGTCTCTGCTGCTACCACCTGAGTCTCAGAAAGCAGCATCTCTTTAAAATGGGTGTCTCTGGAGGTCTAATGTCCCATGCTCACTTTCATCTCCCTGAGTTTCAGCTATCTTAGCCTTCTTTGCTCACTGGTCCTGGGCACCCTTATAATCCTCTCATGACACCTCCATGATTCATCCCTTGCTTCTTAACCCTCTACTCCAGAAGAGCCCACGTTCCAGAATTTTCCTCCATGATACTCTTCTCCATTTAAATCATATGCTTTATTTATTCTGTTCATTTTCATTCCTTGGAATGTCAGCTCCCTGACTTAAGTTTTTTTGGGCATTGAGTTTTTTCTTGTGATCTCCAATACCAGAGCAATGTATGACATAGTGGCTACTTAAGTATTTGTTGAATGAATCCGGAAATGCTTTATCATCTCTGAAATATATTTTAAGATTTATTTTTACTCATGTATATATATATATGGATGTCCTTGGAAGCCAAAGGGGACATCAGATCTCTTGGAGCTGGAGTTACAGCTAGTTTTGAGTCACTCAGTGTGGGTGCTGGGGTTCATCAGTGTTGACTTATGTCTCAGAATTTCTCTCCCTTGAAGGATACATAGAATTCTCCTGAGTGCATTTTGTTCATCTGTTATTGGACAGGAGTGGAGCTGGTGGAGCATAGGATCAATCTGTTTCTAATCTCCTGATGAACTACCACCACGCTTTCCCTAGCCCCTGTGAGCCATTGATATTCTTGCCAGCAATGCACAAAAGCTATCATTTCTCCACATTTTTGCTAACACCTGTTATTTTCTGCTTTTTGATACCATCTATCCTGATAAGTGTGAAGTGGCATCTCATTATGGATGATTTGTACTTTGTGTTCATGTGTGTGGAGGTCGGAGGACAAACCCAGGAGCCATCTAGCTTATTTTTTGAAACACTGTACCGATTTGTCACTGTGACATAAACTAGGGTCATCTCGGAAGAGGGAATTTCACTTGAGAAAATGCTTCTATGAGACTGGCCTGTAGGGAAGTCTATGGGGCATTCTCTTGATTAATGATTGATGTGGAAAGGCTCCGCCCACTGTGGGTGGTTCCACTCCTTGGCAGTTGGTTCTGCATTGAATAAGAAAGCCAGTTGAGCATGCCATGAGGACCAAACAAGTAAGCGACATTTCATCATGGCCTCTGCCTTCGTTCCTGACCCCTGTTACCGCCTTGAATTCCTGCTCTACATTCTTTCAGTGATGGATGGATTGTGACCTGAAATCTATGAAATGAAATAAACCCTTTCCTTTCCAAGGTGCTTTTGGTGATGGTGTTTTATTCCAACAATAGAAAACAAACTCAGACAATGTCTTTAAGACCTGCAGCTCACTGCCTAGGTGAAGCTGGCTAGTCAGTGAGCTCCAAGAGTTTACTGACCATTGTCTTCCCAGAGCTGGAATTATGAACATTTGCTACAACATGTATCTTTTTTTTTTTAAACAGGGTTTCTCTGTAGCTTTGGAGCCTGTCCTGGAACTCCCTCTGTAGACCAGGCTGGTCTGGAACTCACAGAGATCTGCCTGCCTCTGCCTCATGAGTGCTCGGATTAAAGGCATGTGCCACCACTGTCTGTCTAACATGTGACTTTTTTCATGTTCTTCACCATGTATTTTTTCCATATATCTTTTATTTAACTTTTTATGTATGTCACTTTCAGTTCCCTCTCCCTCCCTTCCTCCCCCACCCCCAATCCTCCCAACCCTTGACCCCCGCTCCATCCCCCCTCCGCTTCCCAGGGAGGGCAAGGGCGTCCATGAGGGATTTTCAGGGTCTGTCACATCATCCGGGAAGGGCCCAGGTTCTTCCTCATGTGTCCAGGCTGAGAGAGCATCCCTCCACATGGTATGGGTTCCCAGAGTCCTTCTGTATGCCAGGAATAAATACTGCTCCACTCTCCCAGGTCCCACAGATTGCCAAGGCCTCCTCTCTGTCACCCAGGTTCAGTGGGAGGGATGTCTGGATCAGTCCCATGCTGGGCCCTCAGTCATCAGTCTGGGGTCCATTGTTCCCCTTTGGTTAGGTCAGATGCCTCTGTGGGTTTGCCAGCCTGATGTTGATTCCTTTGGTCATCACTCTTCTTTGCAACTGGGTTCCAGGAGTTCAATTCATTTCACAGCTGTGGGTGTCGGCCTCTGTCTCCATCAGCCATTGGATGAGAGTTCTAGGATGGCATATAAGGTGGTCATCATTATCATTATCATGGGAGGACATTTAAGGTAGCCTTAATGCCAGTTGGTGTTATTCTTGTAGATCTGCGAAGATCTCACTAGTGCCAGATCTCTCCTCCAACTTATACTGGCTTCCTCTTTTCTGGTATCTCCCAACCCTTTCTCCTCTATTCTTACCCTGGCCCAACCTTCCTGCTCTCCCATGTCCCCCTCTCCCCTCCTCTTTTCTCTCTCTCTTTCTCCCATCTCCTTCGTCCCTCCCCTTCTGCCCCCCCCCCCAATCCAATTAGTAGATCTCATCCCCTAACCCTTCTCTGGGTCACCATGCATATCTCTCTCTTAGGGTCCTCCCTGTACCCCAGACTCTCTGGTGGTGGGTTTGTGGGCCAGCAATGCCCTGCTCCATGTCGAAAATCCATATATGAGTGAATATATACCAAGCTTGTCTTTTTGTGACTGGGTTACCTCACTCAGGATGGTTTCTTCCCGTGCCATCCATTTGCCTGTAAATTTCAAGATTCCATTTTTTTTCTGCTGAGTAGTACTCCATTGTGTAAATGTACCACATTTTCTCTATCCACTCTTCAGTTGAGGAGCATCTAGGTTCTTTCCAGGTTCTGGCAATTACAAATAATGCCGCTATGAACATAGTTGAGCAGATGTCCTTGTTGTATGAATGTGCATCTTTTGGGTATATGCCTAAGAGTGGAATTGCTGGATCTTGTGGTAGACTGATTTCCATTTTTCTGAGGAATCTCCATATTGATCTCCAAAGTGGCTGTACTAGTTGGCATTCCCACCAGCAGTGGAGGAGAGTACCCCTTTCTCCACATCCTCTCCATCATAAACTGTCATTAGTGTTTTTGATTTTAGCCATTCTGATGGGAGTGAGATGGTATCTCAGAGTTGTTTTGATTTGCATTTCCCTGATGGCTAAGGATGTTGAGCACTTTCTCAAGTGTCTCTTAGCCATTTTGGACTCCTCTATTGAGAATTCTATATTTAGTTCTATATCCCATTTTTTAATTGGATCCTTTAGTGTTCTGGAGTCTTGCTTCTTGAGTTCTTTGTAAATTTTGGAGGTCAGCCCTCTGTCAGATGTGGGATTTGTGAATATCTTTTCCCATTCTGTGGACTGTTGTTTTGTCTTGTTGACCGTGTCCTTTGCCCTGCAGAAGCTCCTCAATTTCAGGAGGTCTCATTTATTAGGAGGGTAAACAATTAAATGTTCAAATTAGGATGCACACTGTGAAGACTTTCCTAGGCTGTCTGAGTAGATGAGTCACTCAGTGAGCTCATAACAGCTAGGCACTGTCAATCAAATGTTTAACCTCAAACAAGTTCATTTCTATTTTCTTTCAATTTACAGCATCTGATTTTTGAAGCTATTTGGAGTCACCGACTTGCCTTAAATGCCCCTTACATATGTCATGCATATTAATGAACCAACTCCTCTTCTGGAACATGCCCATTTATAACCTCAAGAAATCTAGCATGAATGGGGGCTTAATAAAGGGATCTTATGCCCCATACTAATTGTTTTCCATGTGGCCTTGATGACTTCCTCTAAGAAACTTCAAAGTGTTTCCATAAAGAAATATTAGTTTATGTCCAGAAGGCTCTGAAAGGAAGGACTCCTCGAAGTCAACATTTGTTCCTCACTATGGGCTTAAGGATATACAGTGGCTCTGACCCAATAACAATATGCTCTTGTAGGACAATGGAAGTGTGCGCATGGTGTATGTCTTGAGGTTAGGTAATAGTCAATGTTACTTTAACTTGGATGTTCTCTATCAGGTCCAGGTTTGTGTTTTACCTCATAGAGAGTCACTTTTCAATCTCTGGAGAGTCCATGCCCTTTTTAATTATTTAAAAACAGTATATGAGTACATTTGTTCATGTGTATATAAGCCATAGTGAGTATGTGGAGGTTAAAGGGCAGCTCTTAGGAGTTCATTCTCTCCTTCCACTGTGGATTCTGGGAGTGAAACTCAGGTCGCTAGGCTTTTGCAACAAATAACTTGAATAGCTGAGTCCTCTCCTCAGCCCCCATGTCCCTCTTTTAGCTTTTAAACATGGTGCCCCTCAATTCTTCTCCATCTCCTTATTCTCTTCTTTGTCTGCCTCATTCAACTCAAAGCTCTGTTTCCACCTGTCCTGTGAGATCAAATTCCACACCAGTGACCACAGTGTTTTCTAAGCTCCAGACAGAATTCTTCACTTTTTAGTTGCTGTGATAAAAAACAACTTGACCAAAAAAAAAAAACAACCGAGAAAAGAAAGGGTTTATTTTAGCTAGAAGTTCCAGAGGGTTGGGGACCATCAGGCATGGCAATGGGCAAGGCAAGCATGGTGGCACAAATGGAAATTGATGATGACATTGTTATCCACACACAGGAAGCAGAGGCAGGGAGGGAGGGAGAGTGAGTGGGAGAGAGAGAGAGAGAGAGAGAGAGAGAGAGAGAGAGAGAGAGAGAGAGAGAGAGAAGGAGAGAGAGAACAGAAAATGGGATGAGGTTATAAGTCCTTAAAGCCTGTCCACAGTAATAACTTCTTCCAAGGCTCCACCTCCTAAAGACTGCATAACATTAGCAAACAGTGTCACCAACTGGGGACCAAGGGTTCAAATACACGACCCTATGGGGGGAATTTCTTACCCAAACCAACACAGGAGACTATCAGAACTGACACATCAATCTGAACCCAGTGCCTTTCCTCTTTTCACTAAGATCAGCTTACAAACTTCAAATATAGTTTCCATTTTATCTTTTGTGGACAGGAGTAGAACATTATTTTTGCTGCTCTTTTGCTTTTGTTTGTTTCTTTGTTTGTTTATTGGAGACAGGATTTCTCTGTGTTGTCCTGGCTGTCCTAGAACTTTGTAGACCAGGATGGCCTCAAACTCAGAGATCCTTCTGTCTCTCAGTCTCCTGGGTGTTGGAATTAAAAGCTTATGCCACCACTGCCTGGGAAGCAGAAAGTAAAGAGAAGAGAAGACTAAAGATTCAAAGCACTTAAAGATTATTTGGGGCTGGAGGATTCAAGGAAGGCTCCCAGGAAGCAGCCGTGTTGAGCTTGGTTTTAAGGTATAGAGAAGATGCAGCAATGTAGAGATTAAGAGGATTTTTCAGAATGAGGATGAGAGCTATGAGACTATATTTTGAGAAGGGGAAATTAATAAACAGTGGCTAGACATGACTGCAGAGAGGAAACAATAATTAAGGCAGAAATCATGGCAACACATGAACTTATGGTAAATGGTATGAATTGAAGCGAGAGGTTCTAAGAAGCCAATACAGACTTCCTAACTGTGTGTCCCATTCTGCCTAGGCTAGACAGAACACCATAGACTGGATAGCTGTCAAACAACAGAAAGTCTTGTCCCAGTTCTGAAGCTTACCAGGTCTAGGATTGATGCATATGCAGACTTGAGTGAGGTCCAGCTTCCTGCCTCATAGGTATCACCTTCTCACTGTGCCGTACGTGGTAGAGAAGGCTCTCTGGGCATGTGCAAGGGCATTAATGCCATTCATGAGGACTCTCTCTCTTGACCCAGTCACTTCCCAATGGGGACTAAATTTTTATATATAGGTTTTGGAAAACAAAAACATTGAGTCTATAACAAAGGAGAGAACATCCTTTGTCTTACATGCATGTCTTATCTTCTCTGGGAACCCTTAACATCTTTGATAATAGTGCACATGCATTCTCTTTTCCTAGCCCACTCCCACTGTTATTTACTAAGAACACCAGTGTTAAAGGGAAAATGAGCAAAGAAAATAGATTACTATGCAAAGCATTCATATTATTTCCATTTCTTAAGCCTCTAGGCATTCTATCAACCATCAACTTCTCACTTATCTCAGTTCCCTTCTCTTACCTAACTCATCAGTTCTGTGTACCAAGTAACTTAGATATAAAAGAAAAGCCTCAAGAAGGGCATGTATGTAAAGCACAATGGTGTGTAAACAAACTGAAATGCAATGTATAATGTGTTTTAAGGGAAACATGCCATAGTAAACCACACTGGAAAAGAACACCTAGCTACTGGATTTGCACCTTCTTGTAGCTGCTACAAAAATATTTGAAAGGAACAACTTAAAGGTGGAATTATTTATTCTGCTAAAGGCTTAAGATGGTTTAGTCCTGTGTTTGTGTGCAACATTATGGCCACAGGACCTTGTGGCAGGATCTGACCACTTCCTGACCTACAGCAAGCTGAGAGAAGGCCATGCTAGCTCTGGCTCATTTTCCCCTTTTCCTCCACCTGGGACCCAGTCCACTGCAGAGCGTTGTCTATATTCATTGTGTGTCTTCACTGATGCCCCTCTTAGTTAATCCTCTCTAGAAAAGCCTTTGACCCCACCCCAAGGTATACCTGTTTCCTAGGTGATTCTAAATCCAATCAAATATGGCAATCAAAATTAGCTATCATTACATCTGGACCACATAAGTCATTCATCCAGAGAAGTATCCTACATGCATGACACTAGAAGTATCTGTAGGAGATACATAGAAAGTCAAGGTCCCTGTTTTAAAGATGTATTTAGTCTCATTGTATCAGTTACTTTTCTTGTTGTAACAAAACAGCTGACAAAAGCAAGTTGAGGAGGTGTTCAATTTGGCTTACAGTTTGTGAGCTAAGTCTATTGTAGTGATATGGTGGCAAGAGCAGGAGGCATCTGGTCACTCTGCCTCTATCGTCAAGTCAAGAAGTAAAGAGTGGCCCAGCAGCCTAAGAGCTGTTATTCCAGAGGACCTGGATTTGATTCTCAGCACCTGTCTGGTGGCTCACTACCATCTAACTCCAGTTCTGGGGCACCCAGTGACCTCTTCTGGCCAGGTTATAAATGATTTGGAGGGTTCAAATCAGAGATGACCTGTGTCAGGTTCTTAGGCTAGTTAGCATCTATCTACAGATCTTGGCCAAAAGCTTTATGGCAGAGATAGACTGCTGTCAAATAGCTCTCGATTGGTATAAGCTAGCTGATAATGCAATAAAACTGTAGTTAGTGAGAGTAACCTTGAGCTGTCATGGAAAACTAACTCCAAGAGTTATATCATGGTTATGACATATGACCATGGCTGAGATAACAGTAGATTCTTTTGATATGGTGTTTAAAAGAGAATGTCTCTTTGGTGACCTGTTTTCTGGAGAACTGTACCTGAATTTGTCCATAATTTGAAAGGATGAAGAATATTTCTATTAGTGAGTTAGTTAGTGTTCTTATCACAGGGAACAAAATACCTGACAAACATAAACTTTTATTCTGGTTCATGGTTTTCAAGGCATTCCGACTTTGTTCCATGTTTCTGGGGCTCTGCAGGACTGTGTGGCAGGCAGGAAGCAGAGAGCAGGTAAGAAACTAGGGACAAGGTATAATCTTTAGTCATGCCTCCACTGGTCTACTTTCTCTGGCCAAGTCCCATCCCCTGAATTTTCCAGAACTTCTCAGAACAGCCCCATCAGCTGGGGACCAATCCAGCTGTCATATGCCTTTTGCAGGGATATTTCATATTCAAGCTGTACCTCTCGACATGTCATTTTGAGATTGGCAATGACTTCCTAGTGGAAAGGTTTCTGAACTACATCTGAGAACACAATGAGAGAATGTGTGGTGTGACATGTAATAGTTACTGTGGTGTAGAAAGGACTACCTCAGTTTGTCTTCCCACACGATTGCCCTCAGTGACACCTCGCTTTAATCTTCTTACCTTCTAAGGTAGAATGATTTCTTTTCCCAGTAGGCTCAATGTGACATATTAATTTAACATCTTTGTTCCTATGTCTTTGATAGACGGCACATTAACATGCCTACTGTGCCTATAAAACAAAATATGATTTTCAAGATAAATAATAGATTGCTTTGTTTCTTAGATCTTCAAAAATCTTTTCATCTCTTGCACACACAGAAAATCCTAGGGAGATGGACAAGGACCCCAGGGATCTTATCAAGGTGGCTGAACAAAGGTCTCACCCCTGTGAGACTCAGTGTGATGGAAGCGGAGCCAATTCCAGACAGACAGTATTAGTGAATGTGAGGCTTGAATCGCTCCCCCCCATACTGACATTTATCATCTGCCACAATCACGGCAAGCCACAATACCAACGCGTTTGATTGGAGCCAGTCAGTAAATAACATTTGATGAAAAGAAAATTAGGTGATAAAGAGACTCTTGAGAAATTAGAAAATATTCTTTTAGGCTTTCAACCTCCTCCTCATTTACTGAGGGACTGAATAACATAACAGACCTAAGAACAGCAGCAGCCTGCTTCCAAATGCTGAAAACACTGACTCAAACAGCTGAATAGTACAGCTTGAGGGATTGTTCAAAGTCGCCTCAAAATAACCTTTGATTAAGGAAGAAAAAAAAAAGAAAAGAAAAAGCTAATCTTCAAGTTAACAGAAAGGCTTAAAGGATCCATGACAAGCTCCATGAATTATGCAGGCTAGGGGTGTTGTGTCTCGCCTTTCATATATAAAGGCTCAAATGTCTGATCTCAAACCCGATGCAAAGAAATTGATTCCTATCAGCTGGGCAGTGTTGGGTGAGGAAAAACAGACGAGCCTGCCCCCTCCAGTGCCCTAACTTTGTTTTCTGTAACAAAAAGGAGAGAACTGGGATCCCCAACCATTCTTCGCTACTGTGTTAGAGAAGAAGAGATCTTGGGCAACAGACTTCTTTTGGGACAAGTCAACTTCTCTGGAAATGCCACTCCTAAATCACTTTTACACGTAACCTCAGGTATGTAGACATAATACAACAGTAGCTTTCCACCTCTGCTTCCTCAAGAACACACAAGGCCTGGTGGGAAATATTCTAATTATCTCTAGGTAGTGAATGTGTTATTCAAAAGCAGATATGAGCTATCGTATTATCCTATTGTAGAACTCCATCTCTTCAGGAAAGACTTTCCTGACTGCCAAGTTATGACTCCTTTTCTGAGTATTCAATATAGATATTTTTTAAAAACTTAATTTTTTATTGATTCTTTGGGAACTTCATATCATGCACCCCAATTCCACTCATTTTCCAGTCCCCCCATATCTGTCTCTCATCCTTACAGCATCCCCCCCAAAAGAAAACAGAAAATATAAAAATATTAATTAAAAACAAAAAACCAACAAAACCCCTCTTCACTCCATCTTTCTCTACTCTCTATCACCTCTTTATTTGTCTCAGTGGCATTGGGAGCTGTGGTGAGCTCCAGGGATTCTCCTCTCTATCTCCCAAACACTGGAATTTCTGGCATCGCCCAGGCTTTTTCATGTGATAAATGTGGTGTGTTATCCAAACATTTTACTTGAAAATGTTCTTGTGATATTCACAACATCTTTTATGTCCTTCTATTTCCTGTTTTTGAAAGACACTGTACAGGAAAGAGACCATCAGCTTTTCAACCAACCCCAGCTATAATAGGCAAGGTGATGCTGTTCTCTGAGCCATTTCTGTATCTATGTGTAGCTTTATGTGCATGCACAGTGATGACAGAATTTTGCTATCACGTGTGATGGTAAATCTTGATTGTCAACTTGATGGGGTTTTGAATCACCATGGAAACAAACCACTAGGCACATCTGGGAGGGAGTTTCTAGACTGGGTTAATTGATATGGGACCACCCATCCTGAATCTGGACCACACTATTCCAGGGGTACTACACGTTAGAAAAAGGAGAAAGCAGGAGTTTTGGTCTCTCTGGGAGTATGTTGAGGTATGGGGAGAGAGAGAGAACTTGTCTGCATACTGACTTGAGACCAGTTCAATAAATTAAAAATAACATGCATTACTCCCCACTCTCCAAACACCAAGGATAAAGTAAGTTGGGTACTAGAATTCATCTCATCTTCTTTAAAAATATTTTATTGTATGTATATGGGTATTTTGCCTACATGTATGTCTATGTACCACATGCATGCCCCATGCGTTTGCATGCCTGAGGCATCAGATCCCCTGGAACTGGAGTTGCAGATGGTTGTGACCCACCATGTGGGTGCTCTCAACCTCTCCATCTCCACCACATTATTTGAGTCATTCCCTAACCCCAAAACTGCCTGGGGTAGAGTGGCTGGCCAGTAAGCTCTACCTCCCAAATACTGGAATTACTGGCATGATCCACCATGCCTGACTTTCTCACGTGATAAATGTGAATCCAAACTCAGGTTGTCATGTTTGTAAAGCAGTTGGAAGGTAAGCCCACCAGAGACTGCCATGGAGATACTCTTATAGCTTAATATAAGGTCTTTATTGCTAGCTGGTGGCTGCATGGGGAACTTGCCTAAATCATGCAGCCCTCAGCCTTACAATTCTTAGCCTTTTATGCATGAAAAACCATATCCTTGTTGACACATTTCACTTAGCAAAAAACAGAACTATGGAAACAAAAAAAGCAGGGTTAGTACATATAGGACTTTTTCACTTGAGGACTCTTTCAGCCATATTCCAGAACTGTTGACTTAGTCATTGTTCCCATTCTGGCAGGTGCTGTTGCCTATGTGCTATGTTTCAAGGTCTGAATGGTGTTTCTATCACAGCATCAGTTGTACTAAGGTCTGGGGGGGGGGCTGTTACATAGCAAACACTTTACCAATGGGTCATCTAAACTTTTCCACTACCCCATCATGTGTGTATCTGCAGCTGTACCTTTGAGTAGGAGTCCTGATGACAGTCTACATTAGCTTATGATAAACACTAGTTGTTTCTCTTGCATTAAATTGTGCCCTCAGGAGCTTTGTAGCTCTTTGAAGATTGAAGTAAAGACTATGACAGTATTCCTATTATCCTTCTGACCATTCAATATATATAAGCTTCTTTTCAATATTTATGAGAAGCCAATGAGAGAAGGCCACAGCTCATTCCATAGTAGTGCTAGACAGTATTTCTGCCATTCAAATTGATGAGATCAAATGTTAATTTTACAGTCTCACTCAAAGAACTCTAATAGGGATAGAAACATACACATTGTCTCCAGCTCTATGGGCTTCATCTACTGGTATAAGTTAATGGGTAAGTATGTCACCATCTAGACTGCTGATTTAGCCACACTGCCAGCCCTTAGAAATCTCTTCTGGTTTGCACAAGAGGTATTAGTGACTGCAATAGTATAGTTCAGACTTAAGTTCAACAAGAACTACATACATAGGCTCTGGACAGTGTAAGAAAAGAACCCTTTGGCCTCCCAAAGAACAGTGACCAGATATGTGGGTCAGCACATTTCCCAGAAGCTTCTACTCAGAAGGCACAGGAACTTGATAGGAATTCCTCAGATACTCTTTAGAAGTGCAGAAGGCTCCACATCAGTGGTTCTCAACCTGAGAGTCATGACCCCCTTTGGGGCTGCATATCAGATACTTACATTGCAATCCACAGCAGTAGCAAAATTATAGTTACGGAGTAGCAAGGAAAATAACATTATGGTTGTGGGTCACCACCACATGAAGAAGTGTATTAGAGAGTCACAGCATTAGAAAGGTTGAGAACCACTGCTGTAGATGAACACATAGAGTCACCTGCCTCAAAGCTGTGGGTCGACATCTCTGCACCACTGTCCTCCTTGACTCACCCAGAACTCCTAACACTTGTTTTACCCCTGCCTATCTTGAATTTCTCACAGCTGAAATAGAGTGATTTCTATTCTCAGTCTACACTTTGTCTATGTCATAAATGAACACCCAGACCATATCTTAGTACTATTTTAGATATTCACCACAGTGCCAACACAACTGAAATCCAGATATTTGATGTTGGCCAAAAAATGTATGTTTTCCATTCTGCTTTGCAATGGTTGAGGCCATATGAGTGGGTCTAGTCTCTGAGTCTGCTCTAAGCAGAGCTGATTGGTGGAAGATTTTAGGATCAAAGCACTGAAGACATTTTTGTGTCACCTCTACACTCTTATCCATCATGGTGTTAGGATGCTGCAGTTACATACAAGACAGTAGAGCTTCCACCAGCCTGACTCTGTGTACCCTGTGATGCACAGAACCACTTCATCCACCTATGCTGAACATGTAACATGAGTAAGAAAAAAATCTTTGATTGTGTGAAAGCTGCTGGAAGGCTGATTAAGATTTCTTCCCAGACGTCCTGAGTTCAACCTGAAGGTTTCAGAGGCACAAGACCTACCTAATCTCCCTTGCAAAAAAACATATGTACAAGGAGTGTGCACGTATTTACATGAGCTCATATATGTGTGGGTACGCATGTGGGTGCAGGTTCCTGTGTGCACATGTGTGGAAGACTGAAGTTGACTCGATCACTTTCTGCCTTATATATTGAGGTAAGGTCTCTCACTGAAACCAGAACAGGCACTTTTAGCTAGTCAAGCTATCCATTTTGCTATGGAGATCCCCTTATCTCCACCTCTCTCACACTGGATTCTGGAGCCAGATGCTACATCTACCTGGATTTCTACATGGGTTTTGGAGATCTAAACACCACTGCTCACATACATGAACATTACCTACTCCTGATCTAATACCACAACAATGACACCTAGTTTCTAAGATAAAATTGAAACTATGAACATGTTTTATAAAAAATATGCTGATATTATTTAAAGAATACCATTAATATGGCATCCAATCCAAACAAACAAAAGTTTTAAAGGAGAAAATGAAGATCAGAATGAGTCTATAACACATATAAACATATATGTACATATACTTATAGATATAAAATGCTCATTCATGTTTTAGGAACTGTGAAACGTCTGGTAGTGCACAAAATGCTGCTAAGTAAGGACAACAAAAAAAGCACAGAGGTCACCACTTTACTAACTTAATAACGCAGAGACATGTTGGTGACAGAGGTCACCACTTTACTAACTTAATAACGCAGAGACATGTTGGTGACATGGTAGCTAAGAGCATGGGATGAGGAAGCAGTCAGCCTACTAGAATGTCAACAAAGTACTACAGGTCCAATGTTCAAGTCCTATAAATACTTCAAGAGTCCCCATCACTGCTTGGGCTCTGACAGAGGAAACAGATTAGTAAATCACACACAGAGAGAAGACCTTAGGAGAGCAATTAGTGAACATTTGATCAAGGTCTGGTTTTGTTTGGTCTTCCCTCTTTCCTCTCCTCGTGTCCTTCCTCCTTGATTTGAGACATGGTCTCATGCAGCCCAGGCTGGTCTCAGAAAGAGTGACCTTGAACTTCTGGCCCTCCTGTCTCTATCTCCTGAATATTGTGGTTATAGTTTTATGTGGTGCTTGGATCTTACTAAGGCATTTATGCATTCTAGGAAGGCACTCTACTGAGCTCCAACCCCTGATCTTCCTGCCTTAGCCAGTCAAGTTGTTTGTTTTAAGCCAAACTAAAACAACAAAATATTTGGACAGTTGTTTTATGTATTTGACCAGTTACAGATTTTACAACACAATCCCTGCCCTTAAGGCATAAGGGATACCACAGAAACTGAGGCAGGAAGAATGTAAGAGCCAGAGACTGAAGAGATGGTTCAGTGGTTAAGAAAACTTGTTGCTCTTGCAGAAGACCTTGGTTTGATTTCCAGCAAATATATGATGGTTTACAAGCATTTGTAAATTCAGTTGCAGGGGATCTGACGCCTTATTCTGGTCTCCATAGGTACTGCATGTACATCGCGCAAAAACATAGACACAGTCAAAATACTTGCACACATAAAATACATAAAATACTTAAATCTAAAATCAATTTAAAAAATGATTGGAAGAGCCAGAGGACCAGGACATCTGCTATCAGAAAGTGTCGTTTATGCTGAGCTCCCGTGGCACAATCAGTTAACTGGGGATACTTATACAGAAAGTGTCATTTATAAATGACAGGGAGAAGCACCCACGAAATCTGAATACTATGATTACCTTAACAATGACAGCATCAGCTGGCATCCCAAAATGGCTTGGGAAAATCTCCCCTAAATGAAAAGCTAGAGTGGGGTGATCCTTCTGAAAATTTATCCAACCCAAACTTGTCAGTCCTAAACACATACACATATGAGGAACACTAAATGGACTCAAAGGTTGTGTGTGTGTGTGTGTGTGTGTGTGTGTGTGTGTGTGTGTGGACATGCGTGTGTAAAACAATAACAAAATTTTTGGGAGAGAGCTGGAGGAGACAAAGGAGAAGTTGGAGGGAGAGAGAGGGTAGAATAGAAAATATGTAAATACAATACTCATGCATGAAATTCTCGAAAAATAGTATTTTTTGAAAAATGCTATGTGGACTTAAGGATCAGTTCAAATGAGTTTTGGCATGTATATGTTTGTTTTGTTACCTGTGTGCAATTTAACATATTGGCTACAATGTGGGAGCTCCAGAAGTGAAGCTTCTTTAATACTTATACATCAGTCTTACCCAGGTCAAACAGTAACCAATGGCAATAGAAGAGTCCTGGGCAACCTCAGACTCATTGCCATTCATTAGTGAATGTCACTCAATCCTATCTCACACTGAATGACTCTGGTTACTCTCTATGTAGGGTATGGTGTTTATATAAAAGACACAGAAGATTAAACTATCACAAATTAAAACCCTCCAAAGCTGTACTGCAGGAATTTTAAGAGAAGATCCAAATTATAAATACCAGGACAACATGACCTCATTTGCCCGAATCAAATCAGTTTCATTATTTATTATTTTTATTTTATGTGAGGTGTTTTGCCTGTGTATCGCATGCGTGCAGTACCTGAGGAGGCCAGAAGAGGGAGGCAGATCTCCCTCTGGAATGGAGTTACAGAAGGTTGTGAACTGCCATATGGGTGCCGGGAATTAAATTCAGGGCCTCGGTAAGAGCAGCTGGTGTTCTTAATTGCTGAGCAATTCAGTTTTTAGCTGCTGTCATAGATGAATAGTCAGATAGATCCTCTTTAATAAAGAGTTCAAAAGTCAGTAAGAGGTTCCCAGATAAGATGGAAAATGCCAAATATTGCATGAGACATACTTAGAGTAACATTTTTGGTTGTTTATCCGAAACCTGATATCTTAAATAAAATATCTGAAATAAACACATCTTAGGCTCGAAACAGTTTCTAACTCCAGTTCCATGGGATATGGCACTACCTTTTATTCTCTGCAGGTACATGCATGCTGGCAAAATGCTCATATGCATTAAGTACAAATAGATTCTTTAAAACTTAAAAAATACAGTATCTGAAGTTTCTTGAGGTGGGAGAATATGTGTATGCTTTTTCTACAGAAAAAAGCTACGTTTCTTTAAGAAGACTTTAGGGGCTAGGGAGTTGACTTCCTTCTTAAGGGTCTTGTTGCAAAAGCATCAGTTCCTGGGTGTGGATCCCCAGCACCCATATACAAATCTGGATGTGCTGGGGATAAAGCTCACTTGGTATAGTGCCTGCCTAGCATGCATGAGGTCATAAATTTGATCCTTAGCACTGTATACTCCTGGTGTGGTGGTGCACATCTGTATCCCAGTGCTCAGAGAGTAGAAGCAGAAGGATCCAGAATTCCAGGCCATCCTTGGCTACCCAGGGATTTCAAGGACCTAACAGCATGCTGTGCATAGCTCTGATCCAAGTCAGAAGTGGAGACAGGAGGATCCCTGGGCTAGCCAGCCCAACAGAATCAGTGTAGACCAGGTTCAGAGACAGACACTGTACCAAATATATTGGGGGGGGGGAGAAATCAATTGAAGAAGACATTCAAAATTGACCTCCACATGCACACAGATGTGCATGAGTGCGCGTGAGTGCACACGCGTGCGCGCGCGCACACACACACACACCCTTAGACTTAAATCCGAGCTGCTTTCAAACGTGCACCAGTAGGTACATATGGTAATGGTTTCCTAAAGCATGTTAATCAAGGGACCACAGAAATCATTTAATCTCAGAGTTTTCCTCACCACCATCAAATCCTGATTATATTTACATAGAAATTGACTCATTACTATGCAGCTGATAAACACTGCTAACGGGAGAGCCTGCAGACAAATATTTTGCCAGGGAGAATCTCCAATTTCAATTGCTCCCAGGAAATCAACATTTTAAAGACTGCCCCAGAAAAGGGTGACATTCCTGTGTCATCAAATCTCCTTCCCTTATAGAAGTAAACACTGATAAAGTTAATAAGAATAACATTATTCTTTTTTGAGACAGGGTCTCTCTATGTAGTCCTAGCTGGTCTAGAATCCACTATGTGAACCTGAGTGGCCTTGGACCCAGAGGTCTACTTGTTGTTGTCTCCTGAGTGCTGGGATTGACAGCGTGAATCATCACCCTCGGCACTTAATTTTACTTTTAAAAATTTAAATGTCTGATGAGAGATGTTATGAGAGTAAAAACTTCAAGCAACCAAGACTCTAAAGCTACAGGGTGTCAAGCTGTAAGAACATCTTTAGCAAATTAAGAATAATGAAATGATCCTGGTTTGGTTTGTTTAAAAATCATCCTGTTGATGAGCGAGCATGTGAAATTACTCTCTAATTGCATATGTGCATAAATACATGCACATATTTAATGTAAATAAATTTTACTTCCCAACTGCAGTGTTAAGCCAAGGTATAAACTGTGTACTTAAACATTTTCACTACTGGTGCCTGATCCCAGGACTTCACACAAGCTTGGCACAAACACCACTGAGTCACATTCCCAGATCCTATTAGACATTTTTTTAAAGATTTTTGTTTGTTTTGTTTTTGAGACAGGGTTTCTCTGTGTAATAGCCCTAGCTATCCTGGAACTCACTTTGTAGACCAGGCTAGCCTTGAACTCAGAGAAATCTGTCAGCCTCTGCCTCCTTTTAGACATTCTAAACACTATATTTTCAGTTTGGTTTTTATTGTTTTATGAGTTTCACTTTAAAATAAACCTCTTCTTCACTGATGCTGCAGATAATCCTATGGGGCACACATACATCTAATTGAAGTTGACTCTTCTTTGACTTACTGTTGAAATTAGTATTGAGTCAGTCACAGATCAGCACTTGATACCTGAAGGGGGCTCCCCCCCCCGTACTCTATACTCTATACCTGGAGCCTGAAGGGGGCTCCCCCCCCCGTACTCTATACTCTATACCTGGAGCCTGAAGGAGGCTCCCCCCCCCCCGTACTCTATACTCTATACCTGGAGCCTGAAGGAGGCTCCCCACCCTGTGCTAGTACCTATGCCGCTGTGTACCAGTACATTACCAGTACCTGGAGCCTGAAGGGACTTCCCTTCTGTGTTCTATATGTCAGTACCTGGTGTTCGAAGGGGGTTCCCCTCTGTGTTCTATATGCCAGTACCTGGTGCATGTCTGAAGAGGTGTACTCTAGCATGCTAAGTTACTTTAGCTCTGCATGGATAGCCCTGCTTTGTTCTAGAGAGCACTTTAGGTTGATGTAAACTAATTTCAATAATACAAAATGTAAATATTATCTGCCTTAGTTACTTTTATATTACTGTGATAAAACACCATACCGAGGCAACTTATAAAGGGAAATATTTCATTTGAGGCTTATGGTTTCAGAGGGATAGAGTCCATGATGAGAGAGCCAAGGCAGGAACAGCTAAGAGCTCACATCTTGATCAGTAAGTAGGAGGCAGAGAGGGAGGCTTGGAATGCCACTAAGTCTTTTGAAACCTCAAAGCCTGTCCCCAGTGACACGCCTCCTCCAGCAAGGCTGCACAGCTTCCAGTCTTTCCCAAAGAGTTCTACTAATTAGGGACCACGTATTAAAATATATGAGACCATGGGGCCATTCTCATTCACACCACCATGTTATCTGACCCAATTTTAAGACGTAAGACCAATAGTGATTACTGTTTCTTCAGATCTACCTCCCAGTTTTACCCAGATACTTTTTAAATTAATAGTGATGAAATTGGCAAATTGTATGCTAATTGCAAATAATTTCAGTCATGAATGCATAAAGATGAGTTTTACAAGCTCTAATTCCAGTTACACCAAAACCACCCTAACAGGAGTTCCAATACAATGCACTAATGATGAATGAAAAGTTGTTCAGAGGCTAGCAGGGAAGAATGCTTTGCAGCACAGTGAACTATTATTCTGCTTGGTACTCACTCTACGGTTGCCAGATACCAATTTGAAGACACTGAAATTGAATATGGGCTTCAGCAATTGAAAGTGTGGGGTGATTTTCATCTGATGCTGGAATTTTGTTTATTTCACATCAAGGCAATACTTTAGCTGACATCATTGACAGTAACTGTGTATACTTCTAGGACAGAGATGGTATCTCAGCCAGTTCTATCCTCAAGCTTCCCGGTATTGTAGCTAGGGGAAAATATCCTGTTTAGTCTCATATGTAGCTGAGGCAAGGGATCATTTTCTGGGTCTACTTAATCCTATACAGTTGGGGCACAGGTGGGGTATAATAGACACACACATAAATTAAGAAAGACCAAATAGGAGCCTTTGCAGATTTGGTTGGGCAAGAAGTTACTATGAAATCTTACAGAGATACAGCATTATATCTGTAGATGTAGTTAATGATGACACAATTCATATTAGAATTCACTCACTTAAAATTGTTTGACTGTATCTAGAAAAAAAACTGCACATATGGAACATTTCCCCTAAGTGACTAAATATAATATGTATTATCTTATTTTAAAGCCAAATAATGATACTTTATTTATAGTATTTAATTACTTTATATGTGAAATCAGAATCTGGTATTTATTTTATTTAGATTTAATTCATATAATTAAGGCAACATAATCTTATCTATTTTTTAACTTGTCTAGATTATACAAAATGAATTTAACAAAATAACAAAACTTAAAAGATGATATATTTTGACTGGTTACTATACATTAAACACTTGTGTTTTTATTTTATTTGGAAACAACTTCAAACAAGGTTTAAGCACAATATAAACAACTTTTCATTTTTTATTCTTACGAATTTCATACATGTCTACAATAATATCATATTTACCTCCTAACCCCTTTCCTTCACATTCTCCTCATCAGGCCCCCTCCAGACTGCTTGCCTTTAAAAAAAAAAGCTAATTCGCTATGTTCAACTAATGGCATTCATATTTGCATGTGTATGGGCCCTTCCACTGAAGCATGAGGGTCCTGGCTGCATCCTCAAAGAAGAAAAATTCTCCTTCTATCAACATCTATCCACTGTCAGTAGCCCCCGAGTAAGGGGTGGGTCTTGGAGAACATCTATCCCATCTATGCAGGAATCTTGGATGGCTTGTTCTTGCATAGGTCTTGTGCAGGTCACTGTATCTACTGTGACTTCCTGAGTGTAAGAGCTATGTCATGTCCAGAAGGCAGCCCTTCACAGCACTTCTCCTCATCCTCCAACTCTAACTCGCTTCAACCCCCTGTTCCACAATGTTCCCTGATTCTAGTTGGAGGAGGAGTGGTGTTGACATCGATGTCCCACTTAGAGTGCAACACTCAGCCTCTCAATCTCAACAATTATGCGTCTCTTCACTGATCCCTACCCACTTCAAAAAGAAGCTTCTCTGGAGCAGACCCAGTCAGTGGGTGTAAATATAAATATTTAAAAGGTGCTTTGACAGCACGATTCTTCATCAAAATAAAAATTTCCGGTTCCATTCAAGGGCCTAGGATTTCCATGAGTAGGGTTATCAGGCATGAAATTCCATTCTTTGATTATGCCTCAAATTCAATCAGAAGCTACCCCATAACAGTTTTGCCAATATTACACTGATTGGCATATTTTACATGGCAAATTATTATTGAAGTATGCAAGGTCCAGAACTAGCTAAAACCGTAGATGTGTTCCTTTCCCCCTGAGCAGCCTACATAACACCTTCTGGTACTATAAAATACGCCAGCTAAGAAGTTTCCTAGTCAGTTGGAGAATGGTCTCTCTATGCCATGCAACAAAAGTGTGTGGTGTCTTCAACAGAAGGATCTTACTATGCAGCGATGGAGGGTAACCAAGGATAACAAAAGTAGTCTGAATTGTTTTGGAGACCTCTGGGATCTCCAACCAATAACTCAGGGAGAGATTCCGTGCCTTACACTGTCATTTTCATTTAGTAACACATGTAATCTGTGAGTGACACTGTCCATTCATGTAGAGTAATTCTATTTGAACTCTTTAAGTTTTATTTTGCAATTAGTTTACTAATTTGTGTGTTACCATAAGGCTGCTTCATACATCCATACTTTTCGTTAGCCCACCCTTTATTCCCTCCTCTATGCCTCCTTCACCCCATCCTGACTTAATCCTTTCACATGTATTCTAATAGTCTGTTCAACTGTCTCTAAAACTGGACTGTGCAGGACAGCCTCCAAAGCCACAGAGAAACACTGTCTTGAAAAACCAAAATATAAAAATAAAATTGGGCTATAAAAAGTAGCCTTTCAATTGTATTTCATATACCTTTCCTTTGGATTAGCTGTCCCCTCCCCTCCTGAATTCCCCACACTTCATGTCCTCCCCTATATAAGCCTTTCTGTCCACAGTATTCTGCTTCTTACATTCATTTTTCCTGTCATCTACTATTCACCCTAAAAATGTCCTTTCGGTTTTCTCGCCTTTCACTCGTGCTCCAAGCAGACAAAAAAAAAAAAAAAAAAAAAAAAAAAAGGAGCCAGGAGAGGAAATATACACATGAGAGTAAACGTGTAACATTTTTCTTCTGCATGGACTCTGCTGGTGACTGACTATGCAAGGATGCCCTCTATAACCTGCTGCATCTTCATACCTCCTTCCACCCATTTGGTGGGCTCTTCCCCTACTTGATCTCACACACTTAATCAGGCCACACTATTGTGCAATACCTATCTTGCCCCATTCCACCTAATTGCTTATTCTAGACTGTAGGAAAACTAAGCCTCAATGAGTCTGACAGCTGGCCTAGAGCATGCGCAGTAGATAACTCCTGACAGCCTGGGTCTCCCAGGGGGCCTTGACAACAGCAGATAAGAGAAGATGTGGACCTATGGACAGCGACCATGTCACCTCAGCAGATGCCAGCTCCTCCCCGGGGATAGGGTTGGGTTATATAAGGCTTACCCCTTCCTGGAATAAACTGAGCTTACGGTTTCAACTTGTTCCTTATGCCTGTGTTGTTGGTGTCTCCTTACTTTTCCCCACCCCTAAGGAACACCCCTCGGGATCCTGCAACACTACACTGTTCAAAATGAGGAGGAGGGGACACAGGACAGCTATCTGATTTAAAGAATAAATCACAATTATAGAAATACCCAGGAAGTCTTCATGATACTCTGATCAGTAACAGCATAATGCCTTCAAGTAATGGCGATCCAAATAGTATCCAAGGGCTCAGTTTCCCCACGTAGCAACCTGGCTGCACACAGAAGTCTATGCAAACACACACACACACACCCCTTCCCTTAGCACAATGAGTCATCCACCTTTTTCTTTTTCATTAAATGCATCTCAGAGGTCTTTATGTGACATCACAAAACATTTAATACTTCTCATAGCATTTTTGTCTGAGTTATGTCTGATTATCAATCTTCTACCATTGGCCATCTAGGCTATTTCTGATCCGTTCTTCGTAGATAGAATGTTACTGCATATATCCTTGCAGAAATATGCCGTTTTCATCTAAATCTCAAACATTCAATCTTACCAATAAAGACTCGGGAGCCAGATGCTAGGATGAAAACCTTCTAGCTCAGAGAGGCAGAGAAAACACCCAGCTGACCTTCCTCCTCCACTAACATCCCAGAGAGCCGGCCTTCGTCCTATGCCATCTCAAACAAAACTCAAGTTCAATGTCCCTCCCTTCCACTTCCTGTGCATCTCTCTATCCATCCTTCTGATGCCCTCTTACTCTCTTTTTCCCTGTCAACTGGTTGCTTGTTCCACATTTTGACCTATGGTTGCCTTTATTATCCTGTTTACAATATTTAAGTAGAAAACTCTTGGATTAAAGGTGTATGTTAGGGCTGAGTCACACCACAACTAGAAACAGGTTTTTCCAGTAAACAATGAAATCTCAGAGGGTCACAGTGTGATCAAATATCCTTCAATAGAAATATCTTTGAATGTATTGTCATGTCTTCAGCTTAAACAACCAAATAGATCTTAAAAACAAGAATTTGAAATGCAGGCATGCTTTAAAAGCACTGTATCTTTAAAGACACCATTATTAGATACCTCCCCCAATGTCTGATTACATATAATTTCCTCCTGATCTCAGTTAAGGAACTTAATGCTCAAGAGTTTTTCTATCAAAACCGGTATTTGACGGCGAGAGAGACAGCTCAGCAGGTGAAGCACAAGAACAGAGTCCAAATTCCCCTAAACACAAAAGCCTGGTAAACGTGGCAAGTTGTTTATAATTCCAGCTCATGAGAGCTAGAGACAGGAAGCCCCCAGAGCAAGCTATCCAGTCGGGCTGGCCAAACAGCAGCCATGCAACAAGTAAGAGACTCTGCTCAGTGAATAAGGTAGAGAGGGGCTGAGGACAATTCTCCATCTCTGTCTCAGGCCTAAACACACACACCACGCCCACCACGCCCACCACCTCTCCTCCTCCTCCTCCTCATCCTCCTCCTCCTCCACCACCACCACCACCAACATCACCACCCTCACCACCACCTCCTCCTCCTCCTCCTCGTCCTCCTCCTCCTCCTCCACCACCACCACCACCACCACCACCACCACCACCACCACCAGTTTTTGACTTGTACACATGGGTGTAGACAGGGCCCGCAAAGGTGTTAATATCACAGAAATAATTCTATCCTCTAGGAGGGCACCTACTCGAGGTCATCTTAATGTTATTTCCATTTCTGCTTGGGATTGTATTTTCACTCACAGAGGTATTTAAATTCCATCACGAGCAGTTTACTCAGTGGCATGAGTGGAGATGTGGGGTTGAAATCCAGCCAAACCTTCAGCTCCTGTTCTATTTGTCTTCCAGCACTAAATCAATGACTGTGTTTTCAACACTTAATTATCTTTATCATTCCCAAATCCATTACATTTAATGAAAGACAAGATCAATAAAGAAGAAGATCAATAAAGATAAAACTGAAAATAAGACTTTAAAAATTAAGTCATCCAGGGAAGAGAAAGAAAATAAAACAAGGTAAAAGCAGTTCAAAGGGCTGACTGCCTTGTAAGGGCTGAGAGAGGTGTTACCAGGGTTCAGAGACTGCAAGAGGCATATACTGGAGGTATACAGCCCCTTCCCAAGAAGACTTGGCATAAGAAAACCATGGAAATGTCAGAAAAAAAGAAAAAGCAGTCGCTGACTTATTCTCTTCTCCTACCTTAAATATTTCATTAAAGTGCCAAGTTATTCACACTCTACCTTCTTAAATCATGGACTGAGGAGTGATACTTAGATTGTATTAATTAACCATTATTTAAACTATTATTCATCACATGCTTGTCTCAACTAAATGCAGAGTGAAAACTAATGTAGGAACGCAACACAAGCACCGTCACCTGAATAAATGCCCTTACCACAATCAAATGGTAAAATTAGATCAATGTAGTGTTTAACTTATGGGAGAGGAGATGAGGCAATTTTAAAAGATGACTTAGTTTACATGTGACCCTATATGAGGCCATAAAATGAACACCCAGAGCATTTTTAAGCACACCTTTTCCTTTGGTGAATCTTAAGGTGCTAAAGCTCCAGGGACTTTGTGGTATCCTTCCAGCCTATAAGCACACTTACTAACCCAGCACTGAATTAACCTAACCTATCCTAGTGTGCCATCTCTTTTCTGCTGGGGGCTTTGCTGACACATGAGTAAATATGGGTCTGGGGATGTGGCTTATTTGGTAGAGTACTTGCTTGACGTGCACAAAACCCTGGGTCTGATACCCAGCACCACATAAACTAGGTGCAGGGACGCATGTCTTTAATATCAGGAGGCTGAGGCAGGAATTCAAGGTTATCTTCATCTATATAGCAAGTTTAAGGATAGCCTGGGCTGTACAAGACCCTGTCTTAAAAACAAAACAATTAAGAAAAATAGTAAATATGTAGTGCTCTTTTAGTGAACATGGCTACAAAGGAAAGCATGGTAATATACATAAGTGGAAGGGACAAAATGGTGACATGCTGGCATACCCTGTATCTCAGACTACCACTATAGGCAAACATGGATCTCAGAGTGCATACCCTTGAACACCCAAGTAATGGGAGAAACTAATATCAATGCACATCTAGGATATGTGTATCACTGTGCCCAGAGTTTGGCATATTTCTAAGTGAATCTGCACAGCCTAGTAGCAACCTTGGACTGGTAATGCATTGAGTGGCTTAACCAATGGTTAAGAGCCTGTAAATATTAGAGATAGAGCAGAGCTAGACTTTCTGATGGGGTCAGATCTCCATAGCTAACAGGCACTGCTGATGATCTCCCAAGTTGAATGCTCATTCCAGGACCCTGTTTCCTTAAAGAAAAGACTGGATTCCCACTCTCCCTGAAGGTGTCTATGTGTAATGTAATAAGGTTTGGTCTTTTTTTTTTCTTTTGGATCTCACAGAATTTTTGACACTTGTGTAGAAATTCTCCAGCCACATGGCTTTCTCAGTACCTGCAAGAGCCAATTCATAATTACCAATTGCAGGATCTTTGTTGGTTTGCTTGTAAGCTGGAAGCAAAGATAAATTATTCATTTTTGATCATTAACATTTGCACAAAGCCTGGTAAATATAAGATATTCTACCAATATTGGATAAGGAAATAAAACAAAGAAGGAATTAAACAGTGAAATCTTGATCTAGCAATTATCGAACTTCCATCTTTGAGTATAGTTGGAATGAGAAAAATATACTTTATTTCCCAGGAAACTTTCTAATCATAGTTCTAAATATGACAGATAATAGAATATCATAAGCACTTGATTCTGGGAATGTAATATTTGCTAAAATTCTAGAGAAAAACAATACTTAATGATAACATTATGTTTAGAAAGCATGTCATGTCATATTGTTCTCCATGAGACAGAAACTAAGATTACCAAAATTAAACCAGAAGACAGGATTCCCTTAATAAAGATAAAAAGGGCTTAGCAGCAGTGATGGTTTATTTTTGTGATTAACAAGGAAAATAACATGGTAAACGAGAGAAATTTGTGGGAAAAAAGACTATTATCATTTAAGATCAAAGGCAACATTTCAAACATTTTACAGATCTAGAAATTCCTTAACAACATCATTATTTTATTGGCATGTATTTATTGCACACAGTAATGGATTTCATGAGGACATTTTTATATACCTGTTGAGTGCACTTTGGCCATGTTCCTTAACTATTCCTTTTATTGCTCCCTCCTGGTAGACCCTTAATTCCCTTAGATAACTGTACGTCTGCTTCCATGTCAAATAGAGAAAACTGATCCCCCATAAGACCTAGATATACCACTCCTGGGTGTTTACCAGAAATATTCTAAGTCAACATGTCACAGAGGTACTCACACACCCGTGTTTACTGTAACACTATTCACAGCTGTTACAAAGTCCCCAAAAGAGTCCACCATCAGAGAAGCAGATATAGAAAATGTAGTATATATCCACGCAGGACTTATATCCAATCACAAAGGAGAACAAATCTATGTCATCTGTAGGAACACAGATGAAACTGTAGATTGTCAGTCGGATTTCAGAAATTCTTAAAACAGACATTAATGTTAATGGTGGTTAAGATTAATAAAAGTTAGCAGAAAGAACAATAAAATCGAAGGTTAAATATTCTACTGTTATAATACTGTATATAATATTATATTATGACAGGGTATACTGTATAATATTGCAATACCACAGTACTGTAGTATTAAAAGTGAAGGAGTAACAATTAAATGTCTTTGTATCAGTAATATAAAGTGCATAGTGCTAGTGAACTCTCGCTTTTGAGACGTAGAATCCAATGAACCCTTTGTGAGAAGTAGGGTAAAATCCATTTATTCTCCTTGGTACAATATAAGTCAAAATACTTGATTTTCTTTGTGTACATTTGTACAAAATGCTATATCCCCCCAGAAGTTAATTTGGATGAAATAAACACTGAAAAATCAGCACTTCACTTTCCTGTTGATGAACAAGAAACAGAAGTTATTAATTTAAAAAAAAGAGAGATTTGAGAGTTCCAGAAGCTTATGGATACTAAACCAGTAGTTAGAAAAAAATAGTACTTTTAAAATGCGATCTATTTGCTTCCAAAACAATACAGAGAAACCCTGTCTTGAAAAACCAAAAAAAAATGTGATCTATTTATGAAAGAACTTCACAGTGATTGCTAGGAAACCAACTTTGTACTTAATTAAGCCACGGAGTCCAGAAGGATCACTTTAATCTTGCAAATATTTATCTAATCAGTTCATTTTAAGACTTTTCTTCTTAGAAGTAACCTTGTGCCAAACAGGAATATTTTCAGTGAGACACTAAATCCCCAAGCTCATTAGCATAGAATGAATGAGCTTTGGGTATATGAAAGGAGGTGTGAGCTTGCTTAATACAAAGAGTTCCGGAGCCTTTGTACCAGAAGCATGGTTCTGACTCTAAAGCACTGAGCTATGTGCACGGACTCTCAAATACATCTATTGAGACAATGAGTAAAACCTGCTCTTGCTGCTGACTTTATTCCAAGACTGAAGCCTGGACTTGCTTCTTTTGGGGATCATGAAAATGAAAATAAAATCCCACCATGTTCTTGAGGTTGTTGTTTGAGAAGACATTCTATTGCAAAGTTGTACTAGGAGTTCACATAATGATGTTCAAAATGTCTTCTTTGGCAAGCTTCAGAAAAAGAGACTTTCAAACAAACTTTGTGATGTGTCACACCCACTCCAGTGGTGTCTGCATGACAAGTCTAAAAACTTGGCCTCAGGCCTGAGGCAAAAGTTTCATGGAAACTGGTCTCCTGGAAGGTCCCGAGCATCCAATATCAAGGATGTGTTCCAGATTTGTTCTAGTAACAGCTAGTGAATGTTTATGTACCCTATCTTTTTTATACTAATTTTTGTAGGAATAAGTATGCCTCAAGGGTCCAATCTGGTTGAAGGTCCAGTAAAATTGCATGTTCCTCCTCTGGCCACCACTGATGGTCCAACTTCTTTGCCAGAAACAAAACCAACAAAATCAGGGGCCGATGGTGGGCTCCTCCAATAAATAGGGAATTTCTCCAAATGCTTAGGATAGCGGCTGTTCCCCTTCCTTATACTAGAATTTATGATGAAGAAGATAATAGGAGGAGAACATGTGCTGTACTACACCCTGAATTTCATGGAAAGGCTTGCTAGAGCAAGATTCCCTTGGTCTATTATCCAAGGCACAACAAAATAATATAATCAGAAAGTTCAAAAAGGCAAGCCAATGGTAGGTTAAGCACTGGACCAAGAATTGGGACTATGGCTGGGACATACGCCCATAAGAGAGGGGAAGTAATTCTAAGAATAGGTTGATCTCAGACAGAGCTGATGTTATCATATTATAACCACTGTCTGGCTACTGCCAGTTCTTATGTATTTGATTTTCTGTTTTGAATTTCTAGTCTCTTGATGTGTCTTATGTGCCGATTTTGCTGACTTCAATGCACCTTGACATATATACATAATTAACTTTTCTATTTTGAATTTTTAGTCTTATGATGTGCCTTATGTATCAATTTTGCTGACTTCAATGTACCTTGACATATGTACAAAATTAACTTCTTTACTTCCTCATGTAATGATTATAAAAGTCTGATGCATGCTTTGAGAAATTACACTCCGATTCAGCACTCTCTTGTGTTCGTGTCTGTTTGTCACTTACCGTCTCTTTGCCCACCTGAGTACGGGATCCCTGATTCTCCCTAGGTTGAGGGGCTCTGACTGGGTCTGCCCGTAGCTTTTAAAAATAAAGGCTCTTCAATGAAGATAACGTGTAAATGGCAGTCACACATGCCAACTAATACAATCACTAAAATCACCAAACTTTTATAGCCTCAAAATAAGTGTTTCACCACACAAGAAGTTAAATATGCTTTG